>NC_056000.1:125221571-125843738 GCF_018446385.1 Zingiber officinale | reverse complement strand
TTGTTAATCCAAGGAAAATTAAGCTCACTAAAAACTCCTTCGGGCGGAGAAGCCTCTTACACCGGTGAAAGCACAAAAATAGAAGCTAAACTAGAACAGTGAGCGCACAAGTGTTTGGAATGCTAATTACTGAGTTGATTCAAAGCTTCTGGACCAAGACTATATTTATAGCCTTGGTCGGGGCGCCTGGAAGGGTTCCGGGCACCCTGAGGGGATAAAACTTATCCCCCAACGTTCAGATCGAGTCAAAACTCGATCTGGTCAATTTTACTGCTCAGGGCGCCCCGAAGGACTCCGGGCGCCCCGGAGCCCAAAGTCAACAGTTGTTGACTTTTTTGTCTGGGACTTCTTCTCTGGTTCAGTCCCGCCTCGGTTCGGTTCTTTTCCTCCGGATCCGCTCGCTTGGGTGATCTCTGCCATCCGGAAAAGGGCTCACCTGAACCCAACTTCCGGTCTTCTCGAGCAGCCTTCCACTCCGGCTTCTCGTCCCTCGGAATCGTTGCATGTTTCCTTCTCGTCCACCAGCGTACTCATCCGCAGTCTTCGTCCCTCGGTCGCACCGCGTGCCGACCTTCTCGCTAGCTGCGTCTCTTTCTCCCCGAGCAATCTTCCGCTCTAGCTTTCGTCCCTCGGAACCACCGCGCGCTTCCTTCTCGTCCACCGGGGTACTCTTTCGCAGCACCTCGTCCCTCGGACTGCCGTCCTTCTCGCTAGCTACATTTTCCACTCGACTACCTATGTTCCTAAGCTCCTGCACACTTAGACACAAGGTTAGAAACAAACAGGACCTAACTTAACTTGTTGATCACACCAAAATAACCTTGGGGTTCCAACACTAGGAACACTGGTAGACAATAAAAATGAATGAGATGTTTCAATAAGATGTCTATGTTTCTGTTCAGCCACGCCATTTTGTTTAGAAGTATCTGCACACGAGGTTTGATGAATAGTACCATCAGAAGCAAGTAAATGTGAAAATTGATTCGAAGTGTATTCACTCCACCAAATCACAATGAAAATACTTTATGACACCAGAATGTTGAATTTTCACAAGAGCTCTAAAGTTATTGAAAATTATAAGATAATCAGACCTGTGTTTCATAAGATAGACCCAAGAGTAACGAGTGCAATCATCAATAAAGGAAACATAATACCTTGAACCTCCTTTTGTAGGAATAGGAGAGGGTCCCCACACATCAGAATGAATAAGATCAAATGGAGCAGAAGAAAAAAAAAGACTTTTAGAAAATGGTAAGGCAGAAAATTTGACCAGTTTATAACCACAACAATCAGAAATATCAAAACTTTTTAAAGGTCCTAATACTCCTGTAGAAGCTAAAAACTGCAAACGAGACGCTGAAACATGACCTAAACGGGAGTGCCACAAATAAAATCAAAAGATGAATGACTCAAATGAAAAGATGATAAATCCACACTTGAAGCTATAACTTCTGGTACTTTGAGTTGATCTAAAACATAGAGTCCTCCTTGCTTATGCCCGGTCCCAATCAGCCTCTGAGATCGCGAGTCCTGAACATAACACTTGGATGAAAAAAAAGAGACTAGGTATCCAGACTCACATAATTGATTAATAGAAACAAGATTTAGAGTAAGATTTGGAATATAATAAACATTAGTTAGAGATAAAGAAGATGTAACAATTGAATCAACACCTGCTAATGATATAGGAGTACCATCAGCAGTCACAATAGATATAGATAAACTAGGAGAAAAAGAAATAAAAGATGACAAATTGGAGGACATATGATGGGAGATACTAGAGTCCAAAATCCATAAAGACGAAGATATATCTAAAATACCAGACGATGACAAACATATATGAGAGGAAGATGACATGGCAGAGGGCTGTGAAGCAAGGAACTGTTGAAACTGCTCAAACATATATGAATCAGATTTTCATGAAGCATCTGCACGATCAGTTATGATGACAGAATGAATAATTTTTAGAATAATCAAACTGTAAGGATACATATTTTTATGATTCGTAAAAATTGACGTCAGTGTCGAAATTAGTAGAAAAGGATGTTAGTGCCGAAATTGGCAACATAGAGCATCGACACCCAAATTGACAGAAAAGAATGTCGGTATCGAAATTGGCGGCATAGGACGTCGGTGCCGAAATCGGTAGAACAAGGTGTCGGCACCAAAATCAATAGAAGTAGGACAGAAAATAGATAACGATGCCGAAATCAATAGCAACAGTAGGAGACGGCAACAGTAACAGGAAGCAATAACAGAGGGCGGTAGAAAAAAAATTAGGTCAGAGAAGGAGAACCTGACTCTGATACCATGTAGAAATTAAGAGAAGGAAAAACTAACCATATTATTAAATCTAAAATTGATTAAGAAATAAAGAGTACAAGGCCTTTATATAGTTAATTATAAGAAAAAATTTAAATCCTAAATTAAAAAGATAAAAGACTAGATCTAAACCTTAAACTGAAAAGATAAAAAACTAAATTACCCTCGAGGGAATAAATAAATAATTTTAATAAATTATATAATCTAATACTCAGAATGCACTCCTCGCTTGTATTTTTTCTTATTATTAGAAGGATGAAGATCTATTGATTTGGGTGAAGAAGTGTAATTTGGATAAGTTGACTTATCATGAATATATAATTAGTTTTAAGTCGAAATGAATTGTTTTGAATTCTAGTTTTGATTTATTAACTATTTAACATCTTTCTTTATATTAAAATATATATAAAGTTGACCTTAATCATTGAATAGTCATTAAGAACTTATTTTTTTTATTTATACTTACCATTATAATTCAATCCCTACATTTTATCCATGATATTCTCTAGTCATTAAGAACTTATCCATGATATTCTCTATACATCCCTGCAAATCTAGGGCAGGGAATAATTTGCCCAAGTGGAATAATAAATATTTTGCTAATCAGTAAAACGTTAGCTAGCAAATAATGATTGCAGTCGAGCGAAACGTTGGCGTTACCACAGGCAAAAGGTTACGCACATAGAAAAGCAACAAAAGCTCTCCACCTGCGTTCCCTCCTCTATCATGCATTTCTTGCTCGATGAAGTGTCCGTGATAGCAGTCGGGTGCCTCTCAGTTCACCATGACCACCAGTGCTTGGTGGGAATCACGGTTCACCATTGTATCCTGGGAAATAGACGACCCAAGAAAGCCTTGGCATAACTGGAGGTGGGGCGAATCTGTTTCATGGAAACTGCATTTATCGCAAGCCTCAGTTCGCTCGGAAGCAGGTTCATCCAACCACTTTCTAGGCTTCGCTCTACTGGTCGGAAATAACTCTCTCGGCAAAAGTCTGCAATTCGGTCAGCAGAAGCCTACAACTCGGTCGACAGAAGCCTTTGATTCACTCGTTTGGCAGAAGCCTTCAATTCACTCGGTCGGCCTAAAGCTTGGTTGTCACTTGGTTGGCCTTAAGCTTCTTCTCGCTCGGCGCTCGGTCGGCCTTAAGCTTCGCTCAGTTTGCCTTAAGCCTCGCTCGGTGGCCTTGCTCGGTCAGTCTGAAGCCTTGCTTGGTCAGCCTTAAGCTTCACTCGGTCAACCTTAAGTCTCGCTCGGTCGGCCTGAAGCCTCGCTCTGTCGGCACTAAGCCACGTTAGGTGTCTTCGCTCGGTTGGCCTTGCAACTTTTGCTCGGACGGACACTGTGAAGACTACGTTCGGCCTTGGCAGAAACCAGCCCTTGCTGGCAGCCTAAGATAATCCACTCAAGTCATCACAACAGATAAGTTAAATTTATTTCATGTAATTTAAATTCAACTAAGTTCCCGAAAATCTTCGACAACATATTATTTTTACTAACACAATATGCATCACACATTCTAATCTAGGTTAATCAATTAACTTTACACGTATCAGAGTAGAATTTTGAGATTAATTCAAACTATCTTTCTCTTGATAATTAGGAATCGTCTACGGATGACCATCTCCGCCAGTTCGATGGTGTCTGTTAAATTAAGTATGGAAGAGATGATAAAATAAACTTCTAAATTAATTTGTCCATGAAATATACAATATATATAAAGAGGCATTACATACTTGATGGATTGACAAAGTAATAAAGGAAATTAGTTAATAGATTTATTCTAATAATTACTACAACCTAATCTAGATTTAATTTGTTGACGGACGTAGTTGATTCGATATAAAAGAAGACCTCGAAGCAGGTCCAGGATGTAGCGCAGACAGTGGGAGTATAATATCTCGCTAGGGGTTGATTCTCAAGAATTGATGACATGGGATTTGTCCCACCATGCGCCTATGACCTGTGTACCTACATTTACCTCCCTCTATATCCGTGAGGCCGACACTGGAGGGGGGTGCGCTAAGGTAACAGATCTACCAATTTTTTTGAGATAACAAAGTATTCTTTTCGTACCTTCCCAATTTTGTTTAGTGGGAGAATACATGAATTGACAAGCACGATTTACTGCAAAGATAATATCAGGGTACGTGATAATGACATATTGTAAGGCTCCAACCATGCATCGATAGATCTATGGATTAGACATCATAGGTGATCCTTTCTGAAATCTGCGAAGTGGTACACTGGCTCCAGCGAACGATGATACCTAATGAAGATGACCTCTTGAAGATCCAGAAAAGCCCCTCCAAGATCCTGCGCACAGACGAGCCAATAAAGCGTTAGTTACCTAAGACCGGGGTGGGTATCCCTGGCTAGACCCTCCAACGCTTAAGTCAGTTCCTCTCTTGAAAGTGGAAGAAAAAGAAGAAGAAGAAGAAGAAGAACAGTAACTGAAGTACTTCGAAATAGAGTTTAGATGCTAGAACTTGCTTACCTTGTCAACGGAGAGGATCCCCCTTTTTATACTACCTCATAAGACCTCCGTAGTCATGAGGTAGTTCCCGGTTTGTTAGGGTTTGTTAGGAGATGAAGTCATCTTCGATGTTTCATGCAATAATACTTTAAGAAATCTTTTTTGTACCCTAGATGTACCTCTCTTTTGTCGTTGGTGACTCATATTCCTAATGAAGTATACATAGGAACATATCATTATAGTTGAAGAAGCTTCTAGAAGATATTTTCCGCCAAATTTACCAGGATGTCATACTTATGTATTTCTGTATAGCATGTCTCGGCTGGTCATTCAAGTAGATCACATATATAGTGAGAATACCTTCTGTTAAGCATATCTCGACCGGTCGTTCAAGCCGGTCGCATATATAATGAGAATACCTTCTGTTAAGCATATCTCGGCTGGTCATTCAAGCCAGTCGAATATATAGTGAGAATACCCTCTGTTAAGCATATCTCGGCCAGTCGTTCAAGCCGATCGCATATATAGTGAGAATACACTCTGTTAAGCATATCTCGACCGGTCATTCAAGCCGGTTGCATATATAATGAGAATATCTTCTGTTAAGCATATCTCGGTTGGTCGTTCAAGCCGGTCGCATATATATATTGAGAATACCTTCTTGTGAATCTGTTTCCGCTGAGACTATATCATAAACTGTATAAGGCTTAATGCCTTTATGTTAGATCAGGATGTACCCATTTGAACAAATATAAGCATACAGGTATTCACTCGGACCCTCACTTGGCCAATAATATACTAAAAACTATATATATGGTTAAGTACCTTTACACTCGATCGGGCTTTATCCGACTGAGCGTATACAAGAATATTGGTGCTCGTTCGGCCTTCACTCGGTCAGTAATATATTAAAGACTACATATAAGGTCAAGTACCTTTACGCTCGCGTGGTTGGGCTTTGTCTGGCCGACCGTATACAAGCACATTGGTGCTCACTCGGCCTTAACTCGACTGGGAATGTGCTAAAAGTTGTATAAGGCTAAGTACCTTTATGCTCAGTCAGATTTTGTCTAGCCGAGCGTATACAAGCACATTGGTGCTCACTCCGCCTTCACTCGGCCGATAATATATTAAAAGCTGTATATATGGTCAAGTACCTTTACGCTCGGTCGGGCTTTGTCCGGCCGAGCATATACAAGCACATTGGTGCTCGCTCGACCATCACTCGACAGGTAATATATTAAAAGATGTATATAAGGTCAAGTGCCCTTACGCTCGGTCGAGCTTTGTATGGCCGAGCGTATATAAGCACATTGGTACTCGCTCGGCCTTCACTCGGCTAGTAATATATGAAAAGCTGTATAAGGCTAAGCTCCTTCAAGCTCGGTTGGGCTTTGCCCGGTTGAGCGCATCTACGCATACGGGTGTTCGCTCGGCCTTTACTCGGCCGGTAATATATTAAAAAATATGTATAAGGTCAAGTGCCTTTATGCTCAGTCGGGCTTTGTCTGGTCGAGCGTATACAAGTACATTGGTGCTCGCTCGGCCTTCATTCAGCTGGTAATGTATTAAAATCTGTATAAGGCTTAAACGTCTTCATGCTCACTCGGGCTTTGTCCGGCCGAGCGTATACAAGCACATTTGTATTCGCTTGACCTTCACTCGACCTGTAATATATTAAAAACTACATATAATGTCAAGTACCTTTACGCTCGGTCAGACTTGTTAGGATCGATGGTCGCGGCTAGAGAGGGGGGTGTGAATAGCCGCCCCAAATTCTTCGCGTTTCTTCCTACGATTAGGGTTAGCGCAGCGGAAATGAAACCGTAGAAATGAAAAGAAAGAAGACAAACCTCAAACTCGATGGATGTAACGAGGTTCGGAGATATACTCCTACTCCTCGGCGTGTCCGTAAGGTGGACGAGCCCTATCAATCCGTCGGTGGATGAGTCCCCGGAGAACCGGCTAATAAGTACTCCTTGTGGGTGGAGAAACCTCGCCACAATAACTTGCAACAGCAATATGGAAATACAAAGAAGAGCAAGAACAAAATACACAATGAATGTACAAATACTCGCTTGCCTTCTCGTCGACTGAAGTCCCAGATGAAGCACCAACTTCACGGACGAATGCCAACAAGCAACTCAGTCGAAGAAGCTCACCCGAAGCTTCGGAGCTCAGCAAAGCTCAAGAGCACAGCAGTGAAGAAGCAGAAGCTTCGGACTAGAGGAAGAGTGAGAGGGTTGCCGCACTGTAGAAGCCCTCAGCCCTCTTATACCTGCATCCACCTGCGAAGAAGAAGCCAGAAGACAGAAGACCGTTGGCTCACAACGGATAGTTCTGGACCGATCAGGCTGAAGCCTGATCGGTCCAGGAACCTCTGATCGGTCCTGGGGACCGATCAGAGCTTCCTCTGATCGGTCCAGGAGGAGTCTGATCGGTCCCTAGGACCGATCAGCCTTTCTCCTTCTTCTCTTTTGTTTGCTTCCTGATCGGTCTTCAGACCGATCAGATAATCCACATAAGCATTCTGTTTGGTTACTGATCGGTCACCAGACCGATCAGCCGTATCACTGGATCGGTCCCCAGATCGATCCAGAACTTGGTTTTTGCCCAAACCAAGTCCCAAGCCTTCCAAACCAACATCCGGTCAACCTTGACCTGTTGGTACATCATGCTTAGCATCCGGTCACTCCCTTGACCTGCTAAGACTCCCCGTCAAATGTCCGGTCAATCCCTTTTACCCACTTGGACTTTTCTCTTCGTGCCAAGTATCCGGTCACTCCCTTGACCTACTTGACCTTCACAACACCAGATGTCTGATCACCCTTGATCCATCTGGATTTTCCCTTGCCCGGCTTCACTCACCAGGACTTTCACCTAGCTTCACTCACTAGGGTTTTCACCTGGCTTCACTCACCAGGATTTCTAATCTGTCCGGCTTCACTCACCAGGACTTTCCAACTGCCTGGCTTCACTCACCAGGACTTTCCCACTGCCTGGCTTCACTCACCAGGACTTTCACTTTCACCTAGCTTCACTCACTAGGATTTTCACCTGGCTTCACTCACCAGGATTTTCCCGACTGTCTGGCTTCACTCACCAGGACTTTCCAACTGCCTGACTTCACTCACCAGGACTTTCCCACTGCCTGGCTTCACTCACCAGGACTTTCACCAACTGCCTGGCTTCACTCACCAGGACTTTCACTTTCACCTAGCTTCACTCACTAGGATTTTCACCTGGCTTCACTCACCAGGATTTTCCCGACTGCCTGGCTTCACTCACCAGGACTTTCCGAACTGCCTGGCTTCACTCACCAGGACTTTTCCTTTCACCTAGCTTCACTCACTAGGATTTTCACTCTGCCTAACATCCCAGTTAGGACTTCCCAGTCAAGTATCCGGTCAACCTTGACCTACTTGACTCTTCTTCATTCAACCTGATCAGACCTTGATCAGTATCTCTCCGCATGGACAACTGCACCTGCATTGTGCATGTCTACATGTCTTTCTGTATTGTCAAACATCGAAACCATGACCAAGGTTTACGCTTGGTTAACTAGGTCAACCTTGACCTACTGGAAATTGCACCAACAAGACTTTGTTCGGCCGAGCTTATACAAGCACATTGGTGCTCGCTTGGCCTTCACTCGGCCGGTAATATATTAAAAGCTGTATAAGACTAAGTACCTTTATGCTCGGTCAACCTTTGTCCGACTGAGCATATACAAGCACATTGGTACTCGCTCGGTCTTAACTCAACCGGGAATATGCTAAATGCTGTATAAAGCTAAATACTTTTATGCTCGATCAGGCTTTGCCTGACCGAGCGCACGAAGACACATTGGCTATATACCTCTCCTATCTTTCTCGATCCTGACTCCTTCTTCATTTGACATGCTAGCATATCATATCCCATATCACTAGCCTCCCCTTCAAGTCTAGTCTAAAGAGATATGTTCGACTGACTAGACATAAGTTATAGTTTTATTTGTTTACTCTACTTGTATAACTCATTATTCTATACTTTCTTTTACCTTTTCTTTTAATTATTTCTTGCAAATTGTGCAGTTTTTCAAAATTGTTTCATCAGTAATTGAACCTTCGACGGAAAGAGAATGTTCGAAGATAAGGTATCTCAGCATATGATTTGGTCTGTTCTGTCCATCATAAATACCTCTTTATAGGTGCGTGCCACGTAACCTTTTTTCCTATTTATTAAAGCAACCTTTAATATGCTTTTTTATTAATGTCCCTTCACAAATCAATGCTTTTCCCATCGCGAGCCGTTTCATTTTGACAGAGATCCTTATACGCTTTTCACAAATCAACTCTTTTTTATTTCTTTACTCTTCGTTTTCCTTAACTCATTTTCTGACGCTTCTCTTTTTTGACCTTCTTCAACATTCTGTGCTTCTTCATCTTCCCTGGTTTTCTTCTATTACTTTCTTTCCTTAAGGATCCAGTAAGTCGTTTATTCCTTAAGCATTTTTGTTTTTCATCATGGATGAAGAATCTTTAACCCCTTGGTATGCTCAAATACATTCTTCCTTTACTACTGTCGATCGAACTTCCATCCGCTCTCAATATGAAATCCCTAAAGAATATCACATTAAGGTCCCGCAACCTGACGCTCATCCCTATCTCCCTCCTGATAACTGCATTACTTTTTTCAAAGATTCGCTAGTTGCAGGTTTACACTTTCCTATTCCTTTATTCTTGAAAGATATAAGTCAATATTTTGGTATTCCCTTACAATAATTTGCCCCAAATGCTTTTAGATATCTATGCGGGCTGTACATGATATTTTGCCTTTTCAGTATTCCTCCTACTCCTCAAAATTTTTTTATGTTCTCTTATCCTAAAAAATCGGAGCTAGGAGTATTTCTTTTTCAATCTCGCCCGAAGATGGTGTTCTTTGAAAAAAAATACCTTCATCCATCAAGGGTTGAAAATCACATTTTTTCTTTATCAAGTTTCTTAGGCCTATCACATGGTCTACTAAGTGACAATCTTCTTTTCCCCCTCTTCCTGACATAAGAGAGCATTATCAACAACCAATTTTCTTTGAATATTCCAACAAATTACTGGGTTATCACTTTTACATTCACAAATGGATACGCGGTGATCTTCTATACCTTTTTGGCCTAAGCCCTGTTTAAAAGAGCCTACAATGTTCCTTTGGTAAGTTTTGATATTTTAAATATTACTACTTTTCTAAGTAAAATATTCTTCTATTTGTGTAGTGGATGCCGTATTCAGAGATTTGGTTGACAAGGAAATACGCCTAGAAGTGGAGGCATTATTAGCTAAGGAACAGGAACTCAAGGCGGAGCTTAAGATTGCATCAGCTTAAGCTTCTAATTCTCCTTTACCTGAGTTATCTACGCTCGCTTCTAGTTCTCACACCACTTCTAAGGAGACCTCCACAAGTTTACTTCCCCTGATGGAGGACGTCCCTTTGGACCTACAAGAGAAGGCCCCTGAAACTACTCCTAGAAGAAAATGTCTTGGGCGGAGGTTAACCTTAGCACCTCTCCCCAAGAAACGGGCTATTTATGCTCCTGAGGACATACCTGTAGGAGATATTCAATCTTCTTCTTTAGAACCTACCCTCTCTTCCTTATACCCTATGCTTGCATCCCCATCTATTCAACCACCAGAAGATCCTCCACTCAAGGTGCTAGTTTGGATCCTGAGTTTATGATGACCTTTCCATAACCAATTTCTTTACCTAACCAAGGAACTCAGGGTCCTCCTATTCTTCTCTTCTCTCCTCCTTCGCTTCATAGTTCTTTATTATCCTCTTCCACATTTTCTTCTACCCTCCCAATATTATTTGGGGGGGGGGGGGGGGGGGGTCTTTGACTACGATTTGGCCAAAGGAATGTAAAAAACTTGAAAAGCTCACTTCTGCTAATTTGTTTGATAGGTTTTCTTTCGAGGAAACTAAGGTAACATGCCCTTCGTCCCTTTGTTTTTTCATTGATGCATTCTAACAATAACTTTTCTTTATATAGCAGTGGGTAATAAATATGAGTGTGGCTCACCAATTATACGATTTGGCTTGAGAAAATGACACACTCAAACAATAAACCCCTGGAGCATCCTCTTCTCACGCCTCTAGAGAATTAGCAGAGTTATCTAACCAGCTACAAGAGACTTGCAAACTTCTGGAAGCTGAATCTAAGAATCTAAATCAATGGAAAGCCTCTGCAAAGAATTTTGAGTCTCAACTTAAATCAGAGGCCAACCTTCGTGCTGAACTAACATCCAAACTGGATAAATATATCGCTAAAAATGCCCAATTATCATCTTAGTTACAAACACTAAAGGATGCTCATGTTCTAGAATTGGCTGCTAAAGACTCTGATTTGCAATCTAAAGATTTTGAGCTAGACCTTTTACGTTCCTCTTTAACCACAGTTCAAGCAAACATTTCCTCCACAGAGTCTGAATTAAAAGCCTCTCAAGATGCTTTAGCAGATTATCAGGCGGGTGAAGATGACAGATTTGAGAAGAGAAAAAGAATACTGTTAGAATCTCCTGAATTCAATGCTCCCATTGCTACCTCGATTGCCAGAGCTTTCACTCATGGGGCTGAGGGGGGGGGGGGGGGTATAAAGCAACTAAAAAACAAAGGGCTCCGACTAACTTCTTCGATCGTCGGCAACTAGTTGACACCATACCCCCTAACTTGTTCCCTAAGCTTCTCTAGTTTTTGATTTGATTGACAACATGTTTTCATGATGCAGAACAATTTTGAATGTTAACCCTTTCATTATGTTATAACTACCAGCAGAATTTGTTTTTGTCTTTACTTGTTGAGTACCTAGAAATTTATGTGACGTTATGTTAATTGTAGTTAATCTGGTTTCATTATTGAAGGGTTGAATTACTATTTTCAATCAGGGTTTACATTCGGATTTGTTTCATTGTCCTTAGGATTGTTGGTGCAATCGACCTCCAAGGTTTTAATGTCAGACAAATATGTTTAAGTATGTTTATGTATGGAGCTTGATCTAGGGAAGTCCTAGTTGTAGGCTAGGCAAGGGAAGTCCTTGTTGGAGGCTAGGCAAGGAGAGAAATCTCGGTATATCGTGGAAGCTAGGTGGATAGGTCTGGAGGACTTGATCCCTGGGTAGCCGAATACTGAGTCTTGGTGAGTGAAGCCAAGTGGAGAAAATCCTAGGGGTGGTAACCTTAGGTAACGAGAAGTCTTGGAGGAGTGAACTCCAAGCAAAGTTGATCGGATGGTTTTCGGTTGACCGCGCACGGTCGACCGGACCAGCGGATCTCAGTAAATCTAGGTTTAAGTTTATCATTGTATTCTGTATTACTATTGCTGTTGGCTAATATAATATTGCAGGAAAAGTCTTAGTAGATCAGGCGATCAAACCCTGAGCAGGCAAAAGTCCAAACATGTCTGGAGGAGCATGTTTGGCAGGTAAGTTGAGGTAAACAACTGGAGGAGCGACAGTGAGGTGGGGTTCCCAAAGGGAACAACCTAAGGTCGCTGATCCAACTTAAGAAACCAGAAAGGTTTCCAAGTTGAGATTAAGACAGTCCTACTATCTTTATATTACTCATGCATTATATATTACTGTTCTAACCTTTGTGTTGCAAGGATACTTTGCTTAACTCTGTGTTGCAGGTATAGTCGAATCGGTTGACCGAACAGAGGGATCGGTCGACCGAACCAAGTTGACTCAGCACAGATCAATTCTGTCAGCAACAATAAGAAGCAAAAGGAAGTTAAGCTGATTGGTCGACCGAACCCATGGATCGGTTGACCGAACGATCAATATTAATGACGCAGTAAATGTAGAACACAACAAATCTCGACGAACAAGGAAGGAGCCTGTTCGGTCGACCGAACAAGGGGATCGGTCGACCAAACCATTAAAGACCAGTAAATGGAAAAGATTGAGCCAGCTTTGGACTTCAGCCAGGAAGAAAGGGAGCGGGTTCGGTCGACCGAACAGTGGGATCGGTCGACCGAACATCTATCATACCTATAAATTGAGGCTCGAAGTCAGAGGCAAATAAGAACTTTCTGATCAATCATTGTGCTCCTCTGCAAGCTGCTCACGCTACTCATCTTCGTCAGCTTAGCAAACAACATCATCCGGAGTGCCGACCTAAGCTCCGTTCACAATTTACTTATCAGTACAATTTAATTTAGGCTTGCATTGTAATTTTATTTAAGCAAGATAGTAGGGTGTTACTATCTTGCTCCATTGTATGATTCACTACTTTCCGAGGATCTCGGAAAGAAAGATTATAGTACTTTGCCCATCGGTGCGGTCAAGGACCGCGGACCTTCGAGTAGGAGTCGAGCTAGGCTCTGAACGAAGTAAACGAATTGTGTCTCTTTCTAATTTCCGCTGCTTAACTTTGAGTTTTAAAATACGAAAAGAATAGTTTTAAAAGACGCGATATTCACCCCCCCTCTATCACTACTCGATCTATCAATTGGTATCAGAGCCTCGTTAGCTCTGAAATAACTTAACTATTTTTCAAAGCATTTTTTAAAACTTTTTCTTTTCTTTATTTATTCTCTTTTAGAATATTCTTTTCTTATTATTATTCAAGCACTACTAATCCCAAGACGAAAGTCTTGGAAATTGATTTGTAATTTTCTTTCGTGAAAGAATGTCAATGACATATCAAGAAGGGCGAAGTACCTATGAACCTCCGCCATACGACAAAACTTACTTCAACTCCTGGAGGCAAATGATGGAATGCTTCGTTGGAAGCAACAATTTCGACAACTGGATTGCACTAAGACAACCTTCTTGAAACTCAGAATCTAACACAAAGGTAATGAATATGTTAATAAATATTTTGCCTAATGAAGTCTTGTGTCAATTAGAAGGTTACATGAACACATTCGAGATGTGGACCAAATTGATCAAGCTTCACGAGACTTCGTTGAGGCTAGAAGATCAAGATGAAAGTGAGTTTGAATCCGAGTCTGAATCCGGAGAGCTATCCTCAGAGCCAGATCGAGAAGAACAAGATCAAATCAGTTTTCATTGCACTAGTGGCTGAGGAGGAGGCTGATGGATCCGAACTTGAGTCAGAACAAATGTCCAAACTTGAACCTGAGTACGATCAAATGCTCGAGCCTAAACATGAAATGACAATGGTCAAGGGGGAGAATCCTAATAAGGGTTCAGAAGGTAAAATTGTCAATTCTAAATTTAAAGTTCATATAACATGTTTTAGTTGCAGTGAAAAGGGACACTACAAAAATAAATACCCTATGAACCGATTCGCACAATCGGAGGCAAAGGAGGAACCGATGCCTAGAGTTCGGAAAAGGAAGGACCACATCAAATGTTTCAAGTGCAATAAGATAGGACACTACAAATCTCAATGTACGGAGAGAAGACCCAAGGATTCAGGGGGAGCAAATATGGTAAATAAATTTTTGTTACATGAAAAATTATATGCTTTAGATCCTTCTCTAAATTATAGTTTAAATTTGAAAAAGCATGAAAATCCTACATTACTTAACAAAAATAATAAAAACTTAATTAATTCAAATATAACTAAAATTGACCAAATTAACCCAAACCTTAATCAAGATTTAGATTTATTTAATCAATGTATTCAAGATAATTTGAATCAAAATAATAATAATCTAAGATTAACTAACAGTAAACAGAATTTAACTAAAAATTTAGAAAGTAAAAATAAGAAATTAAACTATAAATCAAAATTTAGAAAATTAGAAAAACAAAATAATGTTTTGAAAAATAAAATCAATAAATTAGAAAATATTATTAATAATTTTATCAACTCACAGAATCTAGATTTAAATTATAAATCAAAACCAAATCTAAAAAAAAACTTTCGTAAACTTAATTATAATCATGTACCTTTTAATTATGAAATTAATCAATATTGATAATAATAATAATAACAACAACAACAATAAAATAATACTAATAAATAATAGCAATAATAATTAATAAATAATAATAAGAATAATAAAACAACAACACTAAATAATAATAATAATAATAATAATAATAATAATAATAAATAACGATAGTAATATTAAATAATAACAATTTAAATAAAACAACAATAACAATAATAATAAAACAACAATAATAAAACAAGAATATTAATAAACAATTTGTATCATGCATGACTTGGTTGAATTGTTTGAGTTGCCATGATCACGTATACTTATCTGTTATATACCATATCATGCATCTTCTATTAATTTAGAACGGTTAGTTAAAAAGGTTTACCAAACCCTATACCATAACATCAGAATGGATTGGATAATAGTACGTCAAGGAAGCTTTGTCGAAGGCATGTCTAGGCTGAATATGGAATTCTACCTGGTGCACTAGATTTAGTGGATCTGACCGAAGCTACCCCAGTCAAACATGGGCTAGTTAGACCAAAATTTAGTATTAAGTTTTTTGGGCGGAAACAGTTTGGAAAGCCTTCAGCAAGTGGTCTAATGATATCCAAGTAGGTCGTATGCCTCGCCACTGAACTGAAAGCTTATCCTTAGGACGCCTGCTTGATTAACCCAAAGCTAAGTTTGAATCTAACATGAGTTCAATAACCTTTCTCGAATAATTAAATTAAAACTTTAATTCAAACTTATTTCAAACCTAACTTAATTCAAACCTAATTTGATTCAAACCTAATTAAATTCAAACTTAATTCAAACTTATTTCAAACCTAACTTAATTCAAACCTAATTAAATTCAAACTTATTTCAAACCTAACTTAATTCAAACCTAATTTAATTCAAACCCAATTAAATTCAAACTTATTTCAAACTTATTTCAAACCTAACTTAAAAACATAATTAAAAACTTTTAAAAACTTATTTTAAAAAAATTTAATTATAATTATTTTTTTTTTAAAACTTATTTTAAAAATTATTTTAAACTTAATTAATAATTATTAAAAATTATTAATTATTTTAAACTTAATTAAAATTATTCTAAAAACTTAATTAAAATTCTTTTAAAAACTTAATTAAAAAAAACTTAATTAACTTTAATTTAAAATTTTTTTTATTTAAAACTTAATTAAAAACTTAATTAATTTTAAAACTTAATTAATTATTTTAAAACTCTAATTATAATTGAATTCAAATTTCATTAAAACTCAAATTAAATTAATAAAACTAAAATAAAATTAACCTAGTTTAAAACTTAAACTTATACTAACTCAAGTGTTCTTTAAAAGCAAACAAAATCAACTTTAAATTAATTTTTAATAACTTTAATAAATAAATAAATTAATCATTAACTTTAAAATTTAACTTAATACACTTAATTAATAAATCTCAACTTGAAATCTTAACTTTAATCAACAAATAAATACTTTAACCTTAAACAAAATTAAAAACTAATTCTAAAATATTCCTAACTATTAATTGTGACACTTAACATGAAATAATTAATCAACTTTTTAATCCTTAATTAGCTAATAACTTTAAAATCTCTAAACTAAACATTAATAATGTTACCATTAATCCTAATAATTCATTTTATGTAACGATCACCCTTCTTACTATACTACTCTCTAAGGGTGACCGTTACTTAACTAATAACTCTACTTAAACGGTATGATCGAAACCACGAGGAGTCCCTATTGAAAAATTTCGGCAGCACTTCCCCTGTACCGGTGACCATAAACTGAGATACATACATAGTATACATCAGCCATAGGTGGCTGGAACATATATCAAACATCCACGGAATTAAATAAGTGTCAAACACCAAAATATCTACTTATTAAACAGACTCATCACAACATGCAATCTAAAACACGAATGAACTCAAATGATATGGAGAATAAAATACAATCTCAAATGACATGAACTATAAAGTACAACTCAATTGTTTCTTATCCACTAAACACGAAAACTCAATAACTTACCAAGTCTCTCCCATAGTCCTAGCATCACACACCATCCGCGCTACCTTGTCGTCTTCCTTTACTATATCTTTTCCTTTCCTTTATCTGCAATAAGAGGAAATGTAAACTATAAGTAAAATTGCTTAGTAAGCGCTATCTAACTCACAAAAACTCGGATATGCATGTATACAAGAAGAAACTAGAAACTGAATGCTCTAAAAGAAAACATATATAGCTGCTCATGTTAAAAGTACTGAAACTAAGAAATAAACCTACTCATGCATATTCATTAGCAAGCACTAAAATCTGCATACTCATGATATACAAGGATAAAACTGCATGCTGGAAGATAAGTCTAATCATGCTCAATAAACTAATCAGGAAACAAATAAAACTAACACTGCATGCTTCGAATTAAAAGAAACTAAACTTGCTGACTCTAAATATAAGTGAAGCTTGTTTCATTTGTTTCAAAAAAACTTATACTTTATTACTTTAAAATAATAATAAACTTTCTCTTGGGCCCAGGCATAGTACCAATGCGCGCTCCCTAATAGAGACTGTGGTAGCTAGTCACCAGTCCTACGAGGGTAAAGACCTTGGTCTTACCAGGGCCAAGACCTTGGAATTGGTCACCTGGATTTGTTTAACGATAACCTTGGAAGTCGGGTACTAGCCTTTTTAAAATAAAATACTTGTTATCTTGTAATATTCTTATAATAAAATGCCTTGGCATTTCTTTGAGCACTTGGTGTGCTGCTGATCCCAATTCTTAAAATTTAGGAATCCTATCAAGACCTTGGTCTTTTCTTACTTATAGCTACTCATAATCCCTTAAAAAGGTTTATTAGAACACATAATTATTCCATTAAAATACATGGCTGCTCATGCTGGTTAAAATAGCAAATGAAAACTAAAGAACCTGCTCATGTATATCTAGTAGTAAAGAAAGCTGGTCATGCTCAACTCATGGCAAATAATAGCTACACGTGCTCAATAATAGCAAATGAAAACTAGAAAATCTGCTCATGTACATCTATTGCTACACAAACAGAAATGCAAAGAGGAACTGCTCATGCTCGCAGACAGCAAGGAAAACTAAACAGCAAAAAGGGAAATTATACAGCAAAGGAAAAAGTCTAAACAACATGTTAGAATAAAAACTAAACTTGACATGAAACTAATTCTTAAAGAATGAAGAACTGCTCAATAAACTAATTCTCATTGACATCTCTCACACTGTTAGCCATTAACAAAAGAAATATAAAGCCTGGCATCAAGTTAATTAAGCTCCACATACAAACTACGAACATAATCTGTACTAACTACAAAAGATGATGAGCAACAACATATCACATAACTCAAACTTTTCCAATGCATGTAAACTCAATGAAATTAAACCAAAGGTCTAACAAGCTACTGAAATCTACTAGAATTCCATAAAAAAACCAACAACTTCATAACATTTACCTACAACAACTCATAAGCCTCTAAAGGTCTACTAGCCACAAAACCATTTTATTGCATCCTCATCTAGAGGGTTTTTCCTACACATGGCATCACACTTCGAAAACCCTATTCCCTTACAGCATACTTCGAAATAAAATCAAGGAGGAAACAAGAATCCAAATCCTCAATTCACGGCAGCAAGCTTCACAAGCAACAATCTTCACAGAAAATTCGAAAACAAAAGGAATAGGAATCCGGAACTATCCTACTGCGGGTGAGTAGCAACTTACCGAGATGTTCTTGGACTTACAACCGAAGGGGAATAATCCTAGGGTCTCGGATGAGCTCCAAATCTCGGCGATTCCTCTGTACCCGCGTGTTCTCTTCGACGGAAGGCCCCTAATCGGAGAAGAGCTCACAGAATCTCCCTTGGCCGGCCTCCGGAAAAACCCTAGCTCCGTCGCCTTTTTCGTCCGAGAGCAGGAAATCGCCGCTCGCGTCAGGAGGAAAGAAAAGGAATTAGGGTTCAGGGGAAGAAATTAAACCCTTTTCCTTTAACTTATCCCTTTTATACTATTCAGTATCTTCAGTTTCAATTATAACTTATATATATCTCGTTCCATATTTGTTCACAAAACACTTGCGGAACAGTTGGCTAGCTAGATTTGATCAAGGTTTGGTTTGGCCGGAGGTTGCTGGTTCGAACCTCGGCTTGGACATTTTTTTGTCGAAACTTCTTTCGTTTAGTAAAAATACCAAACGACCTCCAAAAATTACATAAAAATACTCTAAAATTTTTTAAAAATCCCTAGAATATTTCTATAGCATTTTTAAATATTTTTAAATTACTTTTAGGACTCAAAATGAGAAAATTAGGGTTGTTACATTTTAACCCAAAATTAACTTAACATAATGGAAGTTCAACTAAAATTCAATTTCAACAAACTCAAAATCAATAAAGTCATCTCACAAAATTATAGGATTACCATACTTGAAAAATTTGAATTGGTGAGATGCTAAGAAAGTTACAATTTAAAATATTTTCTTAAAAAGGATTTTGAAAACTTATAAATCTATTTTCTTATGAAATATTTTTCAAATCTTGATTGATGATTGATTGGGTATATTATATATAAATTATTATTATTCACCATCTAAGTCTTTAGATCTTTAAGTAAACCATGACCTACCCTTAGACACATATAGGAATATCTTCCTTGTGGGTAACAAGGATATCTAACAAGAGTGTCTAGTTAAGGGGGAGAGACTTGATTGAAGGACATATTTTTTAAATTTTGAAAACATATTTTCAAAACATTTTTTATAAAATACTTCTTTACAAATTTTTTTGAAAATTATCTTTAAAGTCTATTAATCAAATAAATTTTTGAAAATTACAAAACTCAAAATATTTTGAAATTAACTTAAAAATATTTTTGAAAAATTGCTTACAAAACTCAAAATACTATCTTTAAAATATAGCTCAAGCATTATCTTTTCAAAATTATATTCTTCAAACTCATACTTTTTGAAACCTTTTTGAAAAATCATAGTTTAGAAAAATACTTTGAAAATTCCTTTAGACTTTATGCAAATCATTTTGGAAATTATTTTTATGAAACTCATATTTGATGCATGTTTGATTTGAAAACTCAATTACATCTTATTTTTCAAAATAGTGAGGGAATACCTTAAGACCTATCCTGAAAATGTTTAAAAATATTCCATCATTGTTGGTGCAAGACTTAGGGATCCTTAGCAATTAAAGTCATTTATAAAGAGTTCTTTTTGTTGTATGACAAAAGGGGGAGAAGAAGGGTTTAAGTTAGAAATCTAAATCTTTTTGAATTGACCTAACTTAAACATATTTGTCAAACATCAAAAAGGGGGAGATTGTTGGTGCAATCGACCTCCAAGGTTTTAATGTCAGACAAATATGTTTAAGTATGTTTATGTATGAAGCTTGATCTAGGGAAGCCCTAGTTGTAGGCTAGGCAAGGGAAGTCTTAGTTGGAGGCTAGGCAAGAAGAGAAATCTCGGTATATTGTGGAAGCCAGGTGGATAGGTCTGGAGGACTTGATCCCTGGGTAGCCGAATACTGAGTCTTGGTGAGTGAAGCCAAGTGGAGAAAATCTTAGGAGGTGGTAACCATAGGTAACGAGAAGTCTTGGAGGAGTGAACTCCAAGCAAGGTTGATCGGATGGTTTCCGGTCGACCGCGCGCGATCGACCGGACCAGCGGATCTCAGTAAATTTAGGTTTAAGTTTATCATTGTATTCTGTATTACTATTGCTGCTGGCTAATATAATATTGCAGGAAAAGTCTTAGTAGATCAGACGATCAGACACTGAGCAGGCAAAAGTCCAAACATGTCTGGAGGAGCATGTTTGGCAGGTAAGTTGAGATAAACAACTGGAGGAGCGACAGTGAGGTGGGGTTCCCAAATGGAACAACCTAAGGTCGCTGATCCAACTGAAGAAACCGGGAAGGTTTCCAAGTTGAGAATAAGACAGTCCTACTATCTTTATATTACTCATGCATTATATATTACTGTTCTAACCTTTGTGTTGCAGGTGTACTTTGCTTTACTCTGTGTTGCAGGTATAGCCGGATCGGTCGACCGAACATAGGGATCGATCGACCGAACAGAGGGATCGGTCGACCGAACCATGTTGACTCAGCATAGATCAGTTCTGTCTGCAACGATCAGAAGCAAAAGGAAGTTAAGCTGATCGTGTTGGGTTTTTCGGGCCGCGAAAACCGCTTTTCGCGTCGCGGAAACCCCGAATCACCCAAAGCCGTAGATCCGTGCAAGGAAAAACCGAATGAAATACAAATACGAGTTTCAAAAACTTTAGATCTACTCCTAGATCTACATGTTAAGAATTTTACCCTTGAAGCGTGCCCTCGCAAATCCCGCTCGTCCAACGGTACGCCGGATCTCGAGAGTGTCAACGTAGACACTCCTCTAATGATATACACACGAACAAGGAGTACTCTCTAGCACTCAAGGATGGAGAAGAGAGCCCCAAGTGTGCTAGCACTTTCTAGAGCTCTCGGATGGGATTGGAAAGGAAGAAAAGAAGAAGATACAAAAGGAAATCTTATACACTCACTAGTAGTATCATCCTTTGTGCTCTTCACTTTCCTTTATTCTCTTGGAACACAACTCATACATCCTCTCCTCACCATGAAAGTCACGGCAACAGCAAGAGGGAGAGGAGGAAGAAGCATAGAGGAAGAAGAATGAAGTGAATGCACCATAATGCCACACAACCAAAAACTCCACCACTAATGTGTGGCCGACCACATCTTGTAACCTCCCCATTAATGTGGCCGGCCACATTAAAGCCAAGGGGAGGGTGTAACCCCCATGAGGTGGCATGCCTCATGAGGTGGAGGTGATGTGGCAAGGATGAGTCATCCTTATGATGTGGCAATACATCAAGTCAAACTTGATGTTTCAACTTCTATTTGGTCAAGTCAAAATTGACCAATTTCTTCCTTGTTGAGTTAAATCCAACCTTTGATTCAAGTCAATTTCAATTTAATGAATCTAATTCATTAATATAAATTGACTCAATGAATCAAATTTAAATTAGACTCATTCAACAATTGAATCTAATTGAGTCTAACTCAATAAGTCTAATTTGAATCCAATCTTTGGTGCATCATATGAACCTAATCCAATTGGTTCATCATATGAACCTAATCTCCATCCACTTGTTCTTTGTGTGTGCCCCAATAGGTTCTTGTAACGTTGTCAATGTTTCTAAACTCCTTTAGAAACATAAGCAATGAGCGGCATCTAGCAATACATCATTGCTACCCAAGTTACAAGAATGTTGAGATCCAACATCACCTTGTGACTACTAATTGTGACTCCTCACAATATGTGACATTATCCTTCTATCCTAGACATCTAGATTGATCAATATGAGGCATAGACCGTGTCATCCTCTAATCAATCTAAATCTTGAACTCCAAGTAGACTCACTCGATCAAATGAGCTCAACATCTAATGTTGACTCATTTGGGCATGACCATGCACTTAGTGGTCTCACTCTATCAAGAATATTGATGTCGCTCCTGTCATATGGGAGGGATAGATCCCATCTACATCACTCACATCCCTCTGCATAATTTGTTACATACCCGGTAATCGCCTTTATAGTCCACCCAGTTACGGGTGACGTTTGACGAAACCAAAGTACATAACTCCTTATGTAGGGATCCATGGTGACTTCAGGTCTAAGGACTAATAGTCATACTAATAGCCACATGAGAAAGTATATGACACTCATATAACGATCCATGATACTTTCTCATGGCGGGTCATTCAGTATACATTCTCCAATGCATACCCATGTGTCAACTTGATATCTGCATATCCATGACTTGTGAGATCAAGTCATCGAGTTGACCTACATGCTAGTCTTATAGCATTAACATTGTCCCTGAATGTTAAAACTTGACTAGGAATGATTTAGAGTAGTGTTCCCTATATCATCTCATTATCGGTTCAACTAACCGATTGATATAGGTGAGAACCATCTACTCAAGGACATTATTATACTTAGTTTATTTGGCACCAATACAAGTAAGTATAATAACCAAAATCCAAATGCCTTTATTAATATACAAGAATATGATACAATGAGTCCATACAATCATCAAATGATTGGCTCTAGGGCTCTAACTAACAATCTCCCACTAGCACTAGTGCCAATCAGTATAGGCTCTAAGGCCTAATGACCTAGTGTGACCATCATGCTTTCTCTGTGCCAAAGCCTTGGTCAAGGGATCTGCGATGTTAGCCTCTGTAGGTACTCTGCAAATCTTCACATCTCCTCTATCGATAATCTCTCGAATGAGATGGAAGCGCCGTAGTATGTGCTTGGTCCGCTGGTGTGAGCGAGGTTCCTTCGCCTGTGCTATAGCTCCATTGTTGTCATAATAGAGCTCAACTGGGTCAGCAATGCTAGGAACCACCCCAAGTTCAGTGATGAACTTGTGGATCCAAACTGCCTCCTTTGCTGCCTCTGATGCAGCAATATACTCGGCTTCTGTTGTAGAATCAGCTACTGTATCCTGCTTCGAACTCTTCCAGCTGACAGCACCACCATTAATGCAAAATATGAACCCCGACTGCGATCTATAGTCATCCTGGTCGGTCTGGAAGCTAGCATCACTGTAACCCTTTACAGCTAGCTCATCATTGCCTCCATATATTAAGAAATATTCTTTAGTCCTTCTTAAGTACTTAAGAATATTCTTGACCGCTATCCAGTGACTTTCACCTGGATCTGACTGGTATCTGCTCGTCATGCTCAAAGCATATGAGACATCAGGTCGAGTACATAGCATGGCGTACATGATCGATCCTATGGCTGAGGCATAAGGGATCTGATCCATGCGGTCTCTCTCCTCTCTAGAAGAGGGACCTTGAGTCTTCGAAAGACTCACGCCATGTGACATCGGCAGAAATCCCTTCTTGGAGTTCTGCATGGCAAACCGAAGGAGTACCTTGTCAATATATGTACTCTGACTTAGGCCAAGCAATCTCTTAGATCTATCTCTATAGATCTGTATCCCTAGAATGCGGGATGCCTCACCTAAGTCCTTCATTGAGAAGCAACTCCCTAGCCAGGTCTTGACAGACTGAAGCATAGGGATGTCCTTCCCAATGAGTAGTATGTCATCCACATACAATATGAGGAAGACAACTATATCCCCTACAACCTTCTTGTAGACACAAGGCTCATCTTCGTTCTTGATGAAACCAAACTGTTTGATTGTATCATCGAATCGAAGATTCCAGCTCCGAGAAGCTTGCTTTAGTCTATAAATGGACCTATGCAGCTTACATACTCTGCTAGTATGCTGTGGATCTACAAAACCCTCAGGTTGTGTCATGTACACATCCTCGAGCAGGTTTCCATTCAGAAACACGGTTTTGACATCCATCTGCCATATCTCATAGTCATGGTAGGCTGCAATAGCAAGCATGATCCGAATGGACTTAAACATCGCTACTGGAGAAAAGGTTTCATCATAGTCAATACCATGAATCTGCTTGAAACCTTTAGCTACCAAGCGACCCTTATAGATAAGTCCATCCATGTCAGTCTTTCTCTTAAAGACCCACTTACACTCAATGGGTTTTACCCCTTCAGGTGGATCAACCAAAGTCCATACTTGGTTGGTGTACATGGATTCCATTTCGGATCTCATGGCCTCTAGCCATTTCTCGGAATCTGGTCTCATCACAGCTTCCTGATAGGTGGTAGGCTCATCCTCTATGAGCATAACATCATCATGGTCAGACAAGAGAAATGGGTATCTCTCAGGCTGACGACGTACCCTATCAGACCTGCGAAGAGGTATGTCTACTTGAACCGGTTGTTGTTCCTCAACTCCTTGTGGAACAACATCATCCACAACACTTTGTGGTTCCAGTTCAATTTCCATCAAGGCATCAGTGCTATTGTTTGCATCTTGAACTTCTTCAAGATCGAATGCGCTCCCACTAGTCTTTCTAGAAACAAAGTCCCTTTCTAGAAAGACCCCAGTCTTTGCCACAACTACCTTGTGCTGATTGGGAATGTAGAAGTAATATCCCTTAGTTTCCTTGGGATATCCGATGAAATAGCACTTGTCGGATTTGGGTCGTAATTTTTCTGAGACTTGATGTCGTACGTAAGCCTCACAACCCCAAATCCTCATGAAAGACACTTGGGCATCTCTCCCAGTCCATATCCTATATGGTGTCTTTATCACGGCCTTGGATGGAATTCGGTTGAGAATGAAAGCTGCCGTGTCTAGAGCATATCCCCATAGATATGTCGGAAGATCTGTGTGACTCATCATAGATCGTACCATATCTAATAGGGTACGATTCCTCCTTTCGGATACACCATTCCACTGTGGTGTTCCAGGAGGAGTGAGTTGGGATAAAATCCCACACTCAGCTAAGTAGTCACGAAACTCATGGCTTAAGTATTCACCACCTCGATCTGATCGAAGCACCTTAATACTCTTGCCAAGCTGGTTCTGTACTTCATTCTTGAATTCTTTGAACTTTTCAAAGGATTCAGATTTATGTGTCATCAAATACACATAACCATATCTACTGAAGTCATCAGTAAATGTGATGAAGTACCTATAACCGCCTCTAGCAGCGACATTGAAAGGGCCACATACATCACTATGTATGAGTCCTAACAAATCAGTCGCTCTCTCGCTGTGCCCACTAAAGGGAGTCTTGGTCATCTTGCCTCGTAGGCATGACTCGCATATCTCATATGATTCAAAATCAAATGAGTCCAGCAAACCATCCTTATGGAGCTGGGATAAGCGCTTGTCATTTATATGACCTAAGCGACAGTGCCAGAGATAGGTGTGGTTCATATCGTTCGATTTGAACCTCTTGGTACTAACGTTATAGATAGAGCTCTCAAGGTCTAGAATATAGAGTCCGTTCATCAGAGGTGCACTACAATAGAACATATCGTTTAAATAGTCAGAACAACATTTGTTCTTTATTATAAACGAGAATCCTTTCTTGTCCAAACAAGAAACTGATATAATGTTCTTAGTTAATGCAGGCACATAACAACAATCGTCTAACTCTAATATAAGCCCAGAGGGCAGAGATAGAAAATAAGTCCCTACAGCAACAGCAGCAACCCGTGCTCCATTGCCTACTCATAGGTCTATCTCGCCCTTTGTCAATGCTCTGCTATTTCTCAGTGCTTGTACATTAGTACAAATGTGCGAAGCACATCCGGTATCTAATACCCACGACGAAGAAATAGAGAGGTTGACTTCTATAACATTTATACCTGAAGTAGAAATCTTATTTCTCTTCTTGTTAAGATCTTCCAGGTATCCTGTGAAGTTCCTCTTCCAGTGCCCTGCTTGTCCTTGATATAGTTGACGAAGATGTTCAACCATATCGTAAGCACACATCAACTCATGTTGCTTCTGAAGCTCAGAGTTCATGGTTGCGAGCATTAGACAGGACACATCTAATGCGTCATCTTGATGCTTCTTGTAAGCATCCCGGTCAGCTCGCGTGGCAGTGGCAGGAGGAGCCTCCTCCAAAACGTGCAGTTTACATTCCTGAGTGAGAACTATTCTCAGGTTCCTGTACCAGTCCAGGAAATTTGCTCCGTTGAGCTTGTCCTTCTTAAGGACAGAACGCAGGGAGAAAGAGTTCGTATTCGACGTCATGGTTATCTACAATAGAAAATTTATAGAAATAAATATCATATTCTTTTAAAATCATTTAATTAGGCCTTTAATTAAATGATGCTCCCACTGAATTCTATAATTCTTGTGGGACAAGATCCACATCATACTAACCCTTGAGTTAGCTTTGGCTAATACGCCCAAGGCTTAGTATGATCGGTAGGTAACGATTACCAATTACATCTCTATGTAACTCTTGTTTATAAAATCAATATCCGCATTTATATTAAAACTCGAGTTAGCTTTGGCTAATACACCCGAGAGTTAATATAGATGTGATTTTGACCTATCTTTTCCAACCGTTGGAAGAATGCCTATAGTTGACACGATCTAACCAAGCAACTAGGAATACTCAATCTAATTGAGTTTGTATTCACCCATGCGTTGATAGGCGGGACCAAGATTGTCCCTCCGTACCCTACCAAGATAATATGTATTGCTCTGCTTTGGCAGATTCAACAATACATGTGATCGAGGTAGTGATAGGTATCACGGCACGGTTAGGCATTTAGAGTTGGTTTGATCGAGATCTAATCTAATCGAAAAGGATGCATCTTGTGCATGACTTAGATCTAATCTAATCGCAAGGGTGCATCATGTGCATGACTTAGATCTAATCTAATCGTAAGGCACTAATTAATTAATTACTTATTAAACATGCATCATATACATAAGCAATTAACTAATTAATCTATTTGTGATTTAGTCATGGCCCTACTACGATCCTCTCAAGCCAATGAGAAGATCGAATGGTCAACCTAGGGTCAACAGCTTCTCCAAGCTTCTCCCTTTGACCACCTTGTGTTGCTCGTGCCCGCCTCGGAACTCCGTCTCGTGTGGACCCTCCACCGCTCCAATTTGTACATTACAATTTGAAACTCGAGTTACATTCGAGTCTAAATCTAATTTACAACCAGAATATATGAGAAAGGCACGACGTGCAGGTCGCGAAAAATAAAAACATACAACACGCGCAAACACATAACGGCACGCAGGCCGTATTATGAATTACAACACAATCCAATCATATTGGGTTTTTGGGCCATGACTATCACAAAATTAATATATAATTCAAAATTATATATTTTTCATAATTTTATATAATTTTAAAATTAATTTTTTACAATTTTTACGAGTAAAATTTCCCGGCGGTCCCGTTTAGCGGTTTCGGGCGCAATCGCGGAACGGATCCCCTTGCGGGGCCAGGGGCAGCGCCCCTACCCGCGATCTAACCATCGCGAGGGTTCCTTTGCGATCCAACAGTGCCCAAACTCGCTGTCCCAAAACGATTTGGGTCGAGACATTGCCGTTTCGGAAAAATCTTCCCGGCAGGTTCGTTTTTAGCGATTTCGGGTGCAATCGCGGAGCAAATCCCCTTGCGGGGTTAGGGGCAGTACCCCTACCCACGATCTAACCATCGTGAGTTGCTCCTTTGCGATCTAATGGCACCCAAGCCCGCTGTCCCAAACGGATTTGGGGCAAAACGAAGCCGTTTAAGGAAAAACTTCCCGGTAGCCGAAGCCTACAAGTGCCTAGATACTTGTGCTTTGCTTCTACGAAAAAATTACCCATAAAAACATAAAAAACTAAATTTTTACAGAAAATCACAGAAGGTTTAGTTTTCATAAAACCAAAAATTAAACTCGTACAAGCCTTGCACGTGGCTCTGATACCACTGTTGGGTTTTTCGGGCCGCGTCGCGGAAACCCCGAATCACCCAAAGCCGTAGATCCGTGCAAGGAAAAACCGAATGAAATACAAGTATGAGTTTCAAAAACTTTAGATCTACTCCTAGATCTACATGTTAAGAATTTTACTCTTGAAGCGTGCCCTCGCAAATCCCGCTCGTCCAACGGTACGCCGGATCTCGAGAGTGTCAACGTAGACACTTCTCTAATGATATCCACACGAACAAGGAGTACTCTCTAGCACTCAAGGATGGAGAAGAGAGCCCCAAGTGTGCTAGCACTTTCTAGAGCTCTCGGATGGGATTGGAAAGGAAGAAAAGAAGAAGATACAAAAGGAAATCTTATACACTCACTAGTAGTATCATCCTTTGTGCTCTTCACTTTCCTTTATTCTCTTGGAACACAACTCATACATCCTCTCCTCACCATGAAAGTCATGGCAACAGCAAGAGGGAGAGGAGGAAGAAGCATAGAGGAAGAAGAATGAAGTGAAAGCACCATAATGCCACACAACCAAAAACTCCACCACTAATGTATGGGCCGGCCACATCTTGTAACCTCCCCATTAATGTGGCCGGCCACATTAAAGCCAAGGGGAGGGTGTAACCCCCATGAGGTGGCATGCCTCATGAGGTGGAGGTGATGTGGCAAGGATGAGTCATCCTTATGATGTGGCAATACATCAAGTCAAACTTGATGTTTCAATTTCTATTTGGTCAAGTCAAAATTGACCAATTTCTTCCTTGTTGAGTTAAATCCAACCTTTGATTCAAGTCAATTTCAATTTAATGAATCTCAATTCATTAATATAAATTGACTCAATGAATCAAATTTAAATTAGACTCATTCAACAATTGAATCTAATTGAGTCTAACTCAATAAGTCTAATTTGAATCCAATCTTTGGTGCATCATATGAACCTAATCCAATTGGTTCATCATATGAACCTAATCTCCATCCACTTGTTCTTTGTGTGTGCCCCAATAGGTTCTTGTAACGTTGTCAATGTTTCTAAACTCCTTTAGAAACATAAGCAATGAGCGGCATCTAGCAATACATCATTGCTACCCAAGTTACAAGAATGTTGAGATCCAACATCACCTTGTGACTACTAATTGTGACTCCTCACAATATGTGACATTATCCTTCTATCCTAGACATCTAGATTGATCAATATGAGGCATAGACCGTGTCATCCTCTAATCAATCTAAATCTTGAACTCCAAGTAGACTTACTCGATCAAATGAGCTCAACATCTAATGTTGACTCATTTGGGCATGGCCATGCACTTAGTGGTCTCACTCTATCAAGAATACCGATGTCGCTCCCGTCATATGGGAGGGATAGATCCCATCTACATCACTCACATCCCTCTGCATAATTCGTTATATACCCAGTAATCGCCTTTATAGTCCACCCAGTTACGGGTGACGTTTGACGAAACCAAAGTACATAACTCCTTATGTAGGGATCCATGGTGACTTCAGGTCTAAGGACTAATAGTCATACTAATAGCCACATGAGAAAGTATATGACACTCATATAACGATCCATGATACTTTCTCATGGCGGGTCATTCAGTATACATTCTCCAATGCATACCCATGTGTCAACTTGATATCTGCATATCCATGACTTGTGAGATCAAGTCATCGAGTTGACCTACATGCTAGTCTTATTGCATTAACATTGTCCCTGAATGTTAAAACTCGACTAGGAATGATTTAGAGTAGTGTTCCCTATATCATCTCACTATCGGTTCAACTAACCGATTGATATAGGTGAGAACCATCTACTCAAGGACATTATTATACTTAGTTTATTTGGCACCAATACAAGTAAGTATAATAACCAAAATCCAAATGCCTTTATTAATATACAAGAATATGATACAATGAGTCCATACAATCATCAAATGATTGGCTCTAGGGCTCTAACTAACAGATCGGTCGACCGAACCCATGGATCGGTCGACCGAACGATCAATATTAATGATGCAGTAAATGCAGAATACGATAAATCTCGACGAACAGGGAAGGAGCCTGTTGGGTCGATCGAACAAGGGGATCGGTCGACCAAACCATTAAAGACCAATAAATGCAAAAGATCGAGCCAACTTCGGACTTCAGCCAGGAAGAAAGGGAGTGGGTTCGGTCGACCGAACAGTGGGATCGGTCGACCGAACATCTATTATACCTATAAATTGAGGCTCGAAATCAGAGGCAAATAAGAACTTTCTGATCAATCCTTGTGCTCCTTTGTAAGCTGCTCACGCTACTCATCTTCGTTAGCTTAGCAAACAACATCATTCGGAGTGCCGACCTAAGCTTCATTCGCAATTTACTTGTCGGTACAATTTAATTTAAGCTTGCATTGTAATTTTATTTAAGCAAGATAGTAGGGTGTTACTATCTTGCTCCATTGTACGATTCACTTCTTTTCGAGGATCTCGAAAAGAAGGATTATAGTACTTTGCCCATCGGTGCGGTCAAGGACATCGGGCCTTCGAGTAGGAGTCGAGTTAGGCTCCGAACGAAGTAAACGAATTGTGTCTCTTTATAATTTTCGCTGCTTAACTTTGTGTTTTAAAATACGAAAAGAATAGTTTTAAAAGATGTGATATTCACCCCCCCTCTATCGCTCCAATCGATCTATCAAGGATGACTATTTATTAATCTTCCTACAAGTATACTATCTTTATTTTAATCTATACCTCATTTCTTGATAATAGTTTTTGTCTAACCTTTACTGGTCGGGCAAGTTCATTTTTATATTTAGTTTCATTCAAACTTAATACTCGACCGGTCTTTAATGACCGATCGAGTTTATATAAATATATCTTTATCTTATTGTCAAACTCGATCGGCCACCAACAGCTGACCAATCTTACATACATACATACATACATACATATATTCTAAACTAATCCTAAAATTTGATCAGTTGATAATGACCGACCGAATTCATAATACAAGAAGTATGTAATATTTAATCTCTTTTGGGATCTCAGAATTTAAAGTTCAACCTTGGTAATGATTTTAATATCTCGAAAACATAACCTTTTGCATCGGCTAGCAATACTATTTCCTTATTGGTAACACGCGTGCCTATGACATTGGATATGTACCTATCTCATTATGTCCACCGCCTTATCAATCCATCCAACGACTCCTCTTCAGTCCCGATTTTCTACCTTAATCTAACGTTTCTACTTGAAATACCTTTTTTGATACCCTATCAAGGCTTTTAAAGAGAAAAGAAAGGAAAATCCCTAACACTTTGTCTTCTTCCTCTAGTTCACGTATCTCTTATTCTTCGCCTTCCGCTAATTGTCCTTGTTTTTACTACTCCTTCCTGTTGGTCCGGTGAGTTGGCTGGAGAGGGTTGAGTTGTCTGAAACACTAAAATGCCTTTCTCCTCGATCTTCCAACTCAGGTTAGCAGTAATAGCAAATAAAATTGAACAATAAAAAACAACTTAAATAAAATCAGTAAAAGGCATCAGAATTTACTTGATTACAACCTACCTAGTTGTTAATCCAAGCCAAATGGAAGCTCTTAAAAAATCTCCTTCACTGAAGGTGGAGAAGCCTTTTACACTCGTTAATAGCTTAGACTATTGCTAAGAAATAAATACATAAGTTGTTGTTCCTTTCCTAGGTCTAGGGGTCTTTTTATATCCCCTAGAAAAACTTATCCTCAGGCTGAAGGCGCCTTCCATAGGGTTGGAAAGCGCCTCTAGCGAGGCAAAGGATAAAACTTTATCCTTTCCGCCAACGACCAGATTGCTTGGTTGAAGGTGCCTTCCATAGCCATGGAAGGCACCTTCCTTGGCTGGTTGAAGGCGCCTTCTGCTTAAAGGTCACGGATGCGCCTTCAACTTTTGTTGAAGGTGCCTCTAGCAGCTCCATAACTCCACTTGAGCTCTTTCGCTGCTCTAATCACCTAGGTGATTTCATCCAACTGAAATAAGGCTCACCCGAACCCAATTTCGGCCTTCTCCTCGAGTAGGCTTCTGCTCCAGCTTTTCATCCCTCGAACGTCATGCACGTCATTCTCGTCCACCAACGTACTCTTCCGTAGTGTCTTGTCCCTCGGATGCACTGAGCCTGTCAGCTCTCTCCCATGTCATCCTTCTCGCTAGCTGCGTCTTTCGCTCGACTTCCTGCGCTCCTAAGCTCCTGCACACTTAGACACGGGGATCAGAACATAACAGGACCTAACCTAACTTGGTTAATCATACCAAAAATAACCTTGGGGTTCCAATAATCTCTCCCTTTTTTGATGTGAGCAATCCAAGTTAAGTTAGGGTAAACAAATATAAAGTTAAAGTAATAAAAATACAAGTATGCAATAACATGCAAAAATATTAATTTTAAAATTATAACTAATACCTTCCCCTAGACATAATTTTCCCTTCTTTCCCTTTGATCACATAAAAAATGGGGTATATAAAAAAGATCTAAGGGAAAAAAAAACTTACAAGTGTTTTGAAAATTATTTTGATATCACTTAGAAAAATTGTAACAATTTTTGAGACTCTAAAAAAATTTTCTAAGTTATGAAATTGACAAAAATTGAAAGCATTATTTTAACTAACTATTTCATGATTATTAGTTTGTCAATTAAACATTTTATTTCATTAATCGACTTTCAAGCTGTGACGAGGCACTAGGCATTCTTGGTTATTGGATCATTAACCACTTCTAGACAAAGCCTCATAATAAAATCAAATATTTAATGCACTCTCTGAAAGCCCTAAGTCTGATTATACTTTAATTTAGACAAGTCTTTGGAACCCAATATAGGTTCCAGCCTACTAGATTAATTAAAAATATTTTGGATATATATTTCTTTGAAATTTTCTTAAATTTTCCTTTTTGATATTTAAAATACTAGTTCAAATTATATCTTTTATTGTTTTGATTAAATGAACATGCATGATTTTTCAAGTAAGTTATTTCCTTTTGTAAATTATCATTCTCTAATTTTATTTTATCAAATTATTCTAATGGACAAGATTTTGCTAGAATTAATTTTAATTCTTTAATTTTTTTTCTAATTTGCAACAATCTTTAGATAATAATTTAACAAATTTAAACATTTTATCGGGAGGAAGAGATCGTACTTGACTTACCTTATCGATTTTGTTGTCCGTGGCTTCCCATGAACTGCTGCTTTCTTCTGATGTCGCTCCCCCTTCATCGATGCTCTTGATGCTCATTTCGGAAGAGCTTTCTTCTTGTTTGTCTTCTTGATGACTTGCCATCAACGCAAGTCCGGAAAAGACTTCGACCTCTTATTCGAATGACGTTTCATTCCACGTCGCCTTTAGGGTCTTGTATTTGTTCTTTTGAATGAGCTTCTTGTTCTTGCCTTTGTCCTTCTCATTGATCTTTAACTTAGTCCTTCTCATTGATCTTTAACTTAGGGTAGTTATCTTTAATGTACCCTTCTTCATTGCAGTGGTAGCATCTGACTGTCCTTTTCTTTGTACCCTGCAGATGGTTAGATTTTCAAGTTTTAAATAATTTCTTAAACTGAATTACCATCATTACCATTTCTTTATCGTCGAGAGAGGATTCTGAAGTTTGTTTGTCCATCTTTGCCTTAAAAGGAAATATTGTGCTTCGACTCTTTCGAATATGCACATCTTGTTTCATGGACTCCAATGGTAGAAAATAACTCTTCTAACATAGTTGAATCTAAATCCTTAGATATGTAATATGCATCTACTAATGATGCCCATTCAGTACTTTTAGGCAATGCATTAAGCATGTACCTTACTGAATCTCGATTACTTACCTTTTCTTCGAGATTCGTGAGTCCACTGATGAGCTCCTTGATCCTTAAATGAAGGTGTGCAATTGTTTCATCTTGTTCCAGTTTGATGTTATTGATATGGTTTCTGAGCAGATCCCATCTTGCGAGTTTCACCTCCGAGGTTCCTTCGTGTAGTTCCTCGAACTTCTCCCAGAGCTCCTTCACAGACTCGTAGGCTCTGATCCGATTGACTTCTTATAGCAAAAGAACGCTTAGTAGATGGAACTCTTCTTTGCTGTTTGCCACAAAATCAGCTTGCTCCTTTTTGGTCCAGTGGTATTTATCTTTATCTTTGAGTGCTACAAAACGAAACTCCATTATTAAAAATAAATCAAAATTAGTCTTGAAAAATACCTCCATCTTCTTTTTCCAGTTGGCGAAGTCCCCCTCGAACTTTGGTGGGTGGATGCTTGAACCGGCCATCTCATGTGCTTTGTTCGACGGCTAGTCCTCCTGAAGCTGTTAGGCTCTGATACCACTTATTGGTCCGGTGGGCCGGTTGGAGAGGGTTGAGTTGCCTGAAATACTAAAATGCCTTTCTCCTCGATCTTCCAACTCAGGTTAGTAACAATAGCAAATAAAATTGAACAATTAAAAATAACTTAAATAAAATTAGTAAAAGGAACTAGAATTTACTTGATTACAACCTAGCTGGTTGTTAATCCAAGCCAAATGAAAGATCTTAAAAAAATCTCCTTCACTGATGGCGGAGAAGCCTTTTACACTCGTTAATAGCTCAGACTATTACTAGGAAATCAATACAGAAGTTATTGTTCCTTTCCTAGGTCTAGGAGTCTTTTTATAGCCCTTGAAAAAACTTATCCTCAGGCTAAAGGTGGCTTCCATAGGGCTGGAAGGCGCCTCCAACAAGGCAAAGGATAAAACTTTATCCTTTCCGCCAACGACCAGATTGCCTGGTCGAAGGCGCCTTCCATAGCCATGGAAGGTGCCTTCCATGACTGGTTGAAGGCGCCTCTAGCAGCTCCATAACTCCACTTGAGCTCTTCCGCTGCTCCGATCGCCTAGGTGATTTAAGCTAACCAAAATAAGGCTCACCCGAACCCAATTTTGACCTTCTCCTTGAGCAAGCTTCCACTCCGGCTTCTCATCCCTCAAACATCGTGCACATCCTTCTGATCCACAGGCATACTCTTCCGTAACGTCTCATCCCTCAGACGCACTGAGCTCATCGGTTCTCTCCTGTGCCGTCCTTCTCGCTAGCCGCATCTTTCGTTTAACTTCCTGTGCTTCTAAGCTCCTGCACACTTAGACACAGGGATCAGAACATAACAGGACCTAACCTAACTTGATTGATCATACCAAAAATAACCTTGGGGTTCCAACACTTCTTGTTAATAATGTCGACCTCCGATGAGTAGTATATTCAATGCTCTTCCAAGTTTATTGTACAGGAAGCCTGTGAGCTTCAATGGAACTATAACTTTCCTCCATACCTGGCCACCCCTACTTCCAGGTATTGCCCTCATCTTCCTTCTCCAGAGAATGTGGCTATTTTCTGGGAACAGGTTCTATGTGGTTTCAGATTTCCCATTCATCCCTTTTTTGTTGATGTTAGTAGGTATTTTGACCTTCCTCTGAATCAACTCGTCCCCCAATCATTCTCTATTATGGTTGGTTTTGTTGTCATTTCTTGTTTACTTGATTTTCCTTTATCTCCTCGGCTATTCCATCACTTTTTAATTCCTCCTCAAGTAGAAGACAACATTTTTAAGTTTCAATCACGCCTTAAAATCACTTTGTTCCATAGAATTCCCTCTCAAGGAGAATGACGGGATAACTTCTTTTTTATGCATCTTCCTTCTCCACCGCTATACCCGATAACCTAGTATCGAAATCTTTCCTCTATTCCCCAATTAGGTGATATCTTCGAAGATGCCATCCTTCGTTCTTCTATGGGAAAATTAAAAGGCGCAAAGTTTAACTTACCTGCCCTAATCGCTAAAGGCTTATTATTTACTTTTGGTATTAGCACAACCGACACAACCTTGGACGTCTCCTTTGGTAAGATTATTCTCCTTACACATGTTTTTAACCATCATAATATTGTTTCTAGCATGACTTTTTTTAGCCAATGTTGTCCTTCCCGCTTTCATGTACAAGAATACTCGACTCATAAGAGCAGTCTTGACTAGAATGGGGGAAGAATTGTTAAGGGATCGTCGTCTCAATCACCCTTCCTCCTCTCTTGGTTTACGACCTCCATCTGAGCAACCTTAAAATCCTCAAGCTCATCAGATCAGGAAGGTCCCTTTGTTGTGAAACATAAAAAGCCTCGTGCTTCCTGTTGGTGTGGGAAGCATCCGACGATCGAACCTGAGTTTTGATAATGACAAATGGTTCAAAGTTAAGGTTATTTGTAGTCTAACATATTTGAATGAGTTTGCAGGAAAGTCCTAAGTGTACTTAGGCAAAAGTCCTAGCTGCGGTGAGGCAGGTGGAAAACCCTAGGGGGCGATAACCCTAGGTCCTAGGGGATGGTAACCCTAGGTGAGGAAAAGTCCTAGCTATGGTTAGGCAAAGGGAAAACCCTAGGGGGTGGTAACCTAGGCGGAAAGTCTTGGTAGGTCGAGTGCTTCAGGCAAAAATCCTAGAGTCAGGGACTCTAGATTGAAATCCTGGTGTCGCAAACCAGATGGAAGTCTGGGTGGGTTGTGGAGCGGACGTCCAGCATGAAGACCGAAAGCCTCGGGTGCTGAGCAAAAGTTCAGTCCATCTAGAGGACCAGACTAGTAATAGGTTAACTCTCCTGAGTGGAGTAGGTGAGGACGTGTTCCCTGGTGAGAGAACAGTAGGCGTCAGTTCTGTTAGAGTGTATACTAAAAGTTTAACTTTTTGTATAAACACTTAGTTTAAAATAAGAATCACATTGGTCAAATATCTACATTTATGATAAATGTAGTTGCCCATTTAATTTATATTGTAGATAACATGGTGTGAGAAGATACACAGAAGATCATGTTATCAGATCTTTATAAATTATAAATAGTAGCTCACAACCAAGATGGAATGGACAAACCATTGGAGTGGTTGTAGTGTAATTTGGTATTAGTTTATCTAGACTATAAAATTACACTAGTACATTATGAGTGTATTGAGCAAGACCATTTGAGGTAGTTTCTTTTTATACTGACTATATAAAAGAACAAAACCTCTATTATTATGGAAGTGCATACTCTTAATCGTGATATAATAACAAGCACGTATATTTAATATTTATTTCTTTAATTTATCAAAGGGTGCGATTTAGCTCGTTAAATCAATATGCTCGATAAGTTGGGAAATGATATTATTTATATGGTGTGCTGTTGATTATAGAATGAAACTGTGTCCTAGTAATCTAGGTTGATGATATCCCCTTAAGGAGCTCATAATGATTGTCATGTAAACCCTGCAGATGGACCTAGTTTGGCATGACAATAAAGTTAAATGATACTATTCTTGGAGCTAGATATTAATTAAGTGAGTTGTCAGTAACTCATTTAATTAGTGAACATTCTATATCTTAAACACAGGGAGATTAATGCACTCATAATAAGAAGGATCCCATAAAGTAATTTGGGATTGGTGTGGTAGTTCAATAATAACTCTTTAGTGGTATGAGTTATTATTGATAAACTTGAATTGGGTGCTCGGGGCGAATACAGGAAGCTCAAGCTCATCGGGAGACCAAAACCAATTTCTCCTCTCGGTCCCTGTTGTAGCCTCTATTGTAACACCCCAAATTTCCCTATTTCGAATTCTAAATATCCTTAAAAATATTTAGAAATGCTTTTAAAATATTCTAGAGATTTTTAAAAAATTTTAGAGTATTTTTATGTAATTTTTGGAGGTCATTTGGTATTTTTACTAAACGAAGGAAGTTTTAACAAAAAATGTTCAAGTCAAGATTCGAACCGTGGACCTCGGACCTGAACCGAGCCTTAACCGAATCCAGCTAGCCAACTGTTCCAGCGAGCATTTCTTATTAAAGAAGGAGAAATATTCTATTTAAGCAGTAGTTAATGAATAGGAAATAAATAGGAAGAAAAATGGTTGCAGCCGAGTTTCGAACCACCGACCATTGGCTCGGTCAAAACTCGGCTGACCAGGTGTGCTGGCGATCGTTGCTGGTAAAATAAGAAGCGAGATTTATTTAAGCAATGATTAAAACAGAAAATAAATTGGAAAAAGGGTTCGGCGGAGGATTCGAAACCACGATCCTTGACTTGGTCAAAACCGCAACCAACCAACTCTTCCGCGAGTATTTCGTGAAAGGTTGGGTGCGAGATATATATATATGTTATGATTGAAACCCTAGTTATAAGAGGAGAGAACTTAAGTTTTCTTTTTCCCCGAACCTTTCTCTCCTTTTCTCCTCTTCCCTTCTGCGACGGCGCCGATTCTGCCGAGTGAAGAAAACGAAGCCCTAGCTTCGTTTCTGGCGGCCGGCGAAGGCGTTCTCCGAAGGTTCCTTCACCGTCGTGATTCTTCGTCGAGGTGGACCCGTGAGCACGAAGAAGAGCCGGAGAACTTGAGTTTTCTTCGAACCCTAGCAGCTCCTCTTCCCGGTTTTGAGTCCAAGGATAGGTAAGTCACTTACTCACCTGAGGTAGGATAGCTTCGAAGTTTAATTCTTGTTCCTTTTCTTGTTCTCGAAGCTTTGGATGAAACCTAGGGCTGTGTTGTTGCGATTTGAACGGTGAAGCTTTGGTTTCTTGTGGTTTGCAATAGAGTAGTTCGGGTTCAAGTTGGCTTCTTGTGTGGATTCCTTTCTCTTTAGATGGCATTACCTCTTTAGATGGCTTTACCTCTTTAGATGGCTCTGTTTTTGGGATAGGCTGCAGGTTGTGTGTTTTCCGGTTGTACATGCAGTTTTTAGATCCATTGATAGTGTAGTTTAGTATTTCAATTTAGAAATTTCTTTGTTAAATCTGAGTATGAAATAGTTTAGTTCTTTTGAGCAAGTAGTCTTTATTTCATTTGTCACAATGATGAGTAGTTTCGGATTCCTTTATTTACTGCCATGAATTGAAGTTTATGTTGTTGGTTTTCTTTGCCATCTGATGAAGCATGATTTGGAGAATTAGGGTTACTTACAAAAAGGGTTAAGCTGTGAATTTGATAAATATGTTTGTTTGAATAGCTATGTATAGCATTTTGTTTCCCTTATATTACTTTCTTGCCGTGGAACTATAGACAACTCCCACCAGTAGGCATGAGCATGAGCAGATCTATTCAAGTGAGCATTTATATTCATTCAAGTAGAAGTAGGCATGAACAGATTCATTCAAGTGTGCATTTATATATTCATTCAGTTCCTTTGCTATTTAGATTTAGTAAATAACATGAACATGTGCAGATTTAGATTTCTAGTTCCTTTGCTATTGGAATAACATGGGCAGATGTCTAGTTTTTTTATGTTATTAGATGTGCATGAGTAGCCTTCCTTTTAAAACAATCAGTTTCTAGTTTCTTTAGAGCTTAATATGTAGAATTGTGTTAGCTTAATATGCAGCATTTTAGTGTGTAGATTTTTATAAGCATAGCATGCAGATTTTTATAAGTATAGCATGCAGATTTTAATATGCAGAATTTTATTAGCATAATAGGCAGATTTTTGGGTTAAGCATTTCAAAGTTAGAATTTGCTTAAACATTTCAGTTTCTTTTTAAAGAAGTATTCTTTTAGAAGTATTAACAAGTATAAGAAAGATAAAGGAAAGAAAGAAAAAGGTCAAGGCCTTAAGTAGATCCCAAAGTCAAGACTTTAGGGATTTTAGCACACAAGGTGCTAAAGAAAATCCCAAGGCATTATATAGAAGTATTCAAAGATAACAAGTATTTTACTTTTATCAGTGGCACTGTGCTGGACTCTCAGTTGTCCTTGGGTTGAGCTCCCATAGTCATCCCTAGGTTTAGATAACCTAGTAGTAACGGCACGGCCGACGGTCGACGACCCGAGGGTCGCCAAATGGGCCGCCAAATGGGTCGAGTCGTTACAAAAGTAAAAGCACAGTTGCCGGGCCCAAGAGAAGTTGATTATTATTTTGAAGTATTATAAGTATAAGTTTTTTTTTGAACAAGTAAAACGAGTTTTACATAAACATAAAGTATTAAAGATTAAGTTAGAACAAATGAAATAAGTTTCATATAGTTCTGAAAATCAGTAAGTTTAGTTCTTTATTATACCATGTTTATCTAGTGGATGAGTAGTTTTCATGTTTACCTATTAGATGAGTAGCATGATTAGCTATTAGAATTACATGAGTAGATTCCTTAGCTTTTCTTTGCTATTAGTTTGACATGAGCAGGTATGTTTATGCTTTATTTCTTTTTAGAGCATATGGTTTCTAGTTCTTTTCGTATACATGCATATTCGTGATTTTGTGAGTTAGATAGCGCTTACTAAGTAAATTTTGCTTATAGATTGCACTTCCTCTTACTGCAGATACAGGAAAGGAAAAGATATAGAAAGGAAGGCGACAAGGAGGTGTTCGAAGGATGTGTGATGCCAGGACTATGGAAGCCTTGGGACTAGGAAAGAAGTTTTAATTTTAGTTTCTGCATTTTAGTTATTGTAAACATTTGAGTTGTATTTTAAGTTCATGTCATTTGAGATTATTCTGTTTAGATTGCATGTAGGATGAGTTCAGTTTAGTAAGTAGATATTTGTGTGTTTGATACTTATTTAACTGCGTGGGTGTTTGATAAATGTTCCAGCCGCCTGTGGCTGATGTATACTATGCTTGTATCTTGGTTTATGGTCACCGGTACAAGGGACACTCTATCGAAATTTTTCGGTAGGGTTTCCATGTGATTTTTAATCATACCGGTTAAGTAGAGTTAGTAGTTAAGTAACGGTCATCCTTAGAGTGTAGTAGTAGTAAGAAGGGTGGTCGTTACATCTATAAAATCTTATATCCACAAAGTCCACTTCTTACCAAGTAATGGGCCGGCCACATCCTTGCTTGGTGCAAGGGGCCAGCCAAGAGGTGGCCGGCCAAAGTTCGGTGCCCAAGCTAAGGGTCGACCACATGAAGAATAAAAGGAAAAGGAAGTTTTGTTTGAAACAAAATTTTGTTTAAATCTTTCCTTATTTGTAGTTATCTACAATGGTTAAAAGAGATATTTTATTTTGTTAAAATCTTTCCTTATTTGTAGTTATCTACAATGGTTAAAAGGGAGATTTTATTTTGTTAAAATCTTTCCTTATTTGTAGTTATCTACAATGGTTAAAAGAAAGATTTTATTTTGTTAAAATCTTTCCTTTTTTGTAGTTATCTACAATGGATAAAAGAAAGATTTCAATTTCCTTTTATAGCCATCCTCATGGTTTTAAAAGAGAGTTTTACAATTTTAAAATCTTTCCTTTTATAGCTATCTACAAAAGATTAAATAGAGATTTTAATTTTGTTAAAATCTTTCCTTATTTGTAGTTATCTATAATGAGATTTTAATTTTTGATAAAACTTTCTCTTTTTATAACCATGATTTAAAAAGGAGAAGTTTTAATTAATCTTTCCTTTTTTGTAGTTATCTACATGTTTTAAAAGAGAGAGATTAATTTTAAAACTTTCCTTTATTGCCATGTACAATAAGAAATTTAGAAAAGAGAGATTTTAATTGTTGTTGAAATTTCCTTTTTCAAAGGGAGGCCACAAATAAGGAAGTTTTAATTATGTTTAAAACTTTCCTTTTTTGCCTTGACCAAGGATTATAAAAGAGAAGGAGAGGGTGCCTCATGAGAAGACATAACCCTATTCTCTCCTCTCTTTTCCTTAGTGTGGCCGGCCCCTTCCTCCCTCTCTTTTCTCTTCCTTAGGTCGGCGGCACTCCATCATCTCTTCTCTTCCTTTCTTCTTTCTAAGGTCGGCACTCATCTCTTCTTGGTGGCCGAAACTTGAAAGAATTGGAGAAGACTCTATCTTGGTGGCCGACTACTTGGAGGAGAAGAAGAAAAGAAGGAGTTTTCTATTTTGGCATCTCTCGGTGGCTCGAGAGTCTTGGAGGAGAAGAAGTGGTTCGAGTGGATTCCATCTTGGTAGATCATTGCCCACACAACGTCCAAGAGGAGGAGAGGAATACAATAGAAGATCAAGAGGTCTTTAGTTACAAAGAAAGATATAACTAGTTATTTGTTTCCGCATCATAACTAGTTCATGTTCTTTGTATAGATCTTGAAAACCAAACACAAGAGGCTATCAGTTTTTAGTTTATCATTTTTTTTATCCATTTTAATTTTTCAATTTCACGTTTCGATATTATGCTTCTATTGAGATCTCTGTAGTTAAACCTAGTTTACTGTAAGAAGTTAAATATCAGTTTTCTTTGAAAGGATTTGTCTAGGAAGTGGTGGATGATCCCATACCCAAGAAGGCCTAGTGCCTCACCATATTTAACCTGGAAGCTGATCTTTGAAATAGATATTTAATAACTTTTGTAATATGGTTTAACTTAGGAAGATCACATCGATTAAACTTGAAGTAAGAATGTTAAGTTTCATTCCCAATTCAAGTTTAACTTCCGAAGGACAACTTGGATTAATATTGTTAAGCATCGTTTGCAATCCAAGTTTGACTTCAGTAGAGCACAAGGGTAGCTAGGAAAAGTTCTATGCTTGTACAAAATTTTTTGTACAGGGGAACTAGAGTGATATTCCGAGTAGCAACCAACAGGTTCGACCTAGGGTTTTCGGATGGAAATCCAAAGTCAGAACCGGACATTCCAGTGGCTGTCAAATATTTATCTTAATATGATTTTATTGTTCTTAAATCTATTTTATAGGATATATTTTGTATTTTGGACTAACACATCTTGTAGGGAGTGAAAAAGATGTAAAGCCTCGGATGAACAGAACCCGAGGCGCCCTCCATGGAGCTTGGAGGCACCTCGAGTGCACTAGTCTAAGACTTCCGTGCAGTAGGACAAAGGGCGCCTTCCATGGAGCTGGAGGCGCCTTGGACGCTGGGTGGAGGGCGCCCTTTATGAGCTTGGAGGCGCCCTCAGGCGGATAAGCAGCGAGGGAAGCAGAGCTTATCGACGCTGCGACTTTGGCAGGGTTGGAGGCGCCCTCCATGCGATTAAGGGCGCCCTCAACAGGCTATATAAGATTGTCTCGACCAGATGCTTGAGTACAACTAAAATTCACGATTATTCTACTGTGCACTGCTAACGAAACAATACAGCAAAGCTGTAGCGCTACTTCGACAACCACAGTGCTACTTTGACAACCACAAGCTCAACTTTCTCCATTCTTAAGTTGTTGGTATACTTTTAATTTATTGCATTTAAATTTTAATACTCCTTTTGTAATATTTCCATATTGATAGTGAATTTCTCAAAGTAAACACTCAACAAGTGTGGGCCTTGGAGTAGGAGTCGTCACAAGCTTTGAACCAAGTAAATCTTGGTGTTCGAGTTTGCAATTGTTTCTTTTATTTTCGTTGCATAACGTTTACTCTGATCGATTATTTTTAAATGACGTGAAAGCCACAAGCGCTATTCACCCCCTCTAGCGCTTTCGATCCTATACTTCCTCCCAGTGTCCACTTTCTTCCACCATAGCTACTTTTGAACAGATTCCTATGACTTCTTTCGAAATCTCCCTTAGCAGAGGTAAGGAACCTACCCTTTCTACACATGTTTGTTCTAATTTTGCTCTGAATATGATGAGGTCAGGACTTCTTATTCCTATGTCTATTGATATTCCTCCAGTTGTTCCTTCACTTGAGGAAGCACCAACTATTCCTGTGGCTTCATTACCCCTTCTTCTGGCTCTACCTTCTTCTTTCACCAAGTCCCGTGCCAAAAGAACTCCTTATAGGAGATTAATTACCTCCAGGCCCATCAGAATATCCACTGAATAGGATCCTTCATTAGCTAGCCTTTCATCTCCTGATCCATCTCCATAGGGTTCTGAACTTCCTCCTTCTTCTTCACCATTTATTGCCTCTACCAGCTCCTCTATCCTTTTCAAACAATCTCATGGGCTACCATCCCAACTTGGTCAAGCCTCTGCTCCTACCTCATATGGGCTACTTGATAACCATGATTTTACTATACTATTTTGATTCATACATGCATGGTTTGATGTTATTTTCATAGATGAAACCTATATTTACATCACATTTCATGCATTACATTTATCTTGGACTTAATTATAAATTAGTTTATTATCATAATATTTGATGCTAATATTTTGATATATTCTTTATTGGCATCAAAAGGATCATGGACCCGATCATATCAGATCATTTAGGCTCAAATCTAGGGCTAAACGAGAGGATCAAGCCTTGGAGCAATTTGGACCGTTCATCCAAGATCGGAGCAGATCTAAGCCATCCATTGAAGATCCAACCCATCCAACCTCATGAGGAGTAGATCTCAGCTGCTGATGAAGATCCAGAGATTTTGATCTAGATCCGAGATGTTCTTACCATTGATCAAGACCTGAATCATTCTGGACCATTTGATCAGATGTGAGAAAGATTTAAAAGCCGTGAGAAGCTACAGTGAATGGCGAGCTCAGTTTCTTCCTCGCGATATTCTCCACTGTTCATCCTTCGTCCCCGATGCTCCTTCCACAAGCCAAATCTGTGAGCAAGCCTTCTTGATCGCCAGCGATGCTGAGCTACCGACGTTCGTTGTCCAAGGCCAGAGAGCGGTAGAGGGCGTTCCCCAGTCTGTAGTTGGGTTTTTGTTTCCATGGCGTTCCCTGATCTATGATTTCCATCAACCAACGGAGCTCAAAGGGCGTTCCCAGAAGCTTCCGATTTCATTCCGACTTCCACTTCATTCGCTGCACTCGAATTGATCTGATCAATCGATTGGGTTAAGCAATTTCTAGAATTCATCATCTGTTCTTCGTGCGATGAGAGTGCCAGCTGATCGTGAGCTCGAAGGGCGTTCCCAGAAGCTATTACTGTAGGCTGCACTAGCTGGGAGCTTGGTTCTTCATCAGTGATTGCCCGAAGGGTGTTTTCCAGAGGCAATCTTGTTTCACAACAGAGAGGAGAGGTTTGGTTCCGAATTTGGGTTGTGGAATGCTATTTGTTTTTATTTTCTTTTCATTTGTCATACCTTTGCTCAGATCTTTAGATCTGATAGCTTAGATTGTAATTTATTTTCCATTTGAATTCTCTATTTCGGTTTCTTCAAACTAGTGTTAAGTTTTAATTCAAGAATTTAGAAAACCCCTTTGTTTGATTCATTGGATTTGGTGTGACTGTGTTCTGTTAGAGTATATACTAAAAGTCTAATTTTTTGTATAAACATTTAAGAATTACATTGGTCAAATGCCTACATTTATATGCTAAGTGTAGTTGTTCAATTAATTTATATTGTAGATAACATGGTGTGTGGTGTCACACACAGAAGATCATGTTATCAATTCCTCATAAATTTAAACAGTAGCTCACGACTAAGATGGTAAGGATCAAACCATTGAAATAGTCGTAGTGTGATTAGGTATTAGTTTATCTTGACTGATAAATTACACTAGTACACTATGAGTGTATTGAGCAGGACCATTTAAGGTAAGTTCTTTTTATACTGACTAAATAAAGGAATAAGACCTTTGTTATTATGGAAGTGTGTGCTCTTAATCCTGATATAATAACAAGCACATATATCTAGTATTTATTTCTTTAATTTATCAATGGGTGAGATTTAGCTCGATAAATCAAGAGGCCCGATAAGTTGGGAAATGATATTATTTATAGTGTGTGTTGTTGATTATAGAAGAAAACTGTGTCCTAGTAATCTAGGTTGATAATGTCCCCAAGAGGAGTTCATAAGGTTTGTTATGTAAACTTTACAACTGGACTTAGTCCGACATGACGATAAGGTTGAGTGGTACTACTCTTGGAGCTAGATATTAATTAAGTGAGTGCCAGTAAATCATTTAATTAATGGACATTCTATATCTTAAACACAGGGAGACTAACACACTCATGATAAGAAGGAGCCCAAAATGTAATTTGGGATTAGTGCGGTAGTTCAATAATAATTCTTTAGTGGTATGAATTATTATTCATGAAATTAAGTTGGGTGTTCAGGGCGAACACGGGAAGCTTAATTTCATTGGAAGACCAAAACCAATTCCTCCTCTTGGTCCCTATCTAGCCTCTTATTTATAAAGTATTATACCCACTCATATCCATCTTCTTACCCACCTTAAGGTGGCCTGCCAAGCCTAGCTTGGAGCCCAAACTAGGGCCGGCCAAACCAAGGTAAAAGGTAGCCGGCCCTAGCTTGAACCCAAGCTTGGTGTGGCCGACCAAATTAAATTAAAAGGATTTTATTTTATTAAAATTTTTCTTATGTGGAAGCCATAGTTTTAAAAGAGATTTTAAAATTTAAATCTTTCCTTTTATAGCTTTCTACAAAAGATTAAGAGAAAGGCTTAAATCTTTCCTTATTTGTAGTTAAAAGGAAGATTTTAATTTTTGACAAAACTTTCCTTTTTGTAACCATGTTCATGATTTTAAAAGAGAGTTTTAAAATTTAAATCTTTCCTTTTATAGTTTCTACAAATGATTAAGAGAAAAGATTTGATATCTTTCCTTATTTGTAGATTGAAAGAAAGATTTTAATTTTGAGAAAACTTTCCTTATTGTAATTATCCACATGTTTTAATAGAGAGATTTTAATTTATAAAAGTTTCCTTTCATAACCAACCATGAAGGGAATTTTTAAAGAGAAATTTTTATTTTAAAAATTTCTAGAAACAAATGAGGAAGTTTTAATTTTGTGTTAAAACTTTCCTTGCTTGGAGGATGAGAGGTGGCCAACCACATTGATTGAGAAAAGGAAATTGTTTATTTTCAATTAAATTTTCTTTTAATGGCAAAGATAATAAGGAAGTTTTTATTAAAACTTTCTTTATTTGCCAAGACCAAGGAATATAAAAGAGAGGGTAGAGGTGCTTCACCTTACAACAACAAGATATCATCTAGAGTTCCTCTCTTTTCTTCCTTGTGGTGGTCGGCCCTTCTCTTCATCCTCTTCCCCTATTCTTCTTCTCAAGTGGCTGACGACATCATCTTCTTGGAGGAATATTGGTGGCCGGATTTTGCATGGAGAAGAAGGAGAGATAGGAGGCTTTGTTTCTAGCATCCCTTGGAGCTTGGTGGTGGTGGCCGAACCTCATCTTCTCTTGGAGTTCTTGTGGTGGCCAAAACTTATTTGGAGAAGAAGGAAGCTTGGGTGGTTCTCGTCTCGGTAGATCATTGCCCACACAACGTCCGAGATAAGAAGAGGAATATGATAGAAGATCAAGAGGTTGTTTCTTACAAAGAAAGGTATAACTAGTAATTCTATTCCGCATCATACTAGTTTTTCTTTGTATAGTTTTTGAAATACCAAACACAAGAGGCATATGATTCTAGGTTTCAAATTTGTGTTTCTTTATTTTTCGATCTTGTGATTCGATTGATCTTTTTGGTTAAACCTAGGGTTACTATAATTAGATTAAATATTAAATTTCTTTGAAAGGTTTTGTCGAGGCAGTGGTGGATGTTTCTATACCCAAGAAGGTCAAGTGTCTCGCCATGTTTGACCTGGGAACCGATCTTTGAAATAAATATTTAATCAAATTTGTAACACAGGTGGATTTGGATCAATAATGTTAAGCATCGTTTGCGATCCAAGTCTAAACCTCTAAGAACATATAAGTTAAATTTGGAATCAATAATGTTAAGTTCTGTTTGCGATTCCATATTTAATTTCTAAAGAACACAATAGGTTGTTAGGAAAGGTTAAGGACTTGTAAAAAATTTTTGTTCAAGGGAACTGGTACGATATTCCAAGTAGCAACCAACATGTTCATGCTTGAGTGTTGAGTGAATCTCTTGAGCTTTTCATTGTTTACCTCCATTAAACATTGTTGAATGAGGTTGAGAGTTGGAGACTTGTTGTTAGAGCTTGATTGTTGAAGTTGATTATGATTATGACTTGGATGTGTTGGTCCCTTTGGAGGCCGATAAGAGGGGAGGGGTGAATTGCCCTACAAAAATAAATCTAACCTTTCTCGGATTTTAACTAATTAACAAACACCTGTAATAATAAAAAGAAGAGACTAATTAAAAGAAATTAGACACAGAGGGTTTACTTGATTTGCAATAAGAGGATTGTTAATCCAAGGAAAAGACGGCGCACTATCTGATGATCTCTTCTGTGCGGAGTAGTCTCTTACAGCGTTGACAACACAGACAGAAAAGTAAAGCACAGAGAAACTGATTACAAGTGAAGTGAATTAACTATGCAAATCAGTGCTATATTTATAGCACTGTTCGAGGTGCTCCGAATGGTTCCGGGTGCCCTGGGGGATACAACTTTATCCCCCAACGTTCAAATCGAATCAAACATTGATCTGGTCAAAATCCACTTCCGGGCGCTCGGATGGTCCAGGCGCCCAGAATGGATCCGGACGCCCGGACCACTTAAGTAAACCCAGTTGACTTTTTGTGGTCCAGTTCCACTACTCCGGTTCAACTCGTCTCAGTCCGGGTCTTCTGTTCCGGCTCTGCTAGCTTGGGTGATCTCGACCATCTGGAATAGGGCTCACCTGAACCCAAGTTCTGGCCTTCTCCTCGAGCAGCCTTCCTTCCCGATTTCATGTTCCTCGAACATCGCATATGTTCTTCTCATCCACCGGTGTGCTCTTCCACGGTCACCTTGTCCCTCAGACGCACCGAGCTTGTCAGCTCTCTCCCCGTGTCTTCCTTCTCGCTAGCCGCATCTTCCGCTCGACTTCCTGTGTTCCTAAGCTCTTACACACTTAGACACAAGGGTTAGACAAAACATGACCTAACTTAACTTGTTTGATCACATCAAAATACCTTGGGGTTCCAACAGGATGTTGCTTCGGTTTCTATAAGTGTGTGTGGGCTAAAGAGTTTAGTATTTACTGTTATTGTAAATTGAAGATGTGGTAATTGATTGATTTGATTTAATGATGCATTAGAAACCAAATTTAATTGATACAAATTTGTTGAGATAAAGTGGATCATGTTTAGATGAGAACAACATTTCTTTGATTCCATTTTAAATTGTTCTAGTACACTTTTGAGAATGAGATGAATACAAGTTGATGTAAGAATTCAATTTGAATCAGTTCTAGAATTCGCACACATTCATTAGTTATCCTTGGAAAAATATGACTTGGGACTCCTTACTACAATTCTTATCTTTAGTTTCAATGGATTCCAATCTTTATTAATTTTGAAGTGCCAAGTGACATGCAAAAAAAGGCAACATTAGAATTTTGGCGCCGTTGCCGGGGAACCTAACTAGTAGTGTGTGTTTTTATTTTAGATTGTGCATTGGATGTTTTTCTTTGTTAGCATCTTTATTGATTTGATTGCTTATTTTTTTTGTAATTTCATGTTGGCTTATTTTTATATTGTTAAATTCTTTAATGTTTAAATATTCATGTGTTTGAAACTTTATGCTCTTGAGTCTTCTAATTTTGAGTGTTAGTGATGTAGTGTAAGAACAGGAGATTTCAATAGCATGGATCCATATTTTCAGTATTTTGAAGGTAGAATGGAGAGTCAGTATTTTCATCCTGAGCATCAATTTTACCCAACCATGGATCAAAAAAGTAGGTATGAGTCATTTTCTAATGCTTATAATGCTAATTGGGTGGATCATTCATATTTCAGGTATGAAAATGCACAATGACAATTTATTGAGCCATATCCAACCTACCAAAATTCATATGGGTTTCAAGAGGTTTCAACATCTTCTATGTCACATTCTTTTCAACAGAACGATCCTCAATTTGGAATGTCAACATGGAAATTCAATGAGGATATGCAACAAATGAGAGAGCATCAAGAGCAACAATTCTCAAGGATACAGAATATACAGAATCATTTAGATCAAATTACATCATCCATCAATCAGTTACAAATACAAAACTCCAGTGGGGAGATGGAAAGTAGAGATTTTGTCAGGCCTGACCCTACTTCCATTACTTCACAAGATTTTTCTAGTATTTTTTATGATGATGATGTAGTTGTTTAGATTTCTGATTCTATTAATATTGTTGTTTTAGATGTTATAAATGATGCAGGAATTGAAGATTTACTTGTTGATGATATAAGTATAGGGGATTGCTTACTGGAAGCAATACCCCAAGAATCACCTGAATTTGATGATGATGATGATGAGAGTGTAGGGACTTGTGCTATGGAGGCAAGGACCCAAGAATCACTATATGAGGTTGTACATTCACTTGAACCAGAGCCTATGCCATTACTTGATGAAGAGGAGGTAACAATCATCATTTTAGAACCCACAGGTACCTTTCAACATGACAAAGTGAGTATTTCTTGTGATACATTAGAAAATTTCATAAAGGTACCATTCATTGATTTTATTAGATGTGATTCAATTCTTGATATATTTTCGGCCAAAACTAATATTCTCCAATCTTCTTCTTATCCCATATGTGTATGGGAGGGATTGTTTTTTATTGATTGTGTAGGAGAATTTAAGCTTCCAGAGTGGATGCTTAAACTGAACCACCTCCGATCTCTAGAAGAATTTTCAACGGAAAAATGATGAATAAAAAGAATTTGAGTGGAACTACAATTACTCCACTACCGGTGTGGCTTCTTTTTCTAAATCTTCTTCAACCGCTCGGAATTAAGGGGAGTTTGTTCCTTGCATTTATTTTTGCTTTATACATTTCTTTAGTTTCGTACTTTACATTTGCATTTTGCTTCCATACTTTGAATTTTGTTTAGTATGCATAGCATGTCATTTTGAATAAATTCTCCATGGAATTGTTCTAGTAATACTTTTAAGATGGTAAAAGTTTCTTAAATTTGACCATCAATTTTAGGTCATTTGACATGATTGGATGCATTACTTTCATGATATTGGTTAGTGTGGTGGTGGATTCTATTTTGATTAATTGAGTTTGATTGCATGAAAATTACCTAGAGAGGACCACTTTAAGCCTATACTCTATTTTCTTATTGTGTGGCATGCACTCATAGCAATTGAAACTCTAAAACTTGCTTTGCTTCTTTTCAAAGTCACAGTAGCATATGTATGCATGGAAATGAAGGATATTTCTTCCTCTACCTTTTGAATTCTTCTCCTTACAAATTCTAGTGGAATAACTCATTCAACATTTTTACTTTCCACCATATTTACTTTGTCTTCATTCTTTTGAGAGTTTGGTTGAATTCTTGATGAGTTAGATTTTCAAGATAGACAAATGTTTAAGTGTGGGGGAAAATATGCACATGTTTTGAGTTTATGGAGGTTCCCTACTTCAATTGATTGGAAATTCTAAAATGGTGGAATAAATTCAAAGGTTGTATTGATGGAGATTAATGATGTTGAGCATTAGTTGCGACATAATTTCATGGGGTATCTCATTTCAATTTGGTTTGAATTATGAATCCAGATTAGTAGCTTAGCTGTAATGGAGGAGCTGAGTTCTAAATCAGTAAATTTGATATTCATGTAAGAATTGAGCTTCTATGAAGAAATTGTAGACTTTCAATTTTCAGCATCCAATAAAGATTCATTGTCATACAAATTCTGATGGAGGAGATTGCATTTTATGAACTCAACAACTGGATGAGAAGAATCTGAGATGTGATATTTGCAGGTTTAAATCTTTAGCTACTGCAATTTGCAGCATCAGATCTGATGTCTTGATGCCAAGACCTAGATGATGGGAAGAGTTTAGCAAAACCAAAGTGGGTTCTAAAACTCAGTCTAAAAACTAAAATTTGCTGCTGTAATTCTGCATTTATTGACAGCCACATCATCCTCAGTTGGTGTGGAGTAGCTATGAACCTGAAAGAGAATTTTAGCTGTTGTGTAGGAATTTCTCAAAGTTGTTGATTTCAGATATTGCTGGAAATTGAATAGAGTTTGAAGTTGTGGAATTTTGGTGGCTGCCCTTAGTTTACTTAGAGAACTTGAAGAGACAATTACTTTTGGTTTGGGGGGAGGTTGTTTGAAATAGATACCAGCTGGTTTAAAAGAGCGGTTTTGGCATGTTGTAAAGAAATGCTGTGATCAAGACTACTGTAGGTGTTCAATGAAGCTTGATTTGGTTTTCCACCAATGTAATAGAGATGCACATCTTCAGCTGGGTGGTATTGAGTGCTAGTTACAAAAGCAAGAGAAGGAAAGGAGTTAATTTTTGAAATTGATTTCAGGACTGAAGTTGATTCCTTAAAATTAGTTTTGAAATTTTTTCTTCTTGATGGGGCAGTACAACATTTGCAAAGTCCACATCAAATTCTGGAAGATTATGGAAGTGTAAATGATTTTTCTAATTGTCCAAGTGTTCCATAGATTAAAACTTGAATCAACATGAATCCTGGAATCTGGAAACTGCAACTAAATCAAGTTGCTGGAGTGGAATGTGTTTTTTGTGCCAATTGCTAATGCTGTTGCTGATCAGTATGGGTTTTAATTAAAGCTCAAATCCTTCAATGTTTAAAAAAACAATGAAGTAGCAGAATCTAATTTCTGAAATCAGATTATGATGTTGAATTTTGTAAAATCAGGATCTGTTAGTTACAGAAGTGGCAGGAGCTGAGTTTCAAAGATGCTGTTGGAATATTAAACTTTGTTTTGGTTTCCTTACTGGTGTAATATGAATGCAAATTTCAAAATAGAAGAAGGGGATGTTACCTGAATTTGAAAAAAAAATATAGAATAAGTGAGTGTAGATTCTGAAAATTGGCTAGCTGCACATCAGAGCTCAAATCGGTAATGTGAAATGCTTATCAAGGGATACATGAGTTATCTTCCAAAGGAAGAATTAAATAAGTAAGAGCAGATGAAAGGTATTAAGGAATGGATACTCTTCTGAGTAGGAATGGGACTCATTTTAAAGGAATTCAATTATACATATGAACCCAGAATATGTTGCTGTAAATTAAATTTATGAGTTCTAGAGTTCACTACTTGAAGCTCTTGTCAATTCTTTTTGAAGTTTCTCATAGAGATTCATTTGCCAAGAACTAAATTTGAATTTATGAAGTTGAACCTTAATTGCCTAAGGGACAGTCATTGATAGGAGTTGTTGTATGCCAACCCATTCCAGAATTCTCTATCTGTAGATAACTTCAATTGAACCTTTTACCACTTTATTATCATTTGTTGTCCTTTTCTTTCTAAGATTTCCATGGTTTAAAGCATGCAATTTCAGTGAACTTAATTTCTGACACTGTCAAGCTTATTTTCAGTCAACTTCAAACTTCTTGGTGTGGTCAGTGGGCATTCTGGAATTGAATTATAGCAGTTGGTACATTTAGCAACTCCTTCATGAATTTTGGATATGTACCAAGTATATAAGGTTAGTATTAGCCAATAAGACTGAAACTGATGTATCAACATGTTGCATGCCAAGTTTTCATTACAACTCTCTGGTCATTGAAAAACTGAAGTGCAGCTGTAGATGGGAATGGATCAAAAGTATATAAGACTTTGACATCCTTTTGAGTAGAATGAGGATTCATTCTTAAATGAATCTGTCAAGAATCTGTAAGTCACCTGGAATTGAAGGAAAAAAAATCTGTTGGAAACTGCAATGCAGAAGTCAGCAAGTTGGTATGAATTCAAGAGATGATTATGGACAGTTGAGATGGTTTCATCTATTTTCCATTCTTAGGCAAGAACGAAGTCAACATTGTTGTTAATAAAATAAGCTATTAGTAAATGTTGTATCTGATAAATTGAATTCTGTAGGATCTAAATGAAGTTACTTTGAAATCCAAGAATGCTAGCTCCTGAGTTCCTGAAATTACAGAATCTAAGTTCTGAATTTTGAAATGGAAATTCTATTTTATGTCAATTCTATATGCTATCTTTGAATAGCAGTAACTAAAAGTCAACATCCTGTTTATTCAGTGGCAAATGAGAGTCTTTGTTTAGATCTCCTTTTCATGATTCAAACTGAAACTTCATCAATTAGAAATAACTGAAGCTGAAATCTAAAAATGCAGAATTCAGTAAACAACTTTTGCTTTAGAATTTGAGTTCGAAGTAGAGAAGAAGGTTGCTGTTGGACAGGAAACAAAGTTTGAATCTGTAGTAACAGAAGAAAAAAAACCAGCAAAATGTAGAAAGAAAGAAAAACAGTGGCTAGAAGAGTATCAAGTTTTTGGATACATGATGTGTTTCATTGTCCGAGACGGCCAATAGTTTAAGTGTGGGGGAGGGAATTCTTCTTCATAAGTTGATGTGAGATTATTTGAGTTTCCAAGTGCTGGAATTGAAGTGAAAAAGGAGTAAAAAAAACAGTGGCAAAGTAAAAGAGTATCGAGTGTGGAGACAATGTATCACGATTTTTGGATAGTCATCAAATTGAAGGAGAGTTTAGCTTGATCTTTTGAGTTGGTAATGACAAATGACATTTATATCTTTTCACATCAAATTGATCAACTCATCAAGTATATTTTTTCAAATACTCTTATTTTCTCACTTTCTTCATTGAATTCTTTTCTTTTGCTTATTACATTCACTTTAATTGTTCTTTTTGATTTCATTTCAATTCTTGTTGACAAAATCCTTCTGATTCATGTATGCTATCTTTTATAGTGGTGGAGAAGTAGAAAATAAGCAAGCTTATGGTAGTGAAATGTTGTGAGTTGTATTGAGTGAGCTCCACTTATACATGGTTGAGTGTGAGAGTTAGAATAGGTGAATACCTTGTGAGATTGCAACTTGCTTAAATTTTCTATTAGATTAAATCACCATATAAAATGATTATTGTTTGGATTGTATCATGATTTTTTGTGATCTTTAGATGACCTTAGTTAATTACTTTTTACCATCTTCTAGGTATTGGTAGGGAATTATTGTGGAAATGATTTTTAGGTTTTCTTGACTTGCACGGGATGTTCAAGACTAAGTGTGGGAGCTTTGATAATCATGATTTTACTATACTATTTTGATTCATACATGCATGGTTTGATGTTGTTTTCATAGATGAAATCTATATTTACATCACATTTCATGCATTACATTTATCTTGGACTTAATTGTAAATTAGTTTATTATCATGGTATTTGATGCTAATATTTCGATATATTCTTTGTAGGCATCAAAAGAATCATGGACCTGATCACATCAGATTATTTGGGCTCAAATCTAGGGCTAAACGAGAGGATCAAGCCTTGGAGCGATTTGGACCGTTCATCCAAGATCGGAGCAGATCTAAGCCATCTGTTAAAGATCCAACCCATCCAACCTCATGAGGAGTAGATCTCAACTGTTGATGAAGATCCAGAGATTTTGATCCAGATCCGAGATGTTCTTACCGTTGATCAAGACCTAAATCATTCTGGACCATCCAATCAGATTTGAGAAAGATTTAAAAGCTGTGAGAAGCTACAGTGAATGGCGAGTTCGGTTTCTTCCTCGCGATATTCTCCACTGTTCATCCTTCGTCCTCGATGCTCTTTCCACAAGCCAGATCCGTGAGCAAGCCTTCTTAATCGCCAGCGATGCTGAGCTACCGACGTTCGTTGTCTGAGGTCAGAGAGAGGCAGAGGGAGTTCCCGAGTTCGTAATTGGGTTTTTGTTTCTGTCCGCAATCGAGATTAGTGGGTGTTCCCTGATTTGTGATTTCCATCAACCAACGGAGCTCAAAGGGTGTTCCCAGAAGCTTCCGATTTCATTCCGACTTCCACTTCATTCGCTGCACCCAAATTGATCTGATCAATCGATTGGGTTAAGCGATTTCTAGAATTCAACATCTGTTCTTTGTGCGATGAGAGTGCCAACTGATCGTGAGCTCGAAGGGCGTTCCCAGAAGCTATTACCGTAGGCTACACTAGCTGGGAGCTTGGTTCTTCATCAGTGATTGCCCGAAGGGTGTTTTCTAGAGGCAATCCTGTTTCACAGTAGAGAGGAGAGGTTTGGTTCCGGATTTGGGTTGTGGAATGTTATTTGTTTTTATTTTATTTTCATTTGTCATACCTTTGCTCAGATCTTCAGATCTGATAGCTTAGATTGTAATTTATTTTCCATTTGAATTCTCTATTTCGGTTTCTTCAAACTAGTGTTAAGTTTCAATTCAAGAATTTAGAAAACCCCTTTGTTTGATTCATTGGATTTGCTATGACGGTGTTCATGCTTGAGTGTTGAGTGAATCTCTTGAGCTTTTCATTGTTTACCTCCATTAAACATTGTTGAATGAGGTTTAGAGTTGGAGACTTGTTGTTGGAACTTGATTGTGATTTGCTTCGGTTGCTATAAGTGTGTGTGGGCTAAAGAGTTTAGTATTTATTGTTATTGTAAATTGAAGATGTGGTAATTGATTGATTTGATTTAATGATGCATTAGAAGCCGAACTTAATTGATACTAATTTGTTGAGATAAAGTGGATCATGTTTAGATGAGAACAACATTTCTTTGATTCCATTTTAAATTATTCTAGTACACTTTTGAGAATGAGATGAATACAAGTTGATGTAAGAATTCAATTTGAATCAGTTCTAGAATTCGCACACATTCATTAGTTATCCTTGGAAAAATACGACTTGGGACTCCTTACTACCATTCTTATCTTTAGTTTCAATGGATTCCAATCTTTATTAATTTTGAAGTGCCAAGTGACATGCAAAAAAGACAACATCACTACTTCAACTAAAAGGATCATTAGTTGAGTCCTAGTTGCAGTCACAAGCACATATGAAAAGAAATACAATATCTGAACTTGCTGATGATCATAGTCGTTAAGCTACTGTGGTAAGTTTCTGATTAAACTTTCTTAATTGGTAACCACAAAATATAACCATGTTGTTATTCTATTCAACTCTATGCTTCAAGCCTAAACTTGAGCAAGCTAGTTGAGGATTTAGAAAGGACTAACCAAACTTTGAAAGATAAAGTGGAGGAATTACAAGCTACTTCCAACCTCCCTAATAATGAGCTCATTCAACTACGGGATAAGGTGCATTCACAGGCTAAATTCAACGTTAGCTTAGAAAAATCTCTACAAGACTGTCAACAATTGCTACAATCTCGAGAGGAAGAAAAGAAAGACTTGGAGATCCAATTGCAAATAAGTATATCCCAACACCGGGTAGAGAGATCATTGAAAGACAAAGCTCTTTGAGATTATCCCACAAAACTACTCTCTTGGGACAATTAGAACTATCCCATGGCTTAAGATCTCCTGAGCTAGCTCAAGAGTTAACTTCCAAAGATTTTACCTTGTTTCAACAACATGAAAAACTACGGGCCCAAGATTCATAGATAAGCTTACTTTTGAAAGAGTTAGAAGATGTTAAGGTAGAGAATGATACTTTACAAGGGGAGAAGAACAACTTGCAATCTGAATTCCAAGCATATAAGGCAAGTGAGGAAGAGCACTGGCAGGGCAAGCGTAGATCCTATTTGGATTCTCTTGAGTTTGGGGGAGAATATGCTCGGCGCATCATAGGAACTCTTACCCATTCTATTGAAGGGGTAATTCAATAATTAAGAGAAGGGGGCTATTTATCAAGAGAACCTCCTCCCTTGTTTATAGATCACCGATGACTTAACCAGGAGCTTCCATAAGATTTTCTAAGCAGATTTGAATGAACTTGGGATCTTGTGTTTATATTTTCTTATCATTGCATCCTTACTGTATACTACTTGTTGTTTATCAAATGCTAATGAAAATTTGTACTTACCTGTCTTTCCTTGTGTGATTTCTTTGTCTTCAGAACCACCCAAGTGTTTATATAAACGAATTTTTTCAATATACTCACCATATGTAGAGAAATCCCATAGAAAAATTATAATCGAAGGAAGTAGATCTCATAGTTATCTTTTGAGTGATATATAATACTAAATGAATTCTTTCTAATGATCTCTGGGTTGGTATGATGAGTTAAATGCCTTGCTTATATATATATAAAGAATCCTCGACCTGTCTAATAGGTTGGTCAGACGTATATTTTCGGATGAGATAATCATATAATATAAATGCTTCTCTGGACTATTCCCCGACTGTATAATGGACAGGTCGGATTTGTATACCCAAACGAAATTAAACATCTCTAATATAAATGCTCCTCTGGGCCTTCCCTGACTGTATGATGGACCGGTTAGATTTGTATACCCGAGCAAAATTAAACAGCTATAATATAAATGCTCCTCTGGGCCTTCTCTGACTGTATGATAGACCGGTCAGATTTGCATGCCCGAGTGAAATTAAATATTTACAATATAAATACTCCTCTGGGCCTTCCCTGACTATATAATAGACTGGTTGGATTTGTATGCCCGAGTAAAATTATATATCTGCAATATAAATGCTCCTCTGGGTTTTCCCCGACTGTATGATAGACCGATCGAATTTGTATGTCTGAGCGAAATTAATTTTCTGCACAATAAGTAATGTTGATGCTAAAACCCATGGCTGATCTTAGGGATGGTTTAAAATCTCCGGTTCTCCTTAAGAAAGCCTATCCGATCACTCCTTAAGGTCCCCAATCGATTATATGATGGTTTAAAGTCTTCGATTTACCTTAAGGAAGCATGTCCTGTCATTCCTTAAGGTCACCGATTGACTGTATAATGGTTTAAAGTCTTCGGTTCCCCTTAAGGAAGTCTGCCCGGTCACTCCTTAAGGTCACCGATTGACTATTTGATGGTTTAAAGTCTCTGATTCCCCGTAAGGAAGCTTGTCAGGTCACTCCTTAAGGTCCCCGATCGAATGTTTGATGGTTTAAAGTCTTCGGTTCCCCTTAAGGAAACTTGTTCGGTCACTCCTTAAGGTCCCCGATCGACTGTATGATAATTTAAAGTCTTCGGTTCCCCTTAAGGAAGCCTATCTGGTCACTCCTTAAGGTCCCTGATCGACTATTTGATGGTTTAAAGTCACCGGTTCCCCCTAAGGAAGCCTGTCTGGTCACTCCTTAAGGTCCCAGATTGACTATTTGATGGTTTAAAGTCTCTAGTTCCCCTTAAGAAAGCCTATTTGATCACTCCTTAAGGTCCTCAATCGACTATTTGATGGTTTAAAGTCTTCGGTTCCCCTTAAGAAAGTCTGTCCGATCACTCCTTAAGATCCCTGATCGATTATTTGATGGTTTAAAATCCCCGGTTCTCCTTAAGGAAGCATGTCCGGTCACTCCTTATGGTCCCCGATCGACTATTTGATGGTTTAAAATCTTCGGTTCCCCTTAAGGAAGCCTGTCCAATCACTCCTTAAGGTCCCTGATCGACTGTATGATGGTTTAAAGTTTCTAGTTCCCCTTAAGGAAGCATGTATGATCACTCCTTAAGATCCCTGATTAACTATATGATGGTTTAAAGTCTTTGGTTCTCCTTAAGCAAGTTTGTCCGGTCACTCCTTAAGGTCCCCAATCGACTATTTGATGGTTTAATGTTTCCGTTTCCCCTTAAGGAAGCTTGTCCGGTCACGCCTTGAGATCCCCGATCAACTATTTGATGGTTTAAAGTCTCCAGTTCCCCTTAAGGAAGCCTGTCCGGTCACTCCTTAAGGTCCCCGATCGATTGTTTGATGGTTTAAAGTCTCCGGTTCCCCCTAAAGAAGCCTGTCCAGTCACTCCTTAAGGTCCTCGATCAACTGTTTGATGGTTTAAAGTCTCTGATTCCCCCTAAGGAAGACTGTCTGGTCACTCCTTAAATTTCCCGATCGACTGTATAATTGTTTAAAGAGAAGTATATGACCCCTCCAAACAATATTGCCTGCACATTTTTTGTTACTCATATCAATAATGTTTGTACAAAATATATGAATAACTTACAGGCATGTTTGCTAAGTTCTATATGGTTGCAAATGATTAGCACTCCAAGGCTGTTCGAGTTTTCTTTCTTCTGCATCTTGGAGGTAATAGAAGCCTAATACAAGTTTTTGTGTGATTTTATAAGGTCCTCCCCATTGGGGTTCTAGCTTGTTAACATCTCCAATAGGCTTGATGCGCTGTTATTCACTAGAGCAATTATGATATTGAAGTCAATCCGAGGCAAGTGTTCGAATCTATTATGACATAATGATTAGGTGCCCAAGGGGCCTGTTTTTCCTTGGAAAGTTCTTTCCCGGCGAAAAGAAATTTTTTTTTTTGCAACCTAAACTAGTACACTTATATCTGAATGAATAAGTACCCATATGAATCCCATACAAGATCATCTACCTAAAAAAACCTTGGAATAGCTCTTTTGTTATAATTTTATCTCATTCTTTGACGATAGGAAATGAGCCAGGTTGCCGCTTTGTCCCGTGCTTCCTCTATTAAATCAAGTTCCATGAGGCGTCGATCCGCATTGTTGTCATCATAAAGCCTTCTTCGATCAGATTCCACTCCAACTCCAATCGGAATCACTGCCTCACTGTTGGTTGCTACTCGGAAAACCTAGAGGTTCCACTGTACAAAAATTTTGTACAAAGGTCTGAACCTTTTCCTAGCTACCATGTGTTCTTTTAAATTAAATTTTGGATCGTCTGCGGAACTTAACACGTTTGATCCAAAACTTAATCTATTCGTTCTTTTAGGTTTTGACTTGGATCTCCTGCGGAACTTAACACGTTCGACCCAAGTCACCTTAAGTTATTAATTCCATTAAATATTAATTTCCATAATTGGTTCCCAGTACTGACGTGGCGAGGCATATGACCTTCTTGGATATGGGAGCAACCACCACCGACTAGACAAAACCTTTTATGGAAAGCTAATATTTAATTTCCTAAAATAACTTTAGGTTAACCGAAAGAAACAATCAAATCACAAGGAAAAGAAAAAACAAAAGAACACAACATCGAAAAACATATTCAAAATCCTAGAATCGTAAGCCTCTTGTATTTGGTATTATTTCCAAAAATAACTAGTATGAAGCGGAAAGAAAAATTACTAGTTATACCTTTTAGAAAGACCTCTTGATCTTCTATCGTATTCCTCTTCTAACCTTAGACGTTGTGTGGGCAACGGTCTTCCGAGATGAGAAACCACCAAACACCTTCTTCTCCTCCTAGCTAGGTTCGGCCAAAACAAGAAAGCTTCACCAAGGAAGAAGAAAAACACCAACCCAGCTCCAAGGGATGCAAGCTTTCTCTCCTCCTTCTTCTTCTCCAAGTAGTATCCGGCCACCACAAGAGCTCCAAGCAAGAGGGATGTTTCGGCCACCACAAAGAGGAAGAGAGGGAGAGGATGTTGGCCGGCCACACCAAGGAATAAGAGAGGGAGGAAAAATAATAGAGGTTGTACCCAATGAAGGCACCCCCACCCCTTCTTTTATATTCCTTAGCCTTGGTAAATTAGGAAATTTAATTACAATAAAATTTCCTTAATTTCCTTGACATGATTTAATTGAGAAAAATAAAATAAAATTTCCCAATTAAACTCTTAATGGCCGGCCACATCATAGAGAGGCAAATTAGACAAGTTTCAATCAACAAATTAAAACTTCCTAATTTGTTTCCGAAAATTTTAAAATAAAATTTCTCTTCAAAAATCCCTTCATGGTTGATAAAAAGAAATTTCTATAATTTTAATTTTTCAACATGTGAATAATTTTCAAAGAGAAAATAAAATATCTCTCCAATCTACAAATAAGGAAAGAGATCTAATCTCTTTCTTTAATCTTTTGTAGATCCTTTTTAAAAGAGATATTTTAATTTTAATTCTCTTTAATAAATTATTTCTTCCACATAATAAAAATTAAAATTCCTTTTAATTTAATTATGGTCGGCCCCCTCTAGCTTGGGTTCAAGCTAGGGTCGGCCACCCTAAACCATGCTTAGGCCGGCCCTAGCTTGATTCCAAGCTAGCTTGGCCAGCCCCCTTTAGGTGGGTATAGAAGGTGGGTATAGGTGGGTATAGTACTTTATAAATAAGAGGCTACGATAGGGACCGAGAGGAGGAATTGGTTTTGGTCTCCCGATAAAATTAAGCATCCCGTGTTCGCCCCGAACACACAACTTAATTTTATCAATACTAATTCATTCCACTAGAGAACTATTATTGAACTACCGCACCAATCCCAAATTACATTTTTGGGCTCCTTCTTATTATGAGTGTGTTAGTCTCCCTGTGTTTAAGATATCGAATGTCCACTAATTAAGTGAGTTACTGACAACTCATTTAATTAATATCTTAGTTCAAGAGTAGTACCACTCAACCTTATCGTCATGTCGGACTAAGTCCACCTGCAGGGTTTAACATGACAATCCTTATGAGCTCCTCTTGGGGACATTATCATCCTAGTATCTCTAGGATACAGTTTCCTTCTATAATCAACAACACACACTATAAGTGATATCATTTCCTAATTTATCGGGCTTATTGATTCATCGAACTAAATCTCACCCATTGATAAATTAAAGAAATAAATATCAAATATATGTGCTTGTTATTATATTAGGATTAAGAGCACACACTTCCATAATAACTGAGGTATTTGTTCCTTTATAAAGTCAGTATAAAAGAAACGACCTCAAATGGTCCTACTCAATACACTCTAAGTGTACTAGTGTAATTATATAGTCAAGATAAACTAATTCCTAATTACACTATGACCTTCCAATGATTTGTTCCTTTCCATTTTGGTCATGAGCTACTGTTTATAATTTATAAGGTACTGATAACATCATCTTCTGCATGTGACACCACATACTATGTTATCTACAATATAAATTAATTGAACAACTACAAACAAATGTAGATAATTTGACCAAATGTGATTCTTTATTCAAAACAAATGTTTACAAAAGCTTAGGCTTTCAGTATACACTCCAACAATCTCCCACTTATACTAATGACTAAGCTGCCATATCTTCTACCATACATCTGATTCCCATTCCATACACATGTCGATCAAAAGCTTTCGCCGGAAGGGCCTTAGTGAAAGGATTTGCCAGGTTATCTGCTGATGCAATCTTGGAGATGACAACTTCTCCTCGCTTCACGATATCTCGTATCAGGTGGTACTTGCGCTCTATATGTTTACTTGCCTTATGAGCTCATGGTTCCTTTGAGTTTACAACTGCACCGCTATTATCACAATAAATTATGATGATTTTAGGCAAACCAGGAATCACATCCAAGTCCATTAGAAAGTTCTTGAGCCATACTGCTTCTTTAGCTGCCTCAGAGGCTGCTACATACTCAGCTTCCATGGTCGAGTCCGAAACGTCTTTCTGCTTAACACTCCTCCATGAAATGGCTCCACCTCCTAAAGTAAACACATAGCCTGATGTAGACCTACTGTTGTCCCTATCTGATTGGAAATCTGAATCCGTGTAACCCACAGGGAGCAAATCGTCTGCTTGGTAAACTAGCATATAATCTCTAGTCCTTCTCAAGTACTTTAATATATGCTTTACCGCAGTCCAATGTCCTTGTCCAGGGTTACTCTGATATCTGCTGACCATGCCCACGGCAAAACAAATATCAGGTCTCGTACATAGCATTGCATACATAAGGCTTCCTACAGCCGAAGCATAAGGAACTGCTTTCATGTCTTCTATCTCCTTTGATGTCTTTGGAGACATCTCTTTAGATAAAGCTATTCCATGCCTAAAAGGTAAGAAACCTTTCTTGGAATCCTGCATGCTAAAACGAGCAAGGATTGTATCTATATATGAAGCTTGGGACAGACACAACATTCTTTTCTTGCGATCCCTTATTACTTTGATCCCAAGAATGTGTGCACATTCTCCTAAATCCTTCATATCAAATTGTTTGGACAACCATACCCTTACGTCTGATAATACCTTGACATTGTTGCCAATTAACAAAATATCATCTACGTATAGTACAAGAAATACCACCACGTTTCTGTTACACTTCTTATATACACAAGACTCATCCGGACTTTGAATAAATCCATATGACTGGATTACTTCATTAAACCGGATGTTCCAAGATCTTGAAGCTTGCTTCAGTCCATAAATGGACCGATTGAGCTTGCACACTAGATGCTCTTTTCCTTTTTCAATGAACCCTTCTGGTTGCTTCATATGGATGTTCTCTTCAAGACTTCCATTAAGGAAAGCTGTCTTGACATCCATTTGCCAAATCTCATAATTCATATGAGCAGCAATGGATAAGAGTATCCGGATAGACTTAAGCATGGCTACCGATGAAAAGGTTTCCTCATAATCGATTCCCTCTTTCTGAGTGTACCCTTTCGCAACAAGCCTAGGTTTGAAGGTTTCTACCTTCCCGTCTGTCTCTCTTTTCCTTTTGTAGATCCACTTGCATCCAACGGCTTTTACACCATCAGGTGGTTCTACAAGCTCCCAGACCTTATTAGAGTACATTGACTCTATTTCAGAATTCATCGCCTTTTGCCAAGATGCTGCATCTATATCTTGGAGTGCTTCGTTATATGTCCGGGGATCAGGTTCATGTTTACCCGGGATCAAGTCCGAAGACTCTCCCAAAAACATGAATCTCTCAGGCTGCCTTACAACCCTCCCACTACGACGAGGCACTGTCAGTGGTTGTGTATCATGTGTGACACGTGTTGCAGTCTCTTGTGGTACTTCATCTTGTACTGTTGGTACTAAGGTAGACGTGTCCTCTCTTAGTTCTTCTAAAACAACTTTGCTACTGGGCTTATGATCCATTATATAGTCTTCTTCTAAAAACTGGGCATTGGTGCTAACAATGACCTTCTGGTCTTTAGGACTATAAAATAAACCTCCTTTCGTTCCTTTGGGATATCCCACAAACACGCGAACTTCTGTACGAGATTCTAACTTATCAGCATCTGGTTTCAGCACATGTGCTGGACTACCCCAAATCCAAATATGTCTTAGACTGGGTTTTCGCCCATTCCACAATTTTGTGGGAGTAGAAGAAACTGATTTAGAAGGTACTAAGTTCAGAACGTATACTTCTGTTTCCAGAGCATATCCCCAAAACGAATTTGGTAATTCTGAATAACTCATCATTGATCTAACCATCTCCATAAGAGTCCTATTCCTTCGTTCTGCCACACCATTCTGTTGGGGTGTACCAGGTGCAGACAGTTGAGATTGAATCCCGGCCTCTGATAAGTAATTCCTAAACTCTCCTAAGAGGTATTCGCCACCACGATCAGACCGTAGTGTCTTGATACTTTTACCTAGTCGTTTCTCCACATCAGCCTTGTATTCTTTGAACTTATCAAAGCACTCGGACTTGCGACGCATTAGGTAAATGTATCCGTATCTTGAATAATCATCTATGAAAGAGACAAAATATTCAAAACCTCCTCTTGCTTGGACAGACATAGGACCACATAAATCAGAGTGAACCAATTCTAACACTTCTTTGGCTCTATACCCCTTGGCCTTAAAAGGCCTCTTGGTCATTTTACCTTCTAAGCAAGATTCAGAAGTTGGAAAATTTTCTAACTCTAATGAACCCAAAAGTCCATCGGCTATAAGCCTCTGAATCCTACTTAAGTTAATATGACCAAGCCTTAGATGCCAAAGATATGCTTGGTTCATTTCTGAAGGTTCTTTTCTCTTATTAGAGTTAGAAGATGAGTTATAAATTTCCATGTTTTGCTTTGTGGGAGAAATTGGATTTAAAATATACAAATTGTCAACTAATGCACCAGAACAGATAATCACTTTATTTCTCTTAATAACTATATCGTTACTAAAGGAAACTGAATATCCATCTAAAAACAGTTTAGAAACTGAAATTAAATTCTTTCTAAAACTGGGTACATAAAGACAATTTCTTAAAACCAAATTTTTATTTCTACTAAAAGATAAGTAGACGTCTCCCACTGCAATAGCCGTCACCTTAGTAGCATTGCCCATGTAGACGGTAATCTCTCCTTCAGATAGTCGTCGGGTTTCCTGGAACCCCTGCAAGGAATTACAGACATGATCAGTGGCTCCCGTATCTACACACCAGGTGCTGGTAGATAACACCGCTAAACATGTTTCAACAACTAGAGCATGAGATATACCTTTATTGTTCTGATTCCTACGAGGACAGTCCGCCTTCCAATGCCCTGACTGCTTGCAGATGAAGCACTTTCCCTTCGGCTTCTTCACTCCAGCTTTAGGTCCTGTACTCTGAGATTTATTCACTTTCTTTGCTGAACCAACTTGTTTCTTCTTCTTCTTTCCTTTCGGTTTAGAAGTAGAACCATTTTCAGCATAGTGAATATGAGAATTGTGACGAAACAAACCTTCTGCTGCCTGAAGTTCTGTCAGTAGTTCCGCCAAAGAATATACCCTTTTGTTCATATTGTAATTCAGGCGGAATTGCTCAAAACTTCTAGGTAGTGTTTGGAGGATCATATCGATCTGGGTTTCCCCATCAATTTCTCCTCCAAGGATCTGTATTTCGTTCAGATAAGCCATCATCTTTAGGATATGATCCCTCACAGGAGTACCCTCTTGCATGGTGGCTGTCATTATCTTTCTCATGACTTCTTTCCTAGAAGCCCGATCTTGATGACCAAAGAGTTCCTTGAGATTGTTCATAATATCATAGGTTGTTGGTAAATCTTGATGTTGATGTTGCAATACATTTGACATTGAAGCCAAAATGTAACACCGTGCCATCTCATCTGCTTTTACCCATTTCCTATGATATTCAATCTCCTCTTGGGTAGATTCACCAGTGAGTGCGTCAGGACAAGGCTCAGTCAGTACAAACTTATAGCTTTCAGTAGTAAGAACAATGTCTAGGTTCCTTTTCCAATCTATGTAGTTAGGTCCAGTAAGTCTATTCTGTTGTAGTATGATGGACAGTGGGTTGAAAGTCATCCTAAGAATCACAAATAACTTTTGGTCAGAACTCTAAATTTAGAATAATATTGATTCCTCAAACAATACTATTTTAAATTAACCAACACCTCAAAACACCACGAATATTGTATGCCACGATAGTGTGGACGTATACAAATTCAGCATTTGTAAAAGGAGGGTTTTAACCCATTAATTTTATTATCTTGTCAACCTAACTTTTTGATAAATAAAATTAATAGTTGGTATCTTTTGGTCACACAAATAATAGCAGTGACTCCGATGGGGAGGATACTATTAGATATGCCTAAGTGTATACCATTACTTTACACTAAGTCCATTAATAAGATTGTGCCCCTTCCGATGGGGAAGATCACACGCTCTTAATTAATTTCCTATAGTCATCTTAAATGGAAGTTTGTTCTAGTGATCCACAAACAAGCTCATCTGATATGGAGGAAGGCACTCAGAGTCAACGCGCAAGCTTGTTTGCATCACTTACAAACCAGTAATGGAGACCGTGAAATTTATTTAAAATTCCTCTCCCACTTAGTTATTTATGAATGAGGAATTTTAACTATGCTAGCCTACTAGACATGTATACTAACATGCACACACAGCACAATATAAAAGCAATAAATAGAAAATCTAATTTTCAACTATTATGGCTTTTATCTATGGTTGTCCTCCGTGTGTTGTCATCCTAAGCTGCTGCCATATTTGGCCACCGCCACCGGGTCTAGCTGTCGCATCCATCTTGCTCCTTGTTCCACTGCGCCTCTGGTCCTCAGAAGGTTCCACGCTTTGCAAGATTCGATCCGCGACATAAATAGAATTTTACAATTTTGATCCTATATTCCTCGAAGGAATGTACATGTAAACTAGATCGAACAAAAAATAAAAATTTACATCCATCGATCCTATATTCCATAAAAGGAATGTACATGTAACTAGATCAAAAATAAAATCCTAATAAAAACTAAATACAGCTCTTGCTGTATTTTATAATACAATCATGCACACACATATAAATTGCCCTTGACATATCCAAGGGTCCAATCACACACATAAAAAAAACTATAAACCATAATAGTTGGATCCTGCATCCACAAAGTTAGCACATCCTACTATTAACCTGCCTAAATTATGTATGACATGTGCATAATTAAACTAATACCAAATACACAGAGGCAAAACCCTAGCTCTGATACCAATTGTTGGTTGCTACTCGGAAAACCTAGAGGTTCCACTGTACAAAAATTTTGTACAAAGGTCTGAACCTTTTCCTAGCTACCATGTGTTCTTTTAAATTAAATTTTGGATCGCCTGCGGAACTTAACACGTTTGATCCAAAACTTAATCTATTCGTTCTTTTAGGTTTTGACTTGGATCTCCTGCGGAACTTAACACGTTCGACCCAAGTCACCTTAAGTTATTAATTCTATTAAATATTAATTTCCATAATTGGTTCCCAGTACTGACGTGGCGAGGCACATGACCTTCTTGGATATGGGAGCAACCACCACCGACTAGACAAAACCTTTTATGGAAAGCTAATATTTAATTTCCTAAAATAACTTTAGGTTAACCGAAAGGAACAATCAAATCACAAGGAAAAGAAAAAACAAAAGAACACAACATCGAAAAACATATTCGAAATCCTAGAATCGTAAGCCTCTTGTATTTGGTATTATTTCCAAAAATAACTAGTATGATGCGGAAAGAAAAATTACTAGTTATACCTTTTAGAAAGACCTCTTGATCTTCTACCGTATTCCTCTTCTAACCTTGGACGTTGTATGGGCAACGGTCTTCCGAGATGAGAAACCACCAAACACCTTCTTCTCCTCCTAGCTAGGTTCGGCCAAAACAAGAAAGCTTCACCAAGGAAGAAGAAAAACACCAACCAAGCTCCAAGGGATGCAAGCTTTCTCTCCTTCTTCTTCTTCTTCTCCAAGTAGTATCCGGCCATCACAAGAGCTCCAAGCAATAGGGATGTTTCGGCCACCACAAAGAGGAAGAGAGGGAGAGGATGTTGGCCGGCCACACCAAGGAATAAGAGAGGGAGGAAAAATAATAGAGGTTGTACCCAATGAAGGCACCCCCACCCCTTCTTTTATATTCCTTAGCCTTGGTAAATTAGGAAATTTAATTACAATAAAATTTTCTTAATTTCCTTGACATGATTTAATTGAGAAAAATAAAATAAAATTTCCCAATTAAACTCTTAATGGCCGGCCACATCATAGAGAGGCAAATTAGACAAGTTTCAATCAACAAATTAAAACTTCCTAATTTGTTTCCGGAAATTTTAAAATAAAATTTCTCTTCAAAAATCCCTTCATGGTTGATAAAAAGAAATTTCTATAATTTTAATTTTTCAACATGTGAATAATTTTCAAAGAGAAAATAAAATATCTCTCCAATCTACAAATAAGGAAAGAGATCTAATCTCTTTCTTTAATCTTTTGTAGATCCTTTTTAAAAGAGATATTTTAATTTTAATTCTCTTTAATAAATTATTTCTTCCACATAATAAAAATTAAAATTCCTTTTAATTTAATTATGGCCGGCCCCCTCTAGCTTGGGTTCAAGCTAGGGTCGGCCACCCTAAACCATGCTTAGGCCGGCCCTAGCTTGATTCCAAGCTAGCTTGGCCGACCCCCTTTAGGTGGGTATAGAAGGTGGGTATAGGTGGATATAGTACTCTATAAATAAGAGGCTACGATAGGGACCGAGAGGAGGAATTGGTTTTGGTCTCCCGATAAAATTAAGCATCCCGTGTTCGCCCCGAACACACAACTTAATTTTATCAATAATAATTCATTCCACTAGAGAACTATTATTGAACTACCGCACCAATCCCAAATTACATTTTTGGGCTCCTTCTTATTATGAGTGTGTTAGTCTCCCTGTGTTTAAGATATCAAATGTCCACTAATTAAGTGAGTTACTAACAACTCATTTAATTAATATCTTAGTCCAAGAGTAGTACCACTCAACCTTATCGTCATGTCAGACTAAGTCCACCTGCAGGGTTTAACATGACAATCCTTATGAGCTCCTCTTGGGGACATTATCATCCTAGTATCTCTAGGACATAGTTTCCTTCTATAATCAACAACACACACTATAAGTGATATCATTTCCCAACTTATTGGGCTTATTGATTTATCGAACTAAATCTCACCCATTGATAAATTAAAGAAATAAATATCAAATATATGTGCTTGTTATTATATTAGGATTAAGAGCACACACTTCCATAATAACTGAGGTCTTTGTTCCTTTATAAAATCAGTATAAAAGAAACGACCTCAAATGGTCCTACTCAATACACTCTAAGTGTACTAGTGTAATTATATAGTCAAGATAAACTAATTCCTAATTACACTATGACCTTCCAATGGTTTGTTCCTTTTCATTTTGGTCATGAGCTACTGTTTATAATTTATAAGGTACTGATAACATCATCTTCTGCATGTGACACCACATACTATGTTATCTACAATATAAATTAATTGAACAACTACAAACAAATATAGATAATTTGACCAAATGTGATTCTTTATTCAAAACAAATGTTTACAAAAGCTTAGGCTTTCAGTATACACTCCAACACTCACCTCCACAAACCAGGTGAAAAGGAGTAATTTTTGTGGCTTCTCGAGGAGTGGTACGATATGCCCATAATACATTGGGTAATTCATCTACTCAGCTACTACCAACATGATCTAATTTAGTTTTGAGTCCTCTAATAATTTCCCTGTTGGTTACTTCGGCCTGTCCATTACTCTGTGGATATGCCACAGAGGTAAAAGCTTGTATGATACCATAATCAGAACACCATTTTTTAATTTTCCTGCCCTGAAATTGCCTTCCATTATCAGAAACTATTTTGTGCGGAATACCAAATCTGTAAACAATATACTGCCATAGAAATTTAATAACTGCATGTTCAGTAATTCTGGCCAACGGTTTTGCTTCTACCCATTTAGAAAAATAATCAACAACTACTAATAAGAATATCTTTTGAGCAGGTGTAAGAGAAAAAGGCCCAACTATATCCATGCCCCATTGATCAAAAGGACAAGATACTATAAAAGTCTTTAATAATTCAATAGGATGATGAGGAATATTTTGATGTTTCTAATAAGATAAATAGGTTCTCACAAGTTGAGCAGCATCTACTTGCAAAGTATGCCAAAAATATCCAGCTAATAATATCTTTCTAGCAAGAAATCGACCTCCCATATGGCTACCACAAGAACCTTGATGCATTTCTTGTAGGATATACTGTATGTCATCCAATCCAATACATTTGAGCAAAGGACTAGAGAAAACCCTTTTATATAGATGATATTCAATCATAGTGTATTGGCTTGTCTTTTTGATGTGCGTAAATATTATGATCATTTATGCATGTTTTAACGCACATTCACTTGCTTTATGCGTATATATTCTTTGCATGATCGTCTCTTTTTATCATATGCTCATCATAAATACTCTTTTGTTCAGAGATCTTCTCTTTGTTTGGTTTTGTGTTGACAGGGATAAATTTTGGAGCAAAAACAGCGATTGTTGAAGCACCGGAACGAGGCAGAGAACACGGCTGTGCAACCTTACACGGCTGTGTGGCCAAACAGAAGAAGGATAGTGCACGGCCGTGCAACTCTTGCACGGCCATGCGACCAAAAAGAGACAGATCCATGCATGGCCGTGTAAAACTGCACGGTCGTGCCCCCACGACCAGCAGCTAAGCAATGCACGACCGTGCAATCCTGCACGGCCGTGTCCCAGGAGCAGAGCCCTAGATCCATACAGTCGTGACAATTGGCACGACCGTGCAGCTGGCCAAAGGCAGAAGGAGGCACGACTGTGCCACATCTGCACATTCGTGCCGCGGCGCTGTGCCCTAGCTTATAAAAGGGCTCTAACCCTTCTCTTCGGAGAGGGAGGAAGGGAGAAGCGAGCCGTCAAAGGGAGAATTGCCTTGGTTCCATTCCACGCCGTCCAGGACCTCCGTCCAGTGATCCTTCATCACCACATCAACTCCAGAAGCAAGGAATTGGATTCGAAGATCACTCATCGTCGTTGTATAAACATCTTTTTGTTGGACCCTGTGGTAGTTTTGATGTGATCAACCAAGTTGGTTAGGTCCTGCTGTGTTTGATCCCTGTGTCTGAGTGTGCAGGAGCTTAGGAGCACAGGAAGTCGAGCGGAAAACGCAGCTAGCGAGAAGGACGGCACGGGAAGGGAGCCGACGAGCTTGGTGCGTCCAAAGGACGAGAGGGCTGCGGAAGAGTACTCCGGTGGGCGTGAAGAGCGTGCACGGCGTTCGAGGGACGTTAAGCTGGGATGGAAGGCTGCTCGAGGAGAAGGCCGGGAATGAGGTTCGGGTGAGCCCTATTCCAGTTGGCTGCAATCACCCAAAAGAACGGAGCTTCGGAAGCTAAAGCGAAGAAGAAAAGGAGTCAAAAGAGGCTGAAAATTACTGTAGCAGGAAGTTATTGTAGCAGAAGTTACTGTAGCTTGAAGGCGCCTTAAACAAGCATTGAAGGCGCCTTGAACATTGAAGGTTCCTTCATTGCTTGTTGAAGGCGCCTTGAGCCAGGTCAGAATGATCGTTCGAGCACCGGATAGAATTCTATCCACTCATCGAGCTGGAGGCACCTTGGACCTTGTTGGAGGCGCCTTAGACCCTCGGGATAGGGTTTCCAGGAGCTATAAAAAGGCCCCTGGAGCTAGGAATTCAATAACAACTCAAGCAATCATTGTTTAGCCATTCCTAGCAATAGTTCTAAGCTTCAAAAGTGTAAAAGGCTTCTCCGCCTTCAGAGAAGGAGAATTTTTCTACTGAGCTCTTCATCGCCCTGGATTAATAACTGTCTTGGTTGTAACCAGGTTAACTCTCGGTCTTCTCTGTCTTTCTATATTTTCGTATTGCTTTATTAATTTATCACTATTGCACTAATTGAGTTGAAAGTACGAGGAGGGTATATTTTATTTTTTTTATTCACAGCAATTCACCCCCCCTCTTGCCGGCCTCCACTGCACCTACACTTTTCTCTTTCTTTCTTCTTATTTGAGGATTGTGTGCTTGATTACATTATGTCTTCGGGTTTTTCTCCGGCGTCTATGAAGTAGATTCCTTGTTCTAGGATTAGGGAGTAGTTGTGGATTGGTTTTGATGTAAGACTCATATTTATGCCTTTATTCATTGGATGATTTTGCTTGCTTTGTTTCAACTACTATCGCATGAGACTTGCTAGATCTCTATATCGTAGTAATTGATTGCATAGGAATTGTTAACCTCGTAGAGAGAATATCTTAGATCGTATACCCGAGGGGCCCTAGTGATAGGGGTAACCCGTTCACGAACATCTAGTGTATTTCCTTGAAAGGAGAGACAACTTCTCCACAAGGAATTAAGAGACCAAACCAAACCCTTATTTCTATCCTTAATGACACCAATTAGAGTTACGTTCTTGTGATCTACCGAGGTGCCCTAGTGACAGGGGTTAACCGTAACAGGATTTCACATGGATCTTCTCTATTGGGTGCTTAAGGATGGTTGCTTTAGCTTCCGGCGAATGCATGTTGATGGACAATGAGTAAAGGATAGAACATGATACATAAACACCATAATTAAACCGAACTCCTAGAACTCTTCATAAACCAAGTTAATAACTCTCTCTTCACTAGCTCTTGCTTCTGCTTCCCAATCTCTTTTCTTTAGATAACTTACACGTCATCGATAGTTTAGCTAATCCTAAGTGAACCATTGCTAGTGCTTATAACCAGTCCTCGTGGGATCGATAATCTTTATTACCGACAACGAATTCGTGCACTTGCGGAATCGTAACACCTTTTCTTGAATACCCTGCTTGTTTCGCATCAGTGGGTAGAATTCCTTGCCGTAAAAATAAGAATGATAGGTGTTCTCCAATCACTCTGGATTTCTAGATTAGCCTGTTGCTCAACACAAGATACTAATAATGTTTGCTCCACTGATCTATCCAGATTCTAAGGTATGATGGTAGAAGCTAATTTAGCTAATTCATCTGTTGCTTGATTGTCTGTTCGAGGGATTTCTTTATACTTACTTCATGAAATTCAGCTTTCAACTTGTCAAAGGCCTCTGCATATAGCTTGAGTCATTCACTGCTAATTCTAAAATTACCTATTAATTGTTGTGCTGCCGATTGAGAATTAGAATGAATTATCACACAAGCAGCTCCCACATTCTTAACAACCTGCAAGCCTGCTACCAATGCTTCATATTCGGCCTCATTGTTAGTGGCTCTATAATTCAATCTAACAGATAGTTGTATTCGATCTTCTCTAGGAGATATAAGAAGCATCCCTATTCCACTACCTTGTCGAGTAGAAGATCCATCCACATAGATGATCCAAGTTTCTTCTGTTTCTGGACTTGGTATTTTTGTTATGAAATCCGCCAAAGCTTGAGCTTTGATGGTCTTCCGAGGCTGATACTGTATATCATATTCACTAAGCTCGGTCATCCACTTGATCAATCTCCCGGACGCTTCTGGGTTAATGAGTACCCGACCAAGAGTGCTGTCAGTCAATACTATGATTGGGTGTGATAGAAAATAAGGAGGTAATCTCCGAGCTGCTAAAACCAATCCATAAGCTAACTTTTCGAGTGTCATATATCGACACTCTTCTCCTTTTAATAAATGGCTCAAAAAAATACACAGGTAACTATTCTTTCTCTTCTTGCCTTACTAATACAGAACCAACAACATGATCGTTGGCTGATAAGTACATCCACAAGGTCTCTCCTACTACTGTGTTAACTAATACAGGGAGAGTAGACAAATATTCTTTCAGCTCCTCAAACACCTTGTTGCAGTCCTCATCCCATTGAAGAAGGGAAGACTCTGATCGGCCGACTGAGAGATGAAGCGGGATAGGGCGGTAATCCTTCCTGTCAATCTTTGTGCTTCTTTTAGGTTCCATGGAGGAGTCATGTCTTGTAGTGCTTTTACCTAGATGGGATTGACTTTTATTCCCCGCTTGATCACCATGTATCCCAAGAAATTTCCACTCTTGGCCCCAAATAAACATTTGCTGGGATTGAGCTTGAGTCCGTATCTTTTCAGGGTCCTACATGTTTCTTCTATGTCAGCACATAAACTAGAAGCCCATAGAGATTTAGTAAGTATGTCATCCACATAAACTTCCATGTTTCTTCCAATTTGTTTCTAAAAAATCTTGTTCATGAGCCTCTTATAAGTAGTCCCTGCATTCTTTAGACCAAAAGGCATAACATTGTAACAATAACTACCTTTGGCAATTATAAAGCTAACATTTTCCTGATCTACCTTAGCGAGTGGAACTTGGTGATATCCCTAATAGGCGTTCAACATACTAATAAATTCACATCCAGCCGTAGAATCCACTACCTGATCTATACAAGGCAAAGGATAATAATCCTTCGGGCAAGCCTTATTGAGATCCTTGAAATTAATACATACTTGCCACTTATTACCTACTTAGAAACCAAGATGATATTAGCCAGCCAGCTTGGAAATTGTACTTCCTGAATATATCCAGCCTCCAACAATTTATCCACTTCTTCCTTGATAATTTTATTTTGATCAGCTTTGAAATCTCTTTTCTTTTGTTTGACCGGCCAAGCATCTAGATATACATGAAGAGCGTGCTCCATAACTGTTGGTGCTACACTTTTCACCTCCTTAGGTGTCCAGGCGAACACATTGCTATTCTTCATCAAGCACTTTATCAAGTCCTCCTTGAGATCAAGAGCAAGATCGGATGCGATATGGGTAGTAGCTTCCGGTTGGCCGATTTGTATCTGCACTTCCTCTTTCTCCTCATATACAAGGGTAGATAGTTTTTCATGGATGACATTAATATCCATCCTCTGAGCTTTTCGAGTGGCATTAGATTCCACTCTCACAACCTCCACATAGCACTTACGTGCTACTATTTGTTCTCCCTTGACTTCCCCCACTTGATTATCTACAGGGAATTTTATCTTCTCACAGAAAGTAGAAACAACCGCCCTGAATTCATTCAAGGTTGGTCGACCCAGGATAACATTATAAGCTGACGGGGCATCCACCATGATGAAGGAAGATTGACATGTCCTCATAAGGGGCTCCTCCCCTAAAGATAGGGCCAATTTTATTTGACCTAGCGACTGTACTTCATTGCCTGTAAACCCATATAGTGGAGTAACCATAGGCTGAAGCTCGCTTGGGTCGATCTGCAGCTAATCAAAAGATTGTTTAAAGATAATATTAATAGAACTACCGGTATAAATAAAAGTACGAGAAATGTTGTAATTGTCTATAACAATTTTAATTATTAATGCATCATCATGGGGCACTTCTACTCCTACTAAATCTTTGGGCAAAAATCTGATTTTCAGTCCCGCCGCCTTCTTAGCATTGCATCCAATGACATGTATAACTAATCGCCGAGTGTGTGACTTTCTCGCCCGGTTAGAATCACCATCAGTAGGTCCTCCCGCTATCATATTGATATTGCCCCGAGTAGCATTGTTGCGATTCTCTTCTTGCCGAGATGATGGTTGCTCTGATTGTACTTGATCTGACATTTGTGCATGTACTATGGGGAGAGGTAATACTCCTGCTTGTGATTTGCTTGACTGATATTTAATCTTAAGCGGGCTATTCTATCGTTGGTGATTTAGAACTGGGGAACGCCGATGTTAGCGGGGGTTACTTGCTTGTTGATTCTTTAGGGCAAAACAATTTTCAGTATTATGAGTACTTGTCATATGATATGTGCACCATCTTTGAGGAAAGTGTTGAGGAGCCTCCACATGTTGTACTGCTTGAGGTCGAGGCTCCAGATGACGATGATGCAGATCCGCCTGAGGCCCCTTAGGAGGCTGAATAGGACCTGCAGGATGCACCGCGGCAAGCACGAGAGTGGAAGTAGTGGGATCCTTCCTCCGAGCAACTTGAGCTTCTTTCACATTGATGAACTCCGAAGTCTGCTCGATTAATACATCAAAATTGATAGGATGATTCCTAACCAAATCCTTAAAGAAGTCATTATCGTTAAACCTCTGGGAAAATACACTTACCAAGATCTCCGTGGTGGCTAAAGGGACATCGATGGCCACTTGGTTGAACATTTTAATATAAGCTCTGATAGATTCTTTATGTCCTTGCTTGATTGAAAAAAAGACTCTAAGGGGTTTTATGATACCTTCGATTGCTAGAAAAATGATGTAAGAACACCTTGCGGAAATCCTTAAAGTGTCAAATAGAATTTTTCGATAGTCGCTTGAACCATCTCTGAGCTGCTCCCCCAAATGTAGCAAGGAACATCCGACATTTAACACCATCGGTAAATTGTTGGAGTAGTGTCACATGCATGAATTTGAGAAGATGATCTTCAGGATTAGTTATCCCCAAGTATTCTCTGACATTTAAATTTTGATAATGCTTCGGCAAGGGATAATCTAGTACTCATTGATAAAATGGAGTGATAATCCTTTCAGGAGAACTATCACTAGCTGTAATCTTCCCTTTTCATTTTTCTCTTACAGGGGTTTCCCCAGAAGACTCTTGGAGAATTGCTTTTCATCCCCCTTGCTCAAGAGGTGTTTGGAAGTACGCTTTAGGACGTCGATTGGGAGAGAGAGGGGTAGAGAACAAACACACCGAATCCCCCCTTCAATCCCTCTTTCCCTATGATGAGAAGTTATACTTTCAGCAAAGTATTGACTTGTTGTTGTGGCTGCAATATCTTCTGTACTCTGGCATTGATCAGCAACTCCAGATTCTCCTGTGATATAGTAATAGTGTTGGGTTTTCCAGCTTCCTCCATCTTCGTAGCTTCAGATTCAGGTGAATAGTTTCCCATAGATGTCGTCAAATTTGATCCTGTCTGAAATATGTGAAGTGGTGCACTGGCTCCGGTGAACGATAATACATGATGAAGATGACCTCTTGAAGATCCGGAAAAACCCCTCCAAGATCCTGCATACAGTGAGACGAGCCAACAAAGCGTTAGTGACCTAAGACCGGTGTGGGGATCCTTTGCTAGGCCCTCTGACGCTCAAGTCAGTTCCTCTCTTGAAAGTGGAAGAAGAAGAAGAAGAAGAATAGTAATTGAAGTACTTTGAACTAGAGTTTAGATGCTAGAACTTACTTACCTTGCCAACGGAGAGGATCCTCTTTTTTATACTACCTCATAAGACCTCCGTAGTCATGAGGTGGTCCTCGATTTGTTAGGGTTTGTTAAGAGATGAAGTCATCTTCGATGTTTTGTGCAATAATACTTTAAGGGATCTTTTTTGTACCCCAAATGTATATCTCTTTTCTCGTTGGTGACTCATATTTCTAATGAAGTATACATAGGAACACATCATTATAATTGAAGAAACTTCTAGAAGATATTTCCCGCCAAATTTGCCAGGCTGTCATACTTATGTATTTCTATATAGCATGTCTCGGTCGGTCGTTCAAGCCAGTCACATATATAGTGAGAATACTCTCTATTAAGCATATCTTGATTGGTCATTCAAGCAGGTCACATATATAATGAGAATACCTTCTGTTGAGCATATCTCGGCCGACCGTTCAAGCTGGTCGCATATATAGTGAGAATACCCTCTGTTAAGCATATCTCGGCCGGTCATTCAAGCTGATCGCATATATAGTGAGAATACCCTTTGTTAAGCATATCTCGACCGTTCGTTCAAGAGAGTCACATATATATTGAGAATATCTTCTGTTAAGCATATCTCGGTCGTCGTTCAAGCCGGTCGCATATAGATATTGAGAATACCTTCTTCTAAACATGTTTTGACTGAGACTGTATCATAAACTGTATAAGGCTTAACGCCTTTATGTTCGATCAGGCTGTACCCGTCTGAGCACATATAAGCATACAGGTGTTCACTCGGCCCTCACTCGACCAATAATATACTAAAAACTATATATAAGGTCAAGTGCCTTTACACTCAATCGGGCTTTGTCTAGCCGAGCATATACAAGCACATTGGTGCTCGCTCGGCCTTTACTCGGCCAGTAATATATTAAATACTACATATAAGGTCAAGTACCTTTATGCTTTGTCGGGCTTTATCTGGCTGAGCATATACAAGCACATTGGTGCTCGCTTGGCCTTAACTCAACCGGGAATGTGCTAAAAGCTGTATAAGGCTAAGTACCTTTATACTCGGTCAGGCTTTGTCCAGCCGAGCGTATATAAGCACATTGGTGCTCGCTCGGCCTTCACTCGGCCGGTAATATATTAAAAGCTATATATAAGGTCAAGTACCTTTACGCTCGGTCGGGCTTTGTCCGACCGAGCGTATACAAGCACATTGGTGCTCGCTCAGCCTTCACTCAGCCTTCACTCGGCCGGTAATATATTAAAAGCTATATATAAGGTCAAGTACCTTTACGCTTGGTCGGGCTTTGTTCGGCCGAACGTATACAAGCACATTGGTGCTCACTCGGTCTTCACTTGGCCGGTAATATATTAAAAGCTATATAAGGCTAAGCTCCTTCAAGCTCAGTCAGGATTTGCCTGGTTGAGCACATCTACGTATACGGGTGTTTGCTCGGCCTTCACTCTACCGGTAATATATTAAAAAATACATATAAGGTCAAGTGCCTTTACGCTAGGTCGGGCTTTCTCTGACCGAACATATACAAGTACATTAGTTCTCGTTCGGCCTTCATTCGGCTGGTAAAAATATTAAAACCTGTATAAGGCTTAAACGTCTTCATACTCGGTCGGGCTTTGTCCGACCGAGCGTATACAAGTACATTGGTGCTCGCTCGGCCTTCACTCAGCCGGTAATATATTAAAAACTACATATAAGGTCAAGTACCTTTACGCTCGGACGGACAAAGCCCAACCGAGCATATACATGCACATTGGTGCACACTTGGCCTTCACTCAGCCGGTAATATATTAAAATCTGTATAAGACTAAGTACTTTTATGCTCAATCGGGCTTTGTCCGACCAAGCGTATACAAGTACATTGGTGCTCGCTTGATCTTAACTCGACTGAGAATATGCTAAAAGTTGTGTAAAGCTAAGTACCTTTATGCTCGGTTGGGCTTTTCCTGACCGAGCGCATGAAGGCACATTGGCTATATACCTCTCCTATCTTTCTTGATCCTGACTCCTTCATTCGACATGCTGGCATATCAAGGCGGTGATCGCCAATTATACCATCCACAGGACCTTTGTGGACACGGGAAGCTCCGTCAACTTAATATTCAAGAAGGCGTTTGACCAGTTGTAGATTGACTGCGCCGAGCTCCAACCCATGTCCACCTCTCTATACAGCTTCACCGGGAATGAGGTCTCATAGTTTGGCCAAGTCAAGATGGTCATTTCCCTAGGAGAAGAGCCACTCATGAGGACTCGTCGTATGAACTTCATAGTAGTAGAAGCACCTTCTGCCTACAATGTGATTCTCGGTCGTCCAGCGTTGAATGAGTTCCGAGCGGTCGTATCCATTTTTTGTCAGAAGATGAAATTTTCGGTTGGTGATCAGGTTGGTGAGGTCAAGGGCGACCAACTTGTGGCACGTCGATGCTACATAGAGGTGGTCCGAGTGGAATCCCAATCGGCTCGGAAGGCTCAGCAGCTTGAGATCAACACCATCTAGGAGCCTCCCTCTGCCCTAATATTTAATGAAAAGGAGGAAGTCTAGATTCATCCCATCCGAGCGGAAGCTACTACATTCATTGTAGTCGACTTGGGCACTGAACAAAGGCCGAGCTAGTTAACTATCTGAGGCAAAACCATGATGTTTTATCATGGACGACCCATGTGCTAGCACAGTGGAGTCGGCAAGAGGAGGTGAATTATCAGTGAAAATAAAAAAAAACCTTTCTCTATTTCCAACTCAGATTAGTAGTAGTATCACAATTTAAATTAACAGAAATGAACAACAAAATAGAATAAAAGAGACCAAAAAGTTATTTGGTTACAACCTATGTGGTTGTTAATCCAAGGTAAATAAATGCACTAAAAATCTCCTTGGTTGAAGGTGGAGAAGCCTCTTACACTTGTTGACAGCTCTAAAAGTATCTAGGAAATGAATACTCAAGTTGTTACATATTTCCTAGGTCCAGAGGTCTTTTTATACCCCCAGAAAAATTATCTGTGGCTAGAAGGCGCCTTCCATAGGGCTGGAAGGTGCCTCCAGTAAGGCAGGCGAGGATAAAGTTTTATCCTCGCCAACACCAACATTCACTTCTTCCTAGTCAAAGGCGCCTTCCAAAAGGCTAGTAGCACTTACAATCACCTTTTTCTCTTCTACTGCTCCGATCGCCTGGGTGATCTCGACCAATCGAAATAGGGCTCACCCGAACCCAATTTTCGGCCTTCTCCTCGAGCAGACTTCCGCTCCGACTTCTCGTCCCTCAGAATGTCGCGCGCATCCTTCTCATCTACCGGTGTACTCTTCTGCAGCACCTCGTCTCTTAGATGCACCGAGCCCGTCGGCTCCCTTCCCATGTCATCCTTCTCGCTAAGTGCGTCTTCTGCTCAACTTCTTGTGTTTCTAAGCTCCTGCACACTTAGACATAAGGATCAAACATAATAGGACCTCACTTAATCTGGTTGATTATATCAAAACTACCACGGGATTCCAATGATCTCCTCCCTTTTGATGTGCATTAACCCAAGTTCAAGTTAGGGTAAAATTAATTCAATAAAATTAATGTAAGAAAATTTCAAGTTAGGGTAAAATTTGCAAAGTTTAAAATATCTTCTTAAACTTATACCTATTCCTCTCCCTTTCATCATATAAAAAAAATGGGAAAGATATATAAAAAGTTAGAGAATTTTGAAATTAATTCATGGGGTACATAAAAAAGGTACATAACAAAAAAAAACAAGAATGTTAACATTTTTTTTGCAGAATTAACTGTTAAGAATTTAATTTTTAATAAATAAACTTCAATTTAAAAGAAAATTGTTTTAATAATTACTTGGATTTGAAAATTCCTGAAAATTTTTGTCAACCTCAACAAGACAAGATTAGATAAGTATAAAAATTTTCAAAAAGAAATATTTTGTATTCGATAAGAAATCAATTATTTCAATACAGAGATTGAATTTTGAAAATAATTCCTTTAAAAAAATATTTTTAACTCTAATAATTCTACTAATTTTCCTGGATGTGTCAAACACATTGTGTAATAGCAAAAAAAAAAAAAAATAGAATTTTCAACATTTCTATTTTCTTAAACTTTTAATATAAAAATATGATTTTTACAATGTAATTCGTAATAATTTAAATAATATTTAAATAATTTTAAAACGTTTTGTAAAGATAGAGTATATTCCTGGTTCATCACACAAAGATAAAAGCCATTGAAAAATAAGTCAAAAATTATTTTTAATATTCAAAATACCATATGCATTAATAAATTCATAAAAAATAATTCAACGATTAACAACTTTTGATCAAAATATTTTCATAAATAGAGAAGATGATAATATTTCATAGAAAAATAAGTTTTTACAAAAATAATTCTGCGAGATATTTTAAATCAACACATTTTATTTAAACAATTCTAAACAAAGATAATATTAAATTAAATCTAAAGTACAATATGCATAAGAATTTAATTTAAGCATGATTTTAGTATCCAATATAAATTTTTATCTACTAGATTAATTAACAATTTTGGTGGAACATGACTTCTAGGATTCTTCTAATTTGACCCTTATGATTCCTAATGTATCAGTTGATTCTATCATAATTTCTAAATTTTGATTTTTCAAAATCGTTTAAGCATGCATAGTTATTTTTCAACTTTTCGATTTCTATTTTCAAATTTTTGTTTTCTATCTATAAATTATCATATATTTCTAAGAGGCATGATTTTACTAAGTTTAATTTTAACTTAGCATTTTCTTTTTCTAGTTTTACTAAATCTTTAGAAAGCATCTTAATGAATTGGAATGACTTTTCAGGAGGTAAAGTACGTACCTCACTTACCTTGTGTTCTGATGTTTCCCCTTCATTGTTGTTTTCTTTTGGGGATCCTCCCCCTTCATCAATGCTCATCTCTGAATAGCTTTCATCATCATCTTAGGTCGGTATTCAGCTATGAGTGCTATATTGTCGATCTCCTCGGTCTCGGATTCCTTTGATGATGAAGCGATGTGTAAAATACCGAAAATATGCGAATATTAATAAGGGAATTTTTCAGAATTTTTGAAAAATTTTGAGAATTTTTCTGAGCTCGTATGGACGAGTTAACGGGGATAAAAACGGGGCTCGGAAAAGCCTGTTTAGGCTACCCCGTTTTAACGAGGAAATGTTGATTTTCTTTATTTCCTTTTTCTTTTCTTTTTTTTTTAAATTTTTTATTTTTCTTTTATTTGCTTTCCTCGCCGTTTCCCTCTTCCCCTGCCGAAGCTTCCTCCTCCCTCCCTCGCGTATAAGCCTCGGCCAAGTTCTCTTCCTCCTCTCCTCTGCCCGACGCCACTTCATCTTCTTCTCCTTCTCCACATCAGCGACGTCGACACCGCGAGCCCTAGCCATCTTCACGGTTGTCTTCTCCTCTTCATCGCACGACACCACCCTGAATCTGCTGAGTCCAGCCGTTGCTGGAAGGGGGGAAATCCTTATCGTGTCGATCGCTGCCGTCTCTCGACCTGAACCAGCGCCGCTGTCTCCTGTGCCCTAGCCGCCAGCCACCGAGCGCCCCCCCCCCCCAATTTCCGACACCGTGCCCTAGCTAGTAGCCGGCGTCGCACGGAGCAGTGCCACCCCTCACTGTGTCGCCTCTCCTCTGTTCTTGATCAATCCTTCTTTGTAGTGGAGTTAGGTCACGGTTGAGGTAAGTTGGATTCTTGGTTTTGGATTTTTGTTCTTGATCAGAACAGTGTAATTGGTTCACAACCATGAATTGTTTCGTTTGTGATCTGGAAATCTGTGCTTGTTTTCTAGCAGCAAAGCTTGGGTTCCAGCAGCAATCATTCTGTGCTGGCAGCAACAGTCCTGGTGTGGATCAACAAGCACGGTTACGAGTTAGGTAAGGCAAATTTGGGTATTCGGATTTTGATTAGAATGTTTGTGTAGATTAATTCTTGTGGGGTTGATCACTGTGGTACTGTCATTATTTTTCCATAGCAGCTGTGATTTTTTCGGCCATAATTTCCAGCAACATCCTTGCTGTGAGAAGTGAGGTAAGGAATAGGGTTTTGTTATCGATGATGATAGATAGGTTAATAACTAACGTTAACCTAGGTACATGTGTTTTTGAAATTAGGGTTTTGCCCTAATTTAGGGTTAAAGAATTTATTTAGCTATTTATAGGAATTTAGCTAAATAATCGTATATCTATTGGATACAGGACTTTGACGCGAGACGAGTATCTCGATGTCGGATTTGGACATTCTTATTGGAGGCGGGTACTTTTAACTTTATGTCGTTTGATATGCATAGTAGTGAATTTAACAAATTACAATAATTATATTTCTATCTGTTTTGGTTAGTCACTACCCGATACTTGTTACATGCTTGGTTGATACTTGTTTTGCATCTCATGTTATTTCTTACCTGCTTATACATGCTTTTAGGGGGTAGTGATATACCATGCTTCACCATGTTCAGGACCTAGGTTTTATACCTTATCTTATCTGTGTACCTTTGATTTAATTCATTGACCTAAGGTGCACCTTCTATATACATATGCTTTAGCTCAGGATATTTCCATGGTTAGTGCCATGCACCATTCGCATGATTGCATGCTGTGCGATAGTCCGCTCTATTATTGTTGAGCACATCACCAGTTACATGGATCTGCACACACCACCACTCATGGGTTAGTGGTCGAATCAGGCAGAGTGTGTTGCAGCAGGAACTTTGTTTGGCTCCGTTGGTCCGCTCATGGGTAGTGTGACGCAGCGTGGTGGCCGGCAAAGATTCCTCCCCGTCATCGTGTACCGGGAGATGAGAGCATTGCGCTCCCCCATTTATGATTTGGGGTAGGAGGATAGGTGTACTCCGACAGCATCCCGTCCACTCGGTCATTCATCAGGAGCAGTGACGACAGAGTGCACGGTTGTCATAGCTCTACCCACTCTGTCTCACTATTGAGTGTGAGATGGTTGACTGGTGTCAGGGGTGACCAGGACGCATCATTGGCATCATACGCATTGATGCATTTATTTCTTGTGATTGTGTTTGCTGCATTTATTTGCTGCATATTGGTTGGATGCCCATGCTTGACATGCATACAGGATTTCTATACCTCTCGGACTGTTTATCCTTGTACCACGTCCTGGTTAGTACAGTTTTCTCCTGTTTACTACAGTTGCATTTTATCCTTCTTATATCAGGAGATTGTACGCATGATTAGTGCTAGATGTTATTTCTCTACTATGTATATCAGTTGTTACCCGCTGAGGAGTTGACTCACCCCGTGGATATTTACTATTTTAGGTTGATGTTGTTAAGAGAGAGTTCCAATTGCTAGTCCCCTGCAGCCCACAAGGATGCTTATTTATCTTTTGGCTTTATGTACTAGACTATATTTGGACTTGTTTTGTTTTGATACTTGGAGCTTGCATGGATTGTACTTGTCGATGGGTTTTTAATTGGATTTGTTTTTCTATATGCCTGCCTAGAAGGCAGAAGAGGTAAGTTGATTTGATCGTCGGATTTGTGTTTTATGAGTGTAGTGGAGTAGGATATCGGTTTTGAGCTTTATGGGTGTAGTTGAGTAGGGTGGATTTTGAGTCTTATTATCATTGCTTATAAACTGCGTGGATGTCTATATGTTGTGGTTTGTTTATTATTGTTATTTATTCCAGCCGCATGTGGCTGAGGTATATGGTGATGTAGTAAAGTTTCAAATTGTCCGCCGTACAGGGGAGATGCTGCCAAAATTTCTTCCGACAGGGACTCCTCTGGGGCGTGACAATTTAGTGGTATCAGAGCTTAAGTTTTACGATCTTTGTTTTCGTATTTTGGATATTTGGGATAACCTGATACCAATTTATTTGGTATCAGAGCGCCAAGGTTTGGCGATACTTGTTTGATTTCCGTGTGTTGGATTTTCAAGATTTATCTGATACCAATTTATTGGTATCAGAGCGGGTTATGATACCTATTTTTGGTGTTCTGGATATTTGGATATCTACTTCAGTTTGTACGGATTTCTGTTATGGTTATGTTTCGGACTGCCGTTTCGGATTTGTATGGATTTCCGGCGATTTTCTTGTACAGAATTTCGAGGTAAAATGGGGACAGGACAACGACGGAACATCTCCAGACAGCAAATAGGTATGATGTTTATTTTGTGATTGTTATACTTGTAGTAATATCTGGTGTAATAATTTAACGGATATGAAGTGATGTACATGTGTTTAGGCACGTGTTTGGGACTCTCAATTGGGATTTACCATTTATCCTGCTTTTAGAAATTTTGCAAATTTCTTTGCAATGCAGACCATCTACTATTTTAGTCTGCTGTATATCTGCATATAGGACTACATATATGGCCATATCAATGTCGTATCCGGTTGCCTAGGCCCATTAGTCCCATATATATATTGTAGACACATATTGAGGATTTCTTGTGGTGGAGCATTGCTCCCACATATTGAGGATTTCTTGTGGTAGAGCGTTGCTCCCGCCTATGTGGTATTTTCTGTGATGGAGGGTTGCTCTCACACTAGTAGATCTTTTGGTATTGGAAATGGTCGATTTTGATATTATACTTGGCATGGACTGTTTGTCAGCATATCATGCCACAGTTGATTGCCAGACGAGGGTGGTCACATTCCGGCCTCCGAACCAACCCTCGTGGGATTTCACTGGCATCAGAGACGATGGCATATCGATCATTTCGGTGATTCAGGCTCAGAAGCTGCTATCACATGGCTGTTAGGGTTTTCTGTTATCTCTGATTAGTACTAAGGATAGTAGTAGTTCGCAGCTCTCCGACGTTCCGGTAGTCCGGGAGTACCCAGATATATTTCCAGAGGAACTACCAGGTTTGCCTTCCAGAAGGCCAGTGGAGTTCGCTATTGAGTTGATTCCGGGAACCGTGCCGACATCGAAAGCTCCGTATCGTATGACACCAAAAGAGTTGAACGAGCTGAAGGTTCAACTCCAGGAGCTCTTAGATAGGGATTTATTCGCCCTAGAGTTTCTCCATGGGGTTCTCCGATATTATTTGTCAAGAAAAAAGGATGGCACTATGAGGTTATGTATTGACTACAGACAGCTGAATGCAGTGACCGTCAGAAATAAATATCCTTTACCATGGATCGAGGATTTGTTTGATCAGCCCAGAGGTACATCAGTGTATTCTAAGATTGATCTGCGATCTGGATATCATCAGTTGAGGGTCAGAGACTCAGATATTTAGAAGACAGCTTTCCGTACGAGATACGGTCATTATGAGTTTTTGGTAATGCCATTTGGGCTTACCAATGCTCCAGCAGTGTTTATGGACTTGATGAACCGCATCTTTCTAGAGTATCTGGATCAGTTTGTTATCGTTTTCATTGATGACATATTGGTCTACTCGCATTCCGAGGAGGAGCATGCACATCATCTTCGTATAGTCTTGGAGACTCTTAGACGACATCAGCTGTACGCGAAGTTCAGCAAGTGTGCATTCTGGTTATCCTCAGTCGGTTTTCTGGGACATGTGGTCTCGAGCAGAGGTATTTCAGTAGATCCTCAGAAGATCGAGGCTGTTACCAGCTGGGATCAGCCGAAGTCAGTACAGGAGATCCGTAATTTTCTGGGACTGGCCGGATATTATCGACGTTTCATCGAGGGTTTCTCGTATATTGCTATGCCACTGACACGCCTTACCAGGAAAGGCATGAAGTTCACGTGGTCCGAGGATTGCGAGACCAGCTTTCAGGCGCTGAAGCGGAGATTAGTGTCGGCTCCAGTTTTGGTTTTACCTTCTGGAGAGGATGGATTTGTGCTCTATACCGACGCGTCTCTTCAGGGTTTGGGCGCTGTTCTAATGCAGCACGGCAGGGTAGTCTCCTATGCTTCTTGACAGTTGAAGGAGCATGAGAAGAACTACCCAGTTCATGATCTGGAGTTAGCTACCATCATCTTTACTCTGAAGCTTTGGCGGCATCATTTATACAGCATTACATTTGAGATTCTCACTGATCATAAGAGTCTCAAATATATTTTTACTCAGAAGGAGCTTAATCTCCGACAGAGGAGATGGATGGAGTTCCTGAAGGATTACGATTATACCATTAGCTACCACCCGGGGAAAGCTAATGTGGTTGTTGATGCACTCAGCAGGAAATCCAGAGGGACTTTGGCTTGCCACCGAGTTTCAGTTACAGACTTGGTTCAGGGTTTCTCTGAGTTAGAGCTTGAGGAGCAGGGACCGACAGAGTAGGGTATTCTTGTTACCATGGTTGCTCAGTCATCCATCAGGACGAGGATCCGAGAGGCCCAGGCTGGTGATCAGCATTTGCAGTTCATTGGCAGTCAGATAGCTTCCGAGCAGCAGACCGAGTTCACACGAGATGAGGAGGGTGTTATATATTTTTGAGGCAGATTATGCGTACCTCAGTCTCATCCGGTCTTACAGGAGCTACTTCAAGAGGCTCACCGCTCTCGATTTGTGATCCACCCAGGCGGGACCCGTATGTATCGAGACTTGAGGCGTTCCTACTGGTGGAACGGCATGAAGAAAGACATTGCGGATTTCGTAGCTAGATGTCTTGTCTGTCAGCAGGTGAAGGCTGAGCACCAGAGACCTGTAGGATTACTTCAGTGGATTCCTATTCCTGAGTGGAAGTGGGATCACATTACCATGGACTTTGTTGTGGGTTTGCCGAGGACACGACTGTTGGTTGCTACTCGGAAAACCTAATGGTTCCACTGTACAAAAATTTTGTACAAAGGTCTGAACCTTTTCCTAGCTACCATGTGTTCTTTTAAATTAAACTTGGATCGCCTGCGGAACTTAACACGTTTGATCCAAAGTTTAATCTATTTGTTCTTTTAGGTTTAGACTTGGATCTCCTGGGGAACTTAACACGTTCGATCCAAATCACCTAGGTTATTAATTCCATTAAATATTAATTTCCAAAATTGACTTCCAGGACTGCATGGCGAGGCACATGACCTTCTTGGATATGGGAACAACCACCACCGCCTAGACAAAGCCTTTTAAGGAAAGCTAATATTTAATTTCCTTAAATAACTTTAGGTTAACCGAAAAGAACAATCAAATCACAAGGAAAAGAAAAACAAAGAACACAACATCAAAAATAAATTCGAAATACTAGAATCGCATGCCTCTTGTATTTGGTATTTTTTTACATGAAGATGAAACTAGTATGATGCGGAAATAAAATACTAGTATACCTTTTCTTTTGCAAGCAAAAACCTCTAGGTCTTCTACCGTATTCCTCTTCTAACCTCGGACGTTGTGTGGACAACGATCTTCCGAGATGAGAAACCACCAAAGCACCTTCTTCTCCTCCTTGCAAGATTCGGCCAAACCAAGTGCACCTCCAAGGAAGAAGAGAAACCACCACCAATGCTCTAAGGGATGAAAGCTTTCTCTCCTTCTTCTCCAAGCTAGAAAACCAGCCAACACTTGATCTCCAAGAGGAAGAAGAGATTCGGCCACAACAAGGAGAAGAGAGATCTTGAAGGGGCCGACCACACCAAGGAAGAAAAGAGGGAGAAGAATAATAAAGTTGTGTGTCATGAAGGCACCCCAACCCCGTCTTTTATATTCCTTAGCTTTGGTAAATAAGAAAATCTAATTACAATAAAATTTCCTTAACTTTCCTTGACATGAATTAATTAAGAAAAAATTAAACAAAATTTCCTTAACCTCCATGTCATGGCCGGCCACATCAATAAGAGCAAACAAGGCAATTTCAATCAACAATTTAAAATTCCTTATTTGTCTCGGAAATTTTTAAAAAATAAAATTTTCCTTTAAAATCCCTTCATGGTTGATAAAAAGAAATTCCTATAATTTTAATTTTTCAACATGTGTATAATTTACAAAGAAGAAAAATAAAATATCTTTCCAATCTACAAATAAGGAAAGAGATCTAATCTCTTTCTTTAATCTTTTGTAGATCCTTTTAAGAGATATTTTAATTTTTAATCTCTCCAATTAAATTATATCTTTCATATAAGAAAAAATTTAAAATTAAAATTCTTTTTAATTTGATGGGGGTCGGCCACCTAAGCTTGGGTTCAAGCTAGGGCCGGCCACCCATGAACCAAGGCTTGGCCGGCCCTAGCTTGATCCATAAGCTAGCTTGGTCGGCCTCTACATCATGGGTATGAAGGTGGGTATAGGTGGGTATAGTACTCTATAAATAAGAGGCTACGATAGGGACTGAGAGGAGGAATTGGTTTTGGTCTCCCGATAAAATTAAGCATCCCGTGTTCGCCCCGAACACACAACTTAATTTTATCAATAATAATTCATTCCACTAGAGAACTATTATTGAACTACCGCACCAATCCCAAATTACATTTTTGGGCTCCTTCTTATTATGAGTGTGTTAGTCTCCCTGTGTTTAAGATGTCGAATGTCCACTAATTAAGTGAGTTACTGACAACTCATTTAATTAATATCTTAGTCCAAAAATAGTACCACTCAACCTTATCGTCATGTCGGACTAAGTCCACCTGCAGGGTTTAACATGACAATCCTTATGAGCTCATCTTGGGGACATTATCAACCTAGATTACTAGGACACAATTTCCTTCTATAATCAACAACACACACTATAAGTGATATCATTTCCCAACTTATTGGGCTTATTGATTTATCGAACTAAATCTCACCCATTGATAAATTAAAGAAATAAATATCAAATATATGTGCTTGTTATTATATTAGGATTAAGAGCACACACTTCCATAATAACTGAGGTCTTTGTTCCTTTATAAAGTCAGTATAAAAGAAACTACCTCTAATGGTCCTACTCAATACACTCTAAGTGTACTAGTGTAATTATATAGTTAAGATAAACTAATTCCTAATTACACTACGACCTTCCAATGGTTTGTTCCTTTCCATTTTGGTCGTGAGCCACTGTTTATAATTTACAAGGTACTGATAACATCATCTTCTGTATGTGACACCACATACTATGTTATCTACAATATAAATTAATTGAACACCTACAATTTGACCAAATATGATTCTTTATTCAAAATAAATGTTTACAAAAGTTTAAGCTTTCAGTATACACTCTAACACATCCCTTAGCCCATGTAATCAAAGTTTCAGCCGAGCGCCGGTCCAAACTCTAATCTTCGTTATAAAGTGGAACGGAGATCATATGGACGAGTTAAGCCGACCGACAGCTCTAGGATTGAGAAGGTCTAATTGGGCAGAAAGGTCACTGGAGATATTGCTTGTTTAGTCAGTCAGACTTATAGCCTCCTTCAAATAGACTTGAGGGGAAAGCTTGTGATCCGGTAGTAAAGGGGCAAGCCAAGGACGAGTCAGATGAGGGAAATGCGGCTGACATGGAGGTTAAAGTCAAGGCAGTCAGCGCTTAAGAACCATGAGGCTCACTCATGTTGGACAAGCGGAAGTTAGAATCATACGTCGATCGGGCTTGAGTGGTCCAATCGACCAAGATGCTCACTTAGGGAGATCGTTCGTCCGTACGGGGTCAACACTAGAAGAACAGCAGAGGCTCACAGTCGACCAAAAGAAGGCTATGCCGACCGGGGCGCATGCCCGGTCGGTCAGAAAGCAGCCTATTGATCATGAGACTACGGGAAACCGTGAGCGGCCGAGCGGGTATCCCAGCCGAGTGACTCACCCACTCGTCCAAATAGTGAGGCCTCTCTTGCATCTTGAAGTATCCCTCTGAGAGAAAATGCCGCTGACAACAAGGCATGATCAACAGGCAAATCGTACGACGAAAGCTTTTGCTGTCATGTCAAAGATTTGCACGCCCTGTTAAGGTATGGTGTTAGAGAGACTTTCCTGACATGTCTTTTCATAGGATAGTTGGAGAAATATGTCCACGCCTTGGGGTGCATACATGTCGCTATGGGGACACTATATAAAGGAGGTCCAAGTATTGGCGGAGGTATATGATATATATGTGAAATATGTAATCTACAACATTTGTGTTCCTGCTACTGTTGCTACACTGCTTCGGTGACTGACTTGAGTGTCGGATGGTCAATGTCAGGGACTCCTTCCCTGGTCTGACACTGACGTTGTTTGTGTTTGTAGGATACATGAGGAGTCTTTATCAAGTCAACTAGTGAGCCACGTCCCTAGTTGCTCACCATCTCCTCAGATTTTGGACAGGATCAATCAGTATGAACATCTCTAATCCCTTATAATGATAATTATGTTGAAAGCATAATCTATATCTCTAATTAATACAATTATTCATAATCACATTTTATGTACTCAACAAAAATATAATTAGTCAACCAGTGAATAAATGTCAAAATGTAAATCTGTCTTGATTCTCTTTTTTAGTTAAAATCTATTCATCCTAATAAGCTACTTTCCTATCATCTATAGTCAATAGGTTACATGCTAAAGTAATAGTCACTGATTATAACTTTAAGTAAACAACTAAATCATCACTTAGGGTAAAACTAAGATTAACTTATAATCATAAGGCTCTCACATAGTATAGGAAGACAAAATAAATTTCTACATACTACATTAATTAAATATTTTCTTAGAATAACATTTTTTACAACTTTTGTAATTTAACCCCTATGATTTTAATATACCAATTTAGCTCTCCATTAATTCTAAAATTTGAATTTGGTAAAACATTCAAATCTGAGCATGCATAATCCTTCTTTTTATCATTTCTCGTTGATATTTTAATTTTGCATTTTCGTCCTTAAGTTTAAGTTTGTCAAAATTTTCTACTAGGCATGCATAATTATTTTTTGAATTTATGTACTTTATCCTAGTTTTGCATAAAGTTCTAGACAATATTTTAATGCATTTGTATAGTTGGTCTGGAGGAAGATGACGTACCTCACTTATCCTGTCAGATTCGTCGATTGATGCTCCCCCTTCATCGGTGTTCTCTCCTGAAGTGGCTTCATTGTCTTCTTCTTAGTGACTTGCCATTAGTGCTAGTCTGACATACTCCTTGAGCTCAAATTCTTCTGATGACGACTCATCTCACATTGCTTTGAGGTTCTTTTTCTTGAACTATCTTGACCCTTTGCCTTTTTTCCTTCTCTTTGCTTTTCGATTTCGAGAAGTTGTCTTTTATGTGTCCTTCTTTATCACAATTGTAGTACCTTATTTTTCTTTTACCTCGTAGAAGCTTCTTGGACTGTAATATATGAAAATTGTTAGATTTAAAGAACTTTGAGAATTTTCTTACCATATACATTTTTTGAAGGATGTGTCAGAATCCGGTTCATCTTTCTTGTCTTTTAGCGATAGATTCTAGTACTTCGGCTCCTTTTCTCTTTTTAGTCCTACACATTGAGTTTCATTAATTCTTGTTGGTTTAGTTTGTACTAACAATCTAACTCAGATTTTGATGAATGACAAGTAAGTTAAGTTAGATTTTGTTGTGATCTAACCACCTTAACCAAGTGTGCAGGAAATCCAGCTAGGTCAATGGGCCGACCAGATAGCTGGTATGAAGTCCAGATAGGTCGACGGGCTAACCGGATATCTGGTGAGAAGTCCATCTAGGTCGACGGACCGATCGAATAGATGGTGCAAAGTCCAGCTAGGTCGACGGGCCAATCAGATAACTGATGCGAAGTCTAGATAGGTCGATGGGCCGACCAGATATTTGGCAGGAAGCCCAGTTGGGTCTGCGGACCAGACAATTGTCAAGTTGGTAAGTTAAGGTAAGTCACTAGAGGAGAGTGACCTTGTGAGGGCACGTCCTAGTTAAGGGGACAGTAGACGCTAGTTTAGGTTAGGTTCATTTCAGATCTCTAATCTAAGATCTTGACTAGTTCCTCACCCTGGGAGGACGGGAGCTAATTAATACTGCTAATTATTATTGTACTAATATTTATCTTGTAGGTTATTATTTTGTTTATTGCACTTACGTTGTTTTGCAGGACAAAGGAGAACATTTACCTTCGGATGAACAGTATCCGAAGGCCCCTTCAAGCTTGATGGAAGGCGCCTTCATACTATTCATAGAAGGCGCCTTCCATGTCTATAGAAGGTGCCTTCTGCAGAATAAAAATTGACCTCTTCGGCGATAAGCTCCAGAAAAACTCGGGATCAAATTTGACCCATTGGAGGCGCCTTCAACAGCTATGGAAGGTGCCTTCCATGCTCTATTTAAGGCTGTGTTAGTTAGAGCCCTAGAGTCAATCATTTGATGATTGTTGTATGGACTCATTGTATCATATTCTTATATATATATAAAGGCATTTGTTTATGGTTATTATGCTTACTTGTATTGGTGCTAAATAACTAAGTATAATAGCGTCCTTGAGTAGAAGGTTCTTACCTATATTATATCGGTTAGTTGAATCGATAGTGAGATGATATAGGGAACATTACTCTTAATCATTCCTAGTCAAGTATTAGCATTCAGGGACAATGTTAATGAGACGAGACTAGCATGTAGGTCAACTCGATGACTTGATCTCACAAGTCATGGATATAGAGATATCAAGTTGACACATGGGTATGCATTGGAGAATGTATACTGAATGGCCCGCCATGAGAAAGTATCATGGATCATTATATGAGTGTCATATACTTTCTCATGTGGCTATTAGTATGATTATTAGTCCTTGGACCTGAAGTCACCATGGTTCCCTACATAAGGAGTTACATACTTTGGCTTCGTCAAACGTCACCTGTAACAGGGTGGACTATAAAGTCGATTACTGGGTATGTAACAAATTATGCGGAGGGATGTGAGTGATGTAAATGGGATATATCCCTCCTATATGATGGGAGAGACATCGATATTCTTGATAGAGTGAGACCACTAAGTGCATGGTCATGCCCAAATGAGTCAATATGAGATGTTGAGCTCATTTGATTGAGTGAGTCTACTTAGGATTCAAGATTTAGATTGATTAGAGGATGACACGGTCTATGCCTCACATTGATCAATCTAGATGTCTAGGATAGAAGGACACTTGTCATATATTGTCAAGAGTCACAATTAGTAGTCACAAGGTGATGTTGGATCTCAACATTCTTATAACTTGGGTAGTAATGATGTGTTGCTAGATACCGCTCATTACTTATGCTTCTAAATGGGTTTAGGAGCATTGCCAATGTTATAAGAACCTATAGGGTCACACACAAAGGGCAATTAGATGGAGATTAGGTTCATTTGATGAACCTAAAGGATTAGGTCCATGTGATGAACCAAATTGGATTAAGAGTAATCCAAATTAGGCTAATTGAGTTGGACTCAATTTGGTTCATGTGTTAGATGAGTCTAATTTGGACTTAGACTCATTGAGTCAATTTAATTCAATGAATAGAGATCCATTAAATTAAAATTGACTTGAACCAATGGTTAGATTTGATCAACCATGGGAGAGAAGTGGTCAAGTTTGACTTGACTTGAGAGGAAGATGAAGAGTCAAGTTTGACTTGACCATTTGCCACCTCATTAGTGAGTTGGCAAAGAGTGGACCAATGATGATGCTCCACATCATCATGGTTGCTTAAGTGGGATGCCACCTCATGGGAGTTACCAAGAGTTGTGACTCTTGGTATTCCATGGAGGTTATTAACCTCATTCATGTGGCCGGCCACTTATGGATTGGGTGAGTTTCATTTCTTTTGTGTAACTCTCATCTTCTTCCTCAAGCTCTCTCTTCTCTCCCTCTCCTCCACCTTGGTCGAACCTTTCAAAGGTGCTAGAACACCTTTTTGTTTGGTTTCTCCATCTCTTGCTTGTGTGGATACACATAGAGGAGTATCTACTTTGATACTCTCGAGATCCGGCGAACCTTGGACGAGCGGGATTAGCGAAGGGCATTGCATCAAGGGTAAAGCTCTTCTCCTTTGTAGATCTAGTTTAGATCTAGGCTAGAAACTCATACTTGAAGTTTTATGTAAATTTTATTTCTTTGCACGGATCCGGTGGCGGGGTTTCGGGGTTTCCGCAATGCAAAAAGCGATTTTTGCGGCCCGAAAAATCCAACAGTGATATCAGAGCCACGTGCGAAGCGCGTACGAGTTTTTGTTTGTATTTTTATGAAAAATATCAGTTCTATAATATTCTATAAATTTACTATTTTTATAGATTTTATGGGTATTTTTCTCGTAGAAGCGAAGCACAAGAGTTTAGACACTTGTAGGCTTCGACTACCGAGAAAATTTTTCTGAAACGGTAAGGTTTCGACCCAAATCGTTTTGAGAAAGTGGGCTAAGGCGCTGTAGGATCGCTTAGGAACACTCGTGATGGTTATATCGCGGGTAGGGGTGCTGCCCCTAACCCCGCAAGGGGCTTCATTCCGCGATTGCGCCCGAAAATCGCTAAATAGGACCGCAAGGAATTTTTTACTCATAAAATCGTAAAAATATTAGACAAAAATTACAGAAATTTATGGAAATTATATAATTTAGAATTGTGTATCATTTTGTGATGGCCATGGCCCAAAAGACCCCAATTTGATTGGAAATTGTGTTGTAATTCATAATACGGCCTGCGTGCCGTCATGTGATTGTGTGTGTTGTATATTTGATACGCAACCTGCGCGTTGTGCCTTTCTATTTATTTATTCCTATTGTAAATAGTTTAGACTCGAATGTAACTCAAGTTTCACCTTTTGTAATGTACAAAATGAGGCGGTGGAAGGTTCACTCGAGGCGGAGTTACGAGGAGGGTGCGAGCAACACAAGGTGGTCAAAGGAAGGAGCTTGAGAAGCTATTGACCTTAGGTTGACCATCCGATCTTCTCATTGGCTTGAGAAGATCGTAGTAGGGCCATGACTAATCACAAAATTAATTAATTTCTTGTGTGTGTATATGTGATGCATGCTAGATTAGTAATTAATTAGTGCCTTAACGATTAGATTAGATCTAAGTCGCGCACATGATGCACCTCCACGATTAGATTAGATCTAAATCGAGTATATGATACACATCGTCGATTAGATTAGATCTCAATCGTGTCAACTCAAAAATGCCTACCATGTCTTGATACCTATCACTACCTCGATCACATGTTGTTGTTGAATCTGCCAAAGCAGAGCAACATATATTATCTTGGTAGGGTACGGAGGGACAATCTTGGTCCCGCCTATCAACGCATGGGTGAGTAAAAACTCAATTAGATTGAGTACAACTAGTTAAATCAAGTTTAACTGTAGGCATTTATCCAATAGTTGGAAGATGGGAAAAAATCACGTTTATATTAACTCTTGGGCGTATTAGCCAAAGCTAACTCAAGTTTTAATATAAATGCGGATCTTGATCCTATATACAAGAGTTGCATAGAGATGTAATTGGTAATTAGTTACCTACCGATCATACTAAGTCTTGGGTGATTTAGCCAAAGCTAACTCAGGGCATAGTATGATGTGGATCTTGTCCCACATGAATTATAGAATTCAGTGGGAGCATCATTTAATTAAAGGCCTAATTAGATGATTAATTGGAATATGATATTTATTTTCTGCATTTTTCTGTTGTAGATTACCATGTCGTCAAACACGAACTCCTTCTCCCTGCGTTCTGTTCTCGATAAGGACAAGCTCAATGGAGCTAACTTCCTGGACGGGTACAGGACCCTGAGAATCATTCTCACTCAGGAAAGGAAACTGTACGTCCTGGAGCAGCCCATTCCCGAGGCACCTCCTGCCACTGCCACGCGAGCTGACCGTGATGCTTATAAGAAGCATCAAGATGACGCATTAGATGTGTCATGTCTGATGCTTGCGACCATGAACTCTGAGCTTCAGAAGCAACATGAGTTGATGGGAGCTTATGATATGGTTGAACATCTTCGCCAACTATATCAAGGACAAGCTAGGCACGAGAGATTCGAGATCTCTAAGGCACTATTTCAGTGCAAGATGCAAGATGGGACTCCCGTAGGCCCATATGTACTCAAAATGATTGGGTACATAGAAAACCTACAGAGGTTGGGATTCCCGCTTGGCCAAGAGCTGGCCACTAACCTGATCTTGCAATCCTTGCCAGATAGCTATAGTCAATTCGTTCTAAATTATAACATGAACGAGATTGACAAGCCACTGTCTGAGCTACTTAGCATGTTAAGAACTGCTGAGCTCAACCTTAAGAAGGTTAAGCTCAACTCTATTCTAATGGTCCAGAAACACAAGGGCAAGGGCAAGCCCAAAGGTAAGGGAAAGTCCCAAGCCAAGGGTAAAGGCAAGACACTGAAACCCAAAGGAGGGGTTGCCAAGGATGCTACCTGCTTCCACTGCGGTCAGACCGTGCACTGGAAGAGGAACTACAAAGTGTACCTGGAAGATCTTAAGAAGAAGCGAAGTGAGACTTCCACTTCAGGAATATATGTTATAGAAGTCAATCTATCTATTTCTTCATCATGGGTATTAGATACCGGATGTGCATCTCACATTTGTACTAATGTGCAAGCGCTGAGAAATAGCAGGGCATTGGCGAAGGGCGAGGTGGACCTACGCGTAGGCAATGGAGCACGGGTTGCTGCTGTTGCTGTAGGGACTTATTTTCTATCTCTGTCCTCTGGGCTTGTATTAGAGTTTGATGATTGTTGTTATGTGCCTGCATTAATTAAGAACATAATTTCAGTTTCTTGTTTGGATAAGAAAGGTTTCTCTTTTATAATTAAGGAAAAATGTTGTTCTATTTATTTAAAAGATATGTTCTATTGTAGTGCACCTCTGATGAACGGACTCTATATTCTAGATCTTGAAAGTCCTATCTATAACATAAATACCAAGAGGTTCAAGTCAAATGACATGAACCAAACCTATCTCTGGCACTGTCACTTAGGTCATATAAATGACAAGCGCTTATCCCAGCTCCATAAGGATGGTTTGCTGGACTCATTTAATTTTGAATCTTATGAGACATGCGCGTCATGCCTACTAGGCAAGATGACCAAGACTCCCTTTAGTGGACACAGCGAGAAAGTGACTTACTTGTTAGGACTTATACATAGTGATGTATGTGGCCCTTTCAATGTCACTGCCAGAGGTGGTTATAGGTACTTCATTACATTTACTGATGACTTCAGTAGATATGGTTACGTGTATTTGATGACACATAAGTCAGAATCCTTTGAAAAGTTCAAAGAATTCAAGAATGAAGTACAAAACCAGCTTGGCAAGAGTATTAAGATACTTCAATCAGATCGAGGTGGAGAATACCTTAGCCATGAGTTTCGTGACTATCTAGCTGAGTGTGGGATTCTATCTCAACTCACTCCTCCTGGAACACCACAGTGGAATGGTGTATCCAAAAGGAGGAATCGTACCCTATTAGATATGGTACTGTCTATGATGAGTCACACAGATCCTCCCATGTATCTTTGGGGCTATGCTCTAGACACAGCAACCTTCATTCTCAATCGAGTTCCATCTAAGGCTGTAATAAAGACACCATATAGGATATGGACTGGGAGAGATGCCCAGGTGTCTTTTATGAGGATTTGGGGTTGTGAGGCTTACGTTCGACATCAAGTCTCGGACAAATTGGGACTCAAATCCGATAAGTGCTATTTTATTGGATATCCTAAGGAAACGAAGGGATATTACTTCTACATTCCCAGTCAACACAAGATAGTTGCGGCTAAGACTGGGGTATTTCTAGAAAGAAATTTTGTTTCTAGAAAGACTAGTGGGAGTACGTTCGATCTTGAAGAAGTTCAAGATGTGAACCATAGCACTGAAGCCTCGATGGAAGTTGAACTGGAACCACAAAGTGTTGTGGATGATGTTCCACAAGGAGTTAAGGAACAACAACCAGTTCAAGTAGACATACCTCTTCGCAGGTCTGATAGGGTACGTCGTCAGCCTGAGAGATATTCATTTCTCTTATCTGACCATGATGACGTTGTGCTCATTGAGGATGAGCTTACCTCCTATCAGGAAGCTGTGATGAGACCAGATTCCGAGAAATGGCTAGAGGCCATGAGATCTGAGATGGAATCCATGTGTTGGTCCCTTTGGAGGCCGGCAAGAGGGGAGGGGTGAATTGCCCTACAAAATAAAACTCGAACCTTTCTCGGATTTCAACTATATAATGAACACTTGTAATAAATAAATAAAAGAGACTAAGTAAAGAAAAGCAGACACCAGAGTTTTACTTGATTTGCAATCAGGGGATTGCTAATCCAAGGAATGTAAGCGCACTATCTGATTCTCCTTTGGGTGGAGTAGCCTCTTTACAACGTTGACAGCACAAATGAAAAAGAACATAATTGAAAGCACAGAAGGAATTGATTACAAGTGAGTTCTGTTGAATGTGCAGACCAGTACTATATTTATAGTACTGGTCCGGGCGCCTGGAAGGAGTTCCGGGCACCCTGGAGGGGATAAAATTCTATCCCCAACGATCAGATCGCGTTTGACGCGATCCTGGTCAAAATCCAGCTCCGAGCGCCCGGAGGGATTCCGGGCGCCCGGACCCTCAATAGCGCCCAGGGCGCCCGGAATGATTCCAGGCGCCCGAACCTCTTAAGTCAACTTTGTTGACTTTTTGTGGTCCGGTTCCACTGCTCCGGTTTACCTCGTTTCGGTCCGGGTCTATTCGCTCCGGCTCCGTTAGCTTGGGTGATCTCGGCCATCCGGAATAGGGCTCACCCGAACCCATGTTCCGGCCTTCTCCTCGAGCAGCCTTCCTTCCCGGTTTCTCGTCCCTCGAACGTCGCGCACGTTCTTCTCGTCCACCGGTGTACTCTTCCGCGGTCACCTCGTCCCTCGGACGCACCAAGCCCGTCGGCTCTCTCCCGTGCCGTCCTTCTCGCTAGCCGCGTCTTCCGCTCGACTTCCTGTGTTCCTAAGCTCTTGCACACTTAGACACAAGGGTTAAATAAACGCAGGACCTAACTTAGCTTGTTTGATCACATCAAAACACCTTGGGGTTCCAACAATCTCCCCCTTTTTGATGTGAGCAACCCAAGTTAAGTTAGGGTAAGTATATGCAATAAAAATAACTTATTTCAAATAAGTCTAAATATTTTTCAATTGAAAAATTATATTACCTCCCCCTACACTTAACATACTTCTCCCCCTTAGATCACATAAAAATTGGGGTTATAAACAAGTCTAAGGTAAAAAAACTTTGAGTGTAGAAAATGTCTAAGTCAGTTTAAAGACATTCTTTAGAATTTTTCTTTCGAGAAAAATTTAAGTAAAACATTTTTCAGAAAAAACAGTCATAATTGTTAATAAAATTTTAAGTTTGAAATTTATTTTAACATTCCAAAAAAAACTTTTCTAACAAAAAAAATTCTAAGTTAATATTCATAGAAACAATTCTAAGTCAATTTTAAGAAAAAATTATAAGGCAATATTATCATAAAAAAAAATTCTAAGATTTCTAAGTCAATTTTCATAAAAAATTTCTAAGAAAAAAAATTTCCAAATTTTTTTTTAAAAAATATTTTCTAACACAAATTGAATAACTCTTTTAAAGCATTAAGTAATTTAAATTAATGTTTTTTCAGTTAGTCAATTAAACTTTTCATTTCGATACTTAGCTTCCAGGTCGTGGCGAGGCACTAGACCTTCTTGGTTATTGGAGCAACAACCACTTCCTTAGACAAAGCCTCATAAAGAAATTAGTTGTTTAATTTCCTTGCTGAAAATGCTAAGTCTGACTTTAATTTTAAGTTAAACAGGTTTTTGGAACCCAGTAGAGGTTCCTACCTACAGGATTAACTAAGTATTTCCTAAGTATATAGATTTTTGATATATTTCTAATTTGACTTTGATAAAATCTATAATACTAATTTAAACCTCTATAATTTCTAAAAGTAGGAATATTTGAACCATTAGATTTTTTCAATCTTTTTATTTCTTCTTTTAGTTTTTCATTTTCAATTTTTAATTTTTCAAAATCCTCTATAAGACAAGATTTTGCCAAAATTCTCTCTGTTTCTAAAATTTCATTTTCTAATTTGGCATTTTTATTTTCTAATTTATACATGGATTTAGTCATAGCTTTGATACCAAAGTAAAGTTCATCAGGGGGTAAGAGGCATACCTCACTTACCATATCAGACTTGAAGCCTGAATCTCCCCCTGCTTCGCTACTTCCATCTGAGGTCGCTCCCCCTTCATCAATGTTGGGTTCTGATGTACTTTGTCCTTCGTAGCTTGCCATCAGTGCTATCCCGACATATTCTTGAGCTTCTGATTCGGATGAAGAAGTGTCGTCCCAAGTTGCTTTTAGGTTGTGTTTCTTAGGTGCCTTCATTTTGACCTTCTTGAGTTCTGGGCAGTCTTCCCTTAGGTGTCCCTCCTTCTGACACTGGTAGCACCGTACCTTTCTTCTACCTTTTTGATTCTTTTTATTCTGCATTTTAAATTTATTAGATCTAAAAAACTTTTTAAAGTTTCTTACCATGTACGCTTCTTGATCGTCTTCGGAGTCTGACTCGGGTTCATCCTTGTTGGTTGCGTTCAGCGCCATAGTCTGGGTTGTGTCCTTTGATATCTCTGCATATCTAGTTTCGTGTAATTCAAGGGTAGAAAACAACTCTTCTAAAGTACTTACCTCCAGGTCTTTTGAGATGTAGTAAGCATCAACGATTGATGTCCACTCCGGAGTTCTTGGAAACGCGTTGAGCGCGTAGCGTATAGTGTCCCGGTTTGTTATCGTTTCACCAAGGTTTTCGAGACCAGTAACTAGTTCTTTTACCTTTGCATGTAGACCGGCTACTTTCTCACCTTTCTCCAGACGGATGTTCATCAGTTTGTTGCGGAGGATGTCCCTTCTAGCGAGCTTCGCTTCGGACGTGCCTTCGTGGAGTTCCAAGAACTTCTCCCAAAGTTCTTTAGCAGATAAATAGTTTCCGATGCGGTTGACCTCTTGAGGCGGTAACACGCTCAGCAGGTAATGTTCCGCACGGCTGTTTGCTACCGACTCATTCTGCTCCTTCTTTGTCCAATCGCTCTCTTCTTTTTCTTTTCCATCTTTATATATTGGAGCTACAAAACCATATTTCATGATAAACCGAATTTCAAAATCTGTTTTTAGGAATACCTCCATACGACGCTTCCAATCTGCGAAGTTCCCCTCGAATTTTGGTAGAACAATGCTTGGTTCGGCCATCTTTGTTGCTTCGATCGGCGGTTAGTCCTCCTGAAGCGCCTTGCTCTGATACCACTTGTTGGTCCCTTTGGAGGCCGACAAGAGGGGAGGGGTGAATTGCCCTACAAAATAAAACTCGAACCTTTCTCGGATTTCAACTATATAATGAACACTTGTAATAAATAAATAAAAGAGACTAAGTAAAGAAAAGCAGACACCAGAGTTTTACTTGGTTTGCAATCAGGAGATTGCTAATCCAAGGAATGTAAGCGCACTATCTGATTCTCCTTTGGGCGGAGTAGCCTCTTTACAACGTTGACAGCACAAATGAAAAAGAACAGAATTGAAAGCACAGAAGGAATTGATTACAAGTGAGTTCTGTTGAATGTACAGACCAGTACTATATTTATAGTACTGGTCCAGGCGCCTGGAAGGAGTTCCGGGTGCCCTGGAGGGGATAAAATTCTATCCCCAACGATCAGATCGCGTTTGACGCGATCCTGGTCAAAATCTAGCTCCGGGCGCCCGGACCCTCAATAGCACCCAGGGCGCCCGGAATGATTCCGGGCGCGCCCGGACCTCTTAAGTCAACTTTGTTGACTTTTTGTGGTTTGGTTCCACTGCTCCGGTTTAGCTCGTTTCGGTCCGAGTTTGTTCGCTTCGGCTCCGTTATCTTGGGTGATCTCAGCCATCCAGAATAGGGCTCACCCGAACCCATGTTCCGGCCTTCTCCTTGAGCAGCCTTCCTTCCCGGTTTCTCGTCCCTCGAACGCCGCGCACGTTCTTCTCGTCCACCGGTGTACTCTTCCGCGGTCACCTCGTCCCTCGGACGCACCGAGCCCGTCGGCTCTCTCCCATGCCGTCCTTCTCGCTAGCCGCATCTTCCGCTCGACTTCCTGTGTTCCTAAGCTCCTGCACACTTAGACACAAGGGTTAAATAAACGCAGGACCTAACTTAGCTTGTTTGATCACATTAAAACACCTTGGGGTTCCAACACCATGTACACTAACCAAGTATGGACTTTGGTTGATCCACCTGAAGGGGTCAAACCCATTGGGTGTAAGTGGGTCTTTAAGAGAAAGACTGACATTGATGGACTTATTTATAAGGGTCGCTTGGTAGCTAAATGTTTCAAGAAAATTCATGATATTGACTATGATAAAACCTTTTCTCCAATAGCGATGTTTAAATCCATTCGGATCATGCTTGCTATTGCAGCGTACCACGATTATGAGATCTGGCAGATGGATGCCAAAACCGCGTTTCTGAATGGAAACCTGCTCGAGGATGTGTACATGACAACCTGAGGGTTTTGTAGATCCACAGCATACTGGCAGAGTATGCAAGCTGCATAGGTCCATTTATGGACTAAAGCAAGCTTTTCGGAGCTAGAATCTTCAATTCGATGATGCAATCAAACAGTTTGGTTTTATCAAGAATGAAGATGAACCTTGTGTCTACAAGAATGTTGTTGGGAGCACAGTTGTCTTCCTTATATTGTATGTGGATGACATACTACTCATTAGGAAAGACATCCCATTGCTGCAGTCTGTCAAGACTTGGCTAGGGACTTGTTTCTCAATGAAGGACTTAGGTGAAGCATCCCGCATTCTAGGCATACAGATCTATAGAGATAAATCTAAGAGATTGCTTGGCCTAAGTCAGAGTACATACATTGACAAGGTACTACTACGGTTTGCCATGCAGAACTCCAAGAAGGGATTTCTGCCGATGTCACATGGTGTGAGTCTTTCGAAGACTCAAAGTCCCTCTTCTAGAGAAAAGAGAGACCGCATGGATCAGATCCCTTATGCTTCAACCATAGGATCTATCATGTATGTCATGCTATGTACTCGTCCTGATGTCTCGTATGCTTTGAGCATGACGAGCAGATACCAGTCAAATCTAGGTGAAAGTCACTGGATAACGGTCAAGAATATTCTTAAGTACTTGAGAAGGACTAAAGAATATTTCTTGATATATGGAGGCGATGACGAGCTAGTTGTAAAGGGTTACAGTGATGCTAGCTTCCAAACTGACCAGGATGATTATCGATCGCAGTATGGGTTCATGTTTTGCATAAATGGTGGTGTTGTGAGCTGGAAGAGTTCGAAGCAGGACACAGTCGCTGATTCTACAACAGAGGCTGTGTTAGTTAGAGCCCTAGAGCTAATCATTTGATGATTGTATGGACTCATTGTATCATATTCTTGTATATTAATAAAGGCATTTGTTTGGTTATTATACTTATTTGTATTAGTGTCAAATAGACTAAGTATAATAGCGTCCTTGAGTAGAAGGTTCATACCTATATCAATCGATTAATTGAATCGATAGTGAGATGATATAGGGAACACTACTCTAAATCATTCCTAGTCGAGTATTAACATTCAGGGACAATGTTAATACAATAAGACTAGCATGTAGGTCAGCTCGATGACTTGATCTCACAAGTCATGGATATAGAGATATCAAGCTGACACATGGGTATGCATTAGAGAATGTATACTGAATGACCCGCCATGAGAAAGTATCATGGATCGTTATATGAGTGTCATATAATTTCTCATGTGGCTATTAGTATGACTATTAGTCCTTAGACCTGAAGTCACCATGGATCCCTACATAAAGAGTTATGTACTTTGGTTTCGTCAAACGTCACCCGTAACTGGGTGGACTATAAAGGCGATTACTGGGTATGTAACGAATTATGCAGAGGGATGTGAGTGATGTAGATGGGATCTATCCCTCCTATATGACGGGAGTGACATCGATATTCTTGATAGAGTAAGACCACGAAGTGTATGGCCATACCCAAATGAGTCAATATGAGATATTGAGCTCATTTGATTGAGTGAGTCTACTTGGAGTTCAAGATTTAGATTGGTCAGAGGATGACACGGTCTATGCCTCATTTTGATCAATCTAGATGTCTAGGATAGAAGGACACTTGTCATATATTGTGAGGAGTCACAATTAATAGTCACAAGGTGATGTTGGATCTCAACATTTCTTGTAACTTGGGTAGCAATGATGTATTGCTAGATGCCGCTCATTGCTTATGTTTCTAAAAGAGTTTAGAAACATTGCCAATGTTACAAGAACCTATTGGGTCACACACAAAGAACAAGTGGATGGAGATTGGGTTCATATGATGAACCAATTGGATTGGGTTCATATGATGAACCAATTGGATTCAAATTAGACTTATTGAGTTAGACTCAATTAGATTCAATTGTTGAATGAGTCTAATTTAGATTTGATTCATTGAGTCAATTTATATTAATGAATTGAGATTCATTAAATTAAAATTGACTTGAGTCAAAGGTTGGATTTAACTCAACAAGGAAGACAATTGGTCAAGTTTGACTTGACCAAGTAGAAATTGAAACATCAAGTTTGACTTGATGTATTGCCACATCATAAGGATGACTCATCCTTGCCACATCACCTCCGCCTCATGAGGCATGCCACCTCATGGGGGTTACACTCTTCCATGGTTTTAATGTGGTCGGTCACATTAATGGGGAGTTACATTATGTGGTCGGCCACACTAATGGAATAGGGGGTTTTGATTTTGTGGAGTAAGGTGTGCATTCATTCTCTCATCTTCTTGCTTGCTTCTCCCCTCTCTTGGCTAGGGTGTTGCCGTGACTTTCATGGTGAGGAGAAGGGGGTTGAGTGAGTTAATCCAAGAAGTCCAAGAAAAAAGGTAATATTTTTAGAGGAGTGTATTGTATTCTCTTCTTTGTTTTTCTTTCTTCTTCCATTCCCATCCGAGAGCCCTAGAGAGAGTGCTAGCACACTTGGGGTCTTTCTTCTCCATCCTTGAGTGCTAGAGAGTACTACTTGTTCGTGTGGATATCACTAGAGAAGTATCTATTTTGATACTTTGGAGATCCGACACGTACCTTGGACAAGCGGGATTTTGCGAGGCCACGCATAGAAGGTAAAAATGTTTTTCTTTGTAGATCTATTGTAGATCGTAGTTAATAACTCGTACTCGTGTTTTCAAAATTTTTTTCTTTGCACGGATCCTACGGCTTTGGGTGATTCGGGGTTTCCGCGACGCGAAAAGCGGTTTTCGCGGCCCAAAAAACCCAACAGGCTGAGTATATTGCTGCATCAGAAGCAGCAAAGGAGGCAGTTTGGATCCACAAGTTCATTACTGAACTTGGGGTGGTTCCTAGCATAGCTGATCCTATAGAGCTCTATTATGACAACAATGGAGCAATAACACAGGCTAAGGAACCTCGCTCACACCAGCGGACCAAACACATACTACGACGCTTCCATCTCATTCGAGAGATCATCGATAGAGGATATGTGAAGATTTGCAGAGTACCCTCTGAGACTAACATCGCAGATCCCTTGACCAAGGCTTTGTCACAGAGAAAGCATGATGGTCACACTAGGTCATTAGGCCTTAGAGCCTATACTGATTGACACTAGTGCTAGTGGGAGATTGTTAGTTAGAGCCCTAGAGCCAATCATTTGATGATTGTTGTATGGACTCATTGTATCATATTCTTATATATATATAAAAGCATTTGTTTATGGTTATTATGCTTACTTGTATTGGTGCCAAATAACTAAGTATAATAGCGTCCTTGAGTAGAAGGTTCTTACCTATATTATATCGGTTAGTTGAATCGATAGTGAGATGATATAGGGAACATTACTCTTAATCATTCCTCGTCAAGTATTAGCATTCAGGGACAATGTTAATGCGACGAGACTAGCATGTAGGTCAACTCGATGACTTGATCTCACAAGTCATGGATATAGAGATATCAAGTTGACACATGGGTATGCATTGGAGAATGTATACTGAATGACCCGCCATGAGAAAGTATCATGGATCGTTATATGAGTGTCATATACTTTCTCATGTGGCTATTAGTATAATTATTAGTCCTTGGACCTGAAGTCACCATGGTTCCCTACATAAGGAGTTACATACTTTGACTTCATCAAACATCGCCCGTAATAGGGTGGACTATAAAGACGATTACTGGGTATGTAACAAATTATGCAGAGGGATGTGAGTGATGTAGATGGGATCTATCCCTCCTATATGACGGGAGAGACATCGATATTCTTGATAGAGTGAGACCACTAAGTGCATGGTCATGCCCAAATGAATCAATATGAGATGTTGAGCTCATTTGATTGAGTGAGTCTACTTAGGATTCAAGATTTAGATTTATTAGAGGATGACACGGTCTATGCCTCACATTGATCAATCTAGATGTCTAGGATAGAAGGACACTTGTCATATATTGTGAAGAGTCACAATTAGTAGTCACAAAGTGATGTTGGATCTCAACATTCTTATAACTTGGGTAGTAATAATGTGTTGCTAGATACCGCTCATTACTTATGCTTCTAAATGGGTTTAGGAGCATTGCCAATGTTATAAGAACCTATAGGGTCACACACAAAGGGCAATTAGATGGAGATTAGGTTCATTTGATGAACCTAAAGGATTAGGTCCATGTGATGAACCAAATTGGATTAAGAGTAATCCAAATTAGGCTAATTGAGTTAGACTCAATTTGGTTCATGTGTTAGATGAGTCTAATTTGGACTTAGACTCATTGAGTCAATTTAATTCAATGAATAGAGATCCATTAAATTAAAATTAACTTGAACCAATGGTTAGATTTGATCAACCATGGGAGAGAAGTGGTCAAGTTTGACTTGACTTGAGAGGAAGATGAAGAGTCAAGTTTGACTTGACCATTTGCCACCTCATTAGTGAGTTGGCAAAGAGTGGACCAATGATGATGCTCCACATCATCATGGTTGCTTAAGTGGGATGTCACCTCATGGGAGTTACCAAGAGTTGTGACTCTTGGTATTCCATGGAGGTTATTAACCTCATTCATGTGGCCGGCCACTTATGGATTGGGTGAGTTTCATTTCTTTTGTGTAACTCTCATCTTCTTCCTCAAGCTCTCTCTTCTCTCCCTCTCCTCCACCTTGGTCGAACCTTTCAAAGGTGCTAGAACACCTTTTTGTTTGGTTTCTCCATCTCTTGCTTGTGTGGATACACATAGAGGAGTATCTACTTTGATACTCTCGAGATCCGGCGAACCTTGGACGAGCGGGATTAGCGAAGGGCATCGCATCAAGGGTAAAGCTCTTCTCCTTTGTAGATCTAGTTTAGATCTAGGCTAGAAACTCATACTCGAAGTTTTAAGTAAAATTTTATTTCTTCGCACGGATTAGGTGGCGGGGTTTCGGGGTTTCCGCAACGCAAAAAGTAGTTTTTGCGGCCCGAAAAACCCAACAGGCTGCTCGCCCAAAGCTTTTTCAACATCTCATACACAAGCTTCTGTGCATCCGATTGAGGTTCCGACTGCCCTGGCTTATTGCTGTGACTCTGCTATGATGTTTTTGCACCCAACTACTGCCGAGGAACCGACCGACACCAATCCAAAGCTAACAATCTTCAAAGGTGTTGAGTAACGAGCTATAATTAATTTTTAATTATTTGCAATAGGACAAGTGCAAGGTGTTGCACTTGTTATGTCTTTATGTGTATTAGATTTCCTCTTTCGGAGGTATCGGAAGAGGCTTTTAGTGGATTACCCATCGATAAGTCCTTGGGAATTGAGTCTTGGAGTAGGAGTCGCAGAAGGATCCGAACCAAGTAAAATCTCCTATGTCTTTCTTGTGTTCTCATTCCGCTTTAATTTTCCGTTGCGCACTTAATTTTTGAAAATACCATTACTTTTAAGACACATGATTCCCCCCCCCCCCCCCCACCCCCCTTTCACGTGTGATCGATCCAACAATGCTAAGGTAGAAAATAGACTTTCTAAGGCACTTACCTCAAGATCCTTGATGTGTCCGTGATCCTTGGGATGACATTAAGTGCATATCTTAATGAGTCTCGATTTGTTACTGTTTCTCCGAGATTGGTGAGTCCAGTGATTAACTCTTTGAGTTTGGCGTGTAGGTGAGCAACTATTTCTCCTTTTTCAAGTTGGAGGTTGCTAAGTTGTTATCTGAGTAGATCTCTCTTGGCAAGTTTTGCTTCAGAGGTGCATTCATGTAATTCTAGGACTTTCACTCAGAGCTCTTTGGCAGAGATGTAGGTATCAATTCGGTTGACTTCTTGAGGTGGTAATACGGTTAACAGATGGAATTCTGCTTTTCCATTGCCATGAAATCGGCCTTCTCCTTTTTGCTCCACAAATGTTCTTCTTTTTCTTTTCCGTGCTGATCTCTAGGTGCTACAAAATCATACTTAATAGTTAGCAAAATTTCAAAATCAGTTTTGAAAAATACCTCTATTTTATTTTTCCATATCGTGAAATTCCCCTCTAACTTTGGTGGATGAATGCTTGATCCAGCCTTTGTATTGTTGCTTTAGTTGGCGGTTAGTCCTTTTGAAGCAGTTGGGCTCTGATACCAATTATAAGTCTAGGTAGGCTAGAGGGGATGAATAACCTATAATCAAAATTATAACTTCTCTTGCTTTTAAACTTTGCAAGGACAAATATGCGTTAATTAAATAAAAAGAATAGCATACAATAAGAGTAAGATACTTGAGATTTACTTATTTACTATCTGGGTAGTTATTAATTCAAGGTTATGAAACATCACACTACCAAAGCTCCTTCTTCTTACATCTTTGGAAGTTCAGAAGCATAAAACAAAAACTAGAAAAATCGAATATAGTGTGTTGTGTATGACTTCGAGTTCAGGGCTCTATAGCCCACTAATTTATTTTAGCCCACTGATCGAAGCTAACTATTGGCTGACGTGGCACCTCAGGCGCTTGGACCGAATCCAGACACCTGGACTTGGTCGACTCGATCCACTCCGCAACAACTTCTTTCCAACATATCTTCGCTTCCCAGGCGCCTATACTCAGTCCGGATGCCCAGTCCGGATGCCTGGAGTCGGCTGACGTGGACTCTGTGCTGATTCTCTTCACGACAACGACTTGCTGATGTGGCAGAATAGTCTGGGCGCTGGAGCCGGTCTAGGCGCCGGCAGTTTGGGCGTTTGGACATGGTCAACTTAAAGTTGACCATTTTCTTGTCCAGTCATTTGGGTGATACTCCGGCTGTCTAGAGTTGAGCTCACTTGAGCCTAATTCTAGCTTTATCCTCGAGCAAACTTCCTCCCTGACTTTTCGTCTTTTGATAGCATTGTGCGCATCCTTCTTGTCCACTAGTGTACTCTTCCACAGCTTCTCGTCCTTCGGATGCACTGAACCCATCGACTTGCTTCCCGTGTCATCCTTCTCACTCGGTGTATTTTCTGCTCGGCTTCTTATGTTCCTAAATCTCTGCACACTTAGACACAAAAGATCAAAACTGCAAAGCCTAATTTAACTGAGTTGATCACATAAAAATTATCCCAGGATACTTATATATGGTATGCAAACAAATAATAAAAAGATTATGATATTATAATATCAATAGTCAAACAAGACAACAATGAAGGATTATTGGAGTCAACATTCTCCTAATCAAATTAATTGAAATTGAACTAATTAATTTTTTTTATTTAAAATTGAACAATACTTTATCAATTTTTTAAAAAGTAAAATATATTAAAATAAATTTCAATATAAATAAATGTTTATATTTTAAATTAACACTTTAATAATTTTTTAACAAAAAATTTAATCAGTTTAATTAATCTTTAAAATTTAAAATCAAAATTGAATCCATGTAATCAAAATAACTAATATTTTGAATCTGAAAAAGACGGGGAGTTATGAAATTTATGGTATAGATGAAGGTTTTTCTTTTCTGAAGCCCCGGATGATTAGATCATGGACTTCAAGATTTAATGTATAAAAGGGATCCTTATACTTGGTGTAATAAATGAAAAGGGAATGATATTATTTTGCTCGGCTTGATAGATTTGTCTACAACTTTAATTGGAGTACTCTCTTTTTGACAATGGAGGTGGGAAACTTATATTTCTAGGGTCTGATATTGATCGATTTTACTAACTATCAAATCAAACTCGGTCGCTAACTTGAGTAGACTATAGAGAAGGTTCACGTTCGAACATAAATGATTGCTAGAAGGTGATTTCATAGTTTTCGTTCAACAAATGTGGGAATATCTCAATGGGAATGAGGGTCTCCCAACCAAGCTCAAGTTGTGCAATGACGTTAGTGGCGTTCTTCGAAAGTGAGCTGGTTCTTGCTTTGATCAATTGGATCAATACATTCTCATGGGGCGAAAGGAGCTAAACCGCATTATGAGCTCACACGGTGCAAAGGTGGATGTAGTCTTGTATAAGTAGCATTGAGTCACTTGGCTTAACTTGGTTTAAAATGAGAATAGGGATGTGAGACTCCTTTGTGGAAAATTTGTTTGAAAATCTATGTTTTCAATGATGAGAGGACTTCCCTTTTATTGGTCTCCGGTGAGCAACTGTTAATGCCCATGTACCTTGTGTCATTGCCTCACTCCGTTCTCCTGTGACAGATAACATCTATATTAGCTAGGTAAGGCTTACACGCGGGAATAACCCCCCTTTGACGGTGTTATCGTATTAACATACATTTCTTATGTTGTTTATACAATGGACTAAAGAGAATGTTGTTGAAGCATGCTTTTGGGAAACATAGATCAATATATTTTTCTTGTTGCTAGGACTCACACTCAACGAACTTAAATATTTAGATAAACTTGATCAATCTTCTGAACATTAAAAAGACTTGAATGATCTTCTGATACTAGAAAGGCTTAATATGAGACAAACTCAGAAAACTTTTTGGAAACATGGACCAATATGATGTCCCTATTGTAGTTCACTTATCATTTTTTTTCCCTATGCGAAATAGTCAAAAACGTGGTTTGGAGAAGATAGAGGACAGATTCTAGAAACGCGACCGTGTCTTTTTGGATTAAGTATCTTGGTCCATTTTTAGTTTATTTATTTTTTATTTCTTTCATTTCTTTGTTGTATAGGCACATAGTGAAAAGGACTCCCATTTTTAATAGAATTATCGAAAGGGACATTCTGTTTTATTTTTTATATATATATATATATATATATCAAAATGGAAAATGACCTCCTTGGAAATTCAATTTGATGTTTTCTTCTCAATTTGGCATTCAAAATTTTATCATTCTTTACTCAACGGACTAAAATAGTTTAAATTTATCGATCAATTGATTTGATATATATACCCCAAGAAAACTCAGATAGAGGTTTCGACTGCTCTCTATATGGGGGCGCAATTAGAAAAGATTAGACTTCTGGGTTATTTGGCATATATACTTTTTGATTTATTTTGATGATCGGTGAGAAATTTTCGTAAGATCAGATTGGTCATCCTAGGGATAGTTAATGAGATTAACTGATATTATCATTTTTTTTTGTCCCTGGGGCTATGATGTCGTGGTATGACATTCAAATTGTCACTCAGTCATCCACGATTCGATCCTCAACTATGACGTATTTGTAGAAATTTTTCCTTCAAATGGAGAGTGCAACCAAAGGATGTTGGGCTTCTAGATTGACTGTCGTGTGTGCTTCCTGATTTACTCTGGTGATTGGTAAAAAAATTTTGTAGGACCAAATTCATCACTCTAAAAATAATTAATGAGATTATCTAAGATTATTGTAGAGAGGTTTTGATTGTCTACGTATTGACATAGTTGGTATTGTGCATAAGTGTTTACTCCAAGGTTTTGATTGTCTACGTATTGACATAGTTGGTATTTTGCATAAGTGTTTACTCCAATGAACCTTTTGATCCATTGTCAACGTATACAAAATATTATTTGACTTCTGCCATACAAATCCATATTTTGTCGTGAATTGGAGTGACCAATATCATCTTCTTCTTCCCTATCCAGATTTTGATTGTGATTTTCATAAAAATTACTACATGAGCTGTAAATTTTTTAGAAAAATATTAAAAAATTAAAATAAACTCTTAAAAATAGATAGTAAAGTGATATATATTTTACTATAAAATTTTGAAAAATATCAGAAAATATACTCCTTTCGTTATTTAGAATAGTTCTCTAAGGCCATAAACAAAATATAGTAATTTTGTTCAAAATTATTTCTTTGTTTAAATTTATAAATAAATGTTTCTACGCATTCTCTGGACCCTCTGAAGTTGATATACAACTTTTTCAATTAAAGGTAGTCCATGGCTATGTAGTAATTTTGAATAAAATTATTATATGAACTTAAACGACTCTAGATTGAGAAATAAATACTACCATAAGCTCCCTGAACCCTGCGGAATTAATATAAGATTTTATTTTCAATTTTAACACTTTAAGTTTATATACTAATTTTGTTTAGAATTGTTACATGGCCCTACACTATTATTATACATTCAAAAATAACTACATCTATGAGTTCACTAGACTTCCAAAGTCGGAAATTTAGATCAATTTAGGGCTATGTAGCCGTTTTATTCAAAGCTACTATTTGACAAAAGTAATTTTGAAAAAAAAATAATATGAAAGCATTGGAATATCATGAGAATAGTAGATCTTTCTCTTGGATGAGCTCCCCTTACTCATCTATTTATAATCTTCAAAATGACTTTGGGTAAGCTCTAACTAACATTATGTATTAGTTGACTCAAAATACTATTAGTTAATTAAAATATTGATTAGAGAAGTTCTGTTTGTTGGTACAATCGACCTCCAGGGTTTTAATATTTATTTGATAATATATTTAATGAAATCCAAATGGTCAAAGTGACTTGAGAATTGAAAGTGGCAAGTAGTCTACTGAGTGACTAACAAGTCTAAGTAGTCAATGTGACTGGAGACTTAGCAGTAGTGAGTAGTCTACCAAGTGATTAGCAAGTCCAAGTGGTCAAGGTGATAAAACTTGGCAGTCGTGAGAAGTCCACTAAGTGACTAGTACTGACTAGAGGTTAGATAGTTGTGAGAAATTTACCAAGTGACTAGTCCTAACTGAAGATTAGGCAAGTGAAAGTTCTAACTGAAAGTTAGGCAAATGAAAAGTCTTGGAAGAGTAAACTCCAAGCAAGTATGACCAGTAGGTCAGGTTTCAGGTCAACTACCAATCAACCGAACCAGATAATCTTGAATGCTGCTAATATTGCTTTACTTTATTATTCTACATCTATTGTGCTAACTCAATGTTGCATGAAAGTCTTAGTCGATCAAGTCCATCAGATACTGAATAAAAGCAGAAGTCCAAATAGGTCAGACCAGATGTTTGGCTGGTAAGTTAAGATAAGCTCTTAAAATAGAGTATAGTGAGGTCGTGTTTCGGTTGGACAAACCTTAAGCGTTGATCTGATTATAGAAACTAACGGAGGTTTCTAAATCGAGATCAAATAGGCCTATTTGTCTTCCTTATACATGCATATTATATTTAATTTTGTTTTGCAGGATTATGACCCATTGAACTTTAAACGGTCATAACTTTTGACTTAGGATCGGAATTAGGCTCTGTTAGTAGCCACACATGTAGAATTCAGAGATCTTGATTTAACTAAAGGTTCGGTCGACTGAACCAAGTGGTTCACTCGATCGATCCCTATAATGAGATTAGATTAGATTCGAATTGAGACAAACAAGGAAATGTTGGCTCGGTCGATCGATAGCATGATTAGTTGACCGACCACATTTGGAAAGAGCGGATCAGATCATGAAGCAAAAGGAAATTTAGAGGTTCAGTTGATCGAACAGGTAATCAATTGACCGATAGAAGAAGATTTCATGATAGATATGATATGAGCATATTGTGAACATGGACATGAAGCCAGGTAGATTCTGGAGGTTGGTCGACAGAATGAAAAACTTATAAAAAGAGCTTCGAGGTTAGAGGATGGTCAATTAACTCTCTCAACGCTTCATCTCGCTCCTACTACTTAGAACGCGCAAGTCTTGCTACTACAACGCCGAGAGGCTCTCCGACAACCAAATCTTATTATTCTCCTACTTGTTGTCGGTAAAAGTTTTTCTTACTTGCATTAATTTAAGGGGATAGTAGTTTGTTACTATCACCTTCATATTTCTATGAGCTTGTTTTAGTGATTGCTCATTGAACTGATCGAGAACAAAGCAGGGTGAAATATCTATTATGAGATGGACGAAATCATGTTATGGATGTCACGTATGGAAAGTTTTGTGTTAATGGATAGCTAGGCGGCATTAAAGAAATCGTCTCAAAATTTTAAAGTAGACAGAAAGGTAAAGAAATTAATTTTAGATATTTTACCTAATAATATTGTACACGGATTAGGAGAGTACAAAAATGCTCACGAGCTTTGGACATTGTTAATCAAGCTTCACGATGATCCGTCTAAGCTAGAAGATCAAGTCAAATTTGAATCAGAATCTAAATTCGAATTCGAGTTCGAGTACAAGTCATTATCAGAATCAGACTCAGAAGAACCGGACCAGACCAATTTCATGACATTAATGGCTAAGGAAGAGGTAGCTGGATCTGAATTTGAGAGAGAACAAGAATCTAAATCTGAATCTGAGACGACAATGGTCAAGGGGGAGAATCCTAACGAGGATTCAAAAGATAAAATTGTAAATTCAAAATTTAAAGATCATATAATATGTTTTAAATACAGTGAAAAAGAGCACTACAAAAATAAGTGTTCTACTTATAAGAGTCGATCCACACAATCAAAGGCAAAGGAAGAACTAATGCCAGAAATTAGGAAAAGAAAGGAGCATATCATATACTTCAAGTACAAATAAATGAAACACTACAAAAACGAATGCTGAAGAAATCCAAGGATCCAAGGGGTAGTTAAGGTAAGTCAATTACGTGAAAATTTCCATGACTTAGACTTATCTAGTTTTAATTATGCTAGAAAACTAGAAATGCATGAAAACACTAGAGTAACATGTTCTAATCACCTAAAATTGCTTAACAAAGATAATTTAATTAGTCATAATTCAATTAATAATCAAAATTTAATTAATTCAAATTCAACTCAAAATGATCAAATTAATTTAAATAATTCAAGTCCAAAGATTAATACAATTGTAAATAAACTTGATCAAAACCTTAAACCAATTAATCAAGATTCATGTAATCAAAATTCAATTAATTCATTTAATCAAATTAATTCAAAATTAAATCTGAATAATTCAAAATTAATTAATAAAAACCAACAAATTTAGAAAATAATTTTTTAACCTTTAAGAATTTGAAAAGTAAAATTTCAATTTATAAAAAACAAAATATGAATTCTACCTTGAATTTTAATAACAAAGAAAATAAGTAAAATTCAAATTCAAGTTTAAAGAAATTAGAAAAATAAAATAATCTTTTAAAAAATAAAATTAATAAACTAAAAAAATTAATTAATAATTTTACCAACTCACAATATCTAGATCTAGATTACAAGTGTAAGTCAAATCTAAATTGAAATTTTAAACTTCACAAACTAACTTATAATCAAGTATTTTTTAATTATAAAACTAATTAATAATAATATTGTGTTTGACTTGATTTTTTTTACTTGCCATGATGATACATACTTTAAATTAATTATTATAAGCCATGTCATGCATTTTATCACTATATTATTGGTGTAATTTAGAATGGTTAGAAATGAAAAAGGTTTATCATATCAGAATGGATTGAAATGATAGTAGACTAAAGAAATTTTATCGAAGACATGTATAAATTGAATCATATATGTTCTACCTGGTGCACTAGACCAAGTGGATCTAGCTAAAGTTATTCCAGTCAAACATGAGCTAATTAGATCAAAATCTAATATTAAGTTTTTTGTATTGGTTGTTTTTAGGAGTTTTGTCTTAGGCACATGGTTACTTTAATGATGAACTTTGTGACATATCACAGTCTGAAAGCTTATCCTATAAACTCCTTTTTGACGAACTCAAAGCTAAGTTTGATAAACAACTTCTTTAATTTAATCTACATTAATTAACCAATTAATGAGCTAATTAGATCAAAATCTAATATTAAGTTTTTTGTATTGGTTGTTTTTAGGAGTTTTGTCTTAGGCACATGGTTACTTTAATGATGAACTTTGTGACATATCACAGTCCGAAAGCTTATCCTATAAACTCCTTTTTGACGAACTCAAAGCTAAGTTTGATAAACAACTTCTTTAATTTAATCTACATTAATTAACCAATTAATGAATTAATTAATCAACTAAATTGGAATAATTAGTCTTGATATAAATCTAAAAATAATTAATCAATTGTAATTTAATCAATCAATAATACAAAAATAATTATTCAAAATTAGTTAATGTTAACTTAATCCAAATTCAATTAACTGAATTAATTAATTCAACTAATTAACAATAAACTTATAACTATTTCAATTTAACCCAAAATTAATTTAAACTCAATTAATAATTTAAACCAAAATTTATTAATTTAATTAATCCAAAAATTAACAATTAATCTAAATTTAATCCTAAATTAATTAATCTATCTTAATTGAATAATAATAATAATAATAATAAAACTAATCCAAAAATTAACAATTAATCTAAATTTAATCCTAAATTAATTAATCTATCTTAATTGAATAATAATAATAATAATAATAAAACTAATCCAAAATTTAATTAATTTAATTAACTTAATAATTCAAATTTTATTCTAAACAAATTAATCTGAAAATAATTTTAATTAAATTCAAAATAATTTAATTTAATTTTAATTCAATTAAAAATAAATTGATTCAATTAGAAATAAATTTTCAACTTAATTATAATTTAACTTTAATAATTCAATTCAAAAGTAATTAAATTTAACTTAATTCAATTATAACTTAATTAATTAAACCTAAATTAATTAGTTTTCAACTTAATTAAAAAAATTTAATTAATTTTAACTCGAAATTGATCTAATTAATCTTAACTCAATACGAAATCAATTTAATCCTAACAATTTTAGTGATCAACAATTTAATCCAAAACTAAAAATTCAACTTAACCAATTTTATTTAACTTGATTCTAATCTAATTCTAAATTTTAAGTTAAATAAAATTTAAGTAACTTAAATTTAAACCTTCAATTGAACAAATCATCTCACACAACTATAAGGTTATCGTGTTTGAAAATCTAAAATAGGTTAGATGCTAGGAAAAGTAAATAGAAAATATTTTATTTTTAAAAAAAAATTATAAATCTATTTTCTTAAATTTATTTTTAAAATTTTGATGTTTAATTCATGATTGATTCAGTGCTATTATATATTTTTTTTTCAAAATTTATACATTTTTGAAAATAGATTTTAACCAACATCTAAGTCTATAGATCCTTAAGTCAGCCTTGAACTCCTTGAAGAAATTATAATTGAAATTTATTGTACGAAATAATAAATCATATCTTGTTGTAGTGAAATTCAACTAGGAGAAAAATGCTGGATGGAGGAAGTTGTCTCTTGCCATCCGCGAGAAGGTTACAATAACGAACGCTTCTCGACGATTCCACAAACTAAATCCCTTGATCTTGAATGTTCCTCTCTCACGTTCAAGTTCTCAACCCCTTCGTGAACCACCCTTGGGCACACCTTTATAATGGGAATTATCCTAGGGGTAAAAGGGACATTTTGCTTAAAGAAAGTGAGCAACGTGGGCATGCGTTCCCATTTCCTATATCTCCTACTCGCCCATGGTAAGTCACTAAGACTAGTTCATTCGGGTAAGTCATTAAGACCAGTTAGTTACAAAGACTAAATAAGTCACATAGATTATATAAGAGTTTAGTCATAATGACTATATCAGAACATCTAATCCATATTTAGAGAAAATAGTTCGTGAGATAGCAAGCACACTGAGCGATAGTTGCTAAGAAGATTGTTACACCTTACATAGCCACTCTCTGAGCAATTAATGCTAACAAAGTTGTTATACTTTACTTAAACGCTCTTTTAAATAAATCAGAGACGCTCTCATAATGGCACAGAGACTCTCTCTCCTAGTGGCATATAGTCTTTATCCAGAAAACATCCAATCTCCCAGCGGCACACATCTATTATCTTAGAGATATCCATGTGTTGTTATTTACCAAGATTAAATAATCTTTATTTACATGAATATGAACATCTCTAATCCCTTATAATAACTATTATGTCAAGAGCATGTTCCATATTTAACATTCACAATCATTTCTATACATAACAGAAATTGGTCTACTAGTAAATAACATCAAAAGATGTAAATCTATTTAATTTTTCTTTTTAGCTAAAATCTATTCATTCTAATCAGTCGCTTTCCTAGTTATGCTCCATAGACCGAATCATCCATAGACATAGGATACATGCTAAAGTAGCAGTCACTGATTAAAACTTCAAGTAAACAACTAAATAGTCATTTAGGAAAAAACTGAGATTACCTTATAAATTTAGCTAAATTAGAGACTCTTTGAAAATACTTAGCTTTTTAAAAAAAAACTTAGGTAAAGCTTTGAAACTATCATAGTTGTTTAAAAAAAAAACTTAGCTAAATTTTGAAAATAATTATTTTGTTAAGTACTTAGCTTTCAAGGGAAGTTGATTAAAAACTTAGTTTTTAAAAATAAAGATTTTGAAAAAGACTTAGTTAAAAGTACTCAACTTTTTTTTAAAAAAAAATTGATAAATTTAGTACTTAGCTTTAAAAAGGATTTTGATAAAAGCTTAGTTAAGTACTTAAAAAATGATAAAAGTTTAAAGCTTAATTAAGTATAAAAAAAAACTTGTTTCTCTAGATACAAAAATATTTAAACTAGCTTTTTCAAATAAAATATTTAAGGATTTTAAAAATTAAATAGGAAAACTGAATTTACAAAACTTTAACTTTTCAAAGAGTTTAACTTTTAAAAAAATTAACTTTGAAAAAAAAATATTTTAAAAGGATAAAAAAACTTAACTTGACTCCACTAACTCCCCCTTGATTAATGTCTTAAAAGTATTTTGAGGATCCTATAGTCCAATCATCAAAAAAATATAAAGGTTATTATTTTCCTAATTTTTTATCTCACTCATTCTAGGTTATCAAGCACGTTCAGCTTATGAGTGAGTGTGAGACAGAATTACCTTTATTTTAATTTTATCAAAAAATATTGAATTATAAATTTGTATTTTCAGTGAATTTGAATTTCAAATGAGTACACATTTAAATTTTTTGATGATTTTGAAAAATATATTAAAAATTAAGTTTGAAATTATAATCTTACATATTAAATATGATTTGAAAATTAATTATCATTTAGAAATAATTAAGATTTTGCAAATCCAAGAATTAATAATTTGACACTTAATTATGATTTGAAAATATTTATGCAATTATGTAAGATTTTGATATTGATTATGATTTTAAAATTAATTATAAAATTAAGTAAGATTTTGAAATTAATTATGATTAAAATGACTTAGTCTAATTAAATTAATTTTTAGTTAACTTAAATGAATTAATTAATTTAGATTTGATTAACTATTTTAAACCTAGGTCCATCTCACCCTTTTCTAGATTTTCAATCAGGGAACCTTAATAGTTTTATGAGATGGTTAATTTAATTTTCAATTTAAATTTCAACTAAGGATTGATTTACATTTGAGTTAGACTCAAGTTTTAAAATAAGTTAATTAAATATTTATTTCAAAGATTGGTTTCCAGACTATGTCGAGGCACTAGGCCTTCTTGGGTATAGGATCATCCACCACTTCTAGACAAAGCCTTTCAAAGAAATTGAATATTTAATTACCTTCTCCTAGGTCTAACTAGTCAAGTATAAATCACGCCTAGGTCCTTAACTATCCTAGTCTAAGCATGTATAATAAAAAACAGTAAAAGCAAGCATCAAGCAATTCTATTTGTTGATAAAAATGGTCTTTCTATTGGCTCCCGTGGATCATAGTCTCAATAGGGTCTATCAAGGTAATAGATTTTATCCTTGGGGATCCAATATTGACCAAGTCCAACTTGATTAACCAAGTTTGACTTGGGGACCCATGCTTGGACTAATTTTCTATTTGTTTTGTTAACAAGGGATAAATAAGACTTGTATTTTCTTTTAGCTTTGAATCTAAGTTCAGATCGGTTGTAAACGGTTTTTTATTTTTCAAGAATCAGATCAAGATTCTTAGAACCCAAAGTGAACCGTTCCAACGTGTCCTTAAGTTCTTTAACTTGAGTTTTCAAATTAGAATTTTCTTCCTCAAGTTGTTGGACTTGGGTTGAATTTCCAATTTGAACTGTCTCAGTTAAAGAGCTCGAGTTAGTCGCTTCCTTAAGGATTGTTACCTCCTTATGAAGTGACTTGACCCGGACGTTGGATTTGACCAATTTATTTAATAAATAATAAACTAAGATTTCTAACTCGTCTACTTGAGTACCGGCAAATAGAGAACTTACAATGGGGTTAGGCCCTTCGAAAACGGATACGGATCTGAGGTTTTGCTTGGACTCGGTTTTCGATTCGCTCTCAGTTTCGACAACATGCGCTTGTACTGGTAGAGCGAGGAAGCTTGCTTGTTCTTCTTCGCCGGACTCGTCTGATGACTCAGACCATGTTGCCTTCAACACCTTCCTTCTTCGTTGCTTTTGGTTTGGACAATCGGGCTTGTAGTGTCTCTTCTGGTTGCAGCCGTAGCATGTAACTCCAGTCTTGATCTTCGGATTTGATTGAGTAGCCTTCTTCTTTTTTATCACTTTCCATAAGAGTTTTACGAGTTTATCGGTCATTTCATCATCTTCTGAGTCTGATTCGTCTTCGAACTCAGGTTCGGTTCTGTGCTTTGCTTTTGATTCCCGAGTTCTGCTCATACCTACAATCAAAGAGATACATTTCTCGGCCGAGCGTGTATTAATCTGTTTGAGTAATTCAAATTCTGAAAATAATTCATCTAATTTAATTAATGAGAGATCCTTGGATACATTGTAAGCATCTACCATTGATGCCCACAAGGTGTTCCTCGGAAAAGTGTTTAATGCATACCTGATTATGTCGCAGTTCTCCACTTTCTGCCCGATCGCATGAAGTCCATTCAGTAGATCTTGAATTCACGCATGAAGTTGGCTAGCCGTCTCACCTTCCTGCATTTTTATGTTATATAGCTTATTTAAAATTAAATTCCTTTTACTTACCTTAGTATCAGAGGTGCCTTCGTGCAGCTCGATCAATTTTTCCCACAACTCTTTTGCACTTGAGAATGGACCAACTCGGTTTAGCTCCTCCTTTGTCAGTCCACATTGAAGGGTACATGTAGCTTTTGCGTTGGCTTCTACCTTTATTATACTTACGTCCCAGTTCTCTCACGATACTGGTTTTCCCTAGCCATGGAGTGGAAGAGAGATGCTAGTCTTGATTATCATCGACATCTTGAACTGGGTTTGGAGGTAGGACTCCATTCGACCCTTCTAGTAGCCAAGTCTTTGCCGGAGAAGAGCGGTGGGCGAGCTGTGCTGTAGCCTTCTTGATGGGCCATTATAGTAGAAAAATCTTGCACACACAAAAAAAAAACAAAAGATTCCAAGACTGGGTCTTGGGTTTAGTAGTGCGGGATTAAGAGTTTAAAATGCGAACTCGAGTGATATTCCACCAGCTTCGAGAAAAATTCGATTGCGATAAAACTATATCGAAAGGAGGTAATTTTAACGATTCTGATCAACTCTGAAAAATTTGAAAACAACCACAAAACGATTCCTTGAATGGTGGTTTCACCAATTCAAAGCGATCCCGCTCTGATACCAATTTTTGGATCAAAAGCGTTAGAGGGGGGGGTGAATAGCGCTCGTGGCTTTCACTTTCATTTCGGAAGACTATGAGTAAAACGCAGCGAAAATAAAACAAACAATGTAAACACCAAGTTTTTTACTTGGTTCGGAGCCTGGCGCGACTCCTACTCCAAGGCCCATGCTCATTGAGCATTTACTTTGGACAACCACTATAAGCTCAGAAATTTACAAGTCTGAAATACAAGTAAAGTAGTAATGAGATTATACCGACAATAAAAATAATAAGTTTGAAGCTTCTGGTCGTCAGGGTCTTGTTACAACTTTATTGGATGGTCCTTTGAGCAGCATGGGGAAGAAAGATCGCTATTTCGTTGATGTTCTAAGCTGCTGCTTGAGACTGCCTTATAAGGCCCGTGGAGGGCGCCTCCAACACCATGGAGGGTACCCTCATTCCCGTCGAATCCGCAGCGTTGATGAGCTCTGAACAGGTCACTGCTTATCCACCTAAGGGTGCCTCCAAGCCCATGGAGGGCGCCCTCGCGCCTATCCAGGGCACCCTCAAGCTCCATGAGGGTGCCCTCATGCCTTGCTACGAGGCAGTCTCCCCATGCGACCCGAGGCGCCTCCAAGCTCCATGGAGGGTGTCTCGGGTACTGTTCATCCGAGGCAATGATGCCCAATTTGCTTCCTGCAAGATACGTTAGTCCAACAAACCAACCATACCCTGCAAAACAAAGTTAGCATAATACAGACATGATAAACAAACCATTTGATAGTCTTCGGACTTATTGGTTGCTACTCGGAATATCGTACTGGTTCTACTGTACAAAAATTTTGTACAAGTGTCGAACCATTCCTAACAACCTATCGTGTGTTGGATTGTGAAGTTTCGATAGAGGGGGGGTGAATATCAATTACGAAAATTTTGATAAGAGTAAGCGCAGCGGAAAAGAAAATCAATGCTAACACAGAACCAATTTTACTTGGTTCAGAGCCTGTGTCGACTCCTACTCCAAGGCGCGCACACGAGGGTGCTTTCGATGGGCAATTCACTAGCAATTCGATAACTATTACAAACTAATACAGGAATGCTAATGAAAAACAAAGTAAAGCTATACCGACAGAAGAAGAAGTTAAAAGAACAGCGTTGTCGAAACTTCGCAGCGTTGCAGGAGCGGAGGAAAGCAAATTCTGAGTTGTTGAAGCTTTGGCTCTGCCCCTTCTTTTATATGAAGCTCGGGGCGCCCTAGATCCCTTCCGGGCGCCCTGGTGAGACGTGGCAGGTCCAACCAGTGAGCTCCACATGGCGACGCCGCGTTTGGATAAATTTTGCCTCCCGGGCGCCCGGATCCCTTCCGGGCGCCCGGACCTCAGAGCACCCGGACTACCTTTTTCCAAGGAGCACCTTTCCTGCAAAACAAGGTTATTCCGAGGAAAATATACAAATTATAACTTGCAAAACAGAGTGTTAGTTCAGTTTATAATATAGCAAAAAAGAGTATGACTTAGATTCCGTCTTTCTGAGACCGGAATCTAGTCACGATCTCGACTTAGATATCCGAAATGGATCTAAGGCGGATCAACGTCTAATGTTCCCTTCCCGGGAACGCGCCCTCACCGTCACTCCCTTCCAGTGACTTACCTTTACTCACCTATCAGACGTCCGGTCAACCCTTCGACCCGTCTGGACTTCTCGCCAAGCGTCCGGTCAGCCCGTCGACCCGCTTGGACTTCTTGCCAGCTATCCGGTCTGCCCGTCGACCTAGCGGACTTCTCGCCAAGCGTCCGGTCAGTCCGTCGACCCGCTTGGATTTCTTGCCAGACATTCAGTCAGCCCGTCGACCTGTCTGGACTTCATCTGCACACTCGGTCAGAGTGTTAAATCACGACAGACCTAACTTAACCCGATTTGTCATTCATCAAAACCTGAGTTAGACCGTTAGTGCTAACCGCACCAACAATCTCCCCCTTTTTGATGGAATGACAACCTGGTTAAGTTAGTAAAAATATGCGAGAAAAAAAGTTAAACATTTTGTTCTAGCTTTTGAAGGATATAATTTAAACATTAAAAATACAGAGTATATAAAAAAATATAAGGACTGATGTCTAAGTTTATCTTGCGGGAGTAAAAGTTTTAGCTTTTGAAAAAAATAGCTAAGTTTTGAAAGAGTGGCCAATTTTTAAGGATCATTTATAAGTTTGATTTTCAAAAATGACTTTTGTAAACTCAAAAGAGAATTTTCTAATCATAAGTTTGAAAAGCTGATTTTCTAATATCAGTGTATAATTTTCAAATTTTAGGATCAAGGTAAATTTTTAAAATATGTTTCAATTTTGAAGTATTTTTCAAACATAAGTTTTCAAAATCAAAATTTTAAGGCTAAGTTTTCAAAACTAGATTTATCAAGAAAATTTCCAAACATAAGTTTTAATTTTGAAACACTTTTCAAACCTAAAAAATCAAAGATTTCAAAGTTGAGTTTTAAAAGATATTTACTTTTCAAAACTGATTAACACTAAGTTTGCAATAGATTCAAAATCTTAGTTTATAAAATCTAATTGAAGAATTTAGTTTTATAAAAGCTAGTTTTCAAAAAAAAAGTTTTTTTTTAAAAAAAAAATTTGAAACATAAGTTTTCAAGATTAAAGATTTCAAAACTAAGTTTGAAAAATCTACTTTTCAATACTGATTAAGTTTGTAAAAACTTCAAATTGAGAACCGAAATTTCAGAAAAGATATTATGTTTAAGGTGGAGAAAATAATTTTGGTGCTAAGTGTTGATTTAATCCTCCCCTAAACCTGACATCTAAAATAAAGCTTTTGAAAATATTTGTTAAGAATTTTTAATATAATTTTTTTTTTTAATAAATTGAGATAGAATTTTCTAAAGAGATTTTAAAGAAAAGGATAATACTTAAGGAGATTAAAAAAATAAACCTCCCCTGAATTTGATACTCCTTTAATTTATTACTCTCCCTTAATTTATTAATCTTCCTTATTTTATTATCTCCCTTAATACAATGCTAAGGTGTGGGTGTGTTAAATTTTAAAGCCCTAACATATTTGTCTACCTAAGTGTTTTAGGGGATTTAGTAACACATACTTATCTCTGTATCCTTGGTATAATTGTTTATTTAAGTTTGACTAATCAATAATTAATTTTAGATTCAGGTGTTTAACTTTAATTTAAGGTTAAATAAGATAAGATTTTATTAATTTAATAGCAGTTAACCATTATCAATAATTTATTGATTAGTTTTAACTTGATTTAATAATTTAATACTTATTAAAATAATCTGAATTTCGTATTAATTGATTGAGTTGATGAAAGTACTAGTTATAATTTTAACTATTCATTTACTTCCTTTTAAGTAGAATTAACTTAGTTTAAAGTTAGTATTAATTCGACGTTAAATTTATTAAAGTTATTAAGCATAGTTAAGGTTCAATTTGAGTCAATCGTTAATTATGATTTAATTATATTTTGATTGACAATAAACTTAAGATTTATTGAGTTAAATTAAGGTTAAGCATTAATTAACTATTTAATATAAGGTCATATCTAATTTAGATCACAGTTAATTTTTGAAGTCCGTACTTCCATTATTAAATTTATGATCTTAAGTTAATCAAATTTTAATTATTTGTTAATAATGTCATTAGGGTTTAGATTTAGTTCAAATAATTTACTGTAATTTGAATTTAGGGTTTAGGGTTTATTATAATTTTATTCTATTTTATCTTTAAGTTTGCTTTTTGAATTACAATGACTTTTTAAACTAATTTTTAAGAAAAACTTAATTTTTAAGTTAAAAATAATAATTTTTTTAAGTAATAAGGATTTTTAATTTTTTTAAAATGATTTAAGTTTAATTTTAATCGTAAAATTTAAATTAAGTTTAAATTTTAATTTTTAAATTTAAATTAAGTTTAACTTTAATGTTAAGTTTTAATTTAATTTAAAATTAAGTTTTCACTTTAATTTTAAAGCTTTTAGTTTAAGTTTTAATTAGCTTAAGTGTCTTAATTTTAAAATTACTTTAAAATGATTTTTAATGATTAAAGGAATTTTTTAAAAAAAAAAGAATTTTTAAATAGTTTTAAAATACTTTTTAAAGAATTTAAAATAATTTTTAAAATAGTTTTTAAAGAATTTTAAAATAATTTTTTAAAAAATTTTAAAATAATTTTTAAAGTAATTTTTTTTAAATAGTTTTTAAAGAATTTTAAAATAATTTTTTAAAGAATTTTAAAATAATTTTTTAAAGAATTTTAAAATAATTTTTTAAAGAATTTTTAAAACAATTTTTAAAGTAATTTTAAAAATAGTTTATAAAGAATTTTAAAATAATTTTTTTTAAAATTTTTAAATTAATTTTTAAAGAAATTTTTTAAAATAGTTTTTAAAAATAATTTTTAAAATAGTTTTTAAAATGATTTTTAAAATAGTCTTTTAAAAAGGATTTTTAAAATAGTTTTTAAAATAGTTTTTAAAATAATTTTAAAAATATTTTTTAAAAGGATTTTTAAAATAGTCTTTTAAAAAGGATTTTTAAAATAATTTTTAAAGGGATTTTTAAAAGAGTTTTTAAATAATTTTTAAAAGAATTTTTAAATGATAATTTTTAAAATGAGTTTTAAATAATTTTTAAAATAATTTTTAAAAGAATTTTAAATGATTTTTAAAATAATTTTTAAAGGTTTTAAATTTTTTTTTGAGAAAGTTTTTTTTTAGGTTAAAATAATTTTTATGTTAAAAGCAATTTAAGTTTAATTTTTAAAATAAAATTGTTTAATTTAACATGTTAATTTAAATGATTTAATTAATTAATTTAATTTAACTTAATTTAATTTTACCTTAATATAAATTAATTTTGATTTAATTTAGTTTAATTTAAATTTAATTTAAATTTAATTTAATTTTAATTTAATGTCTTTAGTAATCTCACCCGATCTATGTTTTCAATCAGGGAATCCTATAATTTTGTGAGATGAATTAGATTCAATTTTAGAGTTTGTTTTTAACTTGTGTTAGATTTAGGTTTAGCTTTGGGTTCAACAAATAGGCGTTCTCTGGATAAACTTCTGGGCTATGGTGAGTCACTCGGACATCATTAAAGTAATCATGCCTTCGAGGTTTTCCAAATAGTCTTATCCACTGGACTTAGTACAAAATCTTGGTCTAACTGGTTAGGATTCATAAAGGGTAGCTTTGGTCAGTTCCACTTAGCCAAATGCACCAGGTCGAAGCCATATCTTCCTAGACATGCATAGACTAAGCTTCCCTAACGTACTATCATCCAATATTTCACCAGTACTATTTTTCAAGTTAAACTTGAACCCTTTTTAACTAATCCTAATTACCCTGTCGGGTAGATTGGTTAGGGTTACCCTGCCGGGTAGGTTAGTTTTGGAGGTGCCAGCTATTTTGGAGCCTCCCCCTGAATTAATGACCATTTAATTTAATTTTGTTCTCGGTTTATGTCTATTTCTTTTATAATTATATTTTACTTGATGATAGTTTACATTTTGTTGAGTTTTAATATGTTTAGATTTTAAACTTTTTTGTTCAGGTTTGTATTTTGGTTTTTTATTTGGTTTATTTGACTTTATATAATATATTTTATCTTTAGGGATATAATATTGGTTAGCTCCTATTTGCGTGGTCAAACACGCTTTCGGAACCCAGGCTTTGTTCGTTGATTTGTGTTGGGTTATTAATGATTTATATGTTTTATTTGAGTTCGACTTAAATCCAAGTCCGGTTTTATTATAACATGCTTTTTGATTGTTTAGTATTAAATCTAAATTTTTTGATCTAGTAGTAAATTTTTCTAACATAATTTTTAAGTTGTTAATTTCTAATTTTAATGATGAATTCTCCTCCTCAAGTGTTAGATCTTGAGTTGGTTTATTTTTTACAACTTGTTCCTTGAGGATTTGATTTTCCTCGAGGAGCAATTTGTTTTTATTTTCTAACTTAACTAATTTATTATTTAAGCACAAAATAATTTTAAAAAATTTCCGGTTTAAGTTTAGGAATACCTCTTCAGAACCTTCGGAAACGAGTACGGACTCGTTGCTCGATTCGGGTTCGGACCCGTCTTCCGATTCATCTTCTAACTCTGCTTCGCGGGCCATCAGCGCGAGGTGGCTCTGGTGTTTTTGATCTTCTGCTTCCGACTCTTCCGAGGAGGAGTCGTCCCACGTCGCTTTGAGGGCCTTCTTTTTGGTCGGCTTCGGTTTGTCGATTCTTAATCTCGGGCACTCGTTCTTGTAGTGGCCCTTCTTGTTACATCCGAAGCACGTCACGCTCCTCGATTCGGTTGAAGAATTGATCTTTTGAAGGTCCTTTTTGCTGAAGCTTCTTTCCCTCCTGGTGAACATCTTCCTTACCAGGTTCACCAGGTGTTCTTCATCTTCAGAGTTCTGGTCAGTGTCTTCTTCCGGTTCAGACTTGTTCTTCTTTTCTTTTGAGGAACATGCAAATAAGGCTACACCTTTCTCGACCCCGGCATTAATTTGCTCATGCAGTTCTAATTCACAGAAAAGCTCATCTAATTTTATTTTAGATAAATTTTTAGATATCTTGTAGGCATCTACGATCGATGCCCACAAGCTGTTGCGTGGAAAGGCGTTTAGGGCATACCTTATTAAGTCCCGGTTCTCCATTTGGTGCCCTATTTCGTGGAGTCCGTTGAGAATGTCTTTAATTCTTTCGTGGAATTGGCTGGCCGTTTCTCCTTCCTGCATTTTTATATTAAAAATTATATTTAAGAGCAAGTCTCGTTTTGTTACCTTAGCGTCGCTCATTCCTTCGTGCAACTCGATCAGTTTGTCCCACAGCTCTTTGGCGTTCTTATGTGGTCCGACCCGGTTTAGTTCTTCTCTTGTCAATCCGCACTGTAGGGTGTTGATTGCCTTGTTCTCTGTTGATGCCTTCTTTTTTAGGGATGTCCAATCTTCTGGATCGAGTAGATTCCCGGAACTGTCTACTGGTATTTTGTAGGGTCTGGTGACGCTCATCCACTGGTCGAAGTCTGTCTTGAGATACACTTACATTCGCTTCTTCTAGTATGGGAAGTCATCCCCATTGAAGAGGGGAGGTCGCACTGTGCTGAAGCCCTCGATTTGCGACATTTTTAATCTGTACACAGAAAATATAGAGGTACCAAGACTTTATCTTGGATTAGTAATGCGGGAAGAATTAAATAAAAATAACTAAATTGGTGTTGCACCAATTTAGTTTTAATTACGACGAGAAAAAATTTCCAAAGGGGTAATAATACCAGTTTGGATCTTTGCGAAAAACTGAAATCCGAAAAAAAAAAATAAAGAAAACAATCACCCCCCTTGTCTGATTGGTGGTTGCACCAAATCAGAGCGGTACCTGCTCTGATACCACTTGTTGGATCGTGAAGTTTCGATAGAGGGGGGGGGCGAATATCGATTACAAAAATTTAGATAAGAGTAAGCGCAGCGGAAAAGAAAATCAATGCTAACACAGAACCAATTTTACTTGGTTCGAAGCCTGTGTCGACTCCTACTCCAAGGCCTGCACACGAGGGTGCTTTTGATGGGCAATTCACTGGCAATTCGATAACTATTACAAACTAATACAGGAATGCTAATGAAAAACAAAGTAAAGCTATACCGACAGAAGAAGAAGTTAAAAGAACAGCGTTGTCGGAACTTCGCAGCGTTGTAGGAGCGTAGGAAAGCAGATTCTGAGTTGTTGAAGCTCTGCCTCTGCCCCTTCTTTTATATGAAGCTCGGGGTGCCCTGGATCCCTTCCGGGCGCCCTGGTGAGACGTGACAGGTCCAACCAGTGAGCTCCACGTGGTGACACCGCGTTTGGATAAATTTTGCCTCTCGAGCGCCCGAATCCCTTCCGGGCACCCGTACCTCCGGGCACCCATACCACCTTTTTCCAGGGAGCACCTTTCCTGCAAAACAAGGTTAGTCCGAGGCAAATATACAAATTATAACCTGCAAAACAGAGTGTTAGTTCAGTTTATAATATAGCAAAAAAGAGTATGACTTAGATTCCGTCTTTCCGAGACCGGAATCTAGTCACGATCTCGACTTAGATATCTGAAATGGATCTAAGCCGGATCGACGCCTAATGTTCCCTTCCCGGGAATGCGTCCTCACCGTCACTCCCTTCCAGTGACTTACCTTTACTCACCTGCCAAACGTCCGGTCAGCCCTTCGACCCGTCTGGACTTCTCGCCAAGCGTTCGGTCAGCCCGTCGACCCGCTTGGACTTCTTGCCAGCTATCTGGTCAGCTCGTCGACCTAGCTGGACTTCTCGCCAAGCGTTCGATCAGCCCGTCGACCCGCTTGAACTTCTTGCCAGACATCCGGTCAGCCTGTCGACTTGTCTGGACTTCGTCTGCACACTCGGTCAGAGTGTTAGATCACGACAGACCTAACTTAACTCGATTTGTCATTCATCAAAACCTGAGTTAGACCGTTAGTGCTAACCGCACCAACATTGTGTTCTTTAGAAGTTAAACTTGGATCGCAAACGGAACTTAACAATATTGATTCGAAATTCAACTTATCTGTTCTTATATGTTTAGACTTGGATCACAAACGATGCTTAACATTATTGATTCAAGTCCACCCATGTTACAAAGTTGATTAAATATTTATTTCTAAAATTGGCTTCCAGGACAAAACGTGATGAGACACTAGGCCTTCTTGGGTATGGGAGCATCCACCACTGCCTAGGCAAAGTCTTTCAAAGAAATTCAATATTTAATCTCCTTATAGTATCCCTAAGTTTAACCATTAAGAGCAATCGAATCACAAGATCGAAAAAGAAAAGAAACACAAATCGAAACATAAATTTGAAACCTAGAATCTCTAGCCTCTTGTGTTTGGTATTTCAAAATTCATACAAAGAAAACTAGTATGATGCGGAATAAAATTATTAGTTATACCTTTCTTTGTAAGCAACAACCTCTTGATCTTCTATCGTATTTCTCTTTTTATCCCGAACGTCGTGTGGGCGAGGATCTACCGAGATGAGAATCACCAAGCCTCCTTCTTCTCCTTGCAAGTTTCGGCCACCAACCAAGCTCTAGGGGATGCTTCCTTTCTCTCCTTCTTCTCCAAGTAAGATCCGACCACCTTTCAAGCTCCAAGAGATGATGAGGTTCGGCCAAGGAGAAGAAAGAAAAAGGAAGAGGAAGAGTAAGAGGGTCGGCCACACCAAGTAAGAGAGGAGAGGAATAAGAGAAGTTGTGTCCCATGAAGGCACCCCTACCCCTTCTTTTATATTCCTTGGTCATGGCAAATAAGGAAAGTTTTGAACATAATTAAAACTTCCTTATTTCCTTGCCAATGGCTAATAAGGAAATTTTAATTAAAAATTCCTTTTAAACCTTATCATGGTTGGCCCCTACATGTCCTCCAAATAAGGAAAGTTTTGAACACAAAAATTAAAACTTTCTTATTTGCTTCCGAAAAATTTTAAAAATAAAATTTCCCTTTCAAATTTCCTTCATGGTTGGATATAAAAGGAAATTTTATAAATTAAAATATCTCTTCTAAAATATGTGGATGGTTACAAAAAGGAAAGTTTTTGCTAAAATTAAAATCTTCCTTTCAACTTCAAATAAGGAAAGATATCAAACCTTTCTCTTAATCTTTTGTAGAAAGCTATAAAAGGAAAGATTTAAATTTTAAACTCTCTTTTAAAACCACGGCTTCCACATAAGGAAATATTTTAAAAATAAAATCCCTTTAATTTTATTGTGGTCGGCCACCTAAGCTTGGGCTCCAAGCTTTGGTCGGCCACCCACTTGGCTCAATCCTTAGGCTTGGCCGGTCCAAGCTTGGGCTCCAAGCTAGGCTTGTTAGACCACCTAAGAGTGGGCAAGAATGTGGGAATAGGTGGGTATAATATTTTATAAATAAGAGGCTACGATAAGGACCGAGAGGAGAAATTGGTTTTGGTCTCCCGATGAAATTAAGCTTCCCATGTTCGCCCCGAACACCCAACTTAATTTCATCAATAATAATTCATACCACTAAAGAATTATTATTGAACTACCGCGCCAATCCCAAATTACATTTTGGGCTCCTTCTTATTATGAGTGTGTTAATCTCCCTGTGTTTAAGATATCGAATGTCCATTAATTAAATGAGTTACTGACAACTCACTTAATTAATATCTAGCTCCAAGAGTAGTACCACTCAACCTTATCGTTATGTCGGACTAAGTCCACCTGCAGGGTTTACATGACAATCCTTATGAGCTCCTCTTGGGGGCATTATCAATGTAGATCACTAGGACACAGTTTCCTTCTATAATCAACAACACACACTATAAGTAATATTATTTCTCAACCTATCGGGCCTATTGATTTATCGAACTAAATCTCACCCATTGATAAATTAAAGAAATAAATATTAAATATAAATGCTTGTTATTATATTAGAATTAAGAGCACACACTTCCATAATAACAGAGGTCTTGTTCTTTTATGCAGTCAGTATAAAAAGAAACTACTTCAAATGGTCCTGCTCAATACACTCAGAGTGTACTAGTGTAATTTTATAGTTAAGATAAACTAATACCAAATTACACTACGACCATTCCAATGGTTTGTCCCTATCCATCTTGGTCGTGAGCTACTATTTATAATTTATAAGGAACTGATAACATGATCTTCTGTGTGTGACACCACACACCGTATTATCTATAATATAAATTGTTTGAACAACTACACTTAGCATATAAATGTAGACATTTTGACCAATGTGATTCTTTATTTCAAAATAAATATTTACAAAAAGCTAGGCTTTTAGTATACACTCTAACAGGACTGTCTGGTTCTGACTTCGAATTCTCGTCCGAAAACCCTAGGTCGAATCGACGTCTACTGTTCCCTCACCGGGGAACGTGTCCTCACCTACTCCACTCAGGAGAGTATACCTGTTACCCAACCGGTCCTCCAGACCGACTAGACTTTTGCTAAGTGTCCGAGGCTCCAGGACTTTCTGCTGGACGTTCGCTCCACGACTCATCCAGTCTTTCACCTGGTTCATGACACCAGGACTTTCCATCTAGAGTCCCCGATTCTAGGACTTTTGCCCCAAGCTCTTGACCCGCCAAGACTTTCCGCCTAGGATTACCACCCCCTAGAACCTAGGGTTATCACCCCCTAGGGTTTTCCGTTTACCTAACCGCAGTTAGGACTTTTCTTCACTTAGGGTTACTACCCCCTAGGACCTAGGGTTACCACCCCCTAGGGTTTTCCACCTGCCTAACCGTAACTAGGACTTTTTCCTAAGTACACTTAGGACTTCCCTGTAATCTCATTCAAACACATTAGACCACAAGACAACTTAACTTTGGACCCTTTGACATAATCAAAATACGGGTTCGATCGTCGGATGCTTCCCGCACCAACATATAATTCCGTTGCTATATTAGAGATGAAATGATATTCCATCTCTATCCATCGTTAAATGAGAGTTTATTTTTAGTAGTGTAACTCAAAGTTGTCCTTTCAATTAATGCAGTGACTACGAGTGATGTCTGGCTTCATATTACTCAATTGCAAGTGATTCGACCTAAGAGTGACAAATATCAGGATGAGCTACAACAGTCAAAGGTATAGCCTACATCAGATGTATTCGAAAGAAAGCACATGCAATTTATAAATGTTGTTAATCTCGTCTAGAATTTGAGTTAGATGAAGGTCGGATGAGTTGTCGCTAGAGTTGACGAAGGGGTGACTAGGATGCCTTTCTTGAATGCACCTATCTGCACGGACCCTTACATGGTGATGGCTCGTGTGGATGACCTAACTGGTGGTACTTGAACTCTGCGCACACTCAGACAAGCCCATGAAACGTAGAGGCCAGAAACCAAGGAAAAAGTCCCTAGAACAGGTCCTCCGATGCTCAAGTTAGGTACTTTTTTCCCAGAAGAAAAGTGTACGAAGCAGAAAGAAAAAAGTAGAAGACAAGTGTGAGAAGGTGAGAGCGCATACCTCTGCAAGGGAGAGGACTTCCCCCTTTTTATATGACAGTTCTTACCTTCTGGAGATTGATGGGTGTCAGGAAATGTCGGGTGTCAGGACCTGTCTGGTGATGAGTGACACGTGGCATCCTCCTGTAGGCTAGAGGAAGGTTCCCTTTGCAACTGCTCGCAAACCATTGGAATATTCCCTGATGTGCAACAGTTATTCTCTGACAGACGGTTACGATTCCTTGATCTCATTGTCGTATGGTGCCTTCCCGACCAGGTATAAATGTGGGAAGCTCAAGATGATCAGTGGTTGAAGGACCAGGCTTAGATATAACAGCATTATATGAACCCGCCCGGTTGAAGCAAGTCTAGCATCATCTTGATTGTGCCCCGTGACTTAGTTATGGGTTCCTCAGGTCGGAGGTCCCAGTCTGTAAGATCCTGGCTGGAAATATTAGGTTTGTGTATACAGATCAGGCTAAGAAAGCCTGCCCAGCAAGGGCCATTCAGGCTTTCCCGATTGTGCCCTCTACTATAGATCGGGAATCCTGATATGTAGATCTCGATCGGGTATTATACGACTGACTGCCTTCGAAGGTCCAACCCAGCCCTTTACCGTCCGTTGACTACCACATCTCCTCGACTTCTTATTGTCACGTCCCCTTGACTTCTGACTTCCACGTCCCCTTGACTTCTGACCGCCACGTGCCCTTGACTTCTGACGGTCACGTCCCGTTGACTGCTGACTTCTACGTCCTCTTGACTCCTGATGACTAGGCCCTACCAATATGCATCGTATCACAAGCCTCCCCCTCAAGTCTAGTCGAAGGAGGCTCAAGTCCGACTGATTAGACTCAGACCCTGATTTCATTTATTTCGCCATTATGCCTTTATATCTTTAAATGCTGCTTCCTTTTCCCAAATCCTCGGTTGTGTAACCTATTTAATCACCCCATCAATTTCGATGGCACAGCCCCACAACTTTTTTCGCCAAAGCCGACTCTTCGCATCTTCCACTATAAAAGGGACCAACTCCCTTTATGCCTTTGTGCTCTCCTTGCTGACTTTTTCTAATCATGGAATCTAGCTCTGCTTCTGATGAGATATTGCGATTACGCCAGCAACTGACATATCTAACTCAGTTACTCTCTCAGAAGGATATTACTTTAGTCGAGATGACGCAAGATCGGGATCTTCAGATTTCCTGCATCGAGAAATCGAAGAACTTGGTTATCCGCCAAATCCCGGGCTCGAGCTGAAGTAGCGTTAAAATAGAACTCTTACTCAGACCTTGAGAGTCAAGCCTAATTCTTGATCTATTTAAAAGATAAACACACCGCTTCTGTAGCCCTCCTTCAGGAAGAAAACTGAATTAAAGATGACTCCATTGCCCAGCAGCGTCACATTATTCAATATACCCAGACGGAGCTAACTCAGGAGCGAGCTGGTCTGAAGCAAGCAGGTTAAGCACAGCACTCCTACCCGAGGTCCTAACCAACTACCAATATTGGGAGAGATCTCTAAACACTTAGGTGTCTATAGTGTAAAAAGGGGGAATTCGTAGTTTATTGAATAATGCAAATCTGAATGGGTTATGGTCTTTGTTCATGTTCCTTGTTTCTCTCTTCACTAGCTCTTCGTTGCATATGAAGTGTGGGAGGGTACTCGAGCTGGGGCAAGAATCTAGTATCTTGACCAAGAGGTCGTTGGTCATGAGAGCAGGCTCACGTATAATTCGTACTAGGGCGAGAGTCTGGAGGCGTGAGAGTATGCTCACTTATAACTCACCTTGGGGAGCGAGTCTGGAATCCCGACCGTGAGGTCGTTGGTCATGAGAGCAAGCTCACTTATAACTCGCACTAGGGCGAGAGTCTAGAGGCGTGAGAGCATGCTCATTTATAACTCGCCTTGGGGCGAGAGTTTGGAATCCCGACCGTGAGGTCGTTGTTCATGAGAGCAACCTCACTTATAACTCGCACTGGGGTAAGAGTCAGAAGGTGTGAGAGCATGCTCACGTATAACTCACCTTGGGGCGAGAGTCTAGAGTCCTGACCGTGAGGTCGTTGGTCGTGAGAGCAAGCTCACTTATAAGTCGCACTAGGACGAGAGTCTGGAATCCCGACCGGGAGGTCGTTGGTCATGAAAACAAGCTCACTTATAACTCGCACTGGGATGAGAGTCTGGAGGCGTGAGAGCATGCTCACTTATAACTCACCTTGGGGTGAAAGTCTGGAATCTCGACCATGAGGTCGTTGGTCGTGAGAGCAAGCTCACTTATAACTCGCACTGGGGCTAGAGTATGGAGGCGTGAAAACATGCTCACTTATAACTTGCCTTGGGGCGAGAGTCTGGAATCCCGATCGTGAGGTCGTTGGTTGTGAGAGCAAGCTCACTTATAACTCGCATTGGGGCGAGAGTCTGGAGGTGTGAGAGCATACTCACTTATAACTGGCCTTGGGCTAGGGCGAGAGTCTGGAATCCTGACCGTGAGGTCGTTGGTCGTGAGAGTAAGCTCACTTATAACTCGCACTGGGGCCAGAGTCTGGAGGCGTGAGAGCATGCTTACTTATAACTCATCTTGGGACGAGAGTTTGGAATCCCGACCGTGAGGTCGTTGATCGTGAGAGTAAGCTCACTTATAACTCGCACTAGGGTGAGAGTCTGGAGGTGTGAGAGCATGCTCATAAATAACTCGCCTTGGGATGAGAGTCTGGAATCCCGACCGTGAGGTCATTGGTCGTGAGAGCAAGTTCACTTATAACTCGCACTGGGGCGAGAGTCTAAAGGCATGAGAGCATGCTCACTTATAACTCGTTTTGGGGCGAGATTCTGGAATCTCGACCATGAGGTTGTTGGTCGTGAGAGCAATCTCAATTATAACTCGCAATAGGGCGAGAGTCTGGAGGCATGAGAGCATGCTCACTTATAACTCGCCTTGGGGTGAGAGTCTGGAATCCTGATCGTGAGGTTGTTAGTCGTGAGAGCAAGCTCACTTATAACTCACACTGGAGTGAGAGTTTGTAGGCGTGAGAGCATGCTCACTTATAATTCGCCTTGGGGCGAGAGTCTAGAATCCCGGTCGTGAGGTCGTTGGTCGTGAGAGCAAGCTCACTTATAACTCACACTGGGGCAAGAGTCTGGAGGCGTGAGAGTGTGCTCACTTATAACTCGCCTTGGAACGAGAGTCTGGAATCCCGACTGTGAGGTCGTTGGTCGTGAGAGCAAGCCCACTTATAACTCGCACTGGGGTGAGATTCTGGAGGTGTGAGAGCATGCTCACCTATACTCGCCTTGGGGCGAGAGTCTGGAATCCCGACCAGGGAGTGATTTAGAGACCTGCCCAGGATGTAATCTGGAGACCTGTCCAAAATGTAATCTGGAGACCTGACCAGCATGTGATCTGGAGACCTGACCAAGATGTAATCTGGAGACCTGACCAAGATTTAATCTGGAGACCTGACCAGAATCTAATCTGGAGACCTTACTAGCACGTGACCTAGGTCAACAGCATTTGTATCTTGAAGGGATTGTGCTCAAGGGCTTATCCTAAGGCTCCTACAATCACAAAGTGCAATACATAAGGTCTTAGTCAAATTTTTAAACCTTACTCTGATTTTGAGGTAGGGAGGCAGAATAAAGGCGTCGAATTTTGATCAACACTTCCACCGTCTTCTCCTTCATTTCCCGAGGTCACCGCATGGAATTCCCGGTCCTCGAGGTATGGTCTTCACGAAGTAAGGTGCTTTCATAGGCAAATCCCCCCTTATGATTTCCTTATCACTTATATCATAAATACCTTTTATCGGGGGGCGACACGTGCCCCACAAACTTTACTTGTCATAATGTATGATGCACACTTTTTACACATCATCCCAGATAGCTTCCACTTCTCAATCTGACGGCTGATGCATGCTTTGCCGCTTGAGTCACCCAACCCGCTTTTCGATGTTTCCTAAAGGTTTTTGATTTATAAACCCTAAATGTTGTTCGCCGTTGCTTCTTACCGCTTCGTCTCCCTTCGACCTTCCTTTGCTTTCTTGCCTTCACTTGCTCGCCTTCTCCTTCGTGCCTCCCCGCTGTAAGTACTCTCCCTTCTTCATCTTCCCTTCTCATTTCCGTCCTTTTAATGGCTGGCGAAGTGGAAATGCCTTGGTACGCGTAATTCCGCTCAGACTTAGATAGGAGCGACCTTAGGGCGATCCAAGTGAGTTTACAACTTTCTGAGACCTACAAGCTTCGCCCTCCGGGGCGTGATAATCACCCTTCGTCTCCTCTTGCTGTTTTTACAACTTTTTTCAAGGATCAGCTTACCATCGGCCTTTGCTTTCCTGTCCATCCATTCTTTTCTGCTACAAGCCGATATTTCGGCATTCCTTTATCTCAATTTGTCCCCAACGCCTTCCGCGCCATGTCGGGAATGGTGATTCTTTGTCGTTTGTATCAAATTCGCCTGACCTTGCAGCTTTTCCATCACTTTTACACCCTTAAGCGCTCAGAACCAGGCATCTTTATGGTGCAATCTCGACCCGGGTACAAGTTCTTTGAAGGGATGCCTTCTTCTAATAAGGGATGGAAGTCCCGATTTTTCTATATCCAATTGCCCAAATCGATATCAGGGCCTGTTAAGTGGTGTTATACTCTTCCAACTCCCTCTAAGCTACAGGACCATCAACATCAATTAGATTGCCTCTCAACTTGTAAGAAACTTGAGGGAGTGCGACTTAGGCTCTCTGTGATATTGCAAGAGAACATATTATATGCTTTTGAGCTTAGCCCTATCCGGACACATATAGGTACTCCTTTTGGTAAGATTTCACATCTTCCTTTCCAAATCTTCACTAACTGAGGTATCTTCCTTTTGTCTTGCAGAAGCCGCCATGTTCCGCGCATACTCCGTCGATTCTTCCAAGCTGCCTAGTGATGTCATGAAGAAGGTAGGGGGAGACCTTTTGAGGGGTTTGGAGGTTGCTCCGGTCGTTCAGGCCAGCGCGTCGGCAGGGACATCCGCCCAACCATCTGAGGAGCTTGGGACTCTAGAGACCAGTTCGCTACCTGTGGAGGCAATCGAGGATGAGAGGGCCCCTTCTCCGCCTCTTGAAAAGTGTTTGTGCCTACAACGTAAAAGGAAGCGCATCGCCCTCTTAGTCCAAGTATCTCCATCTAGGCCTCTTGCTGCGCAAGCCTCCTCCAAGGCCCCAGACAAGACTCCCGCTCGAGTGTCTTCTTCCTCTACCATAGAGGCTATGGTCTCCTCTCCGACCCCAATTCTTGTCCCCGAGTAGACTAGTTCCCGAGCGAGGGACCAACCCAGGGACTCTTCAACTCCCTCTATCCCACCTTCTGCTACTACTACAGCTTTGCCTCCTTCTCGTGCCAAGGAGCATTCTAAAATCAAGTACGCCTTCACATCCTCCTTCCAACTACCATCCTTAGCAGGGTTGGGCCCCCTTCCATCAGCCAACACCTCTCCCCTTTGTGGCTAGGTACTACTCCACGGAGCCCTGGTCATCTCCTGGCAGATGGCTGTTGATCAGATCTTGGAGGGCCCCCTAATGGAGGTGACCGATTTGTTTTCCCAACGACTATTATCGGTGAGTTTTCTCTATTTCCTGTTCAGGTTTCTTTAGATAACTCTGACCCTCTTCTGCTTTTAACAGACCTACACCATGGGTCTGAGCATATCTCACTTCGTAGCTGGTCTACAGCACGAGAACGAGTCCCTGAGGGCTAATCTTCAGGAACTAGAATTGCATGCGACCCTCGAGCATGTTTTTGATTCGACCTCCTCAGAGGCTCTGATACAATCTTACCTTCAGGATGCAGTGGAAACAGCCAAAGTGGCTAGGAGTATGGCTCAGACTGAGTCAGAGAGGATAAAGACTTTAGAGACTGCACTGAAGATAAGCGAGTCTAAGCTTAAGTCAGAGGGGCTACGACGTGTCCAGATCTTGGCCGATCTGGACGAGAATGAATAAGAAATGGCCACCCTCTCCTTGAAACTAAAGGATCTTCAAGAGTCCTACACAACTTTGGAGAGGGATTTGGCAACCACCAAGGCAGACATGTCTGCTAGCACTGATCGAGAAGCGACCCCTTCAAAAATAATGGGAGGTCGGGAAAGCTTCCCTGAAATCACTACAGGTAGACCTTGCCTAAGCCAAGGGCGAGGCCACCACCACCCATCAAGAGCTGGCCCTAATTCGGGGCGATGCAGACAAAGCTAAAGGTGAGCTAACGGACTATCAGGCGGGTGAGGCTGCTCGTTTGAAATCTTATAAGATCTCCTACATCTCCTACAAGGAGTTTGGGATGAAGATAGACAGTCTCATTGATCGGATGGTCTGCTACGGTGTTGTGGGTGCCCTAAATAGCTACTCGAGCAAGGTCTTCTCCGATCAACCCCTCGGGAGGACTTCTTGGACTGGACTCGCCTTCTACAAGAGCTCACTGATGACGCTTTTCCTACTTTTGATGATTAGTATGTATTTCTCTTATGACTCTACTTTAAAGAATGTAAAGGGTCGGCGTTCGGGTGTTGCATCCTTGTCATGTACTTTTAACTAAATACGGACTTCTAGGGTCCGTGCTATTTTCGTGTGATATGCTCAGGTATCCTGTTGAGTGTGTATCCCCTTCGTAGATGCCCAATACCTTAACATCTATGTATTCGTGAAAGCTTTAGGCAAGACAAGCCCTTTCACCCGGTCGGTCGCCTATCTTGACTTGTTGATATCCCAACCGGGTTCACCGACCTGGCCACCGATCACTTATTTTCGCTGACTTGTCCATTCGCCTTGTCTCAAGCTCGATACCTGCGAGTTTGCTAACATGCCCAGGGGAGCACTACTGTAACGTCCCCTATTCTCGAGACTACAATAAATCCTTATTCCCCTCATGTCTTTTGTAGCAACTTTTTCTGACACGTTCTCCTGGGTCATCTTTTTAGGATGATCCGACGACCACCATTACTTTAATGACGTCAGTTACCTGAGACACGAATAGTCCGATGGGCGCTAATGATGAGGCCAATTGAACCCCTTCCCACAACAACGCCTATAAATATTCTTCGCCTTTTGCTTTACTAAACTTTTTACCCCAAGAATAAGCCTTCCTCTTATCTCTGGCCCCAGTTGCATTCTGTCCCCAGTGGTTCGCCTTTGCATTCCCCCATGGAATCTCCTGCACCGATTTACGATCCCTATGTTTCGACTTTTACTTGCGTGGATCTGGACGATCTTCGCTTTACCTATGAAAGTCCTAAAACCATGCACATCATCATACCTCTGAGATCCATCGAGTCTCCTCCCCTCCAATGGGGTATGCGACTTTCTTCAAGGAGCAAGTGGTTGCTGGCCTCCGCTTTCCCATCCACCTTTTCTTCTCCCGAGTGAGTTGATACTTCTACATCCCTCTTTGCCAACTTACTCCTAATTCTATGAGGATTTTGTCTGGATTTGTCCTTCTCTGTGAAGTGTGTGGCATACCTTGAACTCCTCGCTTATTCCACTATTTCTTCACCACCCCCCCCCCCCGGGCCATCACAGCGAAAGTCTTTTCCGTCTCCAAGCCTACACTCGAACCACCTTTTTTGTTCCCCTACCTTCCTCATATTTGGAATAGAAAGAAAAGTATTTCTTCATAAGTTTTCCTCAAGCCGTAGAATGGTCTACCCAATGGCGCTCAACTTTACCTTCGGCACCACATCTGGGGGATTTTTAGACAGATCCTGATTTTACAGAGGCCTATGCACAACTAGGATGTTGGCGCTTGGACCTGCTCAGGCTGCTGTCGGTGGATGTGTTGTTCTTATTCAAGCTGAGCCGCACTCCTTCAGAGCTACCACGCTCCTTAGGTATGACTCATCCTATCCCAACTGACCTTTGTTTCCATATTCTGACCTCAATGATCCTCTGACAGCCGACACCTTGGCCCAAGCGTCCCCGATCAGGCCTCTTCCCCTAAGCGATATGAAAATACAACACTGGGCCCATATCATATTAGATAGGAGACACCTTCCACATTCTGCTCCCTCTCCATAGGGGAGACTGCCTCAGCTACTCCCCATCCGGTCGCCCGCTCATCCGCTCGCGTTCGCTTTGCTTCTGAGCCTTCAAGGTCCACTCCCGTGCCTCTTGCTGTCCAGCCCAGAATCTCACTAAAGGAATTAGATTCTGATGACTAGCCCCTCTCGCTCAAGCCTAGACACCGACTTATGAGACCCGGCCTAGCACCCGAGACCCGGGCTGCCGCTTCAGCATCCCAACCAGCTCCTACCTCTGTTCGGGAGCCGCAACCCCCAAGTGATCCTGGAGCTCGAGCTGGAGTTGAGTGAGGGAAGGCTCCAGTGGTGAAAAAATAAATTATTACAGAGCAACCCTTTGCTCCAGCGGCCCCAGCTACATCGAATGCCCTAACCGAACAGTCCTCCTCTACTGAAGTGCCTCCTATAACAGCGTCTCGTACCACTCCTATGACTCAGGTCAGACCTTCCTCGTCATAACCGTTTGCCTTTGTGCCTCCTGACCCCAGCAAAGCTGCTGCTAGGCCATCCCATTCATGGCGTTCTTCCTATTGTCATTATCGGGCTACTAAGCCATCAGAGTAGGGCTTAAGCGGTCAATTGGATGCTCCCACTAGCCGTCTCACTCTAAGAGGTCAATTATCCACCCATTGGGAGGAAAGTCTACGACAGATGCACACTCTTCTAGTGCCCACCCAGCTAGATCGGTTTTCCGAAGGATCTGTTGTGGTAAGTTCCTGCCATCCCCTATTGCTTTCCTTTTTCTTTATTCTAACTATTCACTTTTCTACCCAGGCTTTTGCTGAGTCCATGGTACTGAGTCAAACGCTCTCCTTCCTTCATCAACACAATAAAGTTTTAAAGAATACGGTATCTGACCTGGAATCTTAACTATCTGACCCTACCTCAGTTGGGTACCAACTAAGGGCAGAAGTGATAACCTTGAAGAAAGCAAACATTGTCTAAGAACAAACCCTAAAGGAGGCCCAACTGGAGATCGGCCACCTTCGTGATTAAAAAGAGCAGGCATAAGGCTCTACATAAGCAGGAGTTGGACCAACGGACTCGAGAGTTGCATTCTAAAGACCTGCTTCTTATGGACCAGAGTAGAGATCTAGAATCTTAGGTCACAGAACTATGTACTACGCAGGCCGAGCTATCTCAGGCTCAGTATGCTTTATCTAATGTTGCTATTGCTCTGGAGACTTATAAAGTAGGGGAGTGTGAGCACTTAAGGGTGAGTCAGGAGGAGCATTTACGTTCCCCAAAGTTTGGCACACGGGTAGGAGATCGCTTTGTTATATCAATGGCTTATGGAGTAGTAGGGGCACTCAGGCAGCTACACGAGCAAGGATACCTATCTTCTGCTCCTCCCGAGGACTTCCTGGACCATCGTCGGATCCTCCGAGAGATGTCTAACGATGTTTTTACCGAATTCAAATAGCCCCTATCGATGTATATAAACATCCTCTTACTGTACTATATTAATTTTTATTATGGTTACCTTTATTTAAGTTTTGTGCTTCCCCGAATCTTATCTTAGCATATCCTGAGCTAACAAATCCGAGCTTGGGGCCTGATCAAGTCTTAAGGAAGGTTTACGAGTATTCTAAGCCAAATTTTTTCGTCTGGGCTTTTTGTGCCCAACCAGTCATGTCTTCCTAATCTCAGCTTTTACAAAGAAGTGAATCATTTAAGTACGTAGGGCTGAAGGTAGTTAACACTCCAGGGACGGTCCAGCCTCCTACCCTGGACGTCTTGGAAGTAGTAGGCACCTAACACTAACTTTTTAATGATTTTATACGACCTGTCCCACTGAGGTGCTAGTTTGGTTACCTCCCCTACAGGCTTCGTCCGCTTCCATACTAAGTCCCCTTCTCCGAAGAACCTAGGGATCACCCTTCTATCATAGTTCTAACGTATCCTTTGCCGGTAAGTCGCTAACCTGGCCGTTGTCCGCTCGTGAACTTCACTAATAAAATCCAGCTCTGAAAATTGGCACTCGGTATTTCCTTCATTGTATAACATCCTTCTGATGGAGGGCACCCAACCTCTATAGACACCACAGCCTCATTGTCGTAGACTAGATGAAATGGGGTAAGTCCAGTGCTTTCCAAGGGAGTCGTGTGGTAAGCCTAAAGGATACTAGGCAACCCTTCTACACAATCGCTTCCAACATGATCCAGCTTGACTTTCAACCCCTGAACTATCTCTCTGTTGGTAACCTCCATCTGCCCATTGCTTTGAGGATATGCTACGGACGTGAAGGCCTGAGTTATGTCGAATCCTTGACACCAGGCCTGAATCCTGTGACCATGGAACTGCCTTCCATTATCTGAGACTAACTTATGTGGTATTCTAAATCAACAGAGGATATTTCTCCATAGGAATTGAATAACGGCTCCCTCGGTAATCCTAGCCAGGGCTTCCGCTTCCACCCACTTGGAGAAGTAATCCACAGTCACAAGTAAAAATCACTTCTGGCTAGGTGATATCGGGAATGGTCTCACAATATCCATACCCCATTGATCAAATGAGCATGAGACTATGGATGTTTTCAGTGTTTCAATTGGGCGGTGAGTCAGATCTGATGCTTTTGGCAAGACAAATAATCATTTACTAGTCGTTGAGCATCCTTTTGCAGAATAGGCTAGAAATACCCGGCCAGTAATACTTTTTGAGCCAGTGTTCTTCCTCCAGCATGGTTACCGCAACATTCCAGATATATTTCTTGCAAAGCATATTCCGCCTCCTCTATCCCCAAGTATTTGAGCAGTGGCCTAGAGAATGCTCACTTATACAATTGTTCCCCGATCATGGTATATGCATGAACCTTCTTCCTGACCAGTCGGGCTTCTTCTGGGTCAACTGGTAAGATGTCATGTTGAAGGTAACTAATCATCGGTGCCCTCCAATCAATCGGCTCCTCAATATTATTCTACAGATCTATCTGAGCTATTAGGAAGGTCTGAGCTATTGACTTATCCAGCACCCAAGTGGTCAAAGAGCTAGCCATTTTGGCTAGTTCGTCAGCTCTTTGGTTATCCGCCCGGGGAATTTTAGTCACTGTGACCTCCTTAAAATTCTCTTTCATATTCTTATAAGCCTTTCGATATAATTACAGCTTGTCACGGTTAACTTCAAAGTTGCACACTACTTGTTGGGCTACCAATTGAGAATCTGAGTAAACAATTACCCGGGCAACGCCAACATGTCGAGCTGCCTGCAGTCCCGCCAATAGTGCTTCATATTTCGCTTCATTATTTGTGGCTCTGAAATTTAATCGAACAGCCAGTTGTAGTATGCCCCCTTGAGGGGATATCAGAAGCATGCCTACCCCGCTCCCTTGCTGAGTGGATGATTCATCTACTTAGACCCTCCAAGTTTCCTTTGAATCCATTTGATGGACTTTCATCAGAAAGTCCGCTAAGCCTGTGCTTTAATCGTCGTTCGGGGTTGATACTATATGTCATACTCCCCTAACTCAGTTGCCCACTTGATGAGATGGTCGGCGACCTCCACATTAGTAAGGGGCATCCCCATGGTATTATTAGTCAGGACAGTGATGGGGTGTGTGAGGAAATAAGGTTGTAAGCGGCGAGCCATGAGTACCAGTCCATAGACCAATTTCTCTAGGGTCGTGTATCGGGACTTGACTCCTTTTAATAAATGGCTAAAGAAGTACACTGGTCATTGTACATCTTCTTGCTCTTTCACCAACACCGCCCCACGGTTGACAGATAAACCCAGAGCAGCTCTCCAGCAATAGGTTTAAACAATGAAGGTAAGGTCTCCAGGTGCTTTTTTAGTTCCTCAAAGGCCTGGTTGCACTCCTCATCCCATTGAAACTTGGTCGCTCTCCTAAGTATTTTGAAGAAGGGCAGGGCTTTATTCCCAAACTAGGATATGAGCCGGGACAGCACGGTTATCCTTCCAACTAACTTTTGGGCTTCCTTCAAATTTTGAGGAGCCTTCATATCCCTGAGTGCCTGAACCTTCTCAGGATTAGTTTCAATACCTTGCTCTATAACGAGGTATCCTAGAAATTTTCCTCCCTGAGCCCCGAACAAGCACTTCAATGGATTCAGCTTCAGCCCATATTGCCATAGGGTGCCGCAAGTCTCTTCAATGTCTGCAATCAAATTTAGGCCAGAGTGGACTTGACGAGAATGTCATCCACATAAATCTCCACATTTAGACCAATCTATTCTCGGAAGATCTTGTCCATCATCATTTGATAAGTAGCTCCTGCATTTCTCAATCCAAAAGGCATGACAGTATAATAAAAAGTACTATCTGTCGTGATGAAGCTGACTTTTTCCTAATCTTCTGGAGCTAGAGGGATTTGGTGATATCCTTGGTAAGCATCTAGCATACAAATCCTTTCGCAGCCTGCAGTTGAATCCACTATCTGGTCAATCCTAGGTAGCGGGTAACAATCCTTGGGGCTGACGCGGTGGAGGTCGTTAAAGTCGATGTAGACCCTCCACTTATTGTTGGGCTCAGAAACCATGACCACATTGGAGAGTCAGGACGGGAACTGCACCTCTCTAACGTGCCCTGCTTCCCTGAGCTGATCCACCTCAGCTCGAATAATTTTGTTTTGCTCAGCCGAGAAGTTCCGCTTCTTCTACTTGACTGGTCGAGAATCAAGCAGAAGATGTAGTTTGTGCTCAGCCACCTCAGGCCTGACCCCAGGTAGCTCCTCGGGAGGCCAAGAAAAGACATCCCTATTGCAAGTCAAGCATTGGATTAGGTCCATCTTGACCTCGATAGACAAATCGCTTGATATGCGAGTAAGACTCTCCGAACGCTCAGGATAGAGCTGCACTTCCTCCCAAGGGATGAGCTCCTCAGTGGTAGACAAGGACTCCTCTTGAATGACGTGTACACCACCGTCTTGAGTTCTCTGAACTTTGCAAGCCTCCACCCTTACCATGTCTATGGAACACCTGCAAGAGACCAATTGCTCGCCTCTGACTTCCCCGACCTGATCTCCCACAGGAAACTTAATCTTTTGGTGAAAAGTGGAGATCGTCGCTCTGAACTCATGCACTGATGGTCTCCCCAGGATGATGTTGTATGAAGAAGGTGAATCCACCACTATGAAGGTGCTCCTCTTTGTCCGCACCAAGGGCTCACTACCTAGGGATATGGCCAGCTTGATCTGCCCCATGGGTCGTACTTCATTGCCGGTGAAGCCACACAATGAGGTTGCCACAGGTTGGAGTTCACTGGCCTCAATTTACATGCTCTCGAATGCATTTCTGAATAGCACATTGACAGAGCTTTCGATATCCATGAAAACCCTGGCGACGCGACTGTTAGCTATGATGACTTTAATTATTAAAGCATCAACGTGGGAAAGCTCTAGCCCCTCCAAATCTTGTGGCCCAAAGCTGATAATAGGCCCTGTAGATTGTTCCTGGCTACATCCCACAGCGTGAACCTCCAGGTGACGCCCATGTGATTTCCGGGCCCTAGCTGAATCTCCATCGGTGGATCCCCCGGAGATCATACCTGTTGGTCCCTTAGGAGGCCGGCAAGAGGGGAGGGGTGAATTGCCCTAAAAAAATTAACACAAACCTTTCTCGGATTTTCAACTAATAATAATAAAACTTGTAACCAAAAAATAAAACGAGACTAATAAAAAGAAATCAGACACAGAGGGTTTACTTGGTTTGCAATCAGAGGATTGCTAATCCAAGGAAAAGATGGCACACTATCTGATGATCTCCTCTAGACGGAGTAGCCTCTTACAGCGTTAACAGCACAAAAGAAAAAACAGAATTGAAAGAACAGGTTTACAAGTTGTTGTTCTAAACTATAGAAATCAGTGCTATATTTATAGCACTGTTCGGGGCGCCTGGAAGGGTTTCGGGCGCCCTGGGGGGATAAAACTTTATCCCCCAACGTTCAGGTCGCGTCAAATGCGATCTTGGTCAAAATCAACTTCCCGGCGCCCAGACCCTAAGTCTACTCCGGTTGACTTTTCGTGGTCCGGTTCCTCTGCTCCGGTTCAGTTCGTCTTGGTCCGGGTCTTCTGCTCCGGCTCTGTTAGCTTGGGTGATCTCGGCCATCTGAAATAGGGTTCACCCGAACCTAAGTTCAGGCCTTCTCCTCAAGTAGCCATCCTCCCCGGTTTCTCGTCCCTCGAACGTCGCGTACGTTCTTCTCGTCCACTGGTGTACTCTTCCGTGGCACCTCGTCCCTCGGACGCACCGAGCCCGTCGGCTCTCTCCCCGTGCCATCCTTCTCGCTAGCCGCGTCTTTCGCTCTACTACCTGTGTTCCTAAACTCCTGCACACTTAGACACAAGGGTTAGACAAAACAGGACCTAACTTAACTTATTTGATCACATCAAAACACCTTGGGGTTCTAACAATACCAATCTCTCGGATGGCCGCGTTGCCCCTGTTTTCCTCCTCCCGGGCTTCTCCTAATTCTTGGTTGCAACCAAATTGTTGAATACCCTGCCCGGCATGGTCCGGCCGGGGTCTACCTGCCTGTCCTATTGCGATGCGTTGGCCATCCACCAACCTCTGGATTTGAGGAGCAAGCTCAAGTGAAGGTAGGCCCAACTCAGCTGCACGCCAAGAGTCACGAGCGAACTGGAAGCAATCGCTGGTGGCATGAGTGTGGGATCGATGGTAAGTGCAGTAACGTGAACCCCTCGGACCAGGCCTGGGGACTTGGACAACGACAATACGTTAGGTGGACCGGGCTTCCTAACTGGGCAAGAAATGCGGTCGAGTATCCCGAGCGCGGGGCAGAGGCTGAGCTGGCAGTTGGGGTGACCTCCTCCCAGGCTTATTGACAGAAACATGCGCCTTGTCTGCTTTTCTAGGAGCCTCCTGAGCCTCTTCTAGTTTGATATAACTAGCAGCTTTCCCTAGCGTCTCATCGAAGTTCTTGACTGGATCTCGGATGAGGTCTCGGAAGAACTCCCCTTCTACCAAGCCATGGGAGAAGGCGCTCATCAATATCTCTAAAGTAGCGGACAGGACGTCCTGAGCCACCTGGTTGAATCGTTTGATATAACTCCTCAAGGGCTCGGCGGGTCCTTGCTTGAGGGTGAAGAGGCAATGGTATGTCTTTTGAAATTTCCCGCTGCTAGCAAAATGATGCAAGAAAACGGTCTTGAAGTCCTGAAAATAGGTGATGGACCCATTCATCAATCCATCGAACCATTTTTGTGCCGATCTAGAGAGAGTGTTCAGGAACACTCGGCACTTGATGACGTCACTGTATTGATGTAACAGCGAAGCATTCCTAAACTTGCGGAGATGATCTTCCGAGTCCTTGCTACCATCATATTCTCCGATGGCAGGGGGCTTGTACCCCTTAGGTAGCTTCTCTTCCAGTACCCTTGGAGAGAATTGTTGGAGGATCGGTGGCCGGCTTGAAGGGGGGTTGGATAGATGGCACCCCCAAATCGTTAGCTTCCTACACTATTGTTAGTTGCGCAGCGGAATACAAATAATACAAACACAAATACGAAAGCTAAATACAAATACAAAGAACAAGAAAGAGCAACCAAACCAACACACGCCGATTTACGTGGTTCGGAGATAATGCTCCTACTCCACGGCTGTCCGTAAGGTGGACGATCCCTCAATCCGTCGGTGGATTAGTCCCCGGAAACTCCGGCTAGCTCAAACCTCCTTGTGGGTGGAGAAACCTCACCACAACACTCACCAAAAGCACTTGGACACAAGGGAACCTTTGAGCACTTAGTGACTACTAATTAGGCTTTAACCAAGTCTAATTTCGTCGCCTTGGCCGGCCATACCAAGCTCCTTCTTATAGAGCTTGGAACAAATCAGAACCTGATTTGCCCGTTACCAGTCGACTGGTCCTTGCACCAGTCGACTGGTGCCAACCCAACGTCTCTCTCAACGACTATCTATCAGTCGACTGGTCCCAGCCGTTTTGGGCACAGAGAGCTTCTGTGCTCACCACCAGTCGACTGGTCCCAGTATCAGTCGACTAGTACAACCCTAAACTTAGGGTTTCCCATCCCGAGTACATTTCTCTCATGCACTCGTACCCTCACGACTCACTTGACTCTTCTTTTGCAGCCTTGACCTCTTGCCTTCAAGCTTACTTCCTTTGGCTCTCGTCCCTCGGATGCATCCAAGCCCGCGGCTCGTCTCCAATGCCATCCTTCGAGTATGCCTCGAAGTCGCTTCCCTCGGCCCTTGTCCTTGTTGCCTTGTCCACGGTCCCTCGGATGCTCCATCCTTCACCGGACCCGAAGCCATCAACCTGAGTCACATGTGTCACCTGCAGTCCTGCACAACTCAAGTACACATATCAAATAACAAGGGTAAACCTAACTTAAACCCTTTGCCCAAACACCAAAACACATGGTCCCGCGGACCATTGGGATTGCTCCAACAATCTCCCCCTTTTTGGTGTTTGGCAATACGTTTAAGTTAGGGAAAACAAATAGCAAATAACAATGCTAATAACAAATGGACTTACATCGCCAAGGCTGCACACTTGGACTTACACCGCCGAATGGACTTACGATGCCAAGGCTACACACTTGGACTTATAATGCCGAATGGACTTACGATGCCAAGGCTACACACTTGGACTTACTCCGCCGAATGGACTTACGATGCCAAGGCTACACACTTGGACTTACACCGCCGAATGGACTTACGATGCCAAGGCTACACACTTGAACTTATAATGCCGAATGGACTTACATTGTCAAGGCTACACACTTGGCAACCGCCGAATGGACTTACGTTGCCAAGGCTACACACTTGGCAACCGCCGAATGGACTTACATTGCCAAGGCTACACACTTGGCAATCGCCGAAACAATGCACCAAGCATCTGAACATATCCCAAGGCTCCCCCTACACCTAAGCTCCCCGTTGAGCTAGGATTTTATCACCAGGCTTTTTAAGAACCTATCCCAAGGCTCCCCCTACGCAAAGGCACTAAAGGTTTTCCCAACTAAACCTTAATTCTCCCCCTTTGCCTAACATCCAAAAAGTTCTCCAACAATATCCCAATTGTTGAAAATTTATCATCCAAATTGACCATAAACTCATGTATTAATCCCCCTTGGATCCCATACATCTAAGCGAGTTGACATGGTCACAAACCAAAGTTGAAAACAATTTCAGACTGGTATCAGTCGACTGCCCTAAGTGCCAGTCGACTGCCCCCTTCGACACAACCTTACAGAAGCATTCTGTGGTCAAAATCTACTGTTACCAGTCGACTGGTATCTGCACCAGTCGACTGGTACCCTATTTCTGAAAAAATCAGCCTTTTCAGGCCAACTTCAGAAATGCACCAGAAATTCCTTAGACCTCCAAAAATCCCCAAATTTTGTGGAGAGGTCTATTGTACCCTTGTCTACTTGGGAAAAATATATTAAAAAATATATCTATCACCAATCCCAAGATTGACACAAAATCCAAAACTAGCTAAATGGTTCAATTGAACCTTGACCTAAAGTCCTAGTTTTGACTTCCTCTTGATGTATTTGCTCATACCAACCCACAATGCATCCCTAGCATTGGTTTATATGGCATCTATACATCCAAAACCATTTATCATGCTATATGAACCCAAATGTCATATTTCTTGCATGAAACACAAACCATGTGTGCCAAATCCCTAGGTTTGAGACTCAAATCCATCTCCAAACCTTTTGGCACACTCCATGGCTCCTCTAGACTCCCAAGTAGTACCCACCTGAGATCCATTGGCCATGGGTCCCAAATTGACTCTTTGAGCTCCCCCTAGAGCTCTTAACCTTAGCCACCTCCCTAGGTGACTCATCCACAATGACTAGGCCACATCGGTGCACTTCCGGTGACACTTGGCCTACAAACCTAACTTTCTTAACCTTGGACACTTTGTCCTTGGTTAATTTTTCCTTACTTTTAAATGGCTTTCCCTTGCCATTTATTGGCTTCTCCTTGCTATAGTCATATGCAACCCTAGCATAAGACTTTCCCTTAGCTTTGGAGGACTCTCCCTTTCCATGATCATTTGCCACCCTGGCATATGAACTCTCATTGGCCTTGGAGGGACTAGATCGGTATCCCAAACCCGATCTATCATTGTTGGGTTTTGACTCCCCAACACCATACTTAATCCCTTAGATCCAATAGTGAATCTCTTAAGGAATTTCTCCAAACCATCAAGCTTTGCCTTCAAAGCTTGATTCTCCCTTTCTAGGTTCCTAAACCTAGAGTCAACATGTCCACCTTGGACATTCCTAGACCTACCCTTTCTAGGCATGTGTCTCCCCTTCTTAGGATTAATGCCTTGGACCTTCTTAGGTCTACCATTCCTAGGTTTTTCATGAATTGGCCTCCTAGGGTTTTGATCTACATTAACTCTATTCCTATTATGATACTTAAATCCAAAATTTTGCATTGCTACATAATGATAATCATTATTTTTCCTAGCATGCATGGGAACATAAGAATTTGCATTGCATTTCAAATTAGGGTATACCTCCCTTACCCTTGAAGCTCCCCCTTGACTTGAGCTCCTCTTCTTCTTCTCCCACTTCTTTAAATATGCAAGCTTCTTGATTTCCCTCTTCTTGGGGCATTTGGTGTGATAGTGTCCCTTCTCCCCACACGTGAAGCATGTAATGCACATTCTCCTCTTTTGGGCTTCTTTATTCCTACAACCCATGTTAGTATTCAAAATAACTTGATTGGGTTTAGGAGTTACCTTCTTCTTACCCAATGGACACCTACTCTTGTAGTGTCCCTTCTCATTGCAACCGAAGCACACAATGTGAGCTTTTGATTTTGCTTCGGTAGAGGTGCTCACTAGATTAACCACTTCCAAGACCTCTTCTTCTTCTTCACTTGCCTTGGAATTTTCTTCAATTATTGAGGATGTAGATGATGCCTCATCTTCCTTCTCCTCCTCGGATGTTGAGCATGGCTCAACTTCCGTTTGCTCCTCCTCAACTTGAGCAATTAAACTCATCTCCTTGGGTTCTTCTTCTTCTTGTGTAGGTTTAGGTTCTTCCCGTAGAACCATCTTCACCTTGCTCCACAAATCGTGGGCGTTCTCATAGTCACCTACACGACTCATCAAGTTATTAGGCAAAATATCAATCAAAATAGATATTACCTTATCGTTTGCCTTTGACCGTGTGGTTTGCTCCTCCTTCCAATGTCGTGGTCGTAGCTTCTTCCCTTTCTTGTCTTTAGGGACTTCGAATGGTTCATTTACCACCATCATGGTGTCCCAATCCGTGTCGAAGAAGACTTCCATCTTCATCATCCAATACGTGATGTCCCCAAGGCTTCCTCCTTCAAATTTTGGAGGGACAATAAACCCGGCCATCTTGTGCTTCCTTGGCGGTTAGTCCAACGGAGAGCGTCCTCGCTCTGATACCACTTGTTGGAAGATCGGTGGCCGGCTTGAAGGGGGGTTGGATAGACGGCACCCCCAAATCGTTAGCTTCCTACACTATTGTTAGTTGCGCAGCGGAATACAAATAATATAAACACAAATACGAAAGCTAAATACAAATACAAAGAACAAGAAAGAGCAACCAAACCAACACGCGCCGATTTACGTGGTTCGAAGATAATGCTCCTACTCCACGGCTGTCCGTAAGGTGGACGATCCCTCAATCCGTCGGTGGATTAGTCCCCGGAAACTCCGGCTAGCTCAAACCTCCTTGTGGGTGGAGAAACCTCACCACAACACTCACCAAAAGCACTTGGACACAAGGGAACCTTTGAGCACTTAGTGACTACTAATTAGACTTTAACCAAGTCTAATTTCGTCGCCTTGGCCGGCCATACCAAGCTCCTTCTTATAGAGCTTGGAACAAATCAGAACCTGATTTGCCCGTTACCAGTCGACTAGTCCTTGCACCAGTCGACTGGTGCCAACCCAACGTCTCTCTCAACGGCTATCTATCAGTCGACTAGTCCCAGCCGTTTTGGGCACAGAGAGCTTCTGTGCTCACCACCAGTCGACTGGTACAACCCTAAACTTAGGATTTCCCATCCCGAGTACATTTCTCTCATGCACTCGTACCCTCACGACTCACTTGACTCTTCTTTTGCAGCCTTGACCTCTTGCCTTCAAGCTTACTTCCTTTGGCTCTCGTCCCTCGGATGCATCCAAGCCCGCGGCTCGTCTCCAATGTCATCCTTCGCGTATGCCTCGAAGTCGCTTCCCTCGGCCCTTGTCCTTGTTGCCTTGTCCACGCTCCCTCGGATGCTCCATCCTTCACCGGACCCGAAGCCATCAACCTGAGTCACATGTGTCACCTGCAGTCCTGCACAACTCAAGTACGCATATCAAATAACAAGGGTAAACCTAACTTAAACCCTTTGCCCAAACACCAAAACACATGGTCCCGCGGACCATTGGGATTGCTCCAACAAGAATGGCACTTGCTCCTCAGGTTCTACTCGGGGCTCCTCTCTGAGAACTATAGCTTTCCCTTTCTTCGAGTCCCCAGGCGGGGAGCTTTCCGCCATAAAAGCTTGTGGTTACTCTTTCTTGTTATAGTAACCAAGATCCTGATGGTAATAGCCCAGGTCGGGTTCCCTATAGAAGGTCGGGGAAACTCTTCTAGCTGCTTCCTCTTAGATCCTCTGTCAAAATGTGAGTCGGGTCCTTGGACACTTCTGCCATCTTTTGCGGTCGCGAAGCGGTGGTCTATTTGTCGGAAGCTGCCCGCTTCTTAGACTTCTTGAATAGCTCGTACTCCCCTGCCGTCATGGTCACGTTGATTCTGCCAGACTCTTCCATCTTCACACTCTGGAACAGGTGAAGGAAGTTCCCACAGACAGTGTCAAATTGATCCCGTCTGGAATCTGAGTCAGACGAAGGTCGGACGAGTTGTCGTTGGAGTTGACGGAGGGGTGACTAGGACACCTTTCTTGAATGCACCTATCTGCACTGACCCTTACGTGGCGATGGCTCGTGCGGATGACCTAACTTGTGGTACTTGAACTTTGCGCGCACTCAGATGAGCCCACCAAACGTTAGAGGCCAGAAACTAGGGAAAAAATCCCTAGAGCAGGCCCTCCGATACTCAAGTCAGGTACTTTTCCCCAGAAGAAAAGTGTACGAAGCAGAATGAAAAAAAATAGAAGACAAGTGCGAGAAGATGAGAGTGCGTACCTCCACAAGGGAGAGGACTTCCCCCTTTGTATATGACAGTGCTTAACTTCTGGAGACTAACGGGTGTCAAGGAATGTCGGGTGTCAGGACCTGTCTGGTGATGAGTGACACGTGGCATCCTCCTATAAGTTGGAGGAAGGTTCTCTTTGCAGCTGCTCGCAAACCATTGGAATATTTCCTGATGTGCAGCAGTTATTCTCTGACAGACGGTTACGATTCCTTGACCGCATTGTCATGTAGTGCCTTCCCTACCAGGTATAAATGTGAGAAACTCAAGATGATCAATGGTTGAAGGACCAGGCCTAGATATAGCTGCATTCTGTGAACCCGCCCGGTTGAAGCAAGTCCAACATCATCTTGATTGTGCCCCGTGACTTAGTTATGGGTTCCTCAGGTCGGAGGTCCCGGTCTGTAAGATCCTGGCCGAGAATATCATGTTTGTATATGCAGACCAAGCTGAGAAAGCCTGCCCAGCAAGGATCGTTTAAGCTTTCCCGATTATGCCCTCTGCTATGCTATAGATCGGGAATCTTGATCTGTAGGTCTCGATCGGGTAATATACGACTCACTGTCTTCGAAGGTCCAACCCAACCCTTTACCATCCGTTGACCGCCACGTCCCCTCGACTTCTGACTATCATGTCCTCTTGACTTCTGACTGTCACGTGCTCTTGACTTCTAACTATCACATCTCTTTAACTGTTGATTGTCATATCCTCTTGACTCATGATGACTAAGCCTTACCCATATGTACTGTATCAGCTATTAAAAGGAAAATATTGATTTATCTCCGTGTGTACTGTTGGAGGAAGCCATGCTACAAAAAATGTGGTCGGTTGTCTGGCAGTTTGAGACTGCTGTCATGAGAGACATGATCTTAATTTCAGTGGCAATCGCAAAAGGCTATTCGCCCCAACACGCTAATCAGGCCCAATCACAGAGGAGGAAAAATAAATTAATTTCAAAAATAAATTAACTCTACTTCTCCTCCCCTCTCCATTTAATTCAAGGCCATTGTTTTAGGTGGCGCGACAGGGGACGAGAACAGGGCACAATGCAGAGTCGACTGATGCAGTTAAGCGGCGGCGGCGGCCACGGCAGCATCGCGTTGAGGAAGGGGCCGTGGACAGCGGAGGAGGACGAGATCCTGGTGGAGTACGTGAGGAAGAACGGCCCCCGCAACTGGAGCTCCATTCGAACCCAAGGCTTGCTCCTCCGCGACAGGAAATCATGCCGCTTCCGCTGGGTCAACGTACTGCAGCCCGGTCTCAAGACGTACGTTCGCGCATAAAGATATATATTCTGCGTATAATATCGTCGTCTCGATGCATGTTTCTATCATACCATGTTAACATGGAATGATTTGCAGAGGGTGCAAGTTCTCGGAGGAGGAAGAGCGGGTGGTGATCGAACTGCAGGCGCAGTTGGGGAATAAGTGGGCGAGGATCGCCACCTACTTGCCCGGCCGAACCGACAACGATGTCAAGAACTTCTGGTACACCAGGCAGCAGCGACTCGCCAGGAGTCTGCGCGATTTGCGCCGGCCAGAAGCGACTCGCCAGGATTCTGCAAACTCCCAGCCCCTTCCTCCTCCTCCTCCTCCTCCTCCTCCTCCTCCGCAGGATCAATATGCATCCGCTTCGCAGATGCTAATCCAGGTTAATCAATTAACTTTACACGTATCAGACTATAATTTTGGGATTAATTCAAACTCTCTCTCTCTCTCTCTCTCGACAATTAGGATTCTGCAAACTCCCAACCCCTTCCTCCTCCTCCTCCTCCTCCTCCTCGGCAGGATCAATATGCATCCGCTTCGCACATCCTAATCCAGGTTAATCAATTAACTTTACACGTACCAGACTATAATTTTGGGATTAATTCAAACTCTCTCTCTCTCTCTATCTCTCTCTCTCGAATTAATTAGGATTCGTTTACGGATGATCATCTCCGCCAGCTCGATGGCGTCGTCGACTACGATTTAGAGTACTCCTTCATGAACTACAGCTCTTCAATGCTCGAATTTGACGTGCCCCCGCAGCTCTTCACCGCCCCTTGGCAGTCATCCCTCGACCTCCCGCCCGACCTCGATCTCTGGCAGTTCCAGGACCCACATTTCAGCCATCGGCTCCTCCCTGAGGAGCCACGCTTCTTCGGCGTGATGAGGTCGGATCAGGAGACGGAGTTGCCATGGCCACTGGACAATTTCGACGAGTTACCGCACGACATGTTCGATTTCATCGACCAGCCGCCACCGCCACCGATTACCAACTCGTGCTAGCTACTGTTTGGCGAGGATCGTCATTTGCTTGCCCTACCTCACCGACAACGGTGTCAAGAACTCCTGGAACACCGTGTAAACTGCAAATCATAGGATGTAAAATGGAATTTTGCTACTGTATGTTTTGGGATCGTATATTATTAAGCGTTTTATATTATTATTATTATATAAAAAAAATATTACCCTAGTTAGTTTATATATATATATACCTTAATTATCTTATGCAATTAATTTGATATATAATTTAATAGCATGTGTGGAAAAATGGAGCAGGCATGGAAGGTTATATTTCAAAGCGGTGAGATTAATTATGGCGAGGTGTGTAGGAGAGTACAATTTAAATTCAATTGAAATAATCACTGAATCAAATTAATTTAAAAGTTTAATTTGATTGATTTAGAAATTCGGTTTTATTTGTTTTTAAATATCGATTATTATTTAATTTTGGTTTTGAATTTTAAAGATTTATTAAATCAATTAAACTGATTAAATTTTTAATTAAAATAACTTTTTTATTAAAGTATTAATTTAAATTTTAAAATTTATTTGACGAGGAAGATACGGATAAAGAGTCGTTCCCACCAATGATCCCACCAATTTATTTTAAAATTCATTTGAGGAGTTGTTTATTTTTTTGCTGCAAAAGATTCCTTAGACACGAGAATAAGGAAAGAAAGGGAAAGGTCGTTGCTCCCACCAATGAACCTCTAAATAGGAACTTATCGTTGACAAGTTTGAAATAGGTAATAGATAACAATTAAAAATTACGATCAGATTTCTTTCGTTATCCTGTTGCCAAGCGTATATTTCTATTGTCTAACTGTCATCTCGTATGAAACCTAATCCTATTCAACCAAACAGGACACGTAATATGCAGAACTAAATTGACAAAATCATAAAACATAGCCATGGTTGTTGACTATTGCGTCATTGACAAAATCATAAAACATTGATGCGTGCTTAAATGCTTTCTTTTCCAAACTGACCCTTTAGTAGGGTGTAATTAAAGGTTGTTAAATTTTTATGTGGATAATCGGTACATGAGAGATAGTCAATAAAATTAATTGAGATTATTATTTTTTTTATTAAAATTGGTATCACGAATATGTATGATTTTTAAAGAGATTACAATTAAAAAAAAAAAGCTGAACTCAAACATAAGTTCGAGGTCTGAGGTTTAAGGTTTTTATTTGAAGAGGATTAGTGAAATTTTAAAGTTTTCTTTTCTCTAAATTGAGAATATGGAGGGGTTATGAAAAAGATATTAAATGAAAATTACACCAAACAATTTCAAATAAAAATAAACAAATATGTATGATTTAATAAATAGGATCCAAAAAAAAAATTATAGTAACAATTTTTTTTTTTTTATAATAGAGAGAGTAGTAGTGAAGTCGGATAATATAGTGATTATCTTACATACGGATAAAAAAAGGCGCTTACGTGAAGGCAAGAAGAGAAAACTATTATCCTCTAATTTTTTTAAAAAAAATATTTAATAACCGAAGATAATTCCTTAAACAATTAAACAGATGATTATATAGACTTTAGACCTTAAGATAAAAAAAATCTTAATATATAGACAATAATTCTTAACTTTGAAAGAATGGAAAGAAATTCTAGCAGAAAAGAAAAAATTCATAACATATTCATAATTCTAAAATCCTTAAATGGACACCTAATCCAAAAATACAAAAGATAAAAATTACTAAAAATACTCTAAATACTAAAAACCTAAAAATTACCAAACATTGAAAATTGCCAAAAATAAAATACTAATAAAAATCTTCAGACCCTCTTGCATCAGTCACCCTAGGTTGAAAAACTCATCCTCAAGTTTAAAATAATATCATATAGTAGTATAGGAGGAGATTGTTAGGACCAAAAGTAGCTAGAGGGGGGGTGAATAGCTCTTCGCGTGCCCGTTGCTCGGCGTTGCTTGTTTCTTCGAAGATATGCAGCGAAAAATACAGAAACAACTCACACAACGCTAACACGGTTGGTTTACTTGGTATCCACCTCACAAGAGGTGACTAGTCCAAGGATCCACACCACGCACGCACCCTCCACTATGAAAACACTCCTTTTCGGTAACTACCGAGGGCGGAGAAGCCCTACAAGACTCAGTACAAGAAAAGAGGGAAAGGATACAAGAAATACAAGCTTACAAGCTTACAATGAGTACAAACCCTAACCCTAGCTTCTCTTCTTGACTTTGATCCGCCTCTTGACTTGGAAACCTTCCAAGATCCTTCAAGAACTGGCGATCTGAGCTTTGAGAGTGCTGTGGAGAAGCTGGCGAGAGATCTGAAGTGAATCGGTGAAGAGATCCCGCAGCCATCACACGCCTGCAGCTATAAACGACGCCAACGGTCGGATCCCGATCGATTCGAATGATCCCAATCGATCGGGGAGGCTTTGGATCGATCCACGGATCGATCCAGAGCGCCTCTGTGCTCTGGAAAAGCGCCTGGATCGATCCACGGATCGATCGCGCGAAGCAGCCGCGTCCCAATCGATCCACTGATCGATTGGGACCTCTGGATCGATCCACGGATCGATCCAGAGGCTCTCTGTTCGCTGGGACAGGTCTGGATCGATCCACTGATCGATCCAGCACTTGATTCTTGTCCAAAACCAAGTCCCAAACCTCCCAAACCAACATCCGGTCAACCTTGACCTATTGGTATGTCATGCCTAGCATCTAGTCACTCCCTTGACCTGCTAGGACTCCCTTACCAAGTGTCTGGTCAATCCCTTTGACCCACTTGGACTTTTCTCTGTGCCAAGTATCCGGTCAATCCCTTTGACCTACTTGGACTTTTCTTTCATGCCAAGTATCCAGTCAATCGTTTGACCTACTTGGACTTCCCAGCACCAGATGTCCGATCATCCTTGATCCATCTGGATTTTCCCTTGCCTGGCTTCACTAACCAGGACTTTCACCTAGCTTCACTCACTAGGGTTTTCCATCTGCCTAGCTTCACTCACTAGGACTTTCACCTGGCTTCACTCACCAGGATTTCCATCTGCCTAGCTTCACTCACTAGGACTTTCACCTAGCTTCACTCACTAGGGTTTTCCATCTGCCTAGCTTCACTCACTAGGACTTTCACCTAGCTTCACTCACCAGGATTTCCATCTGCCTAGCTTCACTCACTAGGACTTCCTTCTGCCTGGCTTCACTCACCAGGACTTCCTTCTGCCTGGCTTCACTCACCAGGACTTCCTTCTGCCTGGCTTCACTCACCAGGACTTTCATACTGCCTAGCTTCACTCACTAGGTCTTTCATTTTGCCTAACATCCCAGTTAGGACTTCCCAGTCAAGTATCCGGTCAACCTTGACCTACTTGACTCTTCTTCAATCAATATCTTATTGTCAAACATCTAAACCCAAACCAAGACTCAGCTTGGTTACCCAGGTCAACCTTGACCTGAGGAATATTGCACCAACAGAGATCATGTGGTATCAACTCGATAAAATCTAATAGCACTTACTGCACTCCTGCTGATAAATTAGAATAAAAATTCCGGAGTACATAATTTGCTTTGCCAAGAACCGACCATTCTCCTCCACACTATCATCAACTATGTTTAAATCAAGATCTGCCCGACAACAGTTTTTGAAGGGAAATCATTAACAATAGTAATACCCTGTCATCTAAATAGAACTCTGAGGAGCGATATCCTCAACGTTCTCATCAGCTATACTAAGGTCAATATTTAGTGGCAGATGACTCTTCTTTCCAGCACCATCAGATAACAAGTTACTTAAGTTCTTTCAGGACGATCTAGTGACTAGCACATGAGATATTATCATCATAAGATCTGAGGTTCAAATTTCGGCAAAGCCAAGATAAAATATCTTCCTTATGTACTAGTTACTATTCCAAAGGCTAGTAATCCGCCTAGTAGTCATCCATGATTTACCTTCTTCATGTTGACCCTGAGACAAATTGATAAAAGCGCTAAGAGCGAACGTATTCATTTTTGTCACCCTCAGATAACAAGTTACTTAGAGAAATGTTTTCCACAACCCAACTTGCTGGAATACACAAGTAGCCGCTGGGTTTTTCCACCCAGGCTCACCCCTAGTCTTACACAAAATTTTAGATGGAACAAACGAACCTTTTTGTCCATTTAATTAGAGTGCCTGATGTGATTGAAGTTTGTCCATTTAATTTTTTTTTTATCTATTTTAATTTTTTTTGTACTTAATAGTATAACCAAATCTTGAGACTTTAAAGATAAAAACTTATTTACTAAGCCAGAGTTTAAAATAAAATCGCCGTTTCGACAACTGTGAGAGGATGCTTACCGCTCCCCCTATACATATATAATAAAACTCACTATAATAATTTTTTATTTTAAATTAAAATTTTAAATATTTTTTAATAAAAAAATTAATCGATTTAATAAGCTTAATTGATTTTTGAAATTCAAAATCAAAACCAATTTAACTGAAATAACAGATATATGAATCGAACTTTTAAATTAATTCAGTTACCATTGTATTCAGCGTCAGACACTTTCTATATTCTTCAAGTACGATTAGGGGCGGAAATTAGAAAAAAAAAAAATTAGGAGACTGTACCGATAATTTTTTTTTACGGTTAAATAAATATATATAATTTTTTTTAGAGGTTGGATGGTTACTAGTTAGGGTTTAGTTTGAAATGAGGAAGAGGAAGAAGAAGGGAGGAAGAGGGATAAGATGGGGAAATGGAGGAATTTGGGAGGGAAATCATGTGAAGACAGTTAATTTAATCCTAAGAAGTGAGAATGTTTAGGACATCCATAACAGAGCAGTTAATTTAATCCTATCCATACAGACAGTGCTCTCACCTCTCGTATTTAGATGATAGAGCTCACTCAGAGGTCAGTGGGGACATCATCCAAATGTAAGAGAGGTGAAAATACTGTTTGTACATGTTTGTACAAGTAAATTTAAATTTTCCGATCATATGTGTCACCGAATATTAAGAAGTTTGAAATCTCGAGCCCAAATTCTTAATCTCTTTCATCCTGTGTTTTTTTTGTTGGGAGCACAAAAATCCAAAAAACGTACAAACCATTGGAGATGAAAAAGTTGAAACACCTAATAGCTAATAACTAAAAATTACGGTCATAATAGCGTTTTGTTTGTGTATCCCCTTCCTGTTTGATTCACTGATGGGCCCTCGTGCTAGTTACCTGGAGCAATCTGTTTTTTATATCGTTGATAGTTAAATCCATTGATTTTTGTTCACCATTTCTTTCGTTGTCCGGTTGCCAAGTGTATATTTCTATTGTCTAACTGTCATTTCGTATGATACGTAATCCTATTCAACCAAACAGGACACGGAAATCATAAAACATCGATGCGTGCTTAAACAGATTTCATAAAAGGCTGAACTCAAACTTAGGTTTGAAGTTTGAGATTTTTATTTTAAAAGGGTTAGTGAAATTTTAAAGTTATTTTTTTCTCTAAATTGAGAACATGGACGGGTTATAAAAAAGATATTAAATGGAAATTATACCTAACAATATCAAATAAAAAAATAAATATGCACGATTTAATAACGTAGGATAAAAAAAAAGTTATAGTAAATTTTTTTTTATTAGTGGAGAGAGTACTAGTGGAGTTGGATAAGATAGTGATTATTTTATGATTATTTTTTTAAAAAAGAAAATTCTAGAACATAAGACATAAATTTTAATATATATATATATATATATATATTTAGAAATAAAGCAAAGAAATCCGAATAGAAAAGAAAAAATTTATAACATATTTATAATTTTAAAATTCTTAAAAACGGACACAAAATCTAAAAAAAAACATAAAAATTACTAAAAATATTCTAAATACTATAAACATGAAAATTTACAAAAATTGAAAATTACAAAAATAGTAATACAAATCTTCAGGTCCTCCGGTAACCGTCACCCCATATTAAAAAAATTCATCCTCAAATTTAAAATAATATCAAGTGATAGTGTAGGAAGAGATCATTTAGTATCAACTGATAAAATCTATTAGCGGTTGCTACACTTCTGTTGATAAATTAGGATCAAAGTTCTAGAGTACATTTGCTTTGCCGGTAGGAAGTCCTCTGGGTGCATGTTGAATGCGAAAAAGTGTCAGCTCGGATATATGAGTAGTGCTTGCCAAGAACCGACCATTCTCCACACGATCATCAACTTTGTTTAAATCAATTTTTGAAGGGAAATCATTAACAATAGTGATACCTGCCATCTGAATAGAACTCTAAGGGGTCATAACCTCAACAGTCTCATCTCGACAGTCTCATCTAGTATGCTAATGTCAATATTTAGTGGCAGATGACTCACTATAAAATACAGTCATTTAATGACGAATTTTATAACAAACTTTTTTTAAAAAAAAATCGTTGCAAAATTCATTTGCGAAGAAATTTGTGATAAAAAAAATTCATTGCAGGTAAGGCATCGCTAAATTTGACGATGAAAAACTGAAAATTCATTGTAAATTTTATAACGAATATCATATTCGTCGTAGATTCTACGACGAAAACAAATATTCATCGCAAATTTCGATGTTCAAGATCTCGGATGAGAAACAAAATTTGTCGCAAATTTAGTAACAAAAAGCGCATTAATTGTAGATTTGCGACGAATGATGATTCGTTGCAAAAACTGTGACAAAAACGTATGCATTGCAACCCGCGATGAAAAACAGATTCGTTAGAATACTACCGAAAATTCAATTTATGTGACGAAAAAAATAATTTCATTGTAGTTTATGACGAAAACTCATATTCGTTGCAAATCTACGATGAAAATCTATATTATTACATATTTACAACGAAAATGAAAATTCGTCATAAATTTCCAGCAAAAATCAAAATTATTCGCAAATTTAAAAATCATAATTGGTCATAAATTTACAATGAAAATCAAAATTCATCATAAATGTCTAATGAAAATCAAAATTCGTCACAAAGCTTTATATTATGATAGATTTGCAACACAACAAAATTGAATACAATACACATAAATACAACAAAAATGAATACAAAAACAACAATAACATAAACCAAACATATTCATCGTCAACAATATCCAAACATGTTTCACATCCAAATACAACTAATAACATATACCAACAATACAACTAACAACAAAAAAAATAAATACAACAAAGTTTCAACCAAATTACAACAAACATATTTCTAAGTTATGATATCCAAATTACAATCTCATATCAAAATATCTCAAAATAAGAAAAAGATATAATAGAAGATAATATGATCCTCGAGAGATCATTGTCATTCTAATCTTCTTCTTCTACGGGTATTAGAAAATAAACAAACAAAAAAAAAATCCAATAAACTAACACAAAAACAAATAAAGGAATGAAATAGAAATAAGAATTTAAGCATGTTTTATAACAGAAATTACAATAGGCATTTATTTTCAATTTTGTTGAAATTTATTTTCACATTAAAACTAACATATAAAATAATATAAACATGTAGCTTCATCGATAGAATCTGCTCTAAATAACACCAGCTTGTATTTTAGCAGCAAAAAGGTAATTCTAAATGATAAGCTACCTTACCTATGCTTGAGTTACGACTACTTTTGGGCTTTGCAAATGTAACCTGGGAAATAACATAGTTCAGCTGCAAAGGGGGAAAAACATGATAGTAAGCAGACGCTCAAAGCAAACAAGAAATTTGACTAAGCGTGAACCAATATAATATAAGGAGCATTTTACTTGGCAATACTGAAGGCTTGCATCTTTACTCCGGAATATTTTTGCAATGAATTTTCCATCTACTCGAAGTACGTGAGTAACAATTGTTGTTTCACTATCTGTGACTTTGGGATGGACAGTTGATTATTACACAGTAGTGTTATCATCATGGAATCATATCAAACTCACATTGGACCTGATATAATTCATATCAGGTCTAACATGGGCCTAATATGATTCATATCAAGTCTATCGTGGAGGTTTTTTGCTGATTTTTTTTAAATATTTTAACACCTTCTAAAAGTCAAAATAAATAATGGATATCACATTTGAACTCCTTGCAACATCAGGAATCCATAAGAACTGAAATGGGTATAATCGGATTTCTCTAGGTCCATCAGTGGATTTTAACCGAAACTCATTGATAGACCTAAAGACCTCATATTACACCCATTTCAGTTTCTGTGGATTTCTGAGGTTACAAGTAGTTCAAATATGCTATTCATCATTTATTTTAGCTTATCAGATGCGTTAAAATATAATAAGGAAGAACCGGTAAAAATCTCCACGTTGGGCCTGATATCTCTTCATATCAAGCCCAACATGGAGAGAATAAATGTACAATGTCTTTTAATGGGAAATTCTATTATACTTCTTTGAGGATTTTTGAGAATTATGCTGAATTACTAACTAACCAAGGGCTTTTGACAACTACATTCTAATTTAGAGTATTTAAAATTTTTGGAGCCAGATGAACCATCATGCAAGCTTACCATATTGAGTGATCGGATTTCTCTAACCACAAAAAGTTTCTTTATAGATATCTTATAGCTTTTTATGCTTAAATAATTTTAGTTTATTTGCATAGTTTTGTTGTTTTGTTGTACCCATCTATTTTTAACAAGTTGCTCTTATCTAAAATTTGTGTCATTAACCCTTAGTAGACCATGAGTAATTCTATACTATTTGCTTTGCCTAAAATTTATAATTTCAACACAAACCTGTTAGCTTGTATTTTAGAGCATTTCATTGTCAGTTAATTATCTCTGTTTCTCTAGTGAAGAACCTTATATTTGCCCTTAATCCTTCCAAATTTCAAATCATCATGGGTCTTAGCTGGTCCAGATGATAAACCTGTTGGTTTATTCAAGTCTCTTTTCATTGTTGTATCCTCAAAGAAGTAAAATAGAATTTTTCATTATTAGGCATTGTACATTAATTCTCTCCACATTGGGTCTGATATGATTCCATATCAAGCCCATGTTGGGCCTGATATGATATATATTAGGCCCACGTTGGATCTGATATAATACATATCAGGGTCAATGTGAAAAATTTTATCGATTATTTCTTATTATATTTTAACACCTCCGATAAGTCAAAATAAATAATGAATAACATATTTCAACTACTTGCAACCTCAGAACTCTACAGAAACTGAAATGAGTACAATCTAAGGTCTCGAGGTCCATTAGTGAGTTTTGATCGAAACTCACTGATGGACCTAGAGAGCTCTGATTGCACTTATTTCAATTTTTGTGGATTTCTGAGATTACAAGGAGTTCAAATTTGCTATTCATAGTTTATTTTAGCTTCTCTAAATATATTAAAATATTATAAAAAAAATTAATTAAATTTTAAATGTCGTTGGATTGATATGATTTGTATATCAGACCTATGCTATATATGCATGCAAATAAAAAAAAAAGAGGAAAGAAAAAAAATAAAAAAAGTTGGATGCATAGGAGAGATGAGAGAGGAGATAGGAAAGAGAAGAGGGAGAAAAGAAAAACGACAGAAAAAAAATTAGATTTGTCAAAAGGATAGAAAAGAAGTACACTTGAAAAAGTGTCCTTTGGTAAATTTTAAAGTAACATACGTTTTTTTGGTTAATTAAGATTTCTAGCTGCGTCATTTGATAAATTGCCAAAGTAAATTTATTAATTCAAGAACAGAAAAGAGAATAATACGATTCAAGAGTCAGCTTGATAAAACTGAAACAGAACTGGAAGTTGTGCAACCATGACCAAAATTTAAACTTCAAAAGCTTCGCAACATTTCATGGTTTGTTGTTGAATTGTGTGAAATTTTTTTGGTTACTAAATTAGTTACTAATTAGTAATAATTTATTTTTTGTTATAAAATTCATTTGTAAATTAGGGACGAAAAAAAAGTCATTGTAAATATTTATCCCTAAATGACTCATTTTTATAATTTGTACTAACTTTTCTTTCCAGCACCATCAGATGACAAGATCCCTAGAATACGAAATGGCTTCCACAACTCATCTTTCTGGGATGCACAAGTAGCCGCGGGGTTTTTCCACCCAGGCTCACCCTTAGTCTTACACAAAATTTCAGATTGAACAAAAGACCCACCCTTTTGCCCATTTAATTAGAGTGCCTGATGCGATTGAAGTTTGTCCAGTTAAAAATTTTGTTGTCTCATTTAAATTTTTTATTATACTTAATACTATAACTCTACCATTAAACCTTAAAAATAAAAACTTATTTACATAATCAAGAGCTTAAAAAAATAAACAAAAAAAAAATCACAGCTGTGAGAGGGTGCTCACCACTGCCTATATATATATATATAGTCACTATAATAAATTTTTATTTTAAATTAACATTTTTAATATTTTTTATAAAAAAACTTAATCGATTAAATAAGTTTAATTGATTTTTGAAATTCAAAATCAAAACCAATTTAACTAAAATAATAGATATATGAATCAGATTTTTAAATTAATTCAGTTCGCACGGTATGCAACTTCAGGCACTTATTGTATTCTCCCAGTACAATTTTGGAGATTGAATTACACTGATAATTTTTTTACAGTTATATATATATATATATAAAAGGTTGGGTGGTGTCTAGTTAGGATTTAATTTGTATTGATTCGGATAGCATGAAATACAACTGAAAAGTGAACTGTAAATGACTTACATAAATCTCCCGATGAACTCGCTAAAGATATTGTCAAAGACGTCGCTATTGCTGTCGCCAAGAAGATCACCACTCGGAACCTTCTCGAACTTTTTCACGAACCAAATCCCAGCCTCTGGACGTTCTAATGCTCGCTGATCACCTCACAACTTCGCTGTGCTCTCTGATCACCTCCGCTTCATCCGTTGCTCCCTTTCTCATTGCTTGGATGCTCCTTTTATAGGAAGGCCGAGGAAGACGAAGGGGAGATGACGCCCCTTCGTCTCCTTGGCATTTGCAGCAACGAGACGTTTGCAGCAATGAGAGAGACGACCCCCTTCGTCTCTTGTAACGCCCAACATCTCCCACTCGTCCAAGTCAATCCATAAGGTTACATGGTCACATAGACCATGTCAGTCACACAGACTAAAAGGTGATCATGTCACGAAGACCAGAGCAAAATTAGTCACAAAGAACAAATAAGTCATCTAGACTTTATGAGGATCAAGTCACGAAGACCAGAGCAAAATTAATTAGTCACAAAGACCAAATAAAAACATTCATTCATTAGGGAAAATGGTTTGTACGACAGCAAGCACATTGAGCATTCAACTGCTAAGAAGATTATCACACCTTACTTAGTTGCTCCATAGAACGAATCAAAGACACAAATGACTTGCCTTTACCCCAGATTAAATTATTTACATCATTATGAACATCTCTAATCCCTCATATTGACTATATGTCAAGAGCATGTTTAACATCTCCAATCAAACAAATTATTCACAATTACAATTTATGTACTGAACTAAAAATATAACTGGTACCAGTGAATAAATGTCATAAATGTAAATCAATCTTAATCTTCCTTTTTAGCTAGAATCTATTCATTCTAATCAGTTGCTTTCCTAGTTATGTTTCATAGGTCGAATCATCCATAGCGAATAGGAAACATGCTAAAGTAGCAGACACTGATCAAAACTTCAAGTAGACAGCTAAATAGTCACTTAGGGTAAGATTGAAATTAACTTATAATCTCAAGGGTCTCACATAGTAAAGAAGTAGGGATCTATTCTTCTACTACCCTTTTTGTCGCCATAGCACATGTGGTATGAATCACATGCAACGATGTTATTCTCTTTACTAAAAAGAGCGCATGTTTTTCTCAAATTTAACATCATACAGATTTCGATCTAGACATACCTAATGTCTAATCCTGAATTCAACATATGAATTCTAATCTGGCATTTAAGCAGATTCAGTAAATGGTGGGTGCATTTGCTCCAATCATTACACAAATGATCTCATCTTGACACAATTATCAAGGCGACCTTAACTTATAGGTATGCCTCTATTCACAGCTATATAAGCTGTCCCATAAGCAACGATCTTACCTCTATTTGTACTCATAAAATAGAGATGATTGTCCATGTAATCTCAATCTGCCAACATGCTTATCAAGACTTTTATTTGAATGTAACAAAAACGTATACACTGAATAGATCATGACATTTTTCATTTATCAAAATGTCTTTACAATTAGTTACATTCTTCGAAGTCCCAAAGACTTCACATTTCCATGAAATGACTCTTTAGTCAATGATAAAAGGATCAGCAAGCATATTTCGTGTAGGGATGTACTCAAGAATCATCTTTTTCTTGTCAACAATATCCCTTACAAAATTATACTTAATTTCTATATGCTTGCCTTTGCTGTGATATTTGAGATCCTTGGAAAAAGCTATTGCAGCTTGACTGTCACAGTACACTGTAACAGGACTCCCACTATCCTCAGGAATCTTCAGATGCTTCAGGAACCTTCTTAACTAGACAGCCTCTTGCACAGCTGCTGCACAAGCCACATACTTAGCTTCCATTGTCGACAAGGCTACACAAGCCTACTTCTTGCTGTTTCATGAGATGGTGATGGTGCCACAATTCAGCAAGAAGACATAGCTAGATATGGATTTTCTGTCATCAAGGTCCCCTGCCCAGTCTACATCTGAGTAGCCACTTAGACTCATATCTGATCCTTGGAAACAGAGGTCATAATAAGCTGTTCCTTTAAGATATTTGAATATCCTCTTCACCGCTTTCCAGTGTCTCGATCCTGGGTTTGACTGGAAATGACTTACTAAGCCAACAACATAGCTTATATCAGGACGAGTACACAACATAGTGTACATCAAACTACCAATAGCACTGGCATATGGTTTCTTCTTCATTTCGGCTATTTCCTCAGGAGTCTTGGGATACATACTTTTGCTTAAAACAGTACCTTTCACTATAGGCGTCTGTTCAATGTTGCAATCTGACATATTGAAGTGTTGTAGTATCTTAGTGATATAAGCTTCTTGAGACAAACCCAAAAGCCTTTTTGATCGGTCTCTAACGATCTTCACTCTTAAGATGTACTCTGCTTCTCCCATATTTATTATGTCAAATTGTGATGAAAGCTAGGGTTTAACTTCTATCACACACTTTATGTCGCTTCTAGCTATTAGCATATCATCAACATATAATGATAAAATGACAAGCTTTCTTTTTCCCTTTCTTAGGTAAACACTCTTATCAATTAAGTGGTACCGTTCACCCAAAAATCCCTAGGGGGGTTTCTGATAAGGGGTCGTTTCGGCGATGGTGTCGGTCACTATAAAAAGTTTACCCATGCAATTTTTGTCCCCGGGGCCATGGTGTCGCGGTAGGACATCCAGGTTGTCTCCCAGGCACCCGCGGTTCGAACACTAGCTACGGCGTATTTGCCAGAATTTTTCCTCCAAATGGAGGGCATAATCAAAGGATGTTGGGCTTCTAGGTTGGCCGCCACGTGCGCTTCCCGATTTACCTTGGTGATCGGTGGGATTATCAATTTCTTAGGTAAACACAATAATCCTCATTAACCACTTCGAAACCATAAGACAATATTACTTCATTGAACTTTATATTCCATTGTCTTGATACTTGCTTTAGCCCATATGTAGACTTCCCAAGTCTACATACTCTTTTCTCTTGGCCTTCAGCAACATAATCTTCTGGTTGTACCATATAGATTTTTTCGTCAAGATTACCATTAAGGAAAGCTGTTTTTACATCCATCTGATGTAATTCCATGTCATATTGTGCTACTATAGCTAGGATGACACGTATTGACACAAACTTCACAACTGGAGAGAATGTTTCTTCAAAGTCAATACCCTCCATTTGGGTATATCCTTTTGCAACTAATCGAGCTTTGTATCGACTAATCGATCCATCTACTTTCCTCTTTACTTTGAGAATCCACTTATTCCCAATAGCCTTTCGGCCTCGAGGAAGATCGACTAATCTCAAACTTGATTCTTTCTCATTGACTCTATTTCTTTATCCATTGCAAATTTTCATTCTTTTCTAACTGAGTTTCTCAAAGCTTTCTCAATTGTTCGATGTTCCTCATCATCAACCGGGAGAATCATCAATGCCTCATTCTCAATATCAAACCTTCTCCGAGGAATAATCTGACGACTACTTCTTCGAAGGTTAGACTATTGAAAAACTGACTCATTCAGTGGCAAATTACTCCCTCTAGGTTGACTAGATTCAGGCATCTCCTGATTTGTTGATGAAGGAACATTATCCTCCTCCTCTATCTCATATAGAGGAATTGTCTTATCAACTTCACCTTGTGTTGGAAACTCAGTTTCAAGAAAAGTAATATCTCTTGACTCTATTTCAGAAATGGTTCCATCTTGTCGCTCACCAATAAAAATATAACCCTTAGAAGTCTTAGAATACCTTATAAAGATACACTTCTTACCTCTGGGTTATAATTTTCCATGTTCGTGAGTCTTATCATGAACGTAGGCAGCTGACCCCCAATGTCTCAAATTACTCAAATCCGATTTTCTGCCTGTCAAACATTCATGTGGGGTAGATGGAACTAACTTTGAAGGTACTTTGTTAAGTATATAGGTCACAACTAATAATGCATCTCCCCAATAGGAGATTGACAAATTAACCATTTCAAGAAGAGTCCTATTTCTTCTTTCAGCAACCCTATTTTGCTGTGGAATTCCAGGGATAGTTAGCTATCTAATAATCTCTTTCTCATTACATATTGTCTTGAACTGATCAGACAAATATTCATCTCCACGGTCAGTGCGTAAGGTTTTAATCTTACGTTCTAATTGATTCTCAACTTTGTTCAAGTAACGAATAAAGCAATCTAATGCTTCAGATTTGTGAAAAATCAAATACACATGACCAAAACGTATGAAGTTATCAATAAATGTAATGAAATAAGAACTTCCATTTCTAGCCTTCATATTCATTGGACCACAAATATCCGAATGAATTAATTGCAATGGTGATTCAGCCCTAATAGCCTTACCAAATGGTTTTCTTGTCGTCTTTCTAGTAAGACAATGCTCACATATAGACAAGTTAATCTTAGCATGAGTGTCTAAAAAGCCTTCCTTAGCTAATCTATTCATTCGTTCTTGTTCTATATGTCCTAGCCTAGCAATGTTTGAAAAACAACCATCATTAGTATTTGATTCTACATCAAGAATCATAAAATCATTTGTTACATAACCATACTCAATTAACACAGAGTTAATTCGAAATTCCACACAACGACTATAAAAATTTACATTATAACCTAAATCAAGAAGACAAATGATGGAAACCAGATTCCGTCAAATCTCAGGAGCATACAGGACATCATGTAGAAATAAGGTACGTCCACCACGTAGGTTGAGCTTGCAAGTGACAATTCCTTCGACTTCAATTCTTGCATTGTTTCCTACATATATCCACTTGTTGCCAGCTGGTACCCGATGGTACTCCACATATGTAGCTCAATCACGTGCTACGTGGTTCGTTGCTCCTGAATCCACAATCCACAAAGGATACGAATCAGCTAACAACAGTGTATTTGCAACATATTACTCAAAGAAGATAAAAATGGATATACCTTTTTAGGCTCAGTACAATCCCGAACAAAATGGCCCTTCTTGCCACAGTTGAAGCAAGTCAACTTGCTCATAGGTCTCTGTCCATATCTCTTTCCTTTCTTCTTGATTTGGTTTTTAACTGCAACATCACTAGCCTCTTTTCCTTTTCCCTTTCCTTTCTTAAACCATCTTTTCTTATTCTTGGAACCAGAACTTTCAGCTACAAAAGCTTGACCAGAAATCCTCGCGGATTCAATTCTCTCCGCCTCAAGTTCAACATGGCGTGAGACATCGGTGAAAGTCTTGATACTCTCACTGTGGATCAGATTCTATTTCATCGTTTCCCAAGAATCAGGAAGGGAACGGATAATTGCTTGAACCTGTTGTTCATCGGTCAACGCATGACCAACAGTCTTAAGCTTTCGAATCATGTTACTCATCTCCCTGAGATGTTGGGCCATGGTAACATTCGAGCATTTTTTTATAGCTATCAAACTTAATTATTAGCTGACGGAGCTTACTCAGACTTACTCCACTGTACTTCTCTCTAAGGGCTACCCAGATAGCATGAGCAGATGGTAATAGCTCATACTCAAATACCAGGTCATCCACCATTGAACTAATCAATATTCCCTTAGCAATGAAGTCCTTCCTTTTCCATGCCTTATAGGCATCAAGGTCACGTCTGTGCTGTGCTATAGAACCATCGACCGATTCCTCCATGAATTGATTTACAGTCTCTAGAACTTCTTATTCCTCAAGAACGTATTGTATCTTGAGATGTTAGATTTTGTAGTTATCCCCATATAATTTCTCACCTTTATTGAGTTCAGCTATGATGTTTTTAGTTGTCATGATCTACATAAATAAACACATTATTCATTATTTTAGTGTAATTCATATATGTGCAATTATTTATTGACTCAGTGTAAATTAGAGTTAGTTTACAAAATCAAGTGATAACATTGTTTCCACTAATCATTTGTATATTCTAATCTAATCAACATCGATCAATCATATTACACACATCCCATCTAATGAATGAATCATTATTAAAATGAACTAATCATTTTATTGAACATGAACGAATCATGTATATATGAACTAATCATATCATGAAATGAACTAATCATTTTCAAGTTTGTTAACATATAACATAACTTTTCATTATATAATTTTATTAGTTCATAACGACATAAATTATTACATGACTCAAAAACTAAATGAGCTAACACTGTTCGTACATAACGACAGTAAACAAAATACTAGTAAACTAGATAGGCCAATACTGCTCTCACTAGGACAAATACTAGTGTAGCGGCCAACATTATCCTTGTTAACCTGAACTCATTTGGGATAATCTCATATGGGGCAACTTCCAGATTCTTTATCAGATCCATTTCTGGATCTTCCTCGAACATTTCCTGATCCTCTTCAAACGCTTTAGGCTCTTCTTCACTCATATAGTGAAGTAGTTCCTCACACAGTTCTGAATATGTGATCTGTCCTTCATGACGTCCCTATATAGTGTTAGCTATTACCCTAGGATATTCTGGCAATGATTGCATCAATGCCCAGATCCTGTAACTATACAGGACTAGAAACTCTTCTTGCTCAAGTTTCCAGAATAGTCTATCAATCCTTCTAACATGTCCGTCAACTCCATAAACAGACTTATACTCTATCTCCTGAATCTCCTCCCGGAGTTGGTTTCGCCATACTTCGCAACGAGTCAATGTGGTAATTGTCCGAGCCATCTGAAAATTTGAATTTAAATAAGTCAGTACAAAACTGACTAACCAGTACAAAACCAGTTTAATTCAATTTATACAGATATACAACCATCATTATAAATCAAGAAAAACAAATCTTCTCGATTTTCAGGAGTTTAAGTCGGCTGACCCATTGGATCGGTCAATCAGAAATCCAGATCTTAAGCTTAGTTTATTATCCTCATTAGAACTAATCTAATTGGACAGAGATTTCTGACCTATCTTCTGTTATTGTTTAAGCTCATTTGAGTCAATCTCAGACTTATTAATCAAACTAAGGTCTGTTTGATTCGTCCAATTACTCATTGGATTAAATCTGACCCATTAGAACAAATCTAATCTCTTTTTGATACAACAGAACTAATCTGGTCATATTTGATCAGCTCAACTTCTGTAATCAAGATCACCGAATTGATTCAATAATAAATTGAACTGATTAAATCAACAAATAATTTGAACCAGGTCTAGGTATCATTGAATCAAACTGGTCTGCTTAAATCAATTAATAATTTAAACCAAACCTGGGTATAATTGGACAAGTTGGTCTGGTTCTATTTTCAGTAAATTGAACCATAAATTAATTAAATATTTATTTATTAATTAATAATACATTTTCTTATATATTTAATTAATTAATAAATATATTTAATTAAATTTTTGGCCATTGTTCATGTACGTGAAGAAGAAAAAATTAAAAACATGCATGCACCTTTTTTTCTTACACGTTTTTTTTCTTCACTGTGCTTCGTCAAAAACACTGTGCATCTCATTTTTTTCAATCGATTCATGAATTGATTCAGTACTGTGCTTTGTGAAAAACGGAAGCACTGTGCGCTACGATTTTGAATCTATTGAAATTCATTTCAATCGATTCAACTGAATCAAATCGATTCATTAATCGATTCACTTGATGGATGAACAGTAGGTACTGTTCATCTTCTTCTCGACGGGAAAAAAAATGCGAGCATTCTCGCGATGCGTCCCGCAGCCGACTTCCACCGATATTTTAACGCGATCGTCGGAAATCGCGAATTGATCTCATCGATGATTATTGCAAAATCTCAATGTCGCCATTTCACAGTTTTATTTCATACTTTCAGAACCATAGTGTTGCTCTGATACCATTGTTGATTTGGATAGCATGAAATACAACCGAAAAGTAAACTGTAAATGACTCACATGGATCTCCCGATGAACTCGCTGAAGATATCGTCGAAGACATCACTGCTACTGTCGCCGAGAAGATCACTACTCGGAACCTCCTAGAACTTTTTCACGAATCAAATCCCAGCCTCTGGACGTTCTCTAACGCTCACTGATCACCTCACAACTTCGCTGCACTCTCTAATAACCTCCGCTTCATCCACTGCTCCCTTTCTCATTGCTTGGACGCTCCTTTTATAGGAAGGTCGAGGAAGATGAAGGGGAAAGGACGCCCCTTCGTCTCCTTGGCGTTTGCAGCAATGAGACATTTGCAGCATTGAGAGAGACAACCCCTTTCGTCTCTTGTAACACCCAACAATTTGAACTGGGAAGAGGAATAAGAATGAGAAAATTGAGGAATTTGGGAGGAAACCCATATAAAGACTTAACTTTCAGTCATGTAAAAAGTCTATTTTTTTAATACCCTTTAGTGGAACGAAGTCTTTCCCTAAAGGGTATTAAAAATAAATAAATAAAAGTCACAAATCTTTCGTGGTTTTTTTTTAAAAAAAAACTCATATTCTTAAGTAGCTTAGTTGTCGGAGAAGAAGATTGGGGGCTGCAAAAGCAGCCCCTACAGTTAGGTACTAGGTAGTTCCGATGGATTTAGTCCCCCATGTAATTCTGCCATTGGGTACGAGGTGACGGTAGTACAACAGCCTCAGCCACAGACATGTGCAAGGGCAAGATGATAGATCTCACGAGGCCCGTGAAAGGTCATCAAAGTATTTGGAAAGATGCTCTAACCGTGTGAGACTAATAGAGAGTTTTTGTTGGGTATCTGTCGGTAGGATAGAGACTGATTATGGTTGCATATCTATTCCTATCTCCCACAACTGATTCTTCCCATTAAGTAAGCTGAAGGAAACAAATAGATGAAGAAACACATTATGTGTTGGCCCAGGTAGGCCGGAGGGAGGGGAGGTGAATTTGCTATTAAGAAAAACCTTCCTCGACTTTTAACTCAGATTAGTAGTGCAAAAAAAACTAGAATAAATGAGCAACAAAAAAATAAGGACAAAGGAATTACTTGGTTACAACCGGGACGGTTGTTAATCCAAAGCAAGTAAGCACACTAAAGATCTCCTTCTTTAAAGGCGGAGAAGCCTCTTACACTCATTGGAAGCTCAGAATGTAGGTAGGAAATAAATACAAAAGTTGTTACATATTTCTTAGGTTCAGGGGTCTTTTTATAACCCCTGAGAATCTTCATCCAAGGCTGGAAGGTGCCTCCAGTGAGGCGCCAAAAGATAAAGTTTTATCTTTTGACAATGACAATATTAGCCTGGTTGAAGACGCCTTCTATTGGGTTGAAAGCGCCTTCGTATTGTTCATCGAAGGCGCCTTTCACAGTAAATGTGTGGAGGCGCGCGGAGGCGCCTTGAAGGCGCCTTCAACTCCCTTTGAAGGCGCCTCCAACATCACTTACAACCACCTTTTGCTTTTCTACTGCTCCAATCGCCTGGGTGATCATGACCATCCGGGATAGGGCTCACCCGAACCTATTTCCCGATCTTCTCCTCGAGCAGACTTTCGCTCTGGCTTTTTGTCCCTCGGAATGTCATGCACGTCCTTCTCGTTTGTCAGTGTACTCTTCCGTAGCACCTTGTCTCTCGGATACATTGAGCCCGTCGGTTCTCTCTTGTGCCGTCCTTCTCGCTAGCTGCGTCTTCCGCTCGACTTCCTGTGTTCTTAAGCTCCTTCACACTTAGACACAAGGGTTAAACACTAACAGGACCTAACTTGACTTGGACGATTACATCAAAACTACCACGGAGTACCAACAATCTCTTTCTTTTGATGTGATCAAACCCAAGTTAAGTTAGGGTAAACCACAAAAGTTAAAAAAAAATTTACAAGTACAAAAATTAAAATTTATTGTATTACTTTCCCCCTAGAATTAATCTCTTATTACTCCTCCTTGAGATTACATTAAAAATGGGATACTTAAAAATACATTTGTAAAATCTAGATTGAAAGTCTAAGGGTAAAATAAAAAAAAAATAAAAGTGTAAACTTTAAAAATTTTAAAAATGACTTGAAACTTTTTCTAACGGTTAAAACGGTGAGACACACAATTTATAATAAAAATAATCTTTAAATTAAGATAGATGATAAGAAAAAAAATTCTTAATAAATTCTAACTGAATTTTTTACAAATATTAAATTCTTAACAGATAGTTAATTAAATTTTATTTTCGTACTTGGCTTTCAGACTATGGCGAGACACTAGACCTTCTTAGTTATTGGAATAACAGTCACTTTATGGGCAAAAACTCTTAAAGAAATTCAACGTTTAATTTTCTCTGAAAGTCTTAAGTCAAAAAGTAATTAATCTAAATATGATTTTGGAATCCAAAATAAATTCCTTTCAACTGGGTTAATTATTTCTTTAAATTTTTTCTAATTTGGTCATTATGGTATTTAAGGTACCAATTCAATCCACTATATTTTCTAATATGTTGAATATTTGAGCATGTGTGATTTTGCCAAGTTTCTATCTCTTTTTACAATTTTTCATTCTCAATTTTAATTTTATCAAAGTCTTCTAATCAACAAGATTTAGCTAGTATTGATTTTAATTCCTTAACTTCTTTTTCTAATTTACAGAAATTTTTTTTTAATAATTTAATAAATTGAAATAATTTATCAGGAGAAAAAGATTTGTACCTGACTTACCTTGTCGATCTTGTGATCTGAAGCTCCCATGAAGTATTGCTTTCTTTCGATGTCACTCCCCCTGTAAAATACTGTAATAAAATAATAAGGTTTAATAGACAAAAAACCTTAACAGAGTTTTTAGAAATTTTTGAAAATTTTTTGGAGCTCGTATGATGTATTTTGAGGGGATAAATTTATAAGCTTGAGAAAATGCCTATTTGGAATACTCATTTAGTTGGGAGTTGATTGTTTTAATTAACCTAGGTATAAATCATCTAAACCTAAGTTCCTAATGTTATTCCTCTCCTCTGCGCCAATGCCTCTTTTCTTCACCCAATCGTTTCTTCTCCCCACCCATCTCCTCTCTTCTCATCGCCACCCAACGACGTCGATCATCCTCCTTGCACCATCGTCGACCACTGTGGCTTGTCGTCGGACGCTGATCGCCGCACACTGCCCCTCTCCCAATCTCCCTTCTCCTTTCTTCGTCTCTGCTCCTCATCACTCCGCGAGGCTTTCTTTGATCTCGTCGACGTCGAGCTCTTTTCGACCTAGCCACCGGTCGCGGGAGAGCATGCCACTGCCTCTCCTTCCTCTCGAATACATTGAGGCGTTGTTTCACCGCGCAATCAGCCAGATCCTCTCTTCCCTAGACACGATTAGCATTGTCGCGCCATTGTCGTTGCTAGGGTTGAGCCACCGGCCTCCCCTCAGCCTTGATGTTGCTCCACCTTTCTGCCCCTCTCGTGCTCTAGCTACGCTACTCCGATTGCCACTATGTGTTTTCATCATCGACGTCATCCCTTCCAGCGTGCGCGATCGGCAGCCAGGGCCAGCCACTGCCAACGCTGAGCCCTTCTCCTTGGAGCAGCCACCTTGTTCTTTTCTCCACCCACGAGAGGTTGTGGGTTGCAGATCTAATCCGTAGCATTTCAGCATTTGTTGAGTTTCGGCCAGCAAGCATTGATTTGTGGTATTTGAGATAGAGGCAGCAACTACACTCGACTTCGACTGTAATTCTTGGCAGCCAACATCTTCAGCTTTGGATCAACAACGATGCATCCAAATTTAGGTGAGTTTTTGAGGTGATTTCATTTCTATATTGGTTTGGATTAGTAGATGGTTTGTAGATTATGTTTGGAAAAAATTGAAGGATTTATGAGGAGATTTGATTAGTGATTGATTAGTGAGAATTAAGGAATTGATTTGGTTAAATGGTTCTTGATGCTTAATCAAGTATTTGATAAGAGATGATATAATGGATTGATTAATAGATTGTGGATTATGTTTGGATTTAGGAGGAGTTGGATTAAGGATGGACTTATCATCTTATTGGATTTGGATCATTAGGTGGAGTTGAATATGATTATCTAATCAAACTAGGATTGGGTTTTGGGTTTAGCTAGTTGTCATATTTGTGATTAGCTAAACTGTATATCATATGATTTGTAGGACGTTGATTCGAGACAAGCGTCTTAATGTAGGATTTGATTATCGGATCTACATTAAAGGCGGGTCCTTTGACTTATCTCTTTAGATATTATCATTCTGATATGCTTAGTAGGTTATAACTAGTAGTAATAGTTATGTTTATATCTGCTTGGTATGTCACTATTTGATACTCATAGTTTGCCTTATGTTATCTATTGTGCATTCATGCTTATGTTTTCTTGTTTCTTGCTATGTGTACTTATGCAGTGATATTCAATGTATTACCGGATACAGGTCTAGCTACTAGTTTATTACCTGGCATGTGTACCTATGTTTATTTCTTTGCATGTGTACCTAGGTTTATTTTCTGACATGTGTACCTAGATCATTGTTATGGACTTGGTTTCCTTTTGATACACATTATAAGGAGGTTGATATTTTCAGGATTTACATGCTTAGTGATGCACCATTTTGCATGATTACATGCTGAGCGATTGTCGGCTCCATTATTGTTGAACACATCGCCAGTTACATGATCTGCGCACATAATCACTCATGAGTTAGTGATATATCAGACAGGGTGTGTGCAGTTTGCTCTGTCAGGGCTCCGCTGGTCCGCTCATGGGTTGTGATTGCAGCATGGTAGCGGACAAGGATCCCTCCTCTAGACTGACTCAGGGTGATGAGAGCATTGAGCTCCCCCACTCTATTTGGGGTAGGAGGATAGGTGTGCTCTGACAATATCTTGTCCACTCGGTCACTTAAGAGTAGTGATAGCAGAGTGCACAGTTGTCGTAGCCATACCCATTTGATCTCACCATCGCGTGTGAGATAGCTGACTGGCGTCAGGGGTGACCATATCATTTTTGCATCATATGCATGGATTGCATTTATTGTTTATGATTGTTGCACTTTAGATATTGTATTTTTATGGATGCATATGTTTGACATGCATACAGGTTACATTATGTATTTGGTCTGACGACTCTTATATCAGGATAGGAGGCCCTGATGAGTATAGTTCTTCTCCCCTTGTTTAGTTTTGCATTCCCTGTTATTAGTCAGGAGACTGTACTCCATGATTATTACTGGTAGCTATTTCTTACTATGCATGTTAGATTGATACCTGTTGAGTTGTTGAACTCATCCCGTTGCATTTTTCCAATTATAGGTAGATGATCAAGCAGTTGCTTGGAGGTATTCTGTCTGCCAGTCCCACGTCACATTGGAAGATGATTTATCTCACATCATGATTTCTTTTCATATATTCTTTATTGTTTAGCATTATAATGGTATTTAGCCATGTGGCCATTTTATTATTTTTGGTGTTGTATAAGTTCGACTTTATTTTGGAGTTTGCTATGTGGAGTTGTCTTTGTTTTGTTGTGGTTGTGTAAGCCTAGCCGGCTAGCAGTCTATGTGTTGTTTTTATTTGTATGAGCTTTCTTTTGTTTTTGCTATGTTTTTAGTATAGTCGTGTGAGTTGTTTAGTATATATATAATTGTATAGTTGTGTTTTTAGTACAACCGTGTGGGTTGTTTAATATATAACTGTATGGTTGTGTATATTCCAACCATGTGGGCAGATATATTTTGTTTATGGATGCAGTTATGATTCAGATCATCATCGGTACAGGGGAGATTCTGTCAAATTTTTTTTCTGACAGGGACTCCATTGGGGCGTGACACCCCCTTCATCGGTGATCTTGATGCACATTTCAGATGAGCTTGCTTCGTCTCCATCTTCTTGGTGACTTGCCACTAGTGCAAGTCCATCAAGGGCTTCTATCTCCAATTCAGATGATGTTTCGTCTCACGTTGCCTTTAGAGTTCGATGCTTCTTCTTCTGACTCTTGTCCTTGCCTTTCAATTTAGGACAATTCTCTTTCACGTGTCCTTCTTCATCGTAGTGGTAGCATCTTATTCTTTTTTTCTTCTACCCTGCACTTGATCAAAATTTTTAGTTTTAAATAACTTTTTAAACTTACATACTATTATCGTTGTTTCATTATCATCGAAAGAAGATTTTGAATCTTGTTTGTCCGTCTTTGCTTCTAAGGCAATGTTATGCTCCTTCTTCAGACCTGCACATCTCATTTCATGGACTTCAAAAAGTTGAAAATAACTCTTCTAAAGTAGTGGAATCAAGATCTTTAGATATATAATAAGCATATACTAATGATCCGCATTTAGGATTTATAGGGAATGCGTTAAGTGCGTACATTAACGAATCTCGGTTGCTTACCTTTTCTCCGAAATTCGTGAATCCGGTGATAAGCTCTTTGATCCTTGAGTGAAGGTGTGCAATGGTTTTGCCTTCTTCCAGTTTGATGTTGCTGATCTGGTTTCTGAGTAAATCCCATCTCGCGAGTTTTACCTCCAAGATTCCTTCGTGCAGTTCCAAGAATTTTTCCCAGAGCTCCTTCGCAGACTCATAGTCTCGGATCCAAATAACTTCTTGTGACGGTAAAACTCTTAGCAGATGGAATTCTGCTTTGCCATTTGTCACGAAGTCGGCTTGCTCCTTTTTGGTCTAGTGGTATTTTTCTTAGCCTTCGAGTGCTACAAAACTAAATTCCATTATTAAAAATAAATCGACATCAATTTTGAAAAATATTTTCATCTTTTTTTTTCCAGTTGACGAATTTTCCCTCGAACTTTGGTGGGTGGATGCTTGATTCGGCTATCTCATGTGCTTCGTTCGACGGTTAGTCCTCCTTAACTTGTTGGGCTCTAATACTAATTATTGGCCCAGGTAGGCTGAAGGGAGGGGAGGTGAACTTGCTATTAAAAAAAACCTTCCTTGACTTTTAACTTAGATTAGTAGTGCAAAAAAAAACCAGAATAAATGAACAAAAAAAAACGAGGCTAAAAGAGTTACTTGGTTACAACCGGAGAGGTTGTTAATCCAAGGCAAGTAAACACACTAAAGATCTCCTTCTTTGAAGGTGGAGAAGCCTCTTACACTCATTGGAAGCTCAGAAAGTAGCTAGGAAATGAATACAGAAGTTGTTACATATTTTCTAGGTCCAGGATAGCCCCTGGGAAACTTTATCCGAGGCTGAAAGGTGCCTCCAGTGAGGTGCCAAAGAATAAAGTTTTATCTTTTAGCAACGACAATATCAACCTGATCGAAGACACCTTCCATTGGGCTAGAAGCGCCTTCGTACAGTTCATTAAAGGCGCCTTCCAGCCATGGAAGGTGCCTTCCACAGCGAAGGTGCGGAGGCATGCGGAGGCGCCTTCAACTCCCTTTGAAGGCACCTCCAGCAGCACTTACAGTCACCTTTTGTTTTTCTACTGCTCCAATCGCCTGGGTGATCGTGGCCATCCAGGATAGGACTCACCTGAACCCATTTCCCGATCTTCTCCTCGAGCAGGCTTTCACTCAAGCTTCTCGTCTCTCGAAACATAGCACACGTCCTTCTCATCTGCCGGTATACTCTTCTGTAGCACCTCGTCTCTCGGATGCACCGAGCTCGGCCGTCAGCTCTCTCCCGTGTCGTCCTTCTCGCTAGCTGCGTCTTCCGCTCAACTTTCTGTGTTCCTAAGCTTCTGCACACTTAAACACAAGGGTTAAACACTAACAGGACCTAACCTGACTTAATTGATCACATCAAAACTACCATGGGGTACCAATATTATGGTTGATCCTACTTGAGAATGCAAATGGGTGAGTCACTGGTGAAGTGTTAAGAAATTGCCAAAGTCACTAATCAACAAGAAAATGAGGGAGACGTCGATGTTGCTTGCTTGACGCGCATGCGTGCACGCGAGAAAGAGAGAGAAAAAGAGAGAGGAAAGGAGGTTAGTATGGTAATCAGGGGGTGCCCTGGCTCAGCCACTCCGACGTTCAAATCAAGCTCTAGCGATAGAAATGAAGATGAATAGTAGTGGAGGATGTATGTGCACATGAATGAGAGTACCTTGGCCTGTAGATATGAGCTCCTTTTATAATACCATTGAAAGGGTATTCTCTCTTTATTAATTGGCTATCGTGTCACAGTAAAAAAAATGTTCCATCATTGTATCTTCATTGTATGTTATCACCCATACTTTGTATCTTGTATAATCATATCGCTCCATGTGCTATGACAATTTACATGTCATAGCATTTATGATGATGACTTTGTTGGATGAGGATCCAGTGGGCCTAAGGGTCTGACCTAGTAACTGGTTCCTATGAGAAGGTGAGGAGTTAGAGAGCTGTTGGAGTCAGACGGACCGACTGAAGGTGTCAGAGGAGGATTAATTGAGCACAGCAAGGATTTGGGAAGTCAGGCCCCTTAGAGTCAGACAGACTGATTGAAGGTGTCAGAGTAGAGTGAGGAATCGAGGAGCTGGCTCCCTTGGAGTTGGGTGAATCGACTGAAAGTGTTGGAGGAAAGCTAGCTGAGAATCGGGAAGTTAGGCCCCTTGGAGTCGGACAGACTGACTAAAGGCACTTGAGGAAAGTTGGTTGAGCAGAGTGAGGAAATAGGGAGCTAGGCTGAAGAGAGATGGTTCGACCAATCCACTTAACTTGGATAGTCGGATTTCCACCTCAACAAGACTGTTGACCTTCCCTTTGATGTCCTCGATACAGGTGGCAATCCCCAATTACTTCCCGTATCAATGGTAAAAGATGAGATTAAATTGGGTGAGACTTCTTTGTAAATACTCTGCAAAATGATCAATTGTTCCTGCGAGGTGCTGGTAATGAGGATTCTAGCTCCGAGATATGGGGAAACCATTTCTCAACGTTGGGAGCTATGTTATGGCTTAGTGCTCGTGTTTAGCATCTCACATAATCCATACTCAATTGAGACCTGCAGAATGGCCTAACCAAATAATCAGCCAGACAACCATGCAATCAAATCAACAACTCATCTATATATAATGTATCTAAGTGGGTGTTTACAATGTGCCATCACTAGGACACTATGGAGGAGGATCAAACATGAGATAGCAGATGACCACATGCATACAAAGGATGTTCCAAGTATTCAGACGGAGGTCGGCGAAGATGGCGTCGGTGTTAACGGAGAAGTGACTTTAACACACCCTGTGTACATGCATCGGAAAAACGAACCCACGCGTGGTAATAAGGGTCTATAGTAACGAACCCCGATGGCCCTTGGGCTCTGCGCACACTCAGACAAGTACACGGAGCGTTAGAGACTGGAAACCAAGGAAAAAATCCCCGGCGCAGGTCCTCCGACGCTTAAGTTAGGTCCTTTTTCTTCGGAAAAGTAGTGTACGAAAGAAGGAAGGAAAAAAGAACCATTGCAGATGCGTGCGAATTGTTAGGTCCCTTGACGACCGACTAGAGGAGGAGAATAGCCCATGCACAAATCAGGCAAAATAAACCTTCCTCGGACTTATAACTTAATTAAACTAAACACTTGCATAAACAAAATAAGAGATAAACTAAAAAGACGAGGCTCACAGATTTACTTGGTTACAACCGGGGAGGTTGTTAATCCAAGGAAGTTAAAGTACACTAAAATTCTCCTTCAGACGGAAAAAACTTCTTTATAGCAATGGAAGCGCATAAATAGAAAGCAAAAATAAAATAGTGGATATGTACAAGTGTTGTTTTATAATTTCTTTTTCTTCTTTAGCTTTAGGAGCAGAGCTGCTTATATAACCTTGCTCAGGGCGCCTGAAAGGGTTCCAGGCGTCTGGAGGGGGATAAAACTTTATCCCCTTTGTAACGGATCGCGGTCAAACACGATCTGGATAAATCCCGTTTCGGGTGCCTGGAAGGATTTCAGGCGCTCGGAGTCCGGGCCTTCCGCTCCGGTTTCGCTTGCCTTAGTCCGGGTCTTCCACTCCAATTCCACTTGCTTGGGTGATTTCGACATCCGAAATAGGGCTCACTCAAACCCAACTTTCGGCCTTCTCGAGCAAGCTTCTGCTCCGGCTTCTCGTCCCTCAGAATCGTCACGTACTTCTTTCTCATCTGACAGCGTACTCTTCCGTAGCACTTCGTCCCTCGGACGCACCGAGTCTGTCGGCTCTCTCTCTCGTGCTGACCTTCTCGCTAGCTGCGTCTTTTGCTCCTCGAGCAATCTTTCGCTCTGGTTTCTCGTCCCTCGGAAACACCGCACGCTCACTTCTCGTCCGTCGGTATACTCTTCCGCAGCACCTTGTCCCTCAAACGAACCGAGCCCGTCGGCTCTCTTCCATGTCGTCATTTCTCGCGAGCTGCGTCTTTTGCTCAACTCCCTGTGCTCCTAAGTTCCTGTATACTTAGACACAGGGTTAAACACAACATAACTTAACTTACTTGTTTGATCACATCAAAACTACCTTGGGGTACCAACACGAATGTGTGCGTACTTGGCCATTGAAGAGGACCTCTCTTTTTATAAGACTCTGCTTGCCTTTTGAGCCTAATCACCACCAGAGAATGTCGGATGTCAGGGTATGTCGGAGGATGGAAGACACCTGGTAGCCTCCTATTGGCCGGAGGAAAGTTCCACCCTCAGTGTGTGGTAGGCTATTGGAATATTCCATGACTAATGACAATTATTCTTTGATAGGAGGTTATGATTCCTTGATACTGTTGTCGCTTAGCGTTATCCGTCCCGCCCAAGTTAAGCTGCAAATAGCTCGGGGTGACTGCTCAGATGTCAGATGTGCTTCAAGGATTGAGCCTTAATGAAGAGGATGAGTCATGTCAACCCGACCGGGCTTATGAGATTGTGGCCAAGGATCCATCCCTCATGATCTTGTTGCTGTAGAGTTGATTAGGGATTGTCTCATTCCAAGACGTAGACCTAGGGATCTGGCCTATCTGTGACTGACTAGGAATTATGTGGCTGGTGATGCGAAGCAGTCTTAATTTTCATTTTCCCTTGATTGTTGATTGTGACACCTTCTTAATTATTGATTATTACGTCCTTTTAACTTTTAATTATCACGTTCTTATTATACCTCTCTTTTACACATTGTATCACCAACTTTTAACAAAGACTTGACACCTAGCCATGGCATGTACGAGCCACTACACATGAAGGGCTAGGAATTAGTGTCTTTTTTAGCGGGAAAGGATGAAGGTAAGGAGTATCTGTAGGAAGAAAGATACAGATTGCTACATGTGTATAGGACTGTAGAATGGGGAACCAGTGCAAATTTGCATGTATCTTGTTGTCAAGTTTTCCGTAAAAGAATCAATTCCCACCTCTGGAACCAAGAAATGGTCAAAATGGACATAAGCTCTCCCTATACATAGAAGAAATTGTGGCATTCGCACTCAATAAGTCTTGAAATCTTAGAGACTAATAATTAATGTTGTTGAGCTTGAGTTTCCGTGAAATCTTGCTGAAGAAAGAATTGGAGATCAATGAGAAAAAGGATAGTGCAATCGCACGCCGGCAGCGTTGCACCATCTTGACTACCTCTTCCATCTCCGTTGGCAACAAGATTTTGTGGAACGGGTTCAAGGGAATTGACATTTCAGGATGATTGGGAAGTTAACATTGCCATCGGAGGAAGCAGCAATTTGAGGGCAAAGGATTGGTGAATCGCAGCAATATTTGACAAAACAATCTGAAACCAGCACGGAAAAGGGAGAGATATACGTCTCTGTTCGTACTTGCGCGCCGACATCGGCTTGCCTTTTACGGTAAACTTGACCAGGTTCATATCGTTGAGGACAAGTCCCAGGTAGGCCTCGCTACTGAACATCATCTTCCCTTACACCGGCATCGCCGTTGAGTATTTCCTCTAGAGGACTGCTTTTCCCGAGACCGGATACTCTGGTCCCCTTATCCTGTCCGTTCTTGGACCGGAACAAGGGAATTGGTGGGAGATAATGATCCTCACCTGTTAGTAGATGGGGGGTCATTATCTCCCACCAATGCAAAGGTTGGACCATGAATTACTCCAGCTTTTACGGACTAGAGGATCCACCCCCGCTTTTCCCACCCCCTCTTACACTCTCCCCTCCCGGCCCCACTTGATTGTTTATCTTTATACCCTTTTCCCTTATTCTGAAGTCCACGGTTTTTTTTTAAGTTTTGTTTTTTTTTATTGGTTTTGTTTTTTTTGTTAATCATTTTTTTTATCAATTTTATTTTTTAAAATAAATTTTTTATTATATGTTTATAATTTTTTTATTTATTTTTTAGTTGTAGATTTTAAGAGTTACTATTTATAAAAATTTTAAAAAATATAAAAATATGGATCAAAATAAAAATTATATACACGAAACTAATAAAAATACTAACAATTAATAGTAACACATTTATATCTTATGAATAAACACTTTTTTCAAATGAAGGGTGTATGTATTAATGCATAAAAAATATTGTCTTCAAATTCTGCTCTCAACGCGTTTGGTGGTGATTGTCTATTATTTCGTACCACAAATGAACATGTGTCCTATAACGAGTGACTCATCCTTTAGCTTCGTTCGATGAATGTTACCATCACCACGTTGGAATGGGTGGTACAGGGTAATGAGAGTATAAGAAAATTTGCATGAAGTGATTGTCAATATGGGCAATAACTATTTCTCGACGCTCTTGGTTTGGAATTGGAGGAGTTCTTAATAGTAAATGAGTAAAACTCCCAACATTCTCATTAAATGTATGCATGCAGTACAAGATTGTATCTTGATATAAAATAAAAAATTGATAAAAAAATAATAAACAAACTAATTTAAAAAATTAAAAAAAAAATTGATTAAAAATAAAATTAAATAAAATTTAAAAAATATGATAAAATAATAAATAAAATTGATTAAAAATAAAACTAAATAAAAATTAAATCAAATTTAAAAATATATAATATTGATGAGAAAAAATAATAAATAAAATTAATTTAAAAAATTAAATTAAATTAAAATGAAAAAAAAAAGAAAGAGGAGGATAGAAGTGTCATTTGGAAGGGAGAGAGAAGAGGAGGGTGCTATCGGATGGGAGGGGGGAAAAGCAATTTACATCCCTGGATAAGTTGATAAATATGGATTGCCTGCCAAGGACGCCTCAAGTTTACCTAAGGCCTAGGTAAAAATATTAAAAAAAAAAATAGACTCTGATGTTTTTTTTTTTGAAAATATTAAAACTATATCCCTCCATTTGGATTATTTTTATTCTTTCTTCGTTGAGTCCAAAACTATTTTTAGGACAACGTTGCCATTTTGACCAATACTGTGTAAGAAATTACTTAGGTTTTTCCTAAGGATGTTTAGATCCATCCATGATTTATCCTTTATACAGAACATCTCATCTTGTAATTCTCCTTTATTCCACGTTTATTATGAATCATTCTAAATTAGATACTATGACTAATAAAAATCTAGGGTTCATCATACAAAAATTGAAAAAAAAAAAAATATTTAAAAAGACTAGCATACTTTGAATTTGTATGGATAAAAAATTTTTAATTCATATTCTTGTCGAGGAACCAGAAAAGAGCGCAAAAAAATTTTTTAACATTGGTAGCGATCAGAGAATCATCGACGAGGATGAGACACGAATCATCGATGAAAAAATGAGATGATGACGGTTAAGATTTTAAGAGATTGCAAAACAGAAAGAGTTGATTATGTCTTTAAATCAGGCATATAATTAAATGGATTAATGTTGTCTAATTGACCATTACAAAATGCCATGAAAAAAATAAAATAAAATTGAGTCTAAAATAAGGTAGGTAGAATTTCATATAAAATTGAGAATGCAATTAATGCTAGGATCGAAGCAGCATGCATCTGTTAATGCTCACCAATTATAGATTTGGTAAAAATAATGGTGGCTTTTCAAAGATTTTGTAAAATAATGGGCCCAATTTTATTAAAGCCCTAAGCATAGACCGTAATGATCTATCTCAAGCCCGATCTGTCCTCCTTCACCTCTGCGATGACGTCCACATGGGGCCTCATCAGCTTCTGCAGTACTAGCGGCGACGGCAGCCTCATCAGCTTCTACAGTACCAGCGGCGGCAGCACATTGCAGGCGAGCTTCTGCAGTACCAGCGGCGGCAGCACATTGCAGGTGGTCAGGACTTGTACATGCATTGTTTATCATCAACACTCAACACCATTTCAATGAGTACTGAACAAATCAAACACCAGAGTTCAATTCAGAAAACTGAAATGACACAAACCTCGTGTGAACTTTTCATGATATTTTAAGCAGGTAGGTATGAATCATGTATGTATGACTGTACACATTTAGTTTACTTCCGTGATGCGTCAAAGGCTACATTAACCGTGCGAGATGGATTTCATGGAGAAGTGTCTCAAGGGTTGGTTACAAAAACCGCAGAGAAGAGCTTCTTCAGCAGACAGAAAGTAAAATATAGCAGCAGCAGCATTGCGAATTTCTTGGAGGCCAACACCCTCAAGTTGATCCTCATCTTATGTGATCTCATGAACTTCACTACTACATTACCAAACAGACTGAACAACGAACCGACGAGCTCCAACAACATGGTTATTGCTTCCTTTGGTCCAAGCACTTCATTGCTACTTAAATGCACAATGGTTGGGCTGGTCGGGCTGGTCGAGTTGCCCTCATCGACATGGTTGAGACCAAGAAGCTCGTTCAACCAATTAGAGAATCTGATCAACAGGTTTGCTAACCATGCCACTTCAGTGTCACAGATTGGCCGTCGCATCCAATCGCCTTTATATTTTAAATTGGCCCAGGATCGTTCTCCAACACTTGGGTGCTTGGGAGTGAATAACTCATTTCGTGAATGATGGATATCATGAGTTTGAGAGGTCATAAGTGTACGCGAGCCAGATTTCCTGGCTGAGATACCAAAAAGAACAAACATCTTTGATCTAATTGCATCCAAAGCCTGCATGTTACTAGATACATCCCCAGAAGACATTTGGATCTCATGTTCAGCCCGTAGAACGAATAACTGAAGAGACAATAATGATAGTCATCAGACAAAAATTGTTTTTGACACGACCAAAATAACAGAAAAGGAACAAAATTCCAAACATAATAAAATATACCTGAAGTAGGTTATGTGCTCCATCTTCACTGTCACTGAAAAGTTTCAATTCATGGTTCCAGTTCTCATGTAAGAAAGATCCATCTGCTTCAGTCTCATAAAGGCCATCCTCCCAATCCTTAACAAAAACCAACATGTACATTCAATTTTCATACGACAACAAAGGTGGAATAAGAGTAAAGTTAGAGTTAAAACTAGAAGACCACTATAAACTGCTTGGCGAAGTCAAAATATAGTGACAATCAAATTTTTTACTATCAGCGTCCCTTGGTTATTGAAATATTTCTGTAACAAAGAATTCCATTTTCATTCATCTCAACGTTCTGTTGCTCATAAATTTATTTACCAAGCTTCTTTCTAGTTGAACCAAAAATTGGTGTGAACATTTACAACAAAGCTCAAAGAATCATGCCAAGACACCAATAACCAAAAATTGGTGAGCAAATTTTACAACCAAGCTTAAAGATTCATGCAAAGACACCAAGTATTCACTAACTTGTACCAAGTAGGAGACTGGGTGGGTGGCATGTATTACTGATATAGTATATAAATTAAAAGGCTAGAAATAACTGACAACAGAATGGGAAATTAAAATACAGATTTGGAACAACTCAGGAAGGATAAAATGTTACCTGCAATTGTTCATGGATGGATGATACATATTTCTGCATGTCATTAGAAGAATATACAGCAGCACTGGCTGGTTTGGAATGGTAAGCAACACTAACTTTCTGAAGAAGGTCCAGCAGTTGTTTGGATGCAGTCATAATGTCTAATACCTGTCAATGCACTGACTATTAATAAAATTAAAATTGATTAAGACTACTTTAGCCAGAGAATTGCAGTATCACGGAAAATTAAGAAGAAAAGGCAGAAAACTAACCTAAGACATGTGTAATTAAAAGCTTTGAATCCATCATAGTAAAAAAGATCAATATGCCCATGCTAACTCAAGTTATCCATATTATAACATTAGATATTATTTACACATCCATTTGCCAAATCAGTGTTGTTAATATGATTAATTCTACAAGAGGCACTGAAGCTATATTTTCCTGGTTCACAGTTAACATATCTGCTACATTTGCACCAATATACATATGAATTTGAAAAAAAAACTAATTTTGACTATTGTTTCTTGCATCAGATAAGACAATATGTGAATCGTTGAAGTACTTGGTTTTTCTTTTATGCATGTAGAAAGATTGTCTTGGGAACACGAACACTTTTCATGAAGTAAGCTTTCAGTGTTTGATATATGAGGTACTAGCATGCAAAAATTGTAGGTCCAGTAAAAGCATGACTTTCAGATTCTTCTTCTCGAGAAATCTATATGTAATTTACTTTATTCAATAAGTGCAATATTACCCAGATAAAAACATGTACGAGATTCTGCCAGATAAATAAAATTTATACTGGTCAACCTTTTCAATAGGCTTCAAGATAAACAAGATAAGTTGACTCAATACATTAGTAAAAATGTTTTTCTTCCATACTCTTAGCATTACGAAAAAGCAAGAATTCAGTGCATCACCAACCAGCAAAATTTTTTTTGGTACACGAATGCCTATATAACAACAACAATCAAGCCTTAACTAAGTCTTTTTTTAGTCTTCCTCTTCCTCCATACATTCCTTTTTTTGGTACACAAATGCATATAAATCTACTAAATACATGTTGCTATTCAAGATATCTAGCATATAGGAGCTAAATGGCATTCCAGTGTAGGTACTAAATAGAACATTAATTTTTTTTTAAAAAAAAACATATGATAAAATTAAATACAGAAAAAAGGCAGAAAACAACAATAGGATAACATAAGACTTGTTTATGTTAATTTTGTTTACTTGGATGGATGAAGTGTTGAAGGGGACACAGTAAGAGACATGAGAAGCATCTAATTCTGTGCTAACTCTTGTTCTTTTCCTTTCATAGAGCGGATAGTAATGTCTCTCCCAAATACATCTTAATGTCTATCATTGTTGGGTCACAGAATCACACCAAAACTACTCTCTCTAACAGATAAACATCAAACAAATAGCAATCCTAATAAATATGATATTCTCAACTATAAATACAAAATGAAATATGTATGCAAATAATTCCAAGCACCAACCATATAGATGTTAACAAGAAGCAGACAGAGAATTCAAATTGTATACATTAAGAAATTTGGGGTTTTCAGAGTAATTCAGACCTTCAGTACCATCTGGATAACTAAATCTGGATTTGTATGGAGAAACTTGTGGGCAAACCCAAGAAAGTGAACAACCAATGAACTGTAGAACAGATAATTTGATAAAACATAACTTTCAAAACCTGGTGAATAGTGTAATTCCATACAGTTCACATCCTTGCCACTGGTTTTTTTGTCCATGTTTTCTTTGCCCTTATTTTCTAAATCCTTTCTTTCTCCAAATTCAAATTCAGAAAAATCATCTGGACTAATCTTCCATGGCTCAAGATATGCCATCCACAAATAGAACACTTGTGAAGCATTCTTTATGAAAGACCCAATTGGACAAAAAAGAAAACTCCTCAGTATAAACCTATATAAAGGTCTCTGTATCATTTCATTCCAAGAAACAACTGAATTCTTGCAATAAAGCATCAAATTCTTTGAGTTAACAACATTCTGCGATCTCTTTAGGATAGGACTTTCACCAGACGCACTGTTCTCGTTCCCTCCACCAGCATCAGCTGGATTGTAGTTCAAATACTTCACAATCAACTTCAGCGCATCTCCTAGACCAGGGGTAGGAGGAGTGCCCCTTAGCAGTGCCCTGAATGGAAAGGTCAAACCAAAAGAGCGGCAGAACTTCAATTGGAGGGGTGAAAAATCATTATCAAGCATCCAAAAGTGGACAAAAGTATCAACCATAAATTCAGCCTGCAGGAAAGTGGTGTCATCATGGCTAAAAGAATAGTGAAGTAGAGAACTGCGATAGGGCTGGCTGGAATCTGGCTGATCTTTTGGCACGAAGGCTCTAAGATACGCATAGAGAAGCTGGAGATACAAATTACCACCCGACTTCTGGCCAGGTCTCCTAGTAGCACCAGATAGAACGGAAAGCGACGAGGTCCAATTCTCCAACCTGAACGTCCTGCTCTTCTGATTCACATCGGGGCTAGAGTTCTCACTGTTACCTCTACAAACGGGGTAGTAGGCAAACCAAAATAAATAATACTCAAAAGCATTGAGCTCAATATGGTACGGAGAACCATGGACTGGGTCCTCCTTAACTCTACCACTGAGAAGTGGGCATAGATCACAGATTTCGGAGCACGGTCGATCAGTCTGAAGCACAAACCGAATCCACTCCGGCAACCGCTCGAGGGGGAACACGTACCGGACAAGTTTTTGTTGGTCAATCGCGGCGATGGAGGAGAACAACACGCCGTCGGGAGAGAGAAGTGAGAAGAGGTGTCTAGAGAGAGTAAGATCGGCCGCAGCCTGGTCGATCCAGGCGGTGGAAGCAGGGCGGGTGGGTTGGGCGGCAGCAACGGAGGAAGGTGGAGGGACGTCGTCGAAGCCGAAGAGGCGGCAGATGAGGGAGGGGAAGGCAATGGAGAAGAAGGCACGACTCTGGTCGGAGGCGTGGCGGCGGAGGAAGGCATCCACGGCGGAGCAGGCGGCGTCGATCTGGGGCGGGGCGGAGGCGGAGAGGATGGAGGCGGCGATGTCCTGCGCCCTGTTCTGGGAGTCCATGGCAGGGAGCGGGTGCGGTGTTCCTCTCTAGGGTTTTGAAGGGGAGGGGAGTTGGTAACATTTAAATGGTGGAAGGGTGCGTTGCTCTCATCTCGAGAACGAACTAGAAGATGAGAGAGAGAAAGATGACCTGGCAGGAAACAACTATGGAGACCCGCTTCCACGTGGCATCTGATCAATTAAGTTCAACAACATGGGTTGGGCCGGGCTGGTCGATAATGGGCCGGAGATCCAATAAAAAAATAAAATAAGAGTTTCAAAACTATGGGTTATCCAAATTTTTCCAGTTCTAAAATGAATAATGAATAAATTTGAAAAAGTAAACTCAATTTATTTATTTGAATTTAAGAAGGTGAAAATATATGAACCAAATGAAAATACAAAAAATTTAAAAGATAATAATAAGATTAATGACCATGCAAATTCAATCTATGAATTAACCGTATTTCTGGATTCTATTGTTATAAGTGACATTCTTCTCAATTCTCATATATCAACTTTATTAAACTTAGAAAATTATTTTCTACTATACATTACATTAACTATTTTAAAATTTATCTTTTTACTACCCACTATATTAACTATTATAAAATTTTTATTATCTTTATTTTTTTTATTATTTTCTTTTCTCTTCTATTTTTTATTATTTTTCCTCTCTCCTATATAATATCTATTTTTCATTACCCAATTCATTCTCTTTAATTTTTCTCTCTCTCATTAAATGATATTTTAATATTTTGAGAATAGATTTTATTTTTTAAATTTTAAAAAATACTATTCATCATGAAATCTAAAAAACGAATAGGATAACTAATGTAAATATTTTTTTTTATGTAAAACATAAGGAGACATTTGATTTGTATTTTCGACGCTGTTTTCTATTTTCATTTTATGAAAAAATAAAAAACGTATTTGGTTTGTGTTTTCCATGTTCATTTTTAAGAAAATGAGAAAATATTTTCTAATAAAACGAAAACTACGAAAAAATCATTTTCTAAAAAATGAAAAACGCTAAATTTTACAAAAAATTCTATGTTCAAAAGAAGTTGATATAAATACTTTAAAGTGTTATGTTGTGTTTTTTTCCTAATCTTATAGAGCCCTAGGAGGCCATTAAGATGCTCAATGAAACAATATTTTGTTTGTTGTGATTTTTTACACATTGAGATGCTAAATGAAACAATTGTTGCTTGCCTATTTTTGTTTAAAAACATATTTGACACGAAATTACAAATAAGAAAAATAAGTTGTAAAAATTTGTTTACAGCTCACTCTGAGGTAAAATAAGAAACAATCTTGAAGCTAGAGTTATCGAGCCAGCCATGAGCAAAGTCAAGATCATACAGGTAATTCTGTAATTGAACAGTCAAGATCATGCGAAGTAAAATCACTTTATAGGAATTGTTCATCATCTCACAAACAAGAGATCCCTTACTGACTTAAATACTTGGAAGATAATAATAATAATAATTTTTTTAAAAAAATCAACCCATTAACATTTATAGTGTACTAGTAAAAATCCAGCAGGTTAAAAGTTTGCAAAAAAAATGGAAATGAAAGAATTAAACTTATCAAACTAGAAATATAATGGCCCATATACTTTTGCTGAACCATCTTTACATTTGTGTTTATCTACCACCTTTGAGTAGGCAGGGTAAAGTCTCCTTCCACAAGGTTAGCTTGTATTGCTTCGTTATCATCATCCAATACCAACAACAGTTCTTGTGCAAGCTACCGACTGCCTGAAGCCTTGTCTCAATATTCCTCCAACCGCAGACTGCCATATCGACCATCCTAAACACAATGCAATAGCAGTGACTACAAGAACTGCATCAACCCAAGCACAGCAAACGAACCTCAGGATGGGATGAGCTACAAATGTATAATTTCATGATGGCCAACATCAGATGCCTGCACACAAACAAATAGAAGTTTATATGAAATTATAACATGCTATCTGTATCACATATATTGGACATGAACGTGTGCACAAAAGAAGCAAGCTGCTAATGAAAAATTCTGGGCAATCTCTTGGAAATGCAATGTTCCTGCCATAACGTATACTGAGTATTTTTGCAAGCACTAAGCCTAAAGATGTACGTGAATGCATCACGAGGAGACTACCCCTCAGCATCAACCATAGGATGCAAACACTTGCACTACTGTAGGTGATCCTACTACCTTCCACACAAAAAGAACCATCACTGTTTCACTGTGTGAATGGCTAACTAGTCACCATACAACCCTTGAGCGATCAAGGATCCATGTTCATCCCTTGAAAAATAAAATATCATGTCATGCCACCCGAAAAGAAAGATTTTTTCCATTCCGACATGGAACCGACTCAACACACACGACAATTTCGCATGCATCATTATGTGCATCACAGGCGCACAACAAAAGGACAACGGACCTTCTATCATCATATAAAGACTTACCTGAAAGTATTGGCGAAGACAATCGAAAAAAAATTAGCTCGGTAGGCTACTAGCGAGAGATTAGTAGTAGCGGCGACGTAGCGAATGCCAATCAAGAAAAAATCACACGGAAGAGAAGCTGGAAACAGGAATGGCAAAATCACATGGAAAAGTAGGATTTTATATAAAAAAAAATTAATTAAAACAATTATAGTATATTATATAATTTATAATTAATCAATATATAAATTATAATAATATATTATATAAATTAATAATTAATTAATATAATTATAATATATAATTTTATATTTTACTAAAAATATAGAAAATTAAAATAGATTAAAATTTTATAAAATTATTTAAAACAATTTTAAAATTTTTTTAAAAAATAAAATTTTATAAAAAATTCTAAAAAATTTAGTTGTTAAAAAAAATTTAAAATTATATATAAATTTTCCAAATAAATTTGATTTTAAAATACAATATAAGTTATACATATATAACTATAATATTTAATATATATTATTTAAAATATTCATAAACTATAATTATATAAATATATATTATATAAATTTTAAAAAATTATATAATTATTATATATAAATTAGATTTTTTATGTTAATTTAATCTATATTTCTTTCTATTTTTAACTTCTTACTTCGTAACACATTTTAAAGCTACATTTGAGATTTTTTACTTCTTGTTGATATGTATGTCTACAATTTTTTCTGACTTCTTTTTCTCTTGCTTCCTAATATATGTGTCGTATCACGATTTCAAACTCAATTAATTTACCAAACCTTCTTCGACACAAACGTAGTATAGAAATGATGTAATCTTAAGTTAGTGTTATTTGTGATTTTGGCCATAGAAATAGGGGGTTTATATTTTTGGGAACTAAACCTAATAATTGAAAAGTAAAGCAAGTGATGGAAACCTATTCTAACCTAATTGGCATGGAACGATGCCTAATCTAACCTACTTGCTAAGTAAGAAACATTCCATTGAACACTAGGTGGTCATGAAGCAATTGAATGTGTGCAATTTAAACATGGGAGATCATCAATTTAATACAAGCATTCATCAATCACACATGCAATTCTGAAGTCAAGTTGCTCCTCTTCTATCCAAAGAGGGGGAGTTGGTTCGAAGTTGTGAAAGTGGTTGTTGTCTGGTAGTGTCGAAGATGAGCTCTCCTTCTCTTCTAAGGGATGGAACTCTATTTCCACCTCTTCTAACCTGAGGAGGAGGTGGCCGCAGATGATAAAGACTAGTGGAAGAGAGCAAACTCTCCTCTTCTAACTCGAAGATAAGTATGAAGCTCTGAAGGTGGACGACGACTGCCCGGAGACGATGGAGGTGTTGCCCTCTCCTCGTCTATCCTAAAGAGGAGAGCGGGCTATGGGGGACTGCCAGAGGAGATGAGCTCCTCCACCAGGAGTTACTGACGGAGAAGATGGAGCAAGCTTTGGTTCCTTCTCTTCTAACCCAAAGAGAAGTGGTCAACTGTGAGGATGGTGGTTAGATCTCCCTCTTCTAACCCGAAGAGGAAGATGATTGGCTCGGTAGAGCTTAATGGAGGAGAAGAATGAAGGGAAGTGGGCTGTCGGTGGAGAGAGTGGTCAACCATTAGGGAGAAGGGGTGCTTGGTCTCGAAATCTGGTGATAAATGGCGTTCCCCTCTCCTAGTGCGAGAGGAAGGAAAAAGAGGATTGGAGATCAAAAATTAGATTTTCCCCTTCCTTGGATGCCTTAAATCTCGATCAACGGATGAAATCTTCTTTTCCTTGAATACTCTCTCAACCATTGGATGACATGATCTTGATAAACGACTAGGATGCTCTAGATCTGGATGAAGAATCCAGATGAATCTAGATCTCCATCAACGGTCTAGATCACTTCCCTAAAAAACAAGATGCACAATTTTAAATTTAAGAATAATTATATCATGATTCTAAATATATCTTAATTTGTAAAACATGATAAAACATGATATAAATCAATAATTAATGATATGAGAGAATAGAAACGTTAAATATAAGCCAACATAATTTCCTAAAATATTTGTCATCAGTTCCTCTTACTTGCAACTAAGAAAAGGAAAATTATATCAAGGTTTTAAATATATCTCAACTTGTAAAACATGAATAAATAAAAAGGATAGTAAGATGCGAAGCTCCCGCCATGTGAGTTATGAGGAAGGATCCATCATACGCACCCTTACCTACTTTTTAGCTATTTTTAGGATTCGAACCCGTGACCTTTTGATCACATGGCAATAACTTTACCGTTACGCTAAAGCTCCCCTTTGTATGAGAGAATAAAAACATTAAATATAAAAGCTAAAATAATGTGCTAAAATATTCGTTATCACTTCCTCTTACTAGTATTTATAAAAGAATGCAAACTTCAAAAAAGAAAAGTAAATCTACTACAATTCCTTACAACTAAGAAAAGAAAAATTATATCAAAGGTTTTAAATATAAGTTACATGATATAAATCAATAATTAATGTTATGAGAGAATAAAGACGTTAAATATAAAAACCAAAATAATGCGCTGAAATATTCGTTATCACTTCCTCTTTCTTGTATTTATAAAAGCACGCAAGCTTTAGAAAAGAAAAGTTACTACAATTCCTTAAAACTAAGAACAGAAAAATAATATCAAGGATCTAAATATATCTCAACAAGTAAAATACAATAATTAATGGTATGAGAGAATAAAAACATTAAATATAAAAGCCAAAATAATGTGCTAAAATGTTCGTTATCACTTCCTCTTACTTGTATTTATAAAAGTACACAAGCTTCAGAAAAAAAAAAGTAAATCTACTACAAGTCCTTACAACTAAGAAAACATTTCATGAGTCATATGATAAGAAGGAATCTTGTACATGCATGTTGAAACAGCATCCAATTGGTTCTTCAACTGCTCAAAGTAAGTCTTTAGTTATTAAGAATTAGTGCCCTCAAAAGTAAATGCCTTTATTGGTTGATGATAGTAGTGACAGCGAAAGTTAACTATCCATCGTGTTAATGAGGTTTTCTTCTTATGTAGAGGGAAATGATGAAGACTGAGTGGATGAAACTATCGATGTGCTGGCCATATTAGACAATTGTTATTAAAACGACTATAATATACCAAATAAAGATCAACTTTATCTCAAATATGACTAGCACATCAAAAGTTTCATCCACCCAACCTCCATCACTTTCTTTTACATAAGAAGAAAATGTCAACAACATGATGGATAACTAAAATTCAATGTCACTACGGCCGCCAAACAATAAAGGCATCTACTTTTGAGAGCACTAACTCTCAATAATTAAAGACTTACTCAATTGAAGAACCAATTGAGTTCTGCCTTAACATGCATGTACAAGATTATTTCTTATCTTGTGACTAAATACTCACTGCGATGTTTTCTTAGTTGTGAGGAACTATGCTTTCTTAGTTGTAAGGAACTGTATTAGATTTAATTTTCTTTTCTGAAGCCTGCATGCTTTTATAAATATAACATTAATGTAAGAGGAAGTGATAACGAGCATTTTAGCACATTATTTTGGCTCTTATATTTAGCATTTTTATTTTCTCATATAGTTAATTATTCATTTATATCATGTTTTACGAGTTAAGATCTATATGGAACCTTGATCATTTTTCCTATTATTCAAGGAAAAGAAGATCTCATCTATTGATCCAGATTCAAAGCATCCAAAAGTTCATCCTTCATCCAAGGAAAGAAGAGATTCTTAAGCCCGAATCCACTCAAGTCTAATGGATCCTCAAATCCAATCCATTGATTCAAATCGAAGTAAATCCAATGGTTGAGGGGAAAATCTGATTTTTAATCCCTAATCTCCTTTTCTATTCTCTCAGACCAGGGGAGGAGAACGCTTTCTATTACTGCACACTGAGACCCAGCAACCCTATCCCTCATGGCCGACAACCTCTCTCTCCACCATCGGCCGACTTCCCTCCTCCCTCTCCATCTCTTCTCCACTGAAAGTCAAAGCTCGGTTAGTTTCATCTACTCAAAATCATGCTTACGTTAACTTCTATCTATAGTTATGAATATGTGCTTAAAGTACTAAAATTTATGATTCTTCTTATGTTGTGTTTTGTTAATTATGTCGCATATTTACTAGTGAGAGATACTTGCGAGGTCTGTGGACTCACAATGTAAATGTTTCAAGTAGTGACGATGGTAAAGGGTGCGTTTGGTTCAAATTATCATGTATAATCTTGGTTATGTGATTATCCTAGGTAATGCAACAAAAATTATTGGTTCAACCTAGGTAATCACATAACCAAGATTAAGGAATAAAACATAACTAAATATTATTGGTTCAACCTAGGTAATGTAACAAAAATTTATTTGTTTAAAGATTTTAATGAATAACCTAATTTAATATTTTAGTATATTACCCTCAGTTACAAAACAAATCATACATATTATTATTATTATTATTATTATTTAAACTCTATGTTTTCTTTTGTTATTATTTTTTTTACATTTTTAAAATTTTTAAATTTTAAATTTTAAATTTTTTTAATTTTAATTTTAATTATTTTTTAATTACATTTTCCCTATTTTTTAACCTTAGAATTAAAAAAAAACTTCAGTTTTCCGATTTCGGGTTGCATGTATGTTTTTCGACATGTCGAGCATGGAACATTACTCGAGAATCATCAATTACCTAAATCGAACAGGATTTTTATTGATGACCACGTATGGATAACCAAGGTTATCAAGGATAACCCTAAACAAACACACCCTAAAGGTTACTTTAGTGAGTTATGTATATGGTGTCATGAGTAGGGTATAAGGGTCTTTTCAGTTGGAAGGGAAAAAAAACAGAAGAGTCTATACATGACATCTAAATTTCTAAAATTCCAACTAAAGTTCTAATTCCTAGTTTTCTTACAAAAAAGAACAAAAAGAACCCTAATTAGAGAGAGAAGGTCCAAGAAACACGAGGTAGGCATATTTCTTTGGTCACTCTTGAACATTAGAACACCTTTAATTCTGTTGTTCTTCTCCTACCGTTCTACCCATAGCTCACAGGTTCATCCAAAGTTAGTGGTCAACAATAAGCTTAGAAACATAAGCTTAAGAACTCTGGACCAATGATTTTACACCTATTTTGGTATTAGAACTGCTACAACTGAGTTGTCACACATTTTTAGCAACTACAATTTCATAGCTCAATAATATGAAATTTTTATAGTAAAATTGTTCGGAGCCTCTGAAAAAAATTTAACAGCACTTTTTAAGCTTGAAATTAGGCTATAACGAATTTCAGACCATATCAAATATACATTTCTAAACAAGCTTTGATTTAATATATTGTGCAACTCGTAATTCAACTCGAGTCAAAAGTAATGGTATGTGAGATTTAACATTCACGTTGAAACAACTATGGTAAATGTTAAAAACTCAACTTTGTGATATATTGAACTATGAAACTCATAATATATATTAAATTGAAGCTCATTCCGATATTACAACTGATTATAAGTTGGAACCTGTAACAACCAAGTTGAGTCAAAAGTGATGGTATGTGAGATTTAAAATTCACGTTGAAACAACTACAGTAAATGTTAAAAACTAAACTTTGAGATGTCATAACTTTTAAGTTAGATTAACCTATGGAACTCATAATATATATCAAATTAGAGCTCGTTCGTTCCGATATTACAAGGTGGAACCCGTAACAACCAAGTTTCGGGCCCAAAAAAATGTCATTTAAATTCTTTTTGAAGGTTTTGAATAATTTTAGTCTTAAATTTTTTTTCTATTGTAATAGCTACGGAACCATTGAGTAGCTATGGGACTGTATATGCTACAACAGCTACAGGTCATAGCTGCTATCCCATTACTACAATGTGTCGATTTAGATAGAAAAAAATAAGAAAGAAATAATAATGAGAATAAATGGCTATTGTTTAGTAAAGGGTAATTGGGTAATTGTATATAAGGGTAGGGCGCTCTTTGATAAAAAAAATCAAAATAGATCTTAATAATTTCAAAAAAAGTACCCTTTTTGACTTTTGCCCATAGAATTAAAAATCTGTTGTGTTATTGCTGAATCTCATTTTGTATGTGTGATATATATAGTTTTTTCACATTAGTATAATTGTAAAAAGTATCAGAAAAGAAATTTTAATCAATGCATTTAGTTGTTAATGATATCTTTGCATTAGTGTGATGTGAAAACCATTGTCTGTAAATGCATGTGATGAGTGAATTAAGGGGGTGTCATCATCCTTTGTAATCTTCAGATATTCAGGAACATGGAAATTTATTTTTATGTAAAACAAAAAAGATTTTAACCTTCATTAAAATTGAAGGCAATGTAGGTCAATGCACCTGAAAGGAAATCAAAATTGAATTTCCTCAACAGATGCAAGTACCAAGTTACTATAGGTGTGCTTACTGACCATTCACACAGACTTGCAGGCAACATAGCTGCACAGGTGCGACTGGCTAATTAGCCACCAAAACAAAGTCAAACAAAATAATAAAAAAGAGAATAATTAGCGGAAATAAACTAAACTATAATATGTCATGAAGAAACATGAAATGATATTTTTTTTAATTGTGTAAATCAATAATTTCTTAATGTGATCTTAGAATCTAATTATTTTATTGTCCTGGCCCAACCAGACCTATCAAATTTATTTGTGTTTTTGGGGGAGTATTTCAATACATATTAAGTTTTCCACTGATTGGGATTAAGTGAAATGTAGGTGAATGCACCTGAGAAGAAATGTCAATGGATGCAATAACCAAGTAACTATAGGTAAGCTTACTGACCATTCACACAGTGTTTGCAGCTACCATAGCTGCATGGGTGTGATTGGCCGCTAAGCCACCAACAGCAAGTCAATCAAAAATATGAGCAAAACAGAGTATATTACCTATAGAGATGTCTAACATGTGGACTTTGAGCAAAAGGACCTAGCCTATACAGCAAAAGAAAGCAAATAGCTGAAACGAACTACTTAAGAAACATAAATCTAAATAAAATACATATGGAAGAACATTAGATGCATTACCAATCATCATCACAGCTCACAGGGAGAAGTTTAAAACTTTACCAAGTAGAAAAGGTTGTGTTTGTCATTTAAATTTCTCTCTTTGAAACATTCCTCCTCATTTCTGAGGAAACCTTCATGGTCAAAGAAATTTATCTCTAATTATCACAAGTCAAAAACCAAAAGGAGAAAACTCAACAAGAGGCGATTATCCCCTTTTTCAATTAGCTATTCGGATACTCTAGTTGTAATGAATGTCATGGTGATATGGTTAACAAAAACTAAAATACTGTTTATATCCGAGCAATTATTTTAATTATAAATGTTATGCATGTGTGGCCTGAAAGTTCAACTGCAATGTAGGCTAATGCACCGGAGAGGAACTTATATTACCTCAATGGATGCATAAACCTAGTTTCTATAGGTGTGCTTACTGACCAACACAAAGATTTGCAGCATGATAGCAGCAGGGAGTGGCTGGCCGCTAAGACACCAACACAGAGTCGAACAACAAATTATAGTAAAAACCGATCAGAACGAAAAAGAAAAGTACTAACGTTGATAAACTACCCGAGGAAGATCGATCTAGTCAAAAACTCCAGGAAGAAACCACTAGATGCATTATTGAAAAAAGCATCACAACTAACAAGAAAAATAGTTAACTTTACCTCGCCGAAAGAGAGGATCCATCGTTCAAAAGACAATGAATCCCATGCTCGATTTGGCTCTAAGAATCATCCATCCTTCTCGTTTCATCGAATACGAAACCTTGCCTCAGATTGTGATATGCCCAAACCCCCAAGCAAATGAGAAAGAACGAGATTGCAACAACACAAACACTGCGGCGGCGAACCAGGCGACGCCATTGGGGAGAGAGGACAGTCAAAAAACTAGGGTTAGGACGGGATTTATAGAGCAATTGGCAACCCAAATCTGACCGTTGGGTGTTTCGTACCTTGATTTCGTGGTGCAAGTCGTGTCTCAAGTAGGTAGTTCCGGAAGCTTCTCGACCCCGGTACATCAAACGGCAGCAGGGTTGGACCTTCGTACTCTCCTCGAACGCCATGGCGATCGCCGCCGCCGCCGCTATCCCTCGATCTCTCCTCTCCCTTTCCTCTTCCTCCCACTGGCGATTTCTCTTCTCCGCCAGTTCCAGTCTCCTGCGCCTCCGCCGCTCCAAATTCACCTCTGCCTTCTTCGTTCCCTCTTTAGCCGGCCGCTGCTGTGAGACTGCGCTCCCCGTTGTCTCAGTCTTCCTCCCCTCGCCGAGGCTTCCTTCAGTTTCCACCGACGCTCGTTGTTTTTGCTCTTCCTCCCGCTCCAGCAACACCAATTCCACCGCTTCCTTCGGCTGGTCCGACGATGAGGACGAGAACAAGGCGAGCACGAAGATAAAGGAGGTCGACAAGAGCAAGCTTCCCCCTCCCTACGACCCCTTTAGCAAGAAGCCAGCGGTGGAGGAGCCCCGGGACCCCTCCGACCTGCAGGAGATCTTCCACAAGATGCGCACCGAGGGCCTCACCAACTACGCCATCAAGATGTTCGACGGTTTGTCCAAGGACGGCCTCGCCCACGAGGCCCTGCAGCTGTTCGCCATCATCAAGGACAAGGGAACCATGCCTGACGTCGTCGCACACACCGCCGTCCTCGAGGCCTACGCCAACGCCGGCGGCCACTCCAAGGAAGCCATCCGCACATACGATCGCATGCTCGCGTCCGGCGTGTGCCCCAACGCCTACACGTTCGCCGTCCTCGTCAAGGGCCTCGCGAAGGACGGGCGATTGCCGGAGGCGCGCAAGTACTTGCTGGAGATGATGGGGAAGGGCATGCGCCCCAACGCCGGCACCTACCTCGAGCTGTTTGAGGCCTACCTGCGGGAGCAGAAGGGCGACGAGGCCAGGGCTCTAGTGGAAGAGATGAGAGGCAAGGGATTCGTGCCCGAGGAGAAGGCAGTGAGGGAGACGATCGGGAAGCGCAGTCAGGTCTACAGAGCCGTCATGGATCTTTTCTTTGGCAAGTGAACTGAACTGAATCGACCACAGTTTGTTCATCAAAAATTGCTGCTTTGGCTACGAGCTGCACTGCAGACTGAACCTGGTAACTAATTCAAAATCAATGGCTTTCTGCTGTTTCTTCGGCGTATCAAACATTTGTATTGTGCTTGTTTCTTGCTTAAATCAGTGAGAATTAGGAACAAAATCATCTTGCTCTGTACACTGCTTCTATTTTCTCAATCAACTGAGTCTATGATTTCGATCTCGGCTTGGCATCGTATTTTTTTTTCTTGTTTCTCTTTTCTTTTGATAGCGAACTCTTTTTTTTATCCATTTGTATTGAGTTCTTGCCCCTCCGACCTGTTTGATTCTGTGTACAACCCACAATCTTTTTAAAATTGAAAATGAAGTTCGTAGTAAACATCCCTGTTTTTTTTTTCTTTTTAAGTTTTTTTTCGTTAAATGTAACAATGATGATCCCGTCCGGAAGCTGAGCCGGATGTAGGCGGGTCTTGGTGTACTGGAAGTTGAGGTGTAGGATCTACCTGGCAACACCTGGGAGGATCACACGGGCAGCTGACGAAGGAAGAGGCTCATGACGATGACCCTGTGACCCTGCGCACACTCAGACGATCCCACGAGTCTTTAAAGACCAGAAACCAGGGGAAAAGTCCCCGGGTCAGGTCCTCTGACGCTCAAGTCAGGTACTTTCCCCCCATAAATCAGAGAAAAGACGAAAAGTAAAGACTAGTGAGAAATAACGAGTGAGCATACCTGCATAAGGGACAAGGTATCCCTTTTTATACTGCAGTGGAAGTTTCTGGGTATGACGGGTGTCAGGGAATGTCGTCTGTTAGGCTTTGTCCGGCGGTGGTTGACACGTGTCTCCTCTTAATAGGCTGGTAGCAAAACCAAAAGTGCATTGAGTCCTGACTGTTAGCATATTCCCTGACACTGATTATTCTCTGACATTCTCTGACAAGCGGTTACGATTCCTTGGCTGATTTGTCTTGTAGTGTCTGGACGATGAGTCTGTAATTCGATATCTGTACCCCGACCTGCTTCTATCTGCTGTTATCCCTGGCTAGCATTTCCTGACCTGAACGTCAGGTCTATGTCCAGACCTGCTTCTATACCTGTGCCTGTAATCCTGGGCTATACGTTCTGACCTGCACGCCAGGTCTATGTCCAGATATGCTCATGTCTACTAGTATCTCTGGCTTGTGCGTCTCGACCTACATGCCAAGTCTATTTACCGACCTGCTTATGTCCACTATTATCTGTGACTTGTACGTCCCGACCTGCACGCCAGGTTTATGTCCAGACCTACTCATGTCTGCTATTATCCATGGCATGTATGTCCCGACCTACCCGTCAGTTCTGTATCTTGATCCGCTTATGTTTATTATTATCCATGGCTTGTGCGTTCCGACCTGCACGCCAGGTATGTTTGCCGACCTGCTTATGTATACTATTATCCATGGCTTGTACGTCCTGACCTGCACGCCAAGTCTGTTTGCCGACCTGCTTATGTCTACTATTATCCATGGTCTGTACGTCCCGACCTGCCCGCCAGTTCTGTATCTTGACCCGCTTATGTTTATTATTATCCATGGCTTGTGCGTTCTGACCTGCACGTCAGGTCTGTTTGCCGACCTGCTTATGTCTACTATTATCCATGTCTTGTACGTCTCGACCTGCACGCCAAGTCTATTTGCCGACCTGCTTATGTCTACTATTATTCATGGCTTGTACGTCCCGACCTGCACGCTAAGTCTGTTTGCCGACCTGCTTATGTCTACTATTATCCGTGGCTTGTGGGCTCAGTCCTCGACTATACCTGGCCCTTGGGCCTGGTCCTTGACCACTGTAAGGGCTGGTCCTGATCCAGCTTATAATCTTTTCCTTCGACCGCCGCGTCAGCTGAGACTTTAACCCTGGCCACGTAAACTGGACTTTTGACCTCCCTGCTCTCCACGTCAGCTTGACTGCTGACCGGCGACGGAGGCTTGACTTCTGACATTCCTGACCTCCACGTCAGCTTGACTTCTGACCGGCCACGGAGGCTTGACTTCTGACATTCCTGACCTCCAGGTCAGCTTGACTTCTGACCGGCCACGGAGGCTTGACTTCTGACCTTCCTGACCTCCAGGTCAGCTTGACTTCTGGCCCTCTTATGGTATTGACTCACAACCACATCATCATACCGACCCCACAAAACATGCACCATATCACAAGCCTCCCCCTCAAGTCTAGTCGAAGGAGGTTCTAGTCCGACTGACTAGACCTCAACCCTTGTGTTACCTGACCTGGTCCCCGCGTCATTTGCTGACATGTCTTCCTAGGAAGTGAACGATCTCCTTCTGTGCTTATGTGACTCCTCAACTTCTGAGTGTACTTTCCTCCTATAAATATTACACTGTTTTCCAAGCGTCGCCTCGAATTCTGAGGAAATCCCTTCACCTTCTTCTTCCTTATAAAAGGTTTATGTCTCCTTACAACAACACCCATATCTCTATCTTTTCCGTTTCTTTGTGATCTTTGTCTAACCCATGGAGCCGGCTGAGCTGTCTTCCCTTCGTCACTAGCTAGCTCTCAAGGAAAAAGCTCTGCGTGATATGACCCTGAGCAGGGATCTGCAAACTTCCCTCCGTCGCGAAATGGAGGAGCTCTGGCAAGCAGCCAAATACAGAACTAGGGCTGAAATAGCCCTCAAGATGAAAGCTCAAGCGGATTTCCAGAGTCAAATCCATCATATCCTGTATTTGAAGATAAAGCATGAGGACGAACTAGCTTCGCTGAAAGAAGAGAATCGGCTGAAGGATGAGACCATCTGCCAATTGCAGCACACTCTCGAAAGTGTCCGAGGAGAACTGATTCGAGCACAGACCCATCTGAGAGAAGAGGGTCCTGCCTCCGTATCTGGCTGCAATTGAACCCTCTGAAAAATGTACCTCTGATTTTATCGAAATAAAACCTGTATTATGTATTCCACCCTTATTGTAGCTCTGCACTCTATTGCTCATATATCATTGTGTTGATAGAACCCCTGCGTTTCTCCAATATTTCTAACAAAACATAGCAAAAATAATAAAAACAATCGACTTACCTCCCTTCCCACTCACCTCATGACATATGATCATTTGGCCGTTGTGAGTGAGACGCTTGAGAGGTGTCTATGACTTGTGAATGTGTCTACGCAATCTCACTTTTAGCAAAACCCCTTGAGATATGGTTTATTGCCAGTCCAGCACGATAACTTGGCCTGCTACATTTTGTTCCGGTGGATATAAAGAATACCGATCGAAAAGATTATCACACCGACCCAGAAGGTCTTTGGGCGTGAGAGTCTTGCTCACTTATAACTCGCACTGGGGCGAGAGTCTGGGACAGCCGATCTGGAAGGTCGTTGGGCGTGAGAGTCTTGCTCACTTATAACTCGCACTGGGACGAGAGTCTAGGACAGCCGACCCGGAAGGTCGTTGGGCGTGAGAACCTTGCTCACTTATAACTCGCACTGGGGCGAGAGTCTGGGACAGCCGACCCGGAATGTCGTTGGGCGTGAGAGCCTTGCTCACTTATAACTCGCATTGGGGCGAGAGTCTGGGACAGCCGACCCGGAAGATCGTTGGGCGTGAGAACCTTGCTCACTTATAACTCGCACTGGGGCGAGAGTCTGGGACAGCCGACCCGGAATGTCGTTGGGCGTGAGAGCCTTGCTCACTTATAACTCGCACTGGGGCGAGAGTCTGGGACAACCGACCCGGAAGATCGTTGGGCGTGAGAGCCTTGCTCACTTATAACTCGCACTGGGGCGAGAGTCTGGGACAGCCGACCTGGAAGGTCGTTGGACGTGAGAGCCTTGCTCACTTATAACTCGCACTGGGGCGAACGTCTGGGACAGCCGACCTGGAAAGGTCGTTGGGCGTGATAGTCTTGCTCACTTATAACTCGCACTGGGGCGAGAGTCTGTGACAACCGACCTGGAAGGTCGTTGGGCGTGAGAGTCTTGCTCACTTATAACTCGCACTGGGGCGACCGGGAATGTCGTTGGGCGTGAGAGCCTTGCTCACTTATAACTCGCCGGGGGAGTGGACGACAACCGGGAAGATCGTTGGGCGTGAGAGCCTTGCTCACTTATAACTCGTACTGGGGCGAGAGTCTGGGACAGCCGACCTGGAAGGTCGTTGGACGTGAGAGCCTTGCTCACTTATAACTCGCACTGGGGCGAGCGTCTGGGACAGCCGACCTGGAAAGGTCGTTGGGCGTGATAGTCTTACTCACTTATAACTCGCACTGGGGCGAGAGTCTGTGACAACCGACCTGGAAGGTCATTGGGCGTGAGAGCCTTGCTCACTTATAACTCGCACTGGGGCGAGAGTCTGGGACAGCCGACCGAGAAGTGATTTCCCGATCCGGAAAGATATTGCCGACCTGGGGGGAATCCCCGACCAGGATAGATGTTGCCGACCTGGGGGGATTTCTCGACCAGGGACTATGTAAAGAAACCGCTTCTATTTTGCCTGTAGTCAAAAGATACATAGTATCAGATGTATTGCAAAGATAGAAATATTAAAATCTCACTCAGTAGATGGAAATGATGTCTTGTGGCTTCGCCACATTCAAATTTCTTTCCCGCCACTTTTCCTCGCCGCTTCCCGAGAAGATCGTGTGGTAAGCATTTCCGTACTCCCGCTTTATCTCACGATTTCCTTATCACGTCCATCATTAATACGCTTCCTAGGGGATCGACACATGTCCCATGCCTTTATTGCTTATGCAGTATGACACCACTAACGTCACTCCTTTTTGTACACGATTCCCCATAAGAGCATACCCCTCTGCGATCGGACGGCTTTAAGCGCTTCGCCCAAAAAGATACTCGACATCTCTTTTCGATATTCCCTAGGAGAATTCCATTTATAAACCCTAAAGGCAGTCCGCAGTCATTGCCTTGAACGTTTTGACTGCCTTCCTCTTCTTGTTGTTTCGACTTCTCCGACGTCCCATCCCTCCCCCTTCTAGGCTTTTCCTGTCTGGTGCCCTTCTTCTTCTCAACTGGCCTCTTCTTCGACCTCCCCCACCCTGATAATGGCTGACGGTAAGGCCACCCTATGGTACTCATGTTTCATTTCTGATATAGATGATCATGACCTATCTATGATTCGATCGGACTTGCAACTTAGTGATGCTTATGAACTCAGAGTTCCTACAGCCCATGAACACCCCGCCAACCCTCCAGCAGGTTTCATGACCGTCTTCCGAGACCAGCTTTTAGGAGGTCTTCATTTTCCCATCCATCCTTTTATTTCCGCCTTGAGCCAATATTTCGGCATCTGCACTTCTCAATTTGCTCCCAATTTCTTCCGAGTCGTATGCGGCACTGTCATTCTATGTCGCACATACCAAATTCCCTTGACCGTCCAACTATTCCACCATTTTTACTCTTTCAAACGCTCGGAACCAAGAGTGTTCATGGTACAGGCTAGGCCTGGTTACAAATTCTTTTCCGACATGCCCTCTTCCAACAAGGGATGGAAGTCTCGTTTCTTCTTTATTAGATCACCTAACCCCTTAGTCGAGCCAACCCAATGGTGCTCTGACATCTCTTCCACTCTCCCTGTACATTGTTAGGACCAAAAGTAGCTAGAGGGGGGGGTGAATAGCTCGTCGCGTGCTCGTTGCTCGGTGTTGCTTGTTGTTGCTTGTTTCTTCAAGAATGCGCAGCGGAAAATACATAAACAAACACAAACACGCTAACAATAGGATTTTACTTGGTATCCACCTCACAAGAGGTGACTAGTCCAAAGATCCACGCACACACACACACCTCCACTAATAAACACTCCTTTTCGGTAACTACCGAAGGCGGAGAAGCCCTACAAGACTCTCAATACAAGTAGAAGAAAGGGTAGTAAAGAATAAGCAAAAGCTTACAAGAGATGCAGTAAAAACCCTAGCTTCTTCTTCTTCTCGTTGCAACTCGCCTCTTGACTTGGATGAACCTCCAAGAACCTTCAAGAACTAGCGGTGAGGAGCTTAGAGAGTGCTGGGGAGGAGCTGTGATGAATCTGGAATGAATCGGTGAAGTTCTTGAGATCGCAAGAAGTACAAGCTGCGCCAGCGGTCGAATCCCAATCGATTGGATTGCTCCCGATCGATTGGGAGGCTGGATCGATCCACGGATCGATCTAGAGCGCCTCGTGCTCTGAAAATCCACGGATCGATCCACGGATCGATCCGGCACTTCGCAGCAGCGTCCCAATCGATCCATCGATCGATTGGAACCTCGATCGATCCACGGATCGATCGAAAGATGTTCGTGAGGACTCACCGGATCGATCCACGGATCGATCCAGATCTTGGATCGATCCACCGATCGATCGAAACTCCTGAATCAATCAGATCAATCGAAACCTGCCGGATCAATCCACGGATCAATCGAACTCTGGATCAATCCACGGATCGATCGAAACTTGGTTTTGCCCCAAAACCAAACCCAAAGCCCCTAAACCAACATCTAGTCAACCATGACTTGTTGGTACATAAGACCTAGCATCCGGTCACCCTTGCCAGGTAGGACTCTCTCACCAAGTGTCCGATTCCTTTGACCCACTTGGACTTTCTCTTCTTGCCAGTATCCGGTCACTCCCTAAGACCTACTTGGACTTTTCTTCCTCGTGCAGTACATTGGATCCCTTTGACCTACTTGGACTCTCACCGGATGTCCGATCAACCTTGACCCATCCGGATTTCTCTTCTACCTGGCCTTTCACTACTGGATGTCCGATCGACCTTGACCCATCCGGATTTCTCTTGGCTGGCTCACCGGGACTTTTCCAATTGCCTAGCTTCACTCACTAGGTCTTTCACCGGCTTCACTCACCAGGATTTTCCTCCTGCCTAGCTTCTCACTAGGACTTCCCAATTGCCTAGCTTCACTCACTAGGTCTTTCACGGCTTCACTCACCGGGATTTTCCTCCTGCCTAGCTTCACTCACTAGGACTTCCCGGTCAAGTATCCGGTCATCCTTGACCTACTTGACTCTTCTTCAATCAACCTTGCATTGTCAAACATCGAAACTCAAACCAAGACTCAAGCTTGGTCAACCAGGTCAACCTTGACACGGGATGTTGCACCAACAATCTCCCCTTTTGATGTTTGACAATACCAACACTATCACTTACAATACCACATGTAAGTTAGGCTAATCCCATAGCCTAAACCTTCTTCATGCCACTAGGTAATGAATACATAAGTTAAGCCCTTCATTCTCCCCCTAAGAGGGCAAACTCCCTCTAGGTAATAAAAGCCTAACTTACTCCCTTTCATTCTCCCCCTATTGGCACACATCAAACCATCTTTGAGCACACATCAACCCGTGCCTCAATTTTGGGCACTCTTCAACAAATGCCCCATTGTTGAAAACTCCCCCTGAAGAGTTGCTCATCGTTGTTCACAACTTCACTCGTTGTGACCAACACGATAATGAAGGCCCCATACCCTTCATTAACCTTAACCCTACATTCTCCCCCAATGTAGGTAAATGCCCATCCTTGAGCATTATCCACTTGAAGCCACCTGAACAATGAGGATATCCACTCCCCATTAAAGTTCAAACGCTCAACCTTGAGCATATTCTTAACGGAAGGTTGACCACCTTCCAAGGTTCATGAAAAATAATTTTCATGTCTTTAAAGAGTCTCTCCCCCTAAAGACATGGTGGTAACTTCTGTCATTGCACCAACAATGACTTGGAATCCCAAAACTTTAGGAAACCCAATTTTAGAAGTTTTGAGGTTCAAATATTCAAAATTTGAAACAAACCTCAACCTAAACTTCAACTTAGCCTTCCTTAACCAATCCATCCTTGTTTTCACATGAAAACACCCTTTCTATGTATACACATGTATTTTTAGGGGTTTGGAAAGGTTATCTAGACTAAATTAGGTTTAAATCATATTTACCATTTACAAAATCGACTCAAGTTGGATCGATTGAGTCGGGTTCGATCGATTGAACCTTCTGAATATGATGAAATTCAGTTTTTGATCGAGTTTTAAAATTGAGTTTTTTGAAATGTTTAAAATTCAATCGTCGATCGAGGTTTAAATTCCAATTTAGTTGAAATTCAATTTCAGCAAATTTCAGAAACCCCTAGAAAATTCTACAAAATTCCAAAAATCGTAAAACTTTGTGTAGACATTATTTAGGGTATAATTTATCATGGAAAAATAGTTTTCTATGAAAATACATCATATTTTCAAAGATTGACACAAACTTGAGAACTTGCAAAAACTTTAGTGTTTTCTTCAAGTTTGTGTCTAACTATTCAATGGTGATTACTATCAAAAGATAGCCTTCACCAAGGTTTTCCAAAATTATTTTAAAAACATTTTCAAAACCAATATCCCACCATGTTCCTTGGGCTTAATGCACATGACTTGTACATTAGCTTTCCCAATGATGGAAAAACACATAACTATGTGTTTTGATGAACCTAAAACTCAGAAGAATGCACTAAATCAACATCTTGAGTTTTGTTCATCTTCCTAACATCTCACTTGTATCTAATGTGCACTTAAACACATACAAGTCACCTTATAGTCCTTGTGAGATGTGAGATTTTGGTTTTAACCTATTCTAGGGATCATGCATATCTATCTAGGCATTTTAAAGATATTAAACATCCACCTAGGATGTCACTTGTTAATAAGTGATGTTAAATGCCATTTGTCCTTAATTTACAAGGAATTAAACTTAATGCATGATTATGTTATGGCATACATCAAAAGGAAATAATTTTCAAAAGAAAATATCCTATAACTACATGATGTATGTATGACATGACATGGTATTTTTGTATTTTTCATGATAAGTCATGAATGCAAAATACAAATAAGATAAAATATGATGTCATGGCATATTATGAGCAAACAATCATGGCAAGGTTTAGCATAAATAAAATATACCTAGATTACCTATCTAAGTATCGTTAATCTTAGCTAATCCTAAAACTTAAACCCTAGATTGCCCAAAGTGCTTCAAGAGAGTGCCACAACCTAAATGGGCATTTCTAATTCTCTTGATTAATTTATGTCAATTGAAATTAAGCTTATCCTCAAATGTTGGCATATTCCATTTTTCCTCAAGAGTAATCACATAAATCAAGGCCCGGAGTGCCTTAAAATTTCTAAGAGAATACCAAAATCCCAACTTGGTATTTCTCTAGGTTTTCCCAAATTATGCCTTTTTAAGATAAAATCAATTTTCCACCATTAGGCACATTTTACTCTTTCAAGGAGTAAATAATAATTCCATTTCATTTTCAAAGGTTAACAAAAACCTTGAAAATGCTCCTTGAGTGTCAATTTCCTCAAAGTTGGGTTAACTACCCTTCTAATCGGAGTTGACACTCTCTAACCCATCTATGGGGTAGAGAAGATGCTCCTAGGAACCCAACACCTATTGGTGCTCCTTGGATGCTCTAGGTACTCACTAGGGATAACTTCTCTAGATACCTTCCTAATGACCTTGTTGAGCTTCTTAGAAGCCTTGGTCACATTTTCTAGGTCAACTCTAGGGATAGCCTCTCTTGTGACCTTGTTAGTGACTTTCTTAGACTTCTTAGAAGTCTTAGTCACTTTGGTTGCAAAGATACTCTTAGGGATGACTTCCCTAATATTTTTGGCTTGACCACTAGACCTAGGGTTTGTTCCATAACTATATGGAACTCTATGGTAAGAGGGCACATCCTTCTTAGCCTTTGGTTTGTATCCCAAACCTCTATGGCCATTGGATGGCTTTTGTACCCCTAAACCTAGGTTATGCTCATTTTGCCCTAATAGGATATTTTCCATCCTTTTTAGGGTCTTTTCCATTTTATCAAGTCTTGACCTCAAGACTTGATTTTCCATCACTAAGTCCTTAGTTTTTGGTTTTCCATTAAGTTCATGAGCATTTTTGTGCCTAGGCTTGTAGATACAATCCTTAGAGTTCTTGCCTAGACTTTTACTTACATTCCTAGCCTTAGGTGTAGTTTTGGCATGTAGGGCCACATGCTTTTCCTTAAAGCCCTCATGCTTTATATTCTTATGGTAAATTGCATTAAAATGATAAAACTTAGAACTATCATACTTTTTATCATAATTTAACGGAGTAGGCTCAATGAAAGTTACCTTCCTTTTTACCTTAGAGGCTCCCCCTTGACTGGTGACTCCTTGAGCCGTGACCACCTTCTTCCCCTTGGGGCATTAACTTCGGTAATGCCCTTTTTGGTTGCAAGAAAAGCACACAATGTGCTCCTTGCTCCTTTTTATTCCGGGGATGGTCTCCTTGGGTTTCGCCTTGCCCTTTTGTGCCACTTGACCCTTCTTCTTGACCAATTTAGGGCACTTGCTCTTGTAGTGCCCATGTTCCCTACACTCAAAGCATATAATATGATTTTTATTTTTAATTGAAATATTTATACCTTTGCTTGTAGGGGTGGCATCTTTCCCTTTGGATCCGGAAGTAGAAGCTTCCTCTTGATCCGATCTTGATTCTCCTCCATTTGATTTTTCTTGACTCGTGGAGGTAGAAGCTTCTTCAATCTCTTCATCTCTTGACCCGGATGTAGAAGCTTCTCCTTCTTCTTGATCCGGCGTCACCAAGGATTGCTCCCCCTCAATCCTAGAGGTGGAGGCTTCATCATCTTGAATATGAAACAAGGAGTATGCTCCCTCCTTGTTCCCTTCGTTGCATTCCCTTGAGGATGAAGCTTCTTGGATTTCTTCTTCTTCGGAGGTTGAGCATCTCTCAACCTTGGAGTCCTCCTCTTGATCTTGCTCCAAAGAGTCACCCTCTCCGGATTCTTCATGATCTTGTACAGTGGAGGGGATCTCTTCATGAAGCTTGGCCAATTTGCTCCAAAGCTCCTTGGCATCGTCAAATTCTCCAATTTTGCAAAGGATGGTGCTTGGCAATAAATTGACCAAGAGCTTGGTCACTTTGTCATTGGCCTCACACCTTTGGGCTTGCTCTTGGCTCCACTTGCTCCTCTTGAGAACTTTGCCCTTTGAATTTCTTGGAGCCTTGAAGCCTTCCATTAGAGCAAACCATTGCTCTATCTCCATCATAAGAAAATTTTCGATTCTTGATTTCCAAGAATCGAAACTCGTAGAAGTATATGGTGGAGCCACCCTTGTGTCAAATCCAAGTCCATCTTGGAATTGCATCTTGAAGTTGAGCTTGATAAAGTCTTGAACTTGAAGAATTTGCTCCAACTTCTTTACCCTCTAGCTTTTCTTGTTATGCTTGACCCTTTCGGCGATGATTCCGGTGAAGAGCGGCCTTGCTCTGATACCACTTGTTAGGACCAAAAGTAGCTAGAGGGGGGGGTGAATAGCTCGTCGCGTGCTCGTTGCTCGGTGTTGCTTGTTGTTGCTTGTTTCTTCAAGAATGCGCAGCGGAAAATACATAAACAAACACAAACACGCTAACAATGGGATTTTACTTGGTATCCACCTCACAAGAGGTGACTAGTCCAAGGATCCACGCACACACACACACCTCCACTAATAAACACTCCTTTTCGGTAACTACCGAAGGCGGAGAAGCCCTACAAGACTCTCAATACAAGTAGAAGAAAGGGTAGTAAAGAATAAGCAAAAGCTTACAAGAGATGCAGTAAAAACCCTAGCTTCTTCTTCTTCTCGTTGCAACTCGCCTCTTGACTTGGATGAACCTCCAAGAACCTTCAAGAACTAGCGGTGAGGAGCTTAGAGAGTGCTGGGGAGGAGCTGTGATGAATCTGGAATGAATCGGTGAAGTTCTGCTGAAGAAATCGCACGCCAACAGCTATAACGAGCGCTAACGGTCGAATCCCAATCGATTGGATTGCTCCTAATCGATTGGGAGGCTGGATCGATCCACGGATCGATCCGGGCGCTCCTGCTCTGGAAAAACTTCCGGATCGATCCACGGATCGATCCAGAGCGCCACAGCGTCCCAATCGATCCATCGATCGATTGGGACCTCTGGATCCAAAGAGGTTCTGTTCGCGTGGACTCACCGGATCGATCCACGGATCGATCCAGATCTTCTGGATCGATCCACCGATCGATCCAACTTTGGATCAATCCACGGATCAATCCGAACCCTTTGGATCAATCCACGGATCAATCGAACCTTGGTTTTTGCCCAAAACCAAACCCAAAGCCCCTAAACCAACATCTAGTCAACCATGACTTGTTGGTACATAAGACCAGCATCCGGTCACCCTTGGCCAGCTAGGACTCTCTCACCAAGTGTCCGGTCAATCCCTTTGACCCACTTGGACTTTCTCTTCTTGCCAAGTATCCGGTCACTCCCTAAGACCTACTTGGACTTTTCCTTCTCGTGCCAAGTATCCGGTCAATCCCTTTGACCTACTTGGACTCTCACCAGATGTCCGATCAACCTTGACCCATCTGGATTTCTCTTGCCTGGCTTCTCACCAGATGTCTGATCAACCTTGACCCATCTGGATTTCTCTTGCCTGGCTTCACTCACCAGGACTTTTCCAATTGCCTAGCTTCACTCACTAGGTCTTTCACCTGGCTTCACTCACCAGGATTTTCCTCCTGCCTAGCTTCACTCACTAGGACTTCCCAATTGCCTAGCTTCACTCACTAGGTCTTTCACCTGGCTTCACTCACCAGGATTTTCCTCCTGCCTAGCTTCACTCACTAGGACTTCCCAGTCAAGTATCCGGTCATCCTTGACCTACTTGACTCTTCTTCAATCAACCTTGCATTGTCAAACATCGAAACTCAAACCAAGACTCAAGCTTGGTCAACCAGGTCAACCTTGACCTGAGGGATGTTGCACCAACATACATCAGCATCAACCTTCCTGCAATGCCGCTTCTGAAAAACTTCAAGGCGTGAGCGTTCGCTTTGTTGTATTACTGTTGGAGGGCTTTTTGTATTTATTTGGGCTCAACCCCGTTTAGGCGGACATAGGGGCTCCATTTGGTAAGACCCCGTTTCCCTTTCTACTACTCTTCGCTAACTGAGGTATCTTTCTTTCTTATTGCAGAGGCTGCCATGCTCCGAGCGTACTCATCAGATGCAAAACGCCGAACTGTCTCCTATTTGAAAGCTTTAAGTACAGAGCTTAAGCACGGTTTGACATCTTCTTCCCGGTCTGGCCCTTCTGCCTCACGGTCTGCTCCTTCTGCTTCACAGCCTGTCCCCCCGGCCTCAGCCCAGGAGGAAACTTCCTCGGTTATTCCCCTGGGCGTGGCTCCTGTAGAAGACCTGGCCGCTGTAGAGCAAGTCGATCTGGCCACTGAAGAGCAGGCCGAGGAAGAGCGAGCTGCATCTCCCCCGCCAGCCAAACGTCTGAAGCTCCAGCGCAAAAGGAAGAAAGTTACTCCCGCGACTCAGGCGTCCCCTCCACCGCTTCCTTCTGGCCGTCGCTCATCCGTCATCTCTCAATCTTTGGGGACCAGGATTGTTACTCCTGACCGGGAGACGGCCCTGGGGCCAGTGGTTCCCACTTTGTCACCACGAACATCAACCCCAACACCTGGTCGGGTTGCAACTCCCGAGCCAGCCTCTTTTCCCGCTCAGACCTCCTCTCCCGGGCCGCTACCTCCTCCCTTAATGGACCAGCCCGAGAGTTCAGCCACCCTATCTGCCTCCATTCCGTTATCTGCTTTGGCCTCTACCCCTCGATCTCGGAGGAAAACTCTCAAGAAGTATACCTTTATTGACTCGTGGTGCCTGCCTTCCTCTACAGAGTCCGGCGCCGCTGAAGAAACTGCAGAAGAGGTTCCTCCTCCGGTTGCCTTGGTTGAACGAGAGGGCGATCAAGCAATCGGAAGTTTTGGAAGAATCCTCCGATGGAGGGGCTGGATCAAGCTGCTCGCCAGATGGTTTCCGTAAGTTTTCTTGTATCAAGGCTCCTATACTGGAATCTATTATAATCTTTCTTCCTATATCTGACACGGGCCTGCTCTGCCAACTTGAGTGCCATTCAATATGCCTCTCGCTTGCAGAAGGAAAATGAAGTGTTAAAGGCTCGTCTTCATGAATTGGAGCTGCCCCTAACTCCCCCCGATCCCCTCAACCCGACCCCCGGGGACTTAGCGAGCTATCTCCGACTGATTGGAGAGTTTGCAGAGTCCGCCCGCCGCATTTCTCATGTGGCCTTTGACAAAATTAAGACTTTGGAAGCGACTCTGAAGACAAGCGAGTCCAGACTGGCTTCTGAGGCGGAGAGGCGTCGGGCGCTAGCAGCTGAGCTGGATGAAAAGGATGCCCGGTTGGCAAGTCTGCAGGAAACCCATGAGACTCTTCAGAAGACTTTAACCGAAGTCCAGGGTCAATTGGTTTCCAGCGCTGACCGGGAGAAGACCCTTCAAAGCCAGTGGGAGGCCAGCCAAGCGGCCCTTAAATCCATGTAGGCCGACCTTCTGAAAGCTCAAGAGAACGTTTTCCAGGGTCAACAAGATTTGACTTTGGCCAGAGCTGGCAAGGAGAAGGCCCTAGCTGATATGGAGAAGACCCAAGCAGGGCTCACGGATTACCAGGCGGGGGAAGTTGGTCGTCTAAGAGCCTACAGGCGAGCCTACGTCACTTCCCCCTTCTTCTTGAAGAAAATTGGAGGTCTGATTAATTTCATGGTATGCTGTGGCGCGGCCGGAGGGGCTCGTCAAATGTTTGAACAGAATCTGCTCCGTGCTGCCCCTTCAGAAGATTTCTTAGATACTGATCGCATAATGGACGAGATTCTAGATGGGTCATTCCCTTCTTTCAAAGATGATGACAACTTGTTTCTCCTCCCTAAGCCTCCTACTGATGCTGAGCCTAGCCTCCCTGTGCCCCCTGCTAACAATGATCCTGGATGTGACTCTTAATGCTGAATTTTTAATGTAAACCCGTAGCTGTAAACTTTAACCCAAACTATTTGCTGTGTGATCCTGTCCAAGCGGTGAGTAGATGGACGCTGGGGACGTGGCACTCTCCGTTGTCCTTTGATGATGATGTAGGCCTCCGGCGAACCTGCAAAGAAGCCGAGCCGGGAGGTGTTTCCCGGCGACGGCCCTCCGACGCTCAAGTCAGGCAACGAGAAATGAGAGAGGCAGCGTAACTGTAGCTACAGTGAGGATTGTGCATACCTTCGTCGACGTCTAGGAGCCCTTATATAGGACCCCGGGGAGGCGCGGGCACACTTCTTGATGCGTGCACGCTTCCCCAAACATACCTTAACGAGCCCATGTCAGAAAAGCACCCCTGACGTCATTCCGCAATCGTCCGAGCATATCCCGGATGTGACGGTGGAAGCTTCTACCGTACGATCCCGCGTACGGCTCAACCGCCAACCCTGCTGCCTGTCGGCGGCAGATGTCTCGAGGATGATGTTGTCCCCTGTCTCCTTTGTCCTCTTGCGCCTTCTGTCTGTTCCAGGGCCGAGCGGTTCGGCCGCTCGGCAGGCATATCACTTCTGCCCCGGTTGTATGCTCGGATGAGATTTCTCCTGCCTGTCTTTGTTACCTTGTGCCCCGGCCGAACGGATAGCCCGCTCGGCCTTGAAACCTTTTTACCTTGAGCATCGGAAACCCGACCCCTAGTCGGGTTGTCTTCCATTCGGCTCGGGGGATTCCCGGCCGGTCGGCCCTCTCCGTCCGGTCGGTCGGGTGTCAGGGTTGAATCTCTTGACCTTTGACCTCCACATGTCATTGACCTTCCGCCAACGAGGGTTCCCCGTCCTTACGACCGGATCACATGCCTCCCCCTCAAGTCTAGTCGAAGGAGGCGCTAAGTCCGACTGACTGGACTGTCTGTCGGCCGGAGTGACACCGCTCTGTCACTTTCTGGAATGTTCCTCCTCACGGTCGCTCGGTCATTTACTGTCGATGGCTCTGCTACCGTGTCGACGGTCAACGCTGACGCCCTTCCGATCTCCTCGGAATTCGTGTAAATCCTCTCCATTAAGACCGAGCACGCGCGCTGCGCGCCGTAATGGCGCTCATTAAATACGCCCCTGTGGCATGGCGCCACGTGGCGCCTCCGCTGGCGTCATCGTACGGCTTGGCGATGTGTCCGATGAGACATTGGCGATTTGAAATGAACGGCCCGATGTGGGCCTCAATTCCTGTGACCTGCATCCGACAGCCGAGGCCGATCGGGCCCGACCTTATAAAGCCGTCGCCTTCTTCCTCCGCCGCACCTTTGCCTTCGCGTGTCCCGCAGCCTTCCTTGGTGCTTTAGCGTTCCGGCGACTCCGATTTTCCGTTTTCCGACGATCCCCCGCCTCCTTCCTTCGATCCTCAACTTCTTTGTAAGGTTCTTCCGCCTCTCTTCTCTGTTTCCCTTGTGTTTTTTGTCAAGTTCTTGTCTTCTGGTCGCTGTCCTCTTCATCATCTTCTTCCTTCTGTCGTGTGTCTTTTTCTTGCCTTTTGCTTTTTTGCCCGGTCGGATAATGGCCAGTTCTTCCCGACCCGCAGACCTCACGTTAGGCCCCTGGTATACTACCATGGAGTCTCGCTTTGATCGGCGCGACGCCGAGACCTTGTTTGATGGTTATGATATTCCGTCCGACTTTGAACTCATTTTACCCTCACCATCCGCTCGGCCGCACAAATCACCGCGCGGAGCTATCTGTTTTTTCCGCGACCAGTTCACAGCCGATCTGCGGTTTCCTCTCCACCCCTTCTTCGTCGACGTTTGCAATTTCTTTCGTCTCCCGCTCGCCCAATTAGTTCCCAACACTTTTCGCCTTTTGTGTGGAGTGGTGGTATTGTTCAAGATACATCGCATTCCTCTCCGCCCGGAAATTTTTTATTATTTTTATTATCCCAAGCAATCCGAGCTGGGTACCTATCTAATCCAGGCTCGGCCCGGCCTAGTCTTCTTTGATAAACTTTCCTCCTCCAATAAACATTGGAAGGAGTATTCCTTTTATCTTCGTCTCCCCGAGCGGGCTCCATTCCAAACCAAATGGCAGGTCGGACCGCCCACTTCTCCCGAGCTAAAAAGATTTAAGACCCGACCGGACTATCTTCAGGTCGCGAACATGCTTGCCGGTCTGAAGCTCGACATCAACAAGCTTCTGCCTGAAGGCGTGCTGTATATATTCGGCCTGAGTCCGAGCCGAACTCCACTCCCGAGCAGCTTTGGTAAGAATTTCACTTGTGTATGTACTTTGAGTGCTAACTGATTTTCTTCTTTTTTCTTTGCAGCGAATATCGTCATGGAGTCCGTGATGCTCGGGATTCTGAAGAAAAAAGCGGAGGCGCTTGAGTTGGCAGCCGCCAAGGAGATGGAGCAACTGGGCATTACCCCGGTCGGCTCTCACGAGGGTGAGAGCGAGACGCCCGCGGAGGGGTCGGCCGCTCCGGCTTCCCCCGTGGAGGTGACGTGAGGCGCCACCTCAAACAAGGAACCGGCCATCCAGGAGGAAGGCTCCGATCGGGAAGTCGAGCGCCCGCTCAGACAAAAAAGGCGCCGGACGGAGACGCCGCTGCGATCGGCTACTTCCGCTGTTCATGTGTCCGAGCGGACGGGATCTGCTTCTCGTGGGAAAACCCCAATGGTGGAGGCATTATCCTCCGATCAAAATCCATCTCAACTGAACCCACCTGCCGATCCTATCGAGGCTGTGCCGGTCAGCACTCTTCCACCTGCCTCCCGCCGGGTTCAGCGCTCGGTCATTTTGTCCAAGTTCTCCGCCCCGACCTCTACTCCCTCTGCGTCTGCTCACACGACTCCCGGTTGGAGCCGCACCATCAGGGCCACTCTGCACCTTCCCACCGAGGGGCTTTTGGCCGAGTCTGATCGGCCGACAGTGCCCGAGCATACGATCACCCTGAAGGGGCCCCTCGCCGAGATGTGGGCTGACGCTCGGGCCCGTGTTGCGATGATTCCGCTCGGCAACCTAGCCAACAGCCACATGCAGCAGGCCACTGGGGTAAGTGTGTTTTCTTCCGAAGTTCTTCACGGCGTCTTTCCGATCGGCTATTAATATTAGTGTTTATGTCAGAGATGGGTGGAGGAGATCGCTGTCTCCAACCGCCCTGGCCATGGCGGATGAGGAGCTGAAGAGGCTGAAGAGTTCGGGTGGCCCGTCCTCCCAGGGCCCCTCATATGCCGAGCTGCAGAAGGAGCTCAAGAGGACCAAAGATTTGTTGGAGGCCGAGCGAAAGAAGACGGCCGACTAGGCCTATACGCTGGCCGAATTCGAAAAATAGGTCAAAACTTTTGACCGGAAAATAAGCCTGGCCACCGATCGGAAGAAGCAGGTTATCACCAATCTGGATAAGAAGAACGTCGAGGCGCGGGCCCTGGAGCAACGAGTTAAGGAGTTGATGGAGCAACTGGACGGCGAGAAGACGGGCCGCTCGGCGGAGGCGACCAAACATAAGGACAAACTGAAGACCTTGCAGGAGGCTCTTGAAGCTTCCCGAGCTGCCTTAAGGGAGTATCAAGAGGCCGAGCCAGGCCGGGTTGCAGCCCTGAGACTGCAGCACATCCGCTCGAACGAATTTTCTGAGAAAGTCTGCGAGCGGATGTATACTGCCTTTGAGTTGGCCATTGCCGCCACGATGGACTATCTGAAGTCCAAGGGTCAGCTTCCCGACTCCGCTGCCATCCCGGCCAAAGACTACACGGCGCTCCTTTCTTCTATCCCGAAGCACGTTTATAATTTCCTTGAATGAAGTGTTTTTTGTAATCACTCCGACCGACTCTTATGGCTTGAATTTTAATGAAGATATGTCGTCCTTTTGTTAGCTTACTCCTTTTTTTTTTTGTTTCATCAATACCTGTGTATTCCGATCGGAGCGCGAACTACTGTCGTTCGCGTCCCCCACCTTCCCTTCTCGTTAATCGTCTCTCATCTTGCCTTCCTCGCTTTCAAAAGGAATTTTTGACGAAGTATTTTCTGTAACTAGGCCGCTTGTCTGGGCCACTTGACCTTTTGTAGCTTGGCCAATCGGCCGCTCGGCTCACAAGCCGATCTTTTTATTATCTTCTTGTCGATCGACTCGGACGGAAGTACGTTATTATTTTCTTCTTGCCCCTAAGAGCAAGGCTTGCCGATTGCTGGTGTTTACCCCCGAGCCGAAGCTTGCATGACTTGTCTCGTCCAGGCAGTTCGATTCTAAGATTTAACGTCGCTGCTCGACGGTCTTCCGGCCGGAGGGTTTATAGTCGCCGGTTCGACTCTAAGATTTAACGTCGCTGCTCGACGGTCTTTCGGCCGGAGGGTTTATAGTTGCCGGTTCGACTCTAAGATTTAACGTCGCTGCTCGACGGTCTTCCGGCTGGAGGGTTTATAGTCGCCGGTTCGACTCTAAGATTTAACGTCGCTGCTCGACGGTCTTCCGACCGGAGGGTTTATATTCGGCCGGAGGGTTTATAGTCGCCGGTTCGACTCTAAGATTTGACGTCGCTGCTCGACGGTCTTCCGGCCGGAGGGTTTATAGTCGCCGGTTCGACTCTAAGATTTGACGTCGCTGCTCGACGGTCTTCCGGCCGGAGGGTTTATAGTCGCCGGTTCGACTCTAAGATTTAACGTCGCTGCTTGACGGTCTTCAGGCATAACTTGGATAATATACGCCCGGCTTAACGGCACGGGGTCTTCACCATGCCTTCATGCAGCTACCCGCTTGGCGCACAATGCTCATGCCTTTGCTTTGTTCTCATAACTTTTACTCCTACAGCCAAAGGATACAGCCGAACGGAATATTCATGAAATATATTACATCGGCGCACCTTTCATCCGGCCCGATAGGGCTGAAGGTGGTTTGCGCTCTATGGTCTCTCTAGCCGCCGTCCATCCTCATCCTCCAAGTAGTAGGCTCCCGATCGGAGCTTCTCGACGACTTTGAAGGGTCCTGCCCAGGGAGCTTCCAGCTTGCCTACGTCCCCGACCGGCTTCACTTTCTTCCAGACCAAGTCACCCACCTGGAATGCTCGGGGAATCACGCGGCGGTTGTAGTTCTGCTTCATTCTTTGCCTGTAGGCTATCAGTCGGACGGACGCTTTGGCTCGCTCCTCGTTGATCAAGTCCAATTCTAGCTGCCTTCGCTCGGCATTATCCTCGTCGTAGTTCTGGATCCGGACAGACTCTACGCCGACTTCGACTGGGATGACCACCTCGCTTCCATATACCAGGTGGAACGGTGTTACTCCCGTTCCCTCCATAGGGGTCGTGCGGATGGCCCATAGGACTCCCGGCAGCTCGTCCACCCAGCTTCCTCCCATGTGGTCGAGTCGAGCCCGAAGAATTCGGAGGATCTCCCTGTTGGCTACTTCGGCTTGACCGTTACTTTGGGGATATGCCACAAACGTGAAGTGCTGCTCAATGCCATATCCCTCGCACTATTCCTCGAGCTGCTTTCCGACGAACTGTCGCCTGTTGTCTGACACGAGCCGCCGCGGAATGCCGAACCGACAGATGATGTGTTGCAAGATGAATTTCTTGACCATCTGCTCGGTTATCTTGGCCAGTGGCTCAGCTTCCACCCACTTGGAGAAGTAATCGACTGCCACCATTAGGAACCTCCGTTGTCCGGTCGCCATAGGGAAAGGTCCTACGATGTCCATGCCCCACTGGTCGAACGGGCAGGACACGGTGGATGCTTTCATTTCCTCCGTCGACCTATGAGATAAACTGTGGTACTTCTAACAAGAAAGACATGTTGCGACGGTCCGAGCGGCGTCCTCGTGTAGAGTTGGCCAGAAGTATCCGGCCAGCAGGATCTTTCTAGCCAAAGACCGGGCGCTCGGATGACCTCCGTAAGATCCTTGGTGTACCTCCTGGAGAATGTACTCGGCGTCTTCCGAACTGACACACTTCAGCAGAGGTCGGGAGAACGCCTTTTTGTAAAGCTGATCTCCGATGAGCATGAACCGGCCGGCTCTCCTCCTCAGTAGCTGGGCTTCCTCCCGATCGGATGACGTGACCCCTGAGCGCAGAAACTCCATTATGGTTGTTCTCCAATCGTTCGGGAATGTGAGGTCTTCCATCCTGTCCACGTGCGCTACCAAGGATACTTGCTCGATTGGTTGCTGGATGACGACCGGCGATATCGAACTTTCGAGCTTGGCTAATTCATCTGCCGCCTGGTTCTCCGTTCGGGGTATCTTCTGGACCACCACCTCGGTGAAGCTGGTCTTGAGTTTTTCAAAGGCCTCCGCGTACAGCCTGAGTCTTGCGTTGTTTATCTCAAAGGCGTCCGTGAGTTGTTGAGCGGCTAGCTGGGAATCCGAGTGGATCATCACCCGGCTGGCTCCAACATGCCGTGCGGCCTGTAGTCCGGCTATGAGGGCTTTGTACTCTGCCTCATTATTTTTTGCCCGGTAGTCCAGCCGGACGGACAAATGCATCTGCTCTTCCTGTGGCGAAAGTAGCAGGATCCCAATTCCGCTTCCAAGCCGAGTGAACGATCCGTCCATATATACTTTCCATGTAGCTTCGGGCTCGGGCTTTTGTACCTCCGTCACGAAATCTGCCAAGGACTGTGCCTTGATCGCCGAGCGGGGTTGGTATTGGATGTCGAATTCGCTTAGCTCCGTCGTCCACTTGATGAGTCGTCCGGATGCTTCAGGGTTTAGGAGTACCCTTCCCAACGGGCTGTTCGTCATCACAATAATGGTGTGCGCCAAAAAGTAAGGGCGCAACCTCCGAGCGGCAAGGACCAAGGCGAAGGCCAACTTCTCGAGACCGGTGTAGCGAGACTCAGCATCCTTTAAGATATGGCTTAAGAAGTACACAGGCTGTTCTTCGCCGTTCGACCTTACTAATGTCGAGCCCACAGCATGCTCGGTTGAAGATAAATAAATGTGGAGTGGCTCGCCTACGGCCGATTTTGCCAACACGGGTAAGGAATTCAGGTAAGTCTTTAGTTCCTCGAATGCCCGATCGCACTCCTCGTCTATCTTGAAGAACGGTAGGCTCCGGTCGGCGGTCTTAGAGATAAACCTTGACAGCGCCGTTATCCGACCGGTGAGGCGCTGTACCTCTCGAAGATTTCTGGGAGGCGGCATGTCTTGCAATGCCTTTATCTTGCTGGGGTTCGCCTCTATGCCCCGCTCGGTCACGATTTAACCCAAGAAGCGCCCGCCTTTTGCTCCGAACAGGCACTTCTGAGGGTTAAGCTTGACTCCATATCTTCTTAATGTTTGAAAAGTCTCCTCCATATCCGCATAGAAATCTGCCGCTCGGAAGGACTTGATAAGTATGTCATCCACGTACACTTCCAAGTTGCGTCCGATCTGCTCTCTGAATACGTTGTTCATCAGACGCTGGTAGGTAGCTCCTGCATTCTTCAGCTCGAACGACATTACGTTGTAGCAGTAGGTGCCGTCCGCCGTGACGAAGCTGACCTTCTCCTGGTCTTCTTGGGCGAGCGACACTTGATGATAGCCTTGGTATGCATCTAGCATGCATATCAGCTTGCACCCGGCCGTGGAGTCTACCAGTTGGTCGATCCGGGGCAGGTGGTAGAAGTCCTTCGGGCATGCCTTGTTCAGGTCTCGGAAATCGATGCAGATTCTCCACTTGTTGCCCGGCTTGGAGACCAGTACCACATTTGCGAGCCAACTCGGGAATTGCACTTCCCTTATGTGGCCGGCCTCCAGAAGCTTCTCTACCTCCGCCCGGATAATTCCATTCTGCTCAGCGCTAAAGTCCCTCTTCCTTTGCTTCACCGGCCGAGCATCTGGTCGGACGTGAAGCTCGTGCTGCGCTACGCTTGGCGGGACCCCTGGCAGCTCATGGGTCAACCAAGCGAAGACGTCGCGGTTTCGCTGGAGGCATTTGATCAGTTTTTTCTTCTGGTTCTCCTCCAGGTCGGATGCTATGAAGGTGGTGGCCTCCGGTCGGGAAGAGTCAATCTGCACCTCCTCCTTTTCTTCGTAAACCAAAGAAGGTGGTTTTTCGGTTATAGCATTTACCTCGACTCGCGGCACTTTCCGAGTTGACTTGGCTTCTGCTCGGACCATCTCCACATAGCATCTTCGAGCTGCCAGCTGGTCTCCCCGCACCTCCCCTACTTGGTCTTCCACCGAGAACTTGATCTTCTGGCAGAAGGTAGAGACGACCGCCCGGAACTCATTGAGAGCCGATCGCCCAAAGATAACGTTGTACGCAGAAGGAGCATCAACCACGATGAAGCTGGTGGTCCTTGTCCTTCTGAGCGGCTCCTCTCCCAACGAGATAGCCAGCCGGACCTGGCCGACCGGCAAGACTTCATTTCCAGTGAACCCGTAGAGGAGGGTTGTCATTGGCAGTAGTTCAGCTCGATCGATTTGCAGTTGGTCGAAGGCTTCGACCTTCTTGAATATTATGTTGACCGAGCTGCCTGTGTCAATGAAAATGCGGTGAATAGTGTAGTTAGCTATTACCGCTCGAATGATCAGGGCGTCATCGTGTGGGACTTCGACTCCCTCGAGGTCCCTAGGCCCGAAGCTGATCTCGGGTCCGCTCGTCCTCTCATGGCTGCAGCCGACCGCATGTATCCTCAGCTGCCTTGCGTGTGCCTTTCTGGCTCTATTGGAGTCTCCTCCGGTCGGGCCTCCGGCGATGATGTTGATCTCGCCTCGAGATGCGTTGCCCCTATTCTCCTCCTCTTGAGCGGATGGTCGAGGTCGTTCATGCGACGCCCGATGGTGGGCTCCGGGCTGCTGACGATGCTGCCGCTCAGGGGATCTCCTTTCTATTCTTTGAACGGGGCTCCATTGTCGATGTCGCCGGTCTAGTGAAGGTGATCGGCGGCGGTAGCTCCTTGGCGCAGGATGAGTGATGGGGGGAGGCTCCGACAGTCGCGGGTGTTGTGAGTAGCTGACTGATGGAATGAACAAAACATCGGGGTCCATACCTTCCCCTTGGGCTTGGGCCGATCGACCGCGACTTGCTGGACAGCGTGCGACCGAGTGTGCTGATGAGGACGGGCTGCTTCAGCGCGCGATCCTCTGGGCGGTTGGTGAGTAATGGGTGGCTTCCGCTCGGCTGAAGCTGACGGCTCGGATAGCGTTTCTTTTCTCCTTGCCATCTGAGCTTCTTCCACATTGATGTACTCGTTGGCCTTGTTCATCATGTGGTCGTAGCTGCGAGGCGGCTTTCGAATAAGCGATCGGAAGAACTCACCGTCCACCAACCCCTGTGTGAACGCGTTCATCATTGTTTCCGAGGTGACCGTCGGGATGTCCATGGGCACCTGGTTGAAGCGTTGGATGTAAGCTCGGAGTGACTCCCTTGGCCCTTGCTTGATGGCGAACAGGCTGACGCTGGTTTTCTGATAGCGCCTGCTGCTTGCAAAGTGATGGAGGAAGGCCGTCCGGAAATCTTTGAAACTGGCTATTGATCCGTCCGGCAGCCTCCGGAACCACCGTTGCGCCGACCCGGAGAGGGTGGTGAGGAACACTCGGCACTTCACCCCATCTGTATACTGATGCAAAGTGGCGGTGTTGCCGAACTTACCCAGATGGTCGTCCGGGTCGGTGGTCTCGTTGTATTCTCCGATCGCCGGGGGTGCGTAGTGCCTCGGCAATGGATCCCGCAGGATGATCTCGGCGAATTATTGATTGACCCGCTCGGGGGATGAATCCGTCCGGGGCGGCTTGCCCTTCCGCGCGTCACGGATGGTTGCTTCGTCGGATGAAGAGCCCCGGTCGAAATTGGCTTGTGCGACTTCTGAGGGCGTTTGGAACAGAGCCCTATGGAAAGGAATGGGGGCGGACGGCGCTTCCATTAATTATTTTTAATTATTGACTCCATTTTTAAGAGAAAAAATAGATTTGAAAATTCAAATCAGCTCCTGAATTAAAAATCTCAAACTTCACTTATACAATCATAAAAATTTTTTTAATAAGTTTTTTAAATTTTATAAATTTTTGACAAAATTTGCATTGGAGATGCTCTTAGTCAAATGATGCAAATGATGCAAGGGTATTTATCATAAGTTATTTTAAAAAAGCTCTTGATTTGACTATTTTTTTTTAAAAAAAACGACGTCCATGTGATAAAAACGTAAATAATAAATGTCCTTTTGTTTTTTTATCTTTTTTTGGGTTGATGGGATCTTTCTCGCTTATTTTCGTAAGATATTTAATTATAAGAGATTTTTTTTTTTGGGATTGTACCAGTAGAGTTGAGATCCTTAATCTTGAAAATGATGTGATCTCTCGTCAATCGAACGATCATGATATCCTTATGATACGTATTACATTTTTGAAATATGATTTAACCTGTTCGATCCGACGACACGTTCTTTTCAAAATAGAGGATCTCAACTCGTACAAGTCATTTTCAGGATTAGTACATGGAATCGGATCGGTATTGCCAGTAGTAGTCGATTCAACTTTAAAAAAAAATATTTTTTAAAATAAAGGAAGTAATTTTGATTTTCGTTTTTTTTTTTTGAAATTTAAGAACATTTTATGAAAATTGGAATTGGTGATGAGAAAGGAACCTAATTCAAACGGAAGCAGGCAAGAATAGAAAATTTACCGTCCCAACCGAAATGCGCGGCACATCCATTACCAACTTGAAGCGACGAGAAAATGGACAAGGGGGCCGACGACAACGGGCGGAGCCGGTGCGGAGATCTCTGATTCTTGCAGTTCCCTGAGTATTGGCGGCTTCAATCGGCTCGGCGATCGCCGGGAAGAGAGCGCGAGAGAGACTGAGACGGATTTTCCATCCGTTAAGTTAGGGTAAAAGGGGGAAAAAAGAAGCCAATGGCACAGCGGCGATGAAGCTTGGGGAATCGGAGGATGAATGCTATGCAACCATTAGCATCTGCAATTCCCCTCGTGTTCTCAGAGTCGAAGCAGTGCTACAGGTTAGAGTTTTGATAGCAATTTTTTTTTTTTAATTCCTTGATCAGGCTTGTTCTTCTAGGGTTCATAGGGAGCTGACTGAACAGTTTTAGATCTTTATGCAATTAACAATCTGATACCCTATCATAGAATATGTCTCCTTTACTATTTTTCAAATCTCCGCTTATATGGGATTGGATCTGTACGTTGTTAATGTCAATGTTAATGTTAATGTTAATGCTTCCTGTCACGTAGGACTGCTGAAATTATACGATAGCTTTTCATTTTTTCCCCCCACTCTTGTCATTTGGAACAGCTTGTCTTCAGCTTTAGGATATTTTTATTATTTATTTTCAAATTTATATGCTTGAAGTTGCTTCATCTCTTGACTACTTTGTGTTTTTATAATTTTCTGAACACAGCAACCTCATCATCCAAGTTTGTGTTTTGTTATCTGCCTACCGACTACAGTTCTATATTGGTTACAGGTGATGCTATGGTTGGACCTCGATCATGGTTTGCAGGACTATTTTCCCGCAATAGCAATAAACGACAAAGTGTAGGTGAGAGAGCAACTGATTTTTCTGTGACCCCTCTTCAGGTAATTGATTTTCACAATGGAATGCTGGTACAATTAAGATATAGACTATAATCTAAGATTCCTGTAGAGTTTTTTTTTTTTTTTTTAAAAGGAAATCTTTCAATATAAAAGTAGTACTCCGATTCCTAAAATTTATTGTAAAAGGAAGAATAGGAATAACTTTCAGCCAGCAACCAAGAAGGAAATTAAATAGATATGTCATTGTTTTTATAGTTAAAACATCTGGCTTTAGCCTCTATAACTTTCCAGGAAACATGATTAAAATCTTTATTAGATTCTAGATGAGAAATTAGATCAAAGTTTTTAGTGAAAATCCGTAATGTTAGAACCCTAATTAGTCAGATCCACCTATTACACTATGGTTAAATAGAAACTACCTGAGGAGTCATGAGTAATTCATTCCTGACATGTAGATTCCATATTCAATCCAATGATATCACAGGATCCAAATCTAGGATGCCTACTGTATAGCACAATCATGTACCCAATTGAGATTCTTAATATTCAATGAAAGGCCCGTGTCTCAATCTTGCCAACCTTCTTCTTGACTGGTTATGGCTACATTGAGAAATTATGGGTTTCTACGCTGTCTAGCTACAAAATGGAGCCTTGAACTAGTCGTTGCTGAAGGGTCGAAACTCTCAAAGTATAAATATAAAAAAAAAGAGGTGTCAGCAAGAGGTTTAAGATCCCTCTGCTACAAAGTTACTCGTTTAGATCCCTCTGCACCCATAGTTCGTTAAAGGATGAAGTTGTAGGAGTATTTAGAAAGGGGGATAGAATTATAGCTCTTAAGATAGTAGTGACAAAAAAGACTATGAACGTAATTAACATATATGCACCGGATTAGATGAAGATGTCAAATCAAGGTTTTGAGGCGACCTAGATGAAGTATTATAAAATATTCCACAAAATGAAATGATTTTAATAGGAGATGATCTACATGGGCATATCGGAGTGAAAAATGAGGAATATAAGGGGGTGCATGGGGGTTATGAGTTTGGAACAAGAAAGGAAAAACTATATTAGATTTTGCGATAACATATGACTTTATACCTGTTAATATATTTTTTAAGAAAAGAAAAGAACACTTGGTCACATTCAAAAGTGAGAATAATAAATCTCAAATTGACTTTTTTATGGCTAGGATTGTAAAGATTGCAAGGTTATCCTTGGATAAAGCTTAACTATTCAATATAAATTAGTAATATTGGATATACGCCTCAATTATAGTATCAATAGAAGAAAAATATACACAACTCCTAGAATTAAGTGGTGGGAGTTAAAGGATGAGAAGTAAAATATTTTAAAAAGAATGTAGGAGTACGAGTATTACAGTGACTCTAATATGACATGGGATAAGATGGTATCAAAGTTGAAAATAGTAGCCAAAAGTGTACTCGGTGAGTCAAAGGGGCATGCACCACTAAGTAAGGAATCTTGATGGTGGAATGAGAAAGCACGGAAGAAAGGCATGCACTACTAAGTAAGGAATCTTGATGGTGGAATGAGAAAGCACGAAAGAAAGTGAAGGAAAAATAAACCTCTTATAAGGAATTATATGTTTGTAAGAACGAAGAAAACTTAAAAAAATATACAATAGTCAAGCAAAAGGCTAAGATAGCCGTGAATGAAACAAAAAATGACGGTTATATCTAAAATTAGATACAAAAGAAGGGAAAAAAGATATTTATAGAATAGTTAAAGTGATAGGGAGGAAGATAAGAGATTTTATCCAAATAAGATGTATTAAAGATAAATATAATAGGGCACTAGTAAATGATGGAGATATAAAATAGCTGTGGATTGATATTTTCATCAACTTTTTAAAGAAGATTTAGGTGACTAACTTAACTTAGGTAATTTAAGTAGGTCAAATAAGTATAAAAATTTAAATTTTTATCGTAAAATTTAAATTTCAGAAGTAGAACAAGTTTTAAATGGAATGCAAACGATAGAGATTGGAAGTGCTTAGGGAAATGTATTGAATAGCTTACAAAATTATTTAACATGATATTGAAAATGAAAAAAATATTTGATTAATGGAGGGTACTCTAGTTCCCTTATATAAGAACAAAGGATATGTACAAAATTGTGCAAACGGGTATTAAACTAATGAGTCATACCATAAAACTTTGAGAATGAGTAATAAAAAAAATTAAGAAAGGAGATCAGATGACCCAAAATCAATTTGGATTCATGCCTGAAAGGTCGACAATAGAGGCAATTAATTGAAAAATATAGGGAGCAAAAGCAAGATTTACACATGGTATTCATTAACTTAGAAAAAGGTTATGATAGACTCTCAAGAGAAATTATATGGAGAATTTTAGAAAAAAGAGATGTTAGCGTAGTATATATTGAACTAATTGAAGAAAACTAGGAAGATTGAAGGGAAAAAACATTAAGAAGAGGAATTGTTATTATTTTTCAACAAGACATTACATCAATAAATAGAAGATATAAAATACTGAAATAGGATCAAATAAAAGAAAGGAAACATAAGAAATGGAAATTACTAAAATCAAAGATTATTTCCTGATTTTCCAAGATTCTTTCCTAATTTTATGCAAGCCATATACAACAACCAAGCTTATCCCACTAGGTGGGGTCGGCTATTTGTTGATTAGAAGGTACAAATGGTAAGCAAATGGTTCCGGCTTCAATTTTTTCCTTTATAAAATGTCAATCAATCTCAATGTGTTTCGTTCTATCATGTTGAATAGGATTATGAGCAATGATTATTGCGGCCTTATTAACATAGTATAACTTCAATGGAAGTTCTATAGGTTTCTTGAGCCCTTTAAGAATATATCCACAACATCTCACAACTCCCTAGCCATTGTTCTAAACTCAGCTTCTGCACTACTTCTGGCCATGACACTTTGTTTCTTACTTCTCCATGTTACTAGGTTTCCTCATACAAAGGTGCAGTATCCTGAAGTAAATCTCTTGTCATTAACCGATCTTGCCCAATTTGCAGTAGTAAACACATCAACACTTTTTTTATTAGTCTTTCTGAAAATCAGACCTTTTCCAGAAGTGGTCTTCAAATATCTCAGAATTCTATAAACAGTCTCAAGGTGTTCTTTAAATGGTGCATGCATGAACTGACTTACAACACTGACTGAATAAGTAATGTCTGGCCGAGTATGAGATAGGTAAATTAGTTTCCCAACTAACCTTTAGTATTTACCGGTATCAATAGGAACACTTTTTTTTCCCAGAGTTTTATATTATGATCCATGGGAGTCTTTGTGGTTCTGCAATCACTCATTCTTGTTTCCTCCCAGAGATCAAGGATATACTTCCGTTGAGAGACAACAATACCTTCTCTAGAGTGAGCAACTTCCATACCAAGGCAATACCTTAATGTTTCCAAATCCTTGATCTCAAATTCAACTACTAGGCTTTTCTTCAGTCTTTCCACTTCAATCACATCATTACCAGTGACAATAATATCATCGACATACACTACAACAATCTTTTCTTTGGTGGAAAATTTTAGGAACAATGTATGATCTGTTTGCCCTTGAGTGTATCCTTGCTTCTTGACTGATTGAGCAAATTTCTCAAACCAAACTCTCGGAGACTGCTTGATACCGCACAAAGACTTTCTTAATTTACACACCTTTGAGCTGAATTCTCCTCAAAGCCCGATGGACTATCCATGTACACCTTCTCTTCTAAATCACCATTGAGGAAGGCATTTTTTACGTCAAATTGTAACAAAGGCTAGTCTAGATTAGTAGCAATAGATAAAAGTACTCTCACCGTATTTAGTTTTGCAACGGGAGGAAATGTCTCAGAGGTTGTGTTTCAAAAAATATGGCATCCATTGTCACAAAAAAAATTGATATCGAATCATAACACTTAGAACCTTTTTGCATAGGGGAGTAACCCACAAAGACACATTTTCTTACCCGTGGCTCAAGTTTTCTAGTTATCCTATGTTTGTGAACAAAAGTTGTGCAACCAAATATTTTTAATGGTAAATTAGCTAAAAGATGAATAGTAGGAAAACATGTTGTAAATGTATTGAATGGAGTCTTAAATTATAGAAATTTAGATGACATTCTATTAATTAAATATGCAGCAGTTAAATAACTTCACCCCACAAATATTTTTATACTTTGGTTGAAAAAAGTAATGCTCAGGCTATTTATTTTTTCTTTCAGCAATACCATTTTGTTGAGGTGCATTTATACATGAACTGTGATGAACTATCCCCTTTTCAAGGAAAAAATTTCCTATGATCATGATCCGGTAGTAAGAGCGGGCCCCCCCTTCTTGCAAAGTCAACGCCAAGTGAAAGTCACCGGAGCAGCCGCCCATCCGAGGAGAGTGTGGTCCGACTGGACGGACGACCGTAGACGGCCGGCCCGACCGGACTGCCGGCCGGCCGATGGAATCGAATACCCGGATGGGTCCGGCCAGCTCGCACTTATGGTTGGAGGACACCCTGTCAAATCGGGGTTCCGACGCTCAGTTAAAAAGGTCACGGACCGAGCTGACCTTTTGACCGGCCACAATGCACAAGTAAACCACTGCGTATGTCCGGTCGGATGTTGAGGGAGCTGTCCGCTCGGACGACAAGTTTGGAGCAAGGAAAAAGACCCGAGGATTTCTCCTCCGACAACCGGTAGGTTTCACGTGCTCGTGACAGGGGATTCTGTTGTCCCATCGAGGCATGCTTTGACCGATATGGGTCGTAAGTTTTCCGACACATACCTAGGAAAGACGAGTGTAAGCTTCGGGCGTACCTAGGAAAGGGACAAGACACGTATGCACCTGGCGTGCCGCACCCTTCATAGCTCTATATAAAGAACCTCGGGTTTCGGTTGACTCGAGATTTTGGAAGCCACTTTGTTCATCGTGCTACACGACTTGGCGTCGGAGGGCCGGGACACCCCTCGGCTCGGTTTCTGCAGTTCACGGAGCACTCGAGGATCCGGCGGTGTCGATCCGCCGTTGACTCTTGGTTGAGCAGGATCAATTGGCGCCGTGCGTGGAACGCTCCCGCATTCGAACAAGAACAATGGGCGAGGTGGGCGACAACACAGTGGCGCTTTCAGCAAGAACTCGGCCTGGTCGAGATGAGGGCCGCAAACTTGTGGAGCAAAAAGCAGCGAGCGGCGGGAGCAACAAGCAACATCTGCGTCGGTCGGCGGAAGCACCTCGAGCCACCGTCGCATTCCACCGGGCCTTATTTCGCACTCGAAGCCATACCAGCCCGAAGAGATAGAGGATCTTCTTCGGATGAAATGCCAAGGCGGGATGATAGGAAGGGAAAAGCTCCGGCAGCACTTCTCCCGAGCGGATCAATCGCCAATTTTCGGAGGCTATTCTACAAGACCCTCCGCCCAAGCACTACGTGGCTCCGACGATCGGCGGAGTACAATGGAACAACAGACCCGGATGATCATCCGGGTAAGTTCGATAACACAGTTACGCTCATCAGATAGATGGAGTAAAGTGCCGAGTCTTTCTTACGACCCTCTCGGGATCGGCTCAACGGCGGTGGTTTCGGAGGTTGCCGGACGGATCCATCACTAGCTTCAAGGACTTCCGACGGCCTTCCTCCACCACTTCGTAAGCAGTAGATAAGTGTCGGCTTGTTTGCCATCAAGCAAGAACCGAGAGAATCGCTCCGAGCTTACATCCAACGATTCAACCAAGTGGCGATGGATATCCCAACGGCCACATCGGAGGCGATGATGAATGCCTTCACACAAGGCCTTGTAGATGGGGACTTCTTCCGCTCATCCGAAAGCCGCCCGAGATTATGATCACATGCTATCGGGCCAACGAATACATAAACGTGGAAGAAGCGCAAGCCACTCGGAAAATGGAAACTCAATCGGCGTGCACTGTTCATGCCGAGCGGAAACAAAGACGCCTGCTCAAGCCACCCAAAGGACCGAGAGCCGAAGCCGCCCATCCCCATCGCACGTGCAAGAGGTAGCTGCCGCCCGCCCAAGCCAAAGAAGAGGTGGACCCTATGTTCTGCACCTTCCACCGACGGATACGCACAACACGAGGGATTGTCGAAGTCTTCCTTCGTGGTCAATCCGTTCCGTGAAAGCCGAGCGACGGTCTCCTCCCATCGACGGAGACAAAGGACCCATGCCGACCGGACCCGCACCGAATGGCGATATCACAGACACCGATCGGCACGATCTCCGAGACAGAGAATCGTCGGCCCAGAGAACGGTCGCGACCGTCCGCTCGGAAGAGGAGAACAGGAGCAATACTTCCGGGCGAGATCAACGTTATTGCTGGGAGGACCGGAGGAGACTCCAACCGAGCCAAAAGGCGTTCGGCTACACAGATCCACGCAGCTGGTGCAGAGCGAGCGGCAAGTGGACCGAATCACTTTCGGTCCGGAGACTGGAAGGAGTAAAGTGCCCACGGCGCTACGCTCATTAAAGCGGTAATAGCAAATTATACTATTCACCGTATATTTATTGACACAGGAAACATCATATTCAAGAAGGCGTTCGATCATTGCAAATTGATCGAGCTGCCCATGACGACCCGCTCTCGGGTTTACTGAGCAGAACGGTTCATGATGATCCGGTAGCTACCTCTCGGGAGAGGAGCCGCTCAGGAGGACCAGACAATAAACTTGGTGGTCGACTCTCCTTCGCCCCACAACGTCATTAGGACGGCCGTGCGGCGAATTCCGGCGGTTGTCTCAACCTTCCACCGAAGATAAAGTTCCCGTGGAGGACAAAGTAGGAGAAGTACGTGGAGATCAGCTAGCAGCTATATAGAGATGGTCGGCGGAAGCTTGTTCCGCTTAAGGCGCCCGAATCGAGGTACACGCCATAGCCGAGAAATCTCCGCTTTAATTTACGATGAAAAGGAGGAAGTTCAGATCCATCCGACCCGATCGGAGGCCACGACTTTTACTCGATGCGGAGGAGGAGGCGGAAGGAGGAGCGATCCAATGCCTCCAACGAAATCATGATGTTTTCGCAGTCGACACATGAGTTGCCTTGTCACGAGCCTAGCGCAAGATGAGTTGCATGTCCGGGGACGCTCGGCCGATGAAGCAAAGAAAAGGGACTTGCGAGCGAATGCCATCATCCGAGCGGAGTAGAAACTCTGGAGGCCGACCACATACGTGGCTGGCCAACGTGGTATTGGTCTCCAAGCCGGGCGGCAAGTGGAGAGTTTGCATTGACTTTCGGGATTTGAACAAAGCATGCCCCAAAGATTTTTATCCCTTGCCCCGGATAGATCAGCTGGTGGACTTTACAGCCGGTTGTGAATTGATTTGCATGCTCGACGCATACCAAGGTTATCATCAGGTGCCGCTCGCCCGTGAAGATCAAGAAAAGGTTAGCTTTGTGACTGCCGACGGCACGTATTGTTACAATGTGATGCCGTTCGGATTGAAGAATGCTGGGGCCACCTATCAACGCTTGATGAACAAAGTGTTCAGGGAGCAGATCGGGCGGAATCTGGAAGTCTATGTGGACGACATTCTTATTAAATCCGTCCGAGCGGCCGATCTCTTCAAGGACATGGAAGAGACCTTCCGAACGCTACGCAAATATGGAATCAAGCTAAATCCCCAGAAGTGCCTGTTCGGAGCCAAAGGAGGGCGTTTCTTGGGGTACATAGTGACCTAGCGGGGAATCGAAGCAAATCCCAGCAAGGTGAAGGCTCTGCAAGACATGCCGCCCCCAAGAAATACAAGAGAAGTGCAAAGGTTGACCGGTCGGATAACTGCTTTGTCCAGATTCATCTCCAAAACCGCCGACCGGAGCCTTCCATTCTTCAAGATTCTGCGCAAGGCTACTAAGTTCCAGTGGGATGAAGAATGTGATCGAGCGTTCGGAGAATTGAAGACATATCTTAATTCTCTGCTAGTGTTAGCCAAGCCGATCGGGGGTGAGTCACTTTATATTTATTTGTCGTCAACTGAGCATGCTGTAGGCTCAGCACTTGTGAGGGCAAGCGGCGAAGAGCAGCCGGTGTATTTTCTAAGTCACATTTTAAAAGATGCTGAATCTCGTTACACCGGGCTCGAGAAGTTGGCCTTTGCTTTAGTTCTAGCCGCTCGGCGCCTTCGACCGTATTTCTTGGCTCACACCATCATTGTCCGGACGAACAGTCCACTCGGAAGAGTACTGTTAAATCCAGAAGCGTCCGGACGGCTCATCAAGTGGACGACAGAATTAAGTGAATTTGACATCCAGTATCAGCCCCGCTCGGCGATCAAAGCCCAATCCTTGGCTGATTTTGTGACCGAAGTGCAAAGGCCAGAGCCGGAAGCTATGTGGAGAATATATGTGGATGGGTCCTCCACTCGGCTCGGAAGTGGGATGGGAATATTGCTGCTCTCACCTCAAGAAGAGAAGATGCACCTATCCGTCCGGCTGGATTACAAAGCTACCAACAACGAAGCAGAATATGAGGCCCTCATAGCCGGATTGCAGGCAGCCCGGCATGTGGGTGCCGGTCGGGTGACTCTCTATTCGGATTCACAGTTGGCCGCTCAGCAACTTTCTGGTACCTTTGAAATTAACAGCGCTCGGCTTAAGCTCTACGCTGAAGCCTTTGAAAAACTCAAAGCCACTTTCCGAGAGGTCCTTATTCAAAAAATTCCCCGAACGGAGAACCAGGCAGCAGATGACTTGGCCAAGCTAGCAAGTTCTATAGTGCCGGTCACCATTCAGCAACCTATTGAAAAAGTACTGCTGGTAGCGCACGTCGACCGGATGGAAAGCCTTACGTTTCCCAGCGACTGGAGGACACCCATCATAGAGTTCCTTCGCTCGGGAGTCACACCGGCCGATCGGGATGAAGCCCAGCTGCTCAGGAGGAGGGCCGGTCGGTTCACACTTATCGGCGATCAGCTCTACAAGAAGGCTTTCTCTCGCCCGTTGTTGAAGTGTGTGAGCTCGGAAGATTCGGCTTACATCCTCCAGGAGGTACATCAAGGATCGTGCGGAGGACATCCGGGCGGACGATCACTAGCCAAGAAGATTTTGCTAGCTGGATACTTTTGGCCGACCTTACAAATGGACTCCGCTCGGACAGTATCTACGTGCCTTTCATGCTAGAAGTATCACAACTTCTCTCACCGACCGGCAGAGGAGATGAAAGCATCAACCGTTTCATGTCCGTTCGATCAATGGGGAATGGATATTGTGGGTCCATTTCCAATGGCGACCGGGCAGAGGAAATTTTTGCTGGTAGCGGTCGATTATTTCTCCAAATGGGTAGAAGCTGAGCCACTAGCCAGGATCACCGAACAGATGGTCAAAAAATTCATATGGCAACACATCATCTGTAGGTTCGGTATCCCTCGCCGATTGGTTTCCGACAATGGGCGGCAATTCACAGGGAAGGTGCTGGAAGATTAGTGCAAAAGCTACGGCATCGAGCAACACTTCACGTCCGTGGCTTATCCCCAAAGCAACGGCCAAGCCGAAGTAGCCAATCGGGAAATTCTCCGTATTCTGCGCGCTCGGCTCGACCACATGGGAGGAGGTTGGCCGGATGAAGTGCCGGGTGTTTTATGGGCCATCTTACCAAGGCGTTCTCAACTTTTCATCAAATAAACTCTCCTTCAAAGGTTCAACCATATCTCGTCCATGTGAACGCTGTGCAACATATGTCCTGCACCATCGTGCTCAAAAAATAATTGATCAGTAACAATAGAAAAATGAATTGAAATTTGACTTTTACCAATCACTAATGTAAGAAAATCATTGAGCGTGGTTGACATTTAGATAAGGAAGCTTGAAGCTCAAGTGGTGGTCCTTCAAAAAGAGGTGATTCTTGAGACTGAGATCTATTGCACAAGTCCCTGAGCGCCACCATCCAGCCTTACCGGGCGGGGTGAAAGGTGTGCCTATGTAAATCATCCTGTGTACGTCTTTCGACTGAATACTTGAAATGCAGAAATGAAAAGTCAAAAGAACGAATATAAGGCATCGTCATCAAGGAAAGAAGGCGCCGCTCGGCCGGAGGTAAAAGGGTCGAACCGAGCGCGCGAGTATCGAAGGCCCCGTACCGTCTGGACGGAGGGAAATTAGCCGAGCCAAAGTGCTCGACGAAGCAGATCCTGAGCCGTTCGGCTAAGCGTACGTTCTCCAAGTCGGGCGAAAGGTGCGCTAAATACAAATTTATATACTTTTTGGTCGCCTATGTACTTGCGATGCAGGAAGTAGAAAGAGGAAAGCACATTGAGTATTCTCTGCTGAAAGGAAGGCCAAGGTCGCTCGACCTGGCAAGGAGTTAGCCTTAAAGCCGTCTAGCCCAGACGTTAAACCGTAGAGCCGCGCCGACCGGCTATAAATATCCGCGCCGACGAGCTCCGTCGTTAAAGATCAAGAGACGAGCCGGCGTCTATAAACCCTAAAAGACCGTCTAGCCCAGACGTTAAACCGTAGAGCCGCGCCGACCGGCTATAAATATCCGCGCCGACGAGCTCCGTCGTTAAAGATCAAGAGACGAGCCGGCGTCTATAAACCCTCCGAGCGGAAGACCGACGAGCTCCGTCGTTAAAGATCAAGAGACGAGCCGGCGTCTATAAACCCTCCGAGCGGAAGACCGACGAGCTCCGTCGTTAAAGATCGAGAGCCGCGCCGACCGGCTATAAATATCCGCGCCGACGAGCTCCGTCGTTAAAGATCAAGAGACGAGGCGTATAAACCCTCCGGCGGAAGACCGACGAGTTCGGTCGTTAAAGATCGAGCCGCGACCGAGGCTATAAATATCCGCTACGACGAGCTCCGTCGTTAAAGATCGAGAGCCGCGCCGACCGGCTATAAATATCCGCTACCGACGAGCTCCGTCGTTAAAATCAAGAGACGAGCCGGCGTCTATAAACCCTCCGGCGAAGGCCGACGAGCTCCGTCGTTAAAGATCAAGAGACGAGCCGGCGCCTATAAACCCTCCGGCGGAAGACCGACGAGCTCCGTCGTTAAAGATCGAGAGCCACGCCGACCGGCTATAAATATCCGCGACGAGCTCCGCCGTTAAAGATCAAGAGACGAGCGGGCGCCTATAAACCCTCCGAAGCGGAAGACCGACGAGCCGTCAAAAGATCGAGCCGCGCCGACCGCTATAAATATCCGCGCCGACGAGCTCCGTCGTTAAAGATCGAGAGCCGCGCCGACCGGCTATATCCGCTACCGACGAGCTCCGTCGTTAAAGATCAAGAGACGAGACGGCGTCTATAAACCCTCCGAGCGGAAGGCCGACGAGCTCCGTCGTTAAAGATCAAGAGACGAGCGGGCGTCTATAAACCCTCCGAACGGCGCCGAGCTCCGTCGTTAAAGATCGAGCCGGCCCGGCGGCTATAATCTCGCCGACGAGCTCCGTCGTTAAAGATCAAGAGACGAGCCGGCGTCTATAAACCCTCCGAGCGGAAAACCGACGAGCTCCGTCGTTAAAGATCGAGAGCCGCGCCGATCGGCTATAAACATCCGCGCCGACGAGCACCGTCGTTAAAGATCGAGAGCCGCGCCGACCGGCTATAAATATCCGCGCCGACGAGCTCCGTCGTTAAAGATCAAGAGACGAGCCGGCGTCTATAAACCCTCCGAGCGGAAGACCGACGAGCTCCGTCGTTAAAGATCAAGAGACGAGCCGGCGTCTATAAACCCTCCGAGCGGAAGGCCGACGAGCTCCGTCGTTAAAGATCGAAAGCCTCGCCGACCGGCTATAAATATCCGTGCCGACGAGCTCCGATGTTAAACATCAAGAGACGCGTCGGCGTCTAAAAATAATCCGAGAGGAATATCGTCGACACGGCAATTACCCGCAGCCGATAATGTTAGACCGACGCTAAGTTCCGCTCAGACTCGAGGTATAAAAGGTTCTGGTCGGCCTATAACGAGCGAGTCTTGCTAGCAACACAGAATGATATTCGGCCGCACGGAAGGGCTGGGGAAAACACTTGCAAGAATGCACCTCGAATGCCAAAGGGGTGATAGCGGACGAGCGGACAGCACAGGTATTAGCAAGTGGACAGTGCAATAAGATAGAGTACACGAAAGGAAAACATTTCATTAAAATTAAAAACCTTAGGCCGAGTGGCCTAAGTACAAAAAGATTCATGTTCAGCCGAGCGGCGAAATTGCAAGAATTACTCGATGTAGTCGTAGAGGTCCCTCGGAATGTTGCTCAAGAGCTCCACTTGATCGCCGGCCGGAATATTGGTGGACTCCGGAAGAAGGCCCTTCGACTTCAGATAGGTCATAGTAGCCGTAATGGCCAAGTCAAAAGCCGACATCCGCTCGCAAATTTTCTCCGAGAACTCAGCGATCGGATGTGGCTTTGTCGAGAGCGGCGACTGCCGGCTACCAAAGATCCCGGTATTCTTCAAGGTCGCCTGGAGCTGGAGGGCCTCATTCGACTTTCAATCTTCTCCGCATCGCCGAGCGGCTCGCCTTCTTCGGTGCTCGAGTCGCGCTCCTTTATCTTCAACTCAGCCCCGGGCCTCCACGCTTTCTTCTCCGATCGAGATGGCCGTGTTCTTCCGAGTGGTGGCCGAGTTATCTTCGTGTCAAGCGACTTGACTTGTCGCCGGACTCGGCCTAGGGCTGGGCCCGGTCACTGTTTTCTTACGCTTTCGCCACAGAGCTCGAGCTTTCACCGGAGTAGAAGGCCTGGGAGCCGCTCGGACCGCCTGCCAGTTGTTTTATCTCCTCGTCCGCCATAGCCAGCGGCTGGAAATCGCTATCTCTTCCACCCATCTCAAGCAAGGACGCATTTGTTAAAAGCGCTGAAATATTCGACAAAACTTCAAAACAACAACTTACCCCGTAGCCGCTTGCAGATACGGTCATGGCTAAGTTCGAGAGGATCATCATTGCTACCGAGCGCGTCGCCCACATCTCGGCGAGGGCCCTTTCAAAGTAATGGTGTGCTCGGGCACGGTGGGCCTATCGGCCGTAGCAACTCTTCACTGGAAGATGAAGAGTAACTTCGTGTCAGACGCGAGGATCGCCGACCGGATCGGTCGGGCAGAAAATCGCGAATGGATGGTCGAGCTGGACCGGCAGGCGGGGGAGAGTGTCGACCGGAGTGGCCTCAACCGGAGTAGGCAGCTCGTCCAAGTCCGTCGGACGAGATGGTCTCGGGCATTGGCGCCTTGCCTTTAGCAGTCGCAGCGGCCCGGTCGGGGGGTTGGACCGCGGAGGTAGCCGAGCGCAGCAGAGTCTCCACCCGGCGCCTTTTTGCAGTGGCTGTTCCTCCTCCCGAACGGATTCTTCCTCGGTGGCCGTTGGTTCCCTAGAGGGGGCAGCTCCGCTGGCCGCCTGCCGTTGAGAGGTCGAAGCGGCCGATTCAGCCTGGGTGCCGCTCTCTCCTTCGTGAGAACCGACCGGCTGAATGCCTAGCGCCTCCATTTCCTTGGCCGCCACGGCCTCCAGCGCCGCTGCCTTTCTCTTTAGAACGCCGGCCATCACCGAGTCCATGACGATTTCAGCTGCATGAAAAGAAGAAGAAATCAGTTAGCAATTAAAGCAAGTGCCCAAGCAAAATTCTTAGGGTCCGTATAGGACTCGGCCCAAAATGTACATCACTCCCTCAAGAAGTTTGTTGATGTCAAGCCTGAGGCCACGGCTAGTACATTTCGCGGTGAAGATAATCCGTCGGGTCTTAAATTTCTTCAACTCGGTAGGAGGAGGTAGACCGACGCCACTGGGTCGGAAAGTTTGGGAGAAATAATAGTCCTTCCAATGTTTATTGGAAGTGGGTAGTTTATTGAAGAAGACCAGACCGGGCCGAGCTTGGAACATAAAGGTGCCCGGCTCGGCTTGTTTAGGATAATAGAAATAAAAAAAGACCTCCGGGCGGAGGGGAATGTTGTGAATCTTAAACAAAACGACAACGCCGCAGAGGAGACGGAAGGTATTTGGTACTAAACTTCCGAGCGGCACGCCAAAATAATTACAGACGTCTGCTATAAAGGGATGCACGGGAAACCGCAGACCGGCGGTAAATTGGTCGCGGAAGACACAGAAACCACCGCGCGGCGGTCTGTGTGGCCGAGCGGCGGGACCAGCTAGACGAACTTCGATATCCTCGGGTATTTCGAAATTGTCAGCCAAAATATCAAAATCCCGTTGTTCGAAACGGGACCGCATGGTAGTATACCATGGGCCTAGGGATTGTTCTTCGGGATGAGAGGAACTGGCCATGATCCGGATAGGAGAAATCACAAAAGGAAGTTCCAAAGACGAAGAAATGGAATTTCAAAGACTGGAGCTAGGGGAAGAAAGGCGAATTCGATACCGAAAAGGAAGGAGAGAAGCTCTAAAACCTTACTGAAGGGAGATGGATCGAGGAGAGGCGCCGGAGAGCGTCAGAGGGCAGCAACAAGATCGCCGGAGCTCCAAAGCGCAGAGAGCAGCAGTAGAGGTAATGGAGGCGTGTGAAGGTGAAAAGGAAACGAAGAATTTATAGGGTGAGGGCCGGGCGGCCTCCACCGTCGGATCCAGGTCACGGGAATCAAAGCACACATCTAGCCGTTTATTTCGAATTGCTTCGATCACATCACAATATCATGCAACCGCCTCCGTACTCTGGTGGCCTTGCTCCACGTGGCAGTCAATCATTCGGAGCATTTAATGAAGGTATGATCGGCCTTAATGGCGAAGATTGGCGCAGAACGCAAGGAGATCCGGTGAAGGCCATCGTTGATTCATTCAAGGATATTTCTACGACCGAGCGGAGAGTATTAGCATTGAGGAGCCGTTCGGCTAGACTCAGTCGGACTATTCGCCTCCTTCGACTAGACTCAAGGGGAGGCAAGTGATCCAGTAAGAGCGGCCCCTTCTGCAAAGTCAACGCCATGAAAGTCACCGAGCCGCCCATCCGAGGAGAGTGTGGTCCGACCGACGGACGATCAGACGGCCCGCCCGACCGCCGCCGCCATGGAATCGAATACCCGGATGGGTTCTACGGCTCGCACTTATGGTTGAGGACACCGTCAAATCGGGGTTCCACGCCGCTTAAAAGGTCACGACCGAGCCGACCCACCGCCACACCATAAAGCGCCCTGCTTATTAGTCTCCACAAAGCATGTAAACCACTACGTATGTCCGGTCGGATGTTGGAGGAGCTGTCCGCTCGGACGACAAGTTTGGAGCAAGGAAAAAGACCCGAGGATTTCTCCTCTGACAACCGGTAGGTTTCACGTGTGTGTCATGCTCCAAATCTTGTGACAGGGGATTCTGCTGTCCCATCGAGGGCATGCTTGGACTGTAGCGATATGGGTAAGTTTTCCGATAGCCACATACCAGGTAAGCTTTCTGACAGCCGCATACCTAGGAAAGGACAGAAGACACGTATGCACCTAGGTACGCGTGCCCAGACCCTTCATAGCTCTATATAAAGAACCTCAGGTTTCGCCGGTGAGGTACGTATTCTGAGATTTTGGAAGCCACTTTGTTCATCGTAGCTTACCTGACTTGAGCGTCGGAGGGCCGTCACCGGGACACCCCTCCCGGCTCGGTTTTGCTGCAGGTTCACCGGAGCACTCGAGGATCCAGCAGGGAGCGCCGCATCCCCAGCGTTCGTTGACTCTTGGTTCGAACAGGATCAGATCATATTAAATTACTCTTCATTATCACTTCTAAAAATCTATATATTAGTTTGAAATTGAGTCTGCACCATATTGAAATTTATTTTAAAGACTTGTTCAACTTCTGATTTTTCTTTTAATAAATACACCCAACAAAGTCAAGTATGATCATCAGTAAATATAATAAACCATTTCTTATTAGAGGGTGTGTTTATCTTATTAGGACCCCAAATATCACTGTGAATTATGGTAAATGGTTATGATGACTTGTATGGCTGTAAAGGGAAGAATGTGCGGTGGTGTTTTGCAATCTCACATACTTCATAATGAAACAACGATGGATCTTTATTGTGGAACAATTTAGGAAACAAGTGTTTTAAATATCGAAAACTAGGATGTCCTTATTAAAATGCCACAACATAATATTACTGTTTGAAACAGAAATAGATTCAAAGCAGAAACCTCTTGGTTGAGATTGTTTTCTTGATTTAGATTCATTTTCAATGAAGTAGAGTCCTCCACTCCTAATCAGCCTCCCCGAGGTCAAATCCTGGAATACACAGTGAGACGAAAAGAAATTAGCTTGCCAATTTTGATCATGAACCAATTTACTGATAGATAAAAGGTTACAAGACAACTTTGGAACATAAAGAATATCATTTAGAGTAAGCATAGGTGATACTATAACAGAACATTTTCCTTCAATGGTTGAAAGAGAGTCATCTGCAATCTCCCATGGATTTTCCAACATATTTCTCGCGTGTGCCTTGGGCATTTACAATGGTCGCACCATGGTTTTCCAAAACTCTTGCCATCTTTCTTCGCTTCCTCTTGAAAACCTTTAGTAGCAAGGCAGAACTTTCCAAACATAAGTTAGTAGAGACTGAGGCAGATTTGTTAAGTATAACAGTTTGTCGAGCTTCTTCTCTCCGGACTTCTGAAAATACTTCACAGATCATTGGTAGAGGAATCTTTCCCAAGATTCAACCTCTTACTTTATCTAAATCCTTTCTTAGCCCCGCCAAGAAAATAAACACCCAATCATTCTCTTGTCGTTTCATAAAATGAACACTTTCATCAGCACAATTCCAAATATTATCATAGCATAGATCTAGTTCTTGCCACAATGTCATCAACTCATTATAGTAGGAAGTCCCGTCACATTTCCTTACTTTGCTTGTCATAGCCTTGATTTTAGGTTAAAAATTTGTAAAGAGTTCTCCAAATCTAAATAATGTCTCTAGCTGCCTTCCAACACCTCTTTAGCTGTAGGTAGGAATATAAATGGTTTTCCAATAGGGGGCTCCATGGAATTGATTAACCATGCCATAAACAACGAATTTTCAGATTTTTAGGCTTTAAATCTGGAGTCTTCATCAGCTGGTTTTATCACTTCTTCAGTAACATATCCAAGTTTACCTTTCCCTTCTAAGAGCAGACACATAGTTTGTGACCATTATGTGTAGTTCTTCCCGTTAAGACGTTGAATATTAATTTGGAGTGAATTAGAGGATACCTCCGTTGAACTATTGAAAGATACCGGTGGGTTTAAATTTGAGACCGTCGTTTCTTCTCTAGACACCATAGAATCTCTACTCATGGTATCGGTTAAGGCAGTCTTCCATGGATGTTGATTTGCCATGAGAAAAAAACCTAGCTCGATTGAAGGAAAAAAAACAGGAAGAAGAGGAATTGTTATTATTTTTCAACTATACATTACATCAATAAATAGAAGATATAAAATATTGAAATAGGAGCAAATAAAAGAAAGGAACATAAGAAATGGAAATTACTAAAATCAGAGATTATTTCCTAATTTCGCAAGATTCTTTCCTGGTTTTATGCAATCCATATCTTAAAGATTATTTCCTGATTTTATAAAATCAGGATCTCCTAATTTTCCAACACTAATTAAGCATATGTATGAGAATGCAACAACCAGAGTGAAAACTTCAAGCGGATTAACTGAAGCACTTCCGATAAAGATAGGATTACATCAGGATTAGCTTTAAGTCCCTATCTTTTTACACTAATCATGGACGAACTCACTCGACATATTCAAGATACGGTATCGTGGTGCATATTGTTTGCGAATGATATTGTTTTAATAAATGAGACACGTGAAGGAGTAAATACTAAAATTAGAATCTTAGCGGGAAACACTAGAAGTGAAAGGTTTTAGGTTTAGTTGAGTAAAGATCGAATATATGGAATTTATGTTTAGGAATATTAGACGTAATGAGATAATTATTAAAATTGGAGATGATTTGTCTAGAACTGAGAGTTTTAAGTATTTAGGATCACTTTTGCAAAACAATGGAGAGATTGAGAGATATGTCTTACCTAAAATATAAGCAGGATGGTTAAAATTGAGGAGAGCGTCAGGTGTTTTATGTGATCGTGAAGTATCTCTAAAATTTAAAGAAAAGTTCTACAAATGACAGTTAGATTTGCTATGTTATATGACACTGAATGTTGGGCTATAACTCGAGCACATGAGCAGAAGATGAGAGTTGCAGAGATGAAGATGTTAAGGTGCTTATGTGAACATACGAGAATGGACAAAATAAGAAATGTGAGCATTAGAGAGAAAGTCAGAATTACATAGGGAAAACTCCGAGAGACACGTTTAGAAGGTCAATAAATACTCCAGTTAAGCGATGTGAAACTATGACAAATACACACATCAAACAAGAAAGAGGAAGATAAAAAAAAACTTGGTTAGTAACAATAAAAAGGGCAACTCGGTGTACGAAGCTCCCGCCATGCGGGGTCCCAGGGAAGGATCTATTGTACGCAGCCTTACCCTGCTTTTTACAAGAGGTTGTTTCCAGGATTCGAACCCCTAACCTTTTTGGTCACATAGCAACAACTTTACAGTTGCAACAACTTGGTTAGCAATAATAAAGCAAGATAAAATTTATTTAAGTATAGATAATGATATAGTAGCGGGATAGAGCCCAACGGTGTAGAAGGATCCATGAAGCCGACCCACCTGGTGGGATAAAGCTTGGTTGTTGTTGCCTTCAAGCTGCAACCTGTTGAACTAGATTAGCAAACTTCTAACCATGCGGATCAAGTACTATGACTGAAATTGAGTAGTATATTGTTGAACATGGTTTAAAGTACCGTGCCGAGACATTTGAAACGGGCGAAGCATCTCATTCCGCTCGGTGACTGGCACCCGCATGACCCCGACACCAGACTCATGACAGCTGCGACGTGTTGCGCCACCCTGTGGCCACAACGAAGGGGTCGCTGGACCCAGCGGAGCGATTGCATAACCCTTCCGTTGTCGCCGCAGAAGCGTCGCGCGGTCCTGCAGCCGTTGCAGAGGGGTCGCACGATCACTGTAATCGTGCCGGAGGAGTCACGCGATCCCCGCGACCATGACTGAGGGGTCGCGCAGCCCCACGACAACGCCAACGTCACGCGAGCTTGCTAGTGGTGTTGGATTTCAGATTTTTTTTAATTAAACTTAGGTTAATTATTTTAATCAACTCCTAGCTATGATGGAGATAATCTAAAAGGCTTTATTAAACTCTAATAAAATTATCTAATTAATTTTATATTTCATTTATTTTAATTTAAAATTTTTAATAAAATTTTTATTTATTTATTTATTTATCTATTTTCATATCTTTTCCTTTTTTTAAAGATTATTTTTTATATTGTTTGTTTTTTAAATATTTATGTTAAATGTTTTATTTTTTAATTAATATATTTTATATTTAAAAAAATACCGAAACTATATCGGCACGACACGATATGATACCAAAACCGTATCGTTTCGGTCCAGCACTGAAATCTTGACACGGGTCGAAATTTTAAACCTTGCTGTTGAATATGTTCTATTCCTCATAAACAAGAAGAAGAATTAGTAAGGCAGGTGAGATTTGGCAGTTAAAGTTGTTTCTTATCCTTCTCTGCTATTGAAGAGGTTTGTTATAATTGAGGAGCTTTTATAGCTAAATATCTTGAGAATTTAAGTTATTAACCTCATTTTTGGTAGACTCGTATAATTAACAATTCTTTCTAGATTATGAAGCAACATTGTTCTTTAATCCCTTACAAACCTCAACTATCTTTTTATCTCTATCTATGATCTTCCAACATGGATGAACTTCTGATGGAATTTAAGGAACCATTAGTGGATGTTTGAAGAACATAAAACCTTGTTTATTTTCTCAAGTCAGAAATGCATAACAAAGTGGTCTAAGGTCAAGGAATTACACGCCAAAAAAGGTTGTTGTTTTACTGCAGATTTAAGAATCAAATCTAAGTTGGTCTAGCTCAACTAACTACAGGCCTCAATTCATCATGTTGCTAGTTGCTACCCGTTGGAAAAAAGAAAAAAAAAAACTTCAATAGTTCATATCATATTAGCATTTGTTACCAAAGGAGAGCATTCCTACAAAGATTTTGTGGAACATAATGTGGAAATAATGGAGAATTTCCCTTCATTTCATTCTTATTTTCTTGTATTTAATTTTTATTGAAGTGAATGGATCTCTTCATTTTTTTTCTAATTTTTCTAGGAAGCACGGTTACAAAAGCTTAAGGAAAGACTGAATGTACCATTTGATGAGACGAGACCGGATCATCAGGTATACACTTTTAGTCTACTAGTTCCATGATGTTATAGATAATTTTAACACATTTAGAAATGAGGGTCTCATTTGAGCTTTCAAAAGGTTTATGTTGTTGTGATGATCATTCAGACTTAGATGTTGTAAAGGTTACCATTGCAATTTATTAAACAATGCTTAGAAAACATAGCATTTGTTCACATTTTAGGGATCTGATTCTAATATGTTAGAGCATTTATATTCTTTCTCTACTCAACAATCAGGTTTGCTGGAATGATAAACAGTTAGGAATCTTAGAAGTTTATTGATCTCCATGTCTATATCTGTTACCCTTTCACTTTCTTGTTCCCAGGAAGCTCTCCTATCTCTTTGGTATGCTTCGTTCCCAGAAACACAACTGACAGGCCTAGTCTCAGAGCAATGGAAAGACATGGGTTGGCAAGGGCCAAATCCATCAACTGATTTCAGGTAGTCAACTGATTTCAACAAGTCAAGAATGTGTGCTTAGTTTCACCTAATACTGAGTTTGCTTGAAGATGTTTCTTTTCTTTTAGTTTCTAATAGAATTAAGGAGGAATTCACATCATTGAAATTCAGTTTTCGATGTAAAACTTGATCTTTAATTTTTGTTGGGAGACTTCATCTTGATCAGATCACTTGATTTATTCATTGTATATAGATTTGAAATGGACATATTGTGAGATTCATGCATCCCTGCTGCTAGCAATCACCATAAGCAATATTTTAAGCTTTTAGATGTGAACTCTACCTATTTATGGTTAATCTATCCTACAGGATAACAAAATCATTTCTTTCTCTTTGTTTATTTCCAGGGGTTGTGGATGTATTGCGCTTGAGAATCTATTGTTCTTTGCAAGAACTTACCCGGTATGCAATCTTTTTGTCTCTGCTGTGTAATTCCTTATGATAAAGTCAAAAAACTGCATCTTCAGTTTAGATAGAATCATGTTTTGTTGATTGGATGATGTATTTTTCTTGCTTGGACTGCAAGTCCGCCAAGATGCTACTTTTGCTACAGCACACCCTTTTGTCATGTGATGCTGCTTATAAGCTTCTTAACATACAAATGCTGGTACAGGCACAACATGAAAAGACTTCCCACAGTTTCTGCACGACAGTAGCATGTAACAAAAATGCATTTTTGAAACTAATTTTATCATGTTCCCAACATGTAGGTTTCTTTTAAAAAACTATTGTTCAAGCAAGAAGGAATGAGAGCTGCATGGGAATATCCATTTGCTGTTGCAGGTGTCAATGTGTCATTCATGTTGACTCAGATGCTTGAATTGAATTCAGGTTGGTGAACAATAAACATGCATTATGACTTGGATTCAGTTTTATAGATACATAATTGGGAGATTATTGTATAAATATGTACTAAGGGAACAGATAAGATGACTTTTTGGAAAAAGAAACATTTGTTAGGAACCGTATTCCAAATAGAAAACATCAATCATGCCATTCTAGGTGCATTCATTGAGATCTCATTATGTACTTAGAATATAGGCTTCACCTTTTACCCTCCCTTAGAGTGCATATATCGATATGGACCAGAAGTTCGTAAAGATATAACTGCTTTGTGGATTTTATCCTACCATTGAACTCTGCAAAATTGCATATTAAGTTTAGGTAGATGGACAGAATTTTTTAAGATTTGCAAAAGAGGGATTGTAAGTGTTCCACTATCTTCTCTAGTAAAACAAAATGAGAGAAAGCAGAATGAGAGAGATTTAATGGAAGTTCACATTTACTCTAGAAAAGTAGAATCTATCAAGAGAAAAAATTGGTGCCAAATCAGAGTGATTATCATCTTTGTAATATTTACCGCACATTAGCTTCCGGTATTGTTTAGTTTTATCATACAACTCTTGAACCCCTTAAATGTCAAAGTCAATCAACCGGCAGTATTTACCATCTTTTTATGCTTTCAGTGGCAATTTTGAAAGGATATTAAGCATGCCAAAGAACTCGCGCCAAGAAAAGTTTCATCTGCCAGTGCAATATATCTCGATTTCATTTTAGTGTTGTTTTTTTTAAGATCCACGTTTAGGATCCTTCTGTCTGCTTTCCTCAAAACTTTTTATTTTCTTCTCCGCAGCGAAACCCAAGACTCTACCAGCGATGAATTTCCTTAAAGTCTTATCAGGTAATTCACAAGTTAGTTGCAAAGAGGTAGTAGCTAGTTCATCATTTCTCCTTTCCTCCTTGCAGAAGACGAGGAAGCATTCGACATATTATACTCTATAGCCTTTCAACTGATGGATGCCCAGTGGATCGCTATGGGAGCTTCATATATGCAATTCAACGTACTATTACTGTCCCCAAAAAAAAATATATTTGTAGGCAGGTTTCCCTCAGTATTTCTTGTCTGACATTATTATATCTTCTTCTGATGCTTGCCTCCAGGAAGTCTTAGAAGCAACAAGGATACAACTAGAGAGGGAACTTTCTTTGGATGATATACACCGAATTCGAGATATACCTGCATACAACCTTTTGTACAAGTAGTAGTCAATTGCGAGAGAATCTATTAGTTACTCGTAACAAAGTGAAGACATCTGTTCTTGTTGTATCGGAGCTACTTTTTTTTCCCAAAAGAAAGAAGGGAAATTAAGAACAATGATATCCCAATTATTTGTAGTCGTTCTTTTGTGCTCCATTGAGCTCTGTACAGGACATTGCATCTAGTTAAATTAAGAAGAATAAAAGTTCAATCTTTATATGAAATAATCTTTGATGGAAGCAACAATTATTTTTAAATGTCTCTTTGATTGAAACTTGTGGTTTTGAAATATCATAAAATCCCTCAATTTGCTGATCTAGGTAACTTTGGATTTGATGCCTTAAAAATTCCTTCAGATGAAAAGTTTTAAGATGCTATTTTTCAGATGAAAACTACAAAGTGAATCAGGTTTATGATGCTATTTTTTTTTAAAAAAAAAGAAGAAGAAGAAAAGAATTACCTTCGAGTTTAAAGGTTTTTATTTTTGTTCTCCCGTATGAAGGGTAAAAGATCATTTAAATAGCTAATCCAGCCTCACGAAATAGTCAGCGTTACATTTATTCCTTGTATTTTAATCATGTTTCTGTTTTATGTAAATCACAAGCTACAACTAGCAATTGATGCTATTTTTCGGCATTTGTCAAATGCTTGGTTGATGTCTCGCCGCCGCCACTATCAACTAACATTGATGTAGCTCTAATTGAAACAAGGAGACACCTACCTTGTTTTCGTTTGATATGTCGTGCAATAGTCATTGAGATTGAGATGAGATTGAGTTTGATTGAGTTCTTAGGGATGAATGAACTATTTTTTATTGGATGCACATTATCACCTACATTCTATTGAATTTCTCTTGATCTCTTTTCCGCTAATCTTCTCTCGGCCACCACATTGGTGTGTGAGATTCAAATCCAGAATCATTTCTACCATCACAAGCTCGTCCCTTCAATAACTTGGTGGTGAACATATCTTCCTCTTCTTCAATTCCTCGGTCACTCAATGTGAACCATGGACCTCCTGATGACTACATAGACCTTGTATGCCAACTCACTGGTGGTGGTGGTGGTGGTAGTGATTGTGAGATTCAAATCAAGAATTGTATCCTCTAACAAGAGACAAGCGCACAAACCATGCCATCATATATTCTTCCTTTTTGATAACCCTTATGGTGGCCCATTTACTATAAACCTCCCTAAGGGTTATAGAAATGCTCTATTTTAACTACCACCATAAACCAAGTGATCCATCTTGGCAGGGTTGTCGAAATGCTCTATTTTGTCCTCCACTTCTAAGTAGTCTTTGATAAGCACCACCAATACATCTCATTTTAGCCAAGGCCTTCTTTAATTTCTTCTCTTCTCCCCCTTTGATTCTTCCTACTTATCGGTTACTATCAACACCACCTCAATGCACGGTGCTAACGAGATTTTAAACCTCTAGAACGATATATAATGACATCTTCAATGGTAAACCTAAAAAATAGATATAGGTTTGCAACATCACCTACCACATTAAAAGTTGTAAACCCACTAAGTGCATCCCAATGGTAAAATAGTGGACTAATAAACCTACTTTTTATGTTTATGTTTACCATTGGGATGCCCCTAGTGGGTTATAACTTTTAATGTGGTAAAAATAAGCCTACTTTTTAAGTTTACCATTGGGATGCCCTAAGATATTCTCATTTTTACAATCAAGTCTACTATTCTTCCATTCACACAAACCAAACACAATCAACCAACCATGCTGATGCTAAACAATATAGCCATATCCTTCTCTATTTAACTAACCGCATCGGCCGATTTTCAATGCTCCATACCCATTTTAATTGCAATAGTTTCCACAAAACTGGAAATTTATTTAGTTTATATATACTTTTCGATAGCTTTTAGCATTTTGCTCATTCATGAATCGACAATGAGTCGGAACAAAAACCTCAACTTTTATGAATGCTCAAGATGAGTTCATAATATCTATACAACATTGCCTCATATTCGCAAAATGGAGTCCTTTATGTTTACATATACACACTGGGTCTTAGGATCCTTGTCCCGGTCGTAAATTCCTACATCAAAGATTCACCATTACTTTAGGTGATGGATTCGACAACAAAAGCAAACTTTCTTTTGATGATGTTTACCTTAAGATCTCCGTGGATTCACTGGAACAGCTTTAGCGACATCGAGTTGATTCAAACGGCAAGTTCCAAAAAGGGACTCTGGAAGCTCTTCTTGTGTGTTACCCTGCATGGTGAGATTTCATGATGAATGTCAAAACTCGAATTAGGTTTCTCTTAGAGTGCCTTGTAGAAAGACGGTCGTAATTGATATCACAATTTACCGAGAATATTGGAAACTATTTGGCAAATTGTTACATATGGAAGTATGATAATGCAACTGACTCAAAGATTGGAACGCTTAATATTGAAAAGGAGGAACCAAAACAGAAAAGATGACTATAGTTTACATGCGAATGCATACCTGAATTAGGAAGGCCATTTCTATCACCAGGCTGTTCAAGTAACCAACGACAAGATTCATAACACCCCTAGCGACTGTTGATGATCCAACATCGACTGCTAGCTGGAGATTTGCATTGCACAGTATAAAACAATGATAATAATCATTCAAAACGATCGAACAATCACTACCCAGGGCCTTAGCAACAACTTCCAAATTCCTTACTATCTTGGCTAAATGGACCCTCAATAACAAACTTGTATTGTTTGACAGTGTTGTTCTACCATTATGGCAATTAAAAACATCTAGAAATTACCGAAAGATATCATAGATCTCTCTACAGTTTACCTCAATATAGTTGCTCCCACGAAAATAATTGATATCAAGAGCTTGACCTATAAGACACGCTTTTTGACCGACACTTTGTTTCACTATCCAAGAACCCTGAGAACATCATAAAGATGCTTGTTTTTCAGAAAAATAAAATATCAGGAAATGATAGTTCATGTGCATACCTTCGATATATATGGGATGAGCTTAAACCTGGAATTTCTGTATGCATCATCTCCTCTGACAAAGTTGTGTAGCAAAGGAGCATTCTCCAAAGGACCATCTGTCAAGTAATATAGAGCTAGGCTGTACAGGGTCGAACCCGGTACCTATCACGCGTAGAAATTGTAAGGCCATTGGCGACACGAGTTTTTCAGCCTCACAATAACAAATTACAAAAACATTATAGTGGGCACCTGTATATGCACAATAAAGAAAAACTGACTGCCTCCTTGTGCTGCATACTCCTGTAACACTTTATAGTTAGCTTCACTACTGAATATTTATTGAAGAACAATAAAACAAAGAAATTTGTTTGTGTTCCTGGGGACACCTGAACTATTCCAGGTCGCGCACCAAGATTATCCTCACGCTTATCTGATTTCAGCCAATCGGCAGCAACCAACTGCATCAAGGTGCCATTGGCTTTTACCTGTAGAAGAGTGATATTCATAATACTCCTGCAAAAGTTTATCTAAAAGTAGTGCACAATACAAAAATGATCAAAATAATTCTTCCGACAATTTAATGACACCAATGTAGTAGTACAATATAGAGGCAAAATACTTATTAGTACATTAATTTAAACTCTTATCGAGAAAGACTATCTGGATAATTATATAATCTTGACTGACCTCAATAAAATATTTACAGTCATCACACAAGAGACCAACTCTCTATCCACAGCTTTTAAGTAGAAGTAGGTAGTAGAAATTGACTATCTGAGTTTCACAATGATCTAGCGATCTAGTGAAAGAACAGATAGCATCAAGCCATGATACACTATGAATTAGGTGGGATGCAATGGGATAAGCAGTTAGTGATTTTATAGACCAAAACACTGTCATATATTCTTGTAATTTTAGCTAAAACTTTGTGCTTTCTCATCTTCTTCATATTGTTTGTGCCTTGTTTACTCCTAAAGACGGATGGAGAGGATGAATTGCACTAGAGTCAAGATATTTTCCCTTGTATACTTGACGTAAAACTAAAGAAAGGATAGATTTCACGTCCATCCGTGATCAATTTTTCTCTCATTACTCATCTGCAAATCGAGCGGAAGGAACTTTCCTTCCTCTTACCAATTCCAACGAACTCAACTTCTTCTCCTACTAATTCCGACAACCCCAACTTCTTCTCTATGTACCCAGACCCAATAGGTTTAGCAACCAGCCAACTCACAACTGTAAGCAAGGCCGCCAGGTGCAGCCTTGCGGAGGCCAAGCCTGGCCATGAGCTCACCGCGAGGTCGCTGTGAGCTCACAATGGCCTCTAAAAGGCCATACCTGATCACGAGCTCTCCATGAGGCCGTCGCAAGCTCGCGACAACCTAGTAGCAACCAAATCTAGTGAGGAACTCGTGGTGGCCTCATAATTATCAAGCATGTCTGCAAGCAAGCGACAGCTTACCAGGATCTTTCCTTTCCACTACTGTTAATCTACTATTGATCTTTTCCCTTTCCTTTGCTGATTTTTCACCTTTCCCTACTTTATCCACACTTCAAGGTAACCAGAGCATAAGGGCAAACATGATTAATTTGTCATCTCTACAAAGAGGGGAAGGCAAACAAGTGCAACCTTCCCTCCCCTAAAATTACTTCAGCAATTTTAGTAAGTAGAAGGGAGACCAAGCATACTCATTGGAAGGATTTTTTACCCCAAACCTATCAACCTGAAACCCTGTGGAAGTGAAGGAAGACACTAACAAAAGCATCGGGAAGATAAAATCATCCCTAAGCGCTACAATCCATCTACAATGGTGGTGGAGTTTCCAACCTATCTATAATCCTTATACCCAATCAATGGAGAAAGAAAGGGTGCTGAGAAGGGAGAAGAAACTTGAGGTGGTGAAAGAGTTACAAAGAATTACAGTCAGAGGATGGGATGATAGAGATGAGGGTAATTTTTGTCAATTCCCTCCTCCCCATCCTCTTTGCATGTTCCTCTTCCCCTTACCTAGTAAGCAACTTTCTTCCCTCCTCTCCCTCCCCCTTCTCTTTCCTCCTTTTTTTTTCCTTCCTCTATCCCTCCTCTCAAATAAAGGGCACCTAAGGAAAGCCCTCTAAGAGGAATACCAGCTAGTAGTCTAGTACAACAAATGATTATTTGGCACATTTCCCATCCATTTGTCAAAAAAAATATCCAAGGTAAATTTAAAAAGAAGTTATGAATAACCATAAATTGTTAAAAGTACCTAGAGAAAATATATTTTTAGAATCCACGGATGCACCTAAAATTTATGTGAAGTAGTGGTGCTTAAAGCAACATTTCACAACCAAGATTTATACCTTTTGATGGTTTTGTAAGTAAGATTCACCGCGGATTAAAAATAACGAAGGATCTGCTGTCGCCCAACTGCAAGCGGCTGTATAGGTAGGATCTTTTGTAAGAGTGGTTCCATAGCTAACAATGCCCAAAGGATCTTTCTTAAGTGGCAGTGCAGACAGGCTATCTTTCTTAAGGGGCGATGCAGGCATTCTATCTTTCTCAATAGATACCTCTTTTAACTCAGTATAATCTCCTTTTTGAACTTCAAGAGATAAGCAGCACGTCAAGTAAATCAAATACAATAGTATATCAACCACACTTAATGTAAAATATCAGAATAAATTAACCTGTGATATCATGCAACATCATGAAAACTGTTGTTCTGGATAGTTTGTCTTCGCATTGGTCTTGAACCAACTGATAAAAATGTTGCAGTGAACATAAGTTAACTCTTTCAGCAGAAACAGTTTTCCAAAATTTTGAAAAGTACTACCAAACATAGCTATGGTGTGGATGGAATCCACCGAGAAGGGTTATAAATTACAACCAAACATATCTTATTTTATCCTCTTTTCAAATATTTGCATATATATGTAATACATATATGTAAATATATACCTGCATATCCTTATTGATTCGAAGGTATACCGTTAAAATTGAATTTTGTTACTTTTCAAACTTAAACCCATATGCTATCAATTTGGTTCATCCTGTTTTTCAGTTTTCGGTTTTAAAAGTCAAAACTCTAAATATTAGTGTATCTTAATACCATAGGAAAAGAATCAAGTGCCCAGAGAAACTCACGGGAGATCGCAGACTTTGGTCAAAATGCCAGAACTTCTCTGTTTGATCATATTCTGAATCAGTAAGAACATCAAAAAACTCATCATCTTCATCATTCATTTGATTTAACGATCCAATGCTAGGAAACCTGTGTGACTCTTCTGTTAAAATTTTCATCTTTCTATTCTCCTCCATGGACTGCATGTCTAATTTAATTTGTTCCTCGACCTGTGGCAATACTATCTCTCTTGTCAAGCCATCGGCTGAGAAATCTGAGCTTGCTCGGAAGAATTCTCGCAGAGCTGCCAAGTAGATACTACATAGTGGTGAGTCTTCAATAAGAACTCAATTGTTATAATATAGAGACACTTGTTCGTGGAAGATACCAAATTCCTTATGATAAAAAGAAAATACCTGCAACTCTCCCTAACATCTTCATTGTAATACCAATTGCAGATGAGGTAAGCATGTACGGTTTCCAAAACTTCCAATCAATTGCAAGCATATGCTTTACAATTGATTGATTTCCTTGATTTACAGGCGATATTTCATAGCCTCCACCTGAAAATGACAAAAAAAAAACGTATAAAAATAAATTACCTTAAGCTAGAAACCATTGCAGTTTTACAACTTCCAAAATGATTACTTTTAAGGCAGGCACGAATATAGCCTTTTTCAGGTGGGCATTTGTAATGGACGATCGAGTGGTATAAGATAACTGTTCAAAAATTGCAAAAAAAAAATTTTAAAAATATTAATTAGTTTTGATCATATTTGTAGAAATAATATTTCAATATATTAGATTGATTTCATTACCATATGTTCCATCATCTTCCCTTCTCCAGTAACGCCTTAACAATAAGTCTCTCTTTTTTGCTCCCCTGAAAGTTATTTCAGAGATATCTAGGATGATGTCTTTTCTGAAAAATAGACAAGTCTTATTATATTTAGGATTGTAGATTGAATATCTAACCATGGTAGCCAATCACCACGCATTTTTTTGTGGATAATATCTGTATGACCATCCAACTGCTCAACCACATTACCTTCCAGCAGGCAAAAATCCCATCTGCAATGATTTTGCTTCAGTTCCCGAATGCATAGAAGACCTATCTTGTATTAGTTGTGCATGAGAAACATGCTATAAATTTTCAATTTTTTCTGATAATACACGATTGTATGCATTGTGCTATGCAAGTATCATGGATTACGCACTTAGCTGTACGTGTATCATGGACTAAAATCTGTTGAAAAAATATAATGGGACAGAGCATTGATTTTGTTAATTACTCGAGCCAATTCTCTCCACAAGTAGGATAATAATTCAATTCGGCACAGTCAAAAGCAACATGGTATTACAGATATAAGCGGTAAGAGCCACAAACTTACTCTGATCTTGACTGTCCGAGCGACATAACTGTCTGGAAAATGGCCTCAGAAGCTGCACCAACCACTCCAACAGCCATTATAGCTGGATAATCATCCCAATGCTGATGAAAGTAGAATTGTTAAGTTCGCACAAAACTCATGTTCCTGCATCTTTCTAGGTGGATTTGGATAGATACCTTAGTGGGAAAATCAGTGTCTTTTGCTTCTTTGAACAGCCTTAAGCCTATACGGTAAAAAAAATTCTCTGGGTATTCAGGATCTTTGTGCACACACACATACACTAAAAAGAATGAAAGAAAGAGATGAGATTGCCAAGTTCTTACCGTTTTTACATGTGATTATTGTCCACATGGAAGGTGCAATGACATCCAACGTCACTGGATCAGCATTCATAGAAGAGAAAACTGTCCAGTCTACAGGTTCAAAAAAAGATAACAAAATGTAACTGCTAAGTCAAAAGTGCAAGCATATATTTACAAAATCAGTCATTCTCTTTATTCAACTAAGAATAGTTCATGAATAAATAGACTTACCTATAGAATGCATGTGAACTTTTGCATTCCTGCGGTTCTTCCTGGATATCATGATGCTAATCAATGAGAACTATACAGAGCATATTGCTTAAAGGTTATCAAAGTAAACAGTGTATTATCGAAGGTTAGAAAGGCATAAGAAACCAGTAGAGACATAGTAGAGCAGCCAACAATAGCTCCAAGCAATTGGAATAGCAAATCAGATTTATTTAATTCATTAAATTTGTGATATTGATCATGGATTCTTCTTTTTACTTGATCCCTTCCCCTGCTATTCGCTAAACTCGCCAGCAAAAGTTAATTCTTTCAAGCTATACAATGGGTCAATGGTCAAGCAATTGCAGATATTAGACAATGAAACAACAAACAATTATGTGGTTAACATTTCACCAAATTTCCATGTCTTTTTATTGGTTATTTATTTGGAGCCAACATGTTTTTTTATGAGTCGTAGGTCAGTACTTTTAAAGGTCCAGACGGTATTGAATGGACAGGGAAAAGTGCATTGATTGGTTAAGCCTAAAGTCAAAAGCCATACGTGCTAACCATGTACTTATTATTTGCCTAGAACAATGAATCTTTCCCTTATTTATTCTTATTCGTATTGGTCCATGTGGAGAAACAAATAAGGACATCATATGTTTTTCATTTGACAACGAGTTTTTGTGACTAAAAGCGAACTAATAAGGTTCACATGTTTTCTTCTGAATGATATGCTCTGATCCAGATTAAGCATAAGAAAAGAAAACTTAGTAATGTGCGAAACTGGTTTTCTAAACTACAAAATGAAGTTGACCTAATAGTTTGCCATCGTTTCTTGGAGCATGCAACAACATTCTCCTCTCGGTGTGGGTTTTCCTGCAAAACATGCCTTTATGATATGTTTATCTCTAACGATCAATGAGATTGGAGGAAGCATAACCCACAAATGCAGCTTCCGTTAAGGATTTGATCCATCTAGCTGCATCTTCAGAGCTTCTTGCACCCAACTGGATAAATATAAGTCGATCGTAGAAAATCACCAATGACAAAATGGAAGGAAAAAAAAAGTCAAAATACAACTATTTGTACTTTTTTTAGTATATCTGGTGCATACCTTTAGTTGATTGTTGGGATTGGAAATGCTAGTGAGGCTAAATACATAGAATACCTGACAACATCCGCTAACATTTACAACAAAATAACGAACTTGAAAAACTATAATGACATTTTAGCAAAGAAAGGAAAGTTTTTAAAAGTCTTCAGGGATTAAAATTACATTTTTCTTTAAGCTTTCTCTACCATTGTCTGTTACACGTGTCCAAGAACCGATGAGTTCAGTCCTTTTAGGATTCTGATAAGATAACAAATGCACAATAAAAGGCAATGTGTTAGAGTTGTATGACCAATCTTTTTAGCGAGACCGAAACTTGATTGTTAGATAAATCATGACTAAAACCAGTATAATAAAAAGAACCTATGAGCAACGCAAATGAACTTACTGATTATGGAACATTATTCGTCAAATCCTTCAAAAGAGATTCTTGTATACTCTCAACTAGTGTAAAACTTTTCCATGTATAAATGCAAGAAGCAGTAGTCCTCATAAGTGAGAATTAATCAAATCCTCAGAGGAGATTAAAAAAGGGCTCTAAATATGCATAAGGAAATTTACATAGAAGCAGTATGATCGATCGATAAACGATGGCCACCTTGAGAGGAAGGTCACGAAGACAACAAAAACACTGGAGTTTCTGACAAGAAAACCATGAGTTGACTACTACTCCCTACATATTGCTGAATTATAAATGTTCTAACTTATTCTAGAATCCTGATCAAACGCGGGGGAACTCATGTTTTACCAATAAAAATGTCAAAATGAAAATTGTCTTGCAGTGTACCATCATCATTCAGTGAATACATCATTGACATTGTTTCTCAAATTCCTTGTTAAGGTTCATAGTTCAATGCCTCAAACGACAGCATTGGGACCTCTATATGTCATGCATTTCCATAAAGCAACAGAAAGGTCCAACATCTCACTACCACTAGAACAAAATTTTCATTTATAAGTGTTTCCTTCTTTCAACTTGTCGAATCTCATTAACCCTAGCAAAAAATGCCAAAACTCAAAAATTAATGGATAAATAAACCTAAAAGCCCGAAAACAACATTCTTCCAGAAAGCAAAACACAATGCAAAAGAGGGATCCGGCCTACCTCTCTGTTGGACGTCGGGGCGTTCTTGTAGCAATTGAGGGCGTTATGTTCGAGAACGAAGTACCTTTTCCGGGACTTCTGCAAGCCCAGGCGATTGGGTCGGATGACGTACAACCACCCCTCCATCGCTCGTCCTTCCTGGCTGTCCTCGAGATCCTTCGGAGCCCCGATTACATGGAAAAGGTGCCACCTTTGGTTCTTCCTCCTCCCGAAGACTCGAAGGAGGAACTCCCCGGCTGAAGCAGACGCCGAATGACGAAATGTGGATTCTTTCCAAAAGACGATTTTGAGACTCAAAAAGGAGGGAGGAAGGAAGGGATTCGGAGCTGGAAGTGGTAGAGGTGGTACGATGAATGTCAACGTTTGAAGCCCGCCCTTCTACCCCCCTCCTTCGTAGAACGAGGCCGAGGGAGGAAGAACGATTAACTGCAAACTCCCACCACCTCCACCACCTCAACCGCTTCTTAACCTCTCCTCCGCCTCCTAAAACTTCTCGAGGCAGTACAACTCTCTGTCTCTCTTTCTCTAAAAATAAATATAAATAAGCGAAGTTTCATTGTTTACACCGCAAGATTTGTCTGTTTTTCACGACGTCTCTTTCAAAATTCTGAAATAATGATACGAAAAGAAAATGTAATCTCATTTTATCAGAGTTGGAAATTACTGGATTATCAGTTCGTTGAGTCGCTTAACAAAGTCGGAAGGATTGAAATTTAGAAGGATATTTTTGGGTGGAAAAAAAATTACGTGAAAAATTAAAATGGTGAAGAGAGACATGAATTTAGGAGCCGTTTAGCCAAATCAATTGAGGATGGGATTAAAAATCTGGAGTTACTAACTTGGCAATAATCTCCTCATGGTTTCTCTTGCGTATGAACATTTTGCCAAAAGAGAAAGAACATGTGATAAAATAGCAATAATATTTTGCTAAAATAGTAGTAATTTCCTTTACTATCCCGCGTGACTATTTATGAAGATAGACTATCTTAGTCAACGGACTCATCAAAAATTCATCAATGGGATGGAATGACCTGACAAGTTTAAAAAAATCCTCAACTCAATTCAAAATAGATTACGGGTTAAATGGATCAATCCATAAATCTATTTAAAAATTTAAAAAATAAAATAAATATATAAAAAATTTGAAAATTTTAAATTTAAATTGCGAATTAGACGAGGCAAGCCTATAAATCTATTAAGTTTTTCATTTTAGTTTTAAATTGTTATAAAAATTCTCAACCGTACCAGCTAGGCCATCACGAGCCAACCTACACTTGTCACTGTCCCAGACGGGTCGGCCCGCTTAGACCCATCTTAAAATATGATTCGGTGGTAAGGATCGGAGGCCTACAGTGGAAGGGGTCAATGACACGGGGGAGTCAAAGGTCCGGCCGAGCAGGAGGGAGTCTCCTGGCCGACCGGCCTGGGCAGACCCCGGGACAGCACTAAGACAACTCAACCTCGGGTTGAGCTTCCGACGCTCACAAGCTCCTTTATAGAGAAACCGCTATGCTGAGTAGCTAAGCTGCTCGGTCGAACTGCAGAACGACTAGTTGACGCCCCATCTGAGTGTGTGACTGAGCGGACGTTTGGCCCGGTCAAAGGTACGTGTACACCCGGGAGCTCGGGAAGCCAAGCGACTAGCCCGACCGGCCCAATTAGAGACACGGGGTTTAGAAGAGGACAAAAGGGGCAGCTCATGATGTCATTCTCGAGACGTCCGCCGCCAACAAGCAGCATGGTCGGCGGTCAGACTGTACCAAGGATCGTACGGAGGGAGTTTCCGCTGACATGACAGAGATATGTTCGGATAATTGCGATATGATGTCAGACATGCTTTTCTGACATAACCATTCCAAGGTATGCTTTTGAGGAACGTGCATGTCTCGGGAAGCGTGCACGCGCCTCTCCGGAGTCCTATATAAAATCCCTCGGACTTCGACGGAGGTATGATTTTATATCATCGTCTACTGTAGCCACAGTCTTTATTCTGCCTCTATTTCTTCTCGCTGTCGCCTGACTTGAGCGTCGGAGGGTCGTCGCCGGGAACCCCTTCCTGGCCCAACTTTGTTGCAGGTTCGTCGGAGGCTTACGTTGCTGTGAAGATCACTGGGGAGCAGCAGAGAGCGCCACGTCTCCAGTTCCATCGACTCAATGCACAGACAGGATCAAAATAGATTGATAAAATCTAATCCTCATGAAAACTACCAAATTGTAGTCCCTGAACAGGGCACCAATCAACTGGTTGCTTCACTAAATATATATAAGGTCATCTGCAACGCTATTAACGCGTGACGCGTTAATAGCAATATAGTATTATATATATATATATATATATATATATATATATATATATATATATATATATATATATATATATATATATATATATATATATATATATATATATATATATATATATATATATATATATATTTCAATCGGTAGACATTTAACACGTTCAATTCCTTGTACTGTATATCTACAGTACATCCACGTAGATATTAACGTTGGAGTATTAACAGCGTTGCAGATGGTCTAAGTTCATAGTGAGGATAATTACTAATGTTATAATCATTGATATCCAACAATCAGATTTTTAACATCCAATTATAGGAAAAACATATAAGTTTATAATTGTAGCTTTCATTTCGTAGATATAAATGGTTCTTCTAAATGATAAATTGCATATATTAATTGGAAAATATTTTTAAAATCACGATAGAACATGTGATAACTTAAGTGTTTCGATATATGATAATTTATTAAAATAACTAAGGGCATCAACATTACATCCAGTATCACACTTGAGATAGCCTCCTAGCTTCATTCATCAAAAACCATCTTAAGAGCAAGTAGATTAAAGAGAAGTGCAATCATCTGTTTAGAGTTTCTAAGTAAAAGAATTAGTCTGAAAACCTCAGCTGTTTCGACAGGGGAGAGACAGTGCAACATCGTTGGAACCACAGCCGTGTACAATGCGACGGTTGGTGCTTTATTTGGGCAGTTATTCAAACAAACCATGACTTAAAACTGGTTCATGTTCCACCATTCCCGGGTAGCAACATCACCCCGAAAGAGCATTGGTCTGAACGTACACCAACAGCAAAAGTTACCACACCTTTTGCTTTATACATCGAGCAGGAGACTGAACTTCCACGCGATCGGTATCAACAAAATAGCCGATGTCAGAGAAGCTCCAAATATCCTATGGGATATAGAAAATGTTGCCCTCAGCTGTGGCTTCTTGACTGGCAGATGAGGTGACAAGGGACGGTTTGAGACGATTCCTCTTGTGGCTTCAGATAAGGTGCGGGTCACATGGATGGATCGACATCCATAGGTAGAGATAGTTGGCTGAGGCTCTGAGATAAAAGTAGAGCCATGGAGGCGCTTTGATAAACTTTGGCAACCATTAGGTAGCTTCTGGTGAACCCTGGCCATCTTTGGGTATCCTGAAGTACCATTGAGAAAGCCTGCATATGTTTGAAAAACCTGATCACAACCACACCGAAGAAAAGTTATCTATGCTTAAAGAGATATCGACATTGAAAGCCAACACTATCACAGTGCCCTGATGATGCATATCATGTAAATTGTCGTAAAAAAGTTAGGGCCCAATACATATTAAAAGATGGCAAAAGTAGAGAGAAACTAAAAGGCTGCTAAAATGTCAAACAAATCTTGCTCCAAAAAAGTATTAATCAGGTGTCAAAACTGCCAGATAATCATAGGGAGTGCGCTCGTAATATTTTGAAAATTTCTTCTTTCTTTAGTCTTTTATCGTTACCATTAATTCATGCTTCATTTCCGTACAGTTTCAAGTGAAATCATCATATTATTATTGAAAGTGGTTTACTCGAGCACAAATTAGAATGGCTAACCAAAATAATGTAGTCTGCTCAAAATTTAAAATCTTGATCCATGCCAAGGCTTCAGTCCTAATTGGAACGATACAATTTCGGTCATGTATCGTGCTGTGCCAGTATGATTTCGATATTTTTTAAATATAAAATATATAAATGAAATAATCTAAATATTAAAAAAAATAAAATATTTATTAAATTAATGGGATAGTTTTATTAGGGTTTAATTAAAGTTATTTAAATTATCTCAACTACAACTAGAAGTAGATTGAAATTATTAACTTAAGTTTTTTTAATTAAAAGCTAAGTTGACTCCGTGTTCAGTGCAGCCAACAAACACGAACCTTGCATGTGGCATCTGCGACAGTTGTGAGGCCCACACGTGGCATCTGCAGCGACCGTGAGGCCATCGCAAAGCCTTCATGGCGGCCACGAGGGGTGCGCGACGCCTCCACAACCATAGTACCACAGGCGTGCAAGTGTCGATTTCTGTCAGTGGGGTATTTCCTTTGTACTGGGCAACGCAACACAACATGATATTTTAAACTTGGAGTCGGATAAAACATTAATTTATCCTTAGCAAGTGACTAACTCCAAAAGAGATATTTATCTAGCCATAATAAGAAGTGTGAAGTTTAAACTAAAACATTAACTATCCTTTCATCATACTGTCGGTTAACTATATGCTTAACTTGAAACAACATATGTGTCAGATAATAATATACGAGATACATTACTGTCATAATACAAAAATTTTATTATTTGAAGTGAATATACAACAACTAAACCTTATCCCACTAGATGGGATCAACTATATGGGTCATTTTACGCCATTGGACTATATCATCTACTATATTATCTAAACTTAAATAAATTTTATCTTGTTTTATTATGCTAATCAAGTCTTTTTTTATCTTTCTCTTCCTCATTTGATGTGCGTGTTTGTCATAATTTCACATTGTCTAACTACAACATTTATTGGTCGTCTAAGTATATGCTCATACCATTTTAAACATATCTCTCTGTGTTTTTTCTCAATAGATGCAACTCCAACTTTCTTTCTAATACTCTCAATTTTTATTCTGTCCATCCTCGTCCACACATCCACCTTAACATCCTTATCTCTACAATTCTCATCTTCTGCTCATGTGCTCGAGTCATAGTCTGACATTTAGCTCCATATAACATAGTAGGTCTAACTGCAGTTTTGTAGAACTTTCCTTTAAGTTTTAGAGATATTTTTCGATCACATAAAACACTCAGCGTTTTCCTCCATTTCAATTATCCTGCTTGTATTTTATGTAAGACATCCCTTTCAATCCCTCTATCGTTTTACAAAAATTATCCTAAATATTTAAATCTCTCATTCCAGACAACTCGTCAACTCCTATCTTAACAATTGTCTTATTACATCTAATATTGTTAAACTTAAATTCCATATATTCTGTCTTTATTCTACTAAGTCTAAAACATTTCCCTTCTAATATTTTCCGCCAAGATTCTAATTTAACATTTACTCTTTCACCTGTTTTATCTACCAAAACAATATCATAAGCAAACAACATGCACCACGATACTATATCTTGAATGTGTGCAATGAGTTCGCCCATAATTAATGTAAAAAAGATAGAGACTTAAAGTTGATCCTTAATATAAGTCTATCTTTATTGAAAATGTTTCAATTACTCCGCCTGAAATTTTTACTCTAGTCGTTACATCCTCATACATATCCTTAATTAGTTCAATATATGTTGCGCTAACACATCTCTTTTATAGAATTCTCCATATAATTTCTGGGACTCGATCATAAGTTTTTTCTAAGTCAATGAAAACCTTATTTTTGCTTCCGATATTTTTCAATTAGTTATCTAAGAAGATATATAGCTTCTATTGTCGACCTTCCAAGTAGGAACCCAAATTGATTTTCGATCACCGTGATCTCCTTCCTTAATCTTTTTTCTATTACTCTTTCCCAAAGTTTCATAGTATGACTCATTAGTTTAATACTCCTATAATTTGCACATTTTTATACGTCTCTTGTTCTTATATAAGGAAACTAAAGTACTTATCCTCTATTGATTGAACATTTTTTTCGTTTTCAATATTATGTTAAATAATTTTGTAAGTCGTTCAATATATTGTTTCCCTAAGCACTTCTATATCTCTATCAGAATATCATCTGGTCTAACGACTCTTCCATTGTGCATCCCATTTAAAGCTTGTTTTACTTTTAAAGTTTGAATTCTACGATAAAAATTTAAATTTCTATACTCATTTGACTTACTTAAATTACCTAAGTTAAGTTGGTCACCTAAACCTTCATTAAAATATTAATAAAAATATCAATTTCGCCGCTCATCTATTTCTCCATCATTTACTAGTATCCTATTGCATTCATCTTTAATACATTTTATTTGGATAAGATCTCTTATCTTTCTTTCTTTCACTTTAGCTATTCTATAAATGTCTATTTTCCCTTCTTTTATATCCAATTTTTGATATAATTGTTCAAAAATTTCATTCTTTGCTTCATTCATTACATTCTTAGCATTTTTCTTGACTATTGTACATTTTTTTAAGTTTTCTTCGTTCTTACAAATATATAATCATTCATTTTTCCTTCATTTTTTCTTGTACTTTCTCATTCTACAACCAAAATTCCTTACTTAGTGGTGCATGTCCCTTTGACTCACTGAGTGTTAACTACTATTTTTAACTTTGATATCATTTAATCTCATGTCATATTAGAGTTACCGTATATTTCACCTAATACTTATACTCCTACATTCTCCTTAAATATATTTTGTTTCTCATCCTTTAACTTCCACCACTTAATTTTAAGAGTCATATATATTTCTTTCTAGTGATACTATGCTTAAAGTGTATATCCAAGACTACTAACCTATGTTAGGTAGTTAAGCTTTCTACAAGGATAATCTTGCAATCTTTACAAATCTTTTTATCCCTCTTTCTAACCATAAAAAAAGTCAATTTGCAATTTACTATTTCCACTTTTGAAAAATGTATTAACTAATATAAGGTCATATGATATCGTAAAATCTAATATAATTTTTTCTTCTTCATTTCTCGTTCCAAACCCATAACCTCCACGTACCTCTCATATTCCTCATTTTTCACTACGACATGTCCATTTAGATCACCTCCAATTAAAATCATTTCATTTAGCGGAATGTTTTGTAATACTTCATCTAGGTCGTCTCAAATCTTGATTTGGTAACTTCATCTAATCCTACTTACGATGCATATATGCTAATTACATTCATAGTTTCTTTCGTCATTGTTATCTTAAGGGTTACAATTCTATCCAATTTTCTAACTACTCCTACAACTTTATTTTTTAAGAAACTATCTACAACAATGCCCGCTCCATTTCTTGTTTTACTATTTCGTGTACCATAACTTAAAATCCGAATTCTCTATCATCTTTGCCTTCTCACCTACCGATTTTGTCTCTAGTATAATCATCGCATTGATTTACCAATGAAGATTCCTATGTTCATTTCAAATCTTAGACTATTAATTTTCCTATAATATTTATTCTTATTCAACCTATTTGAAGTGAATATAACAAAAAAAAAAAAAAAATACAATCATAAGGAAATCATTCCTGTATCAATCCACAAGCATATCTGTCATAAAAAATTACTAAAATTCCAAATTCTTTTCCTAAGATTCCAGAAGAAAATTTTAAGACCCATAGTCCATCGACTATTATAAACCAAGGAAGAAATAGATGAAGAGTAACTTGATCCATACTATGTCATAGTTCCGTAGCCACAACTGGTTTTATAACTACAATTTCAAATAACTTTAGTCATCTCTGGTTGTTCAATAGTAAAAAATGAGAATAGTAGTAAAAAGATTAAAAATCAAAATAATTTGTGTTAATATAAAAAGGAGTTTTAACATAAACAATTTCATTACCAAGTAAAAAAACAAAATAATGGGATGGAACTACAAAGTCAAAATATCTTATCCATATAAAAGTTATAGTAGCAAAAGATTAATTTGAGAATCCTCAAGTTTAACTCAACTTTCGTGAGTCCATCAACATACATTAACTCTAGAACAACACTAAGGAACATTTGCCTAACAGGACAGATGAAGTGGTGGAGTAACGATGGCCTCCACTCCACATTTATCTCTCCTCTATTGAAAAAAGAACATGGAGCTCATCCGTGCAAAAGTAGGTGGAAGTGGAGGAGAGAGGAAGGAAGAGGAAATTTACCCTTCTAGTGTTCAATAATCAATTAATGGATTCACTGATAGTCTTTCTTAAACAACTTCAAAAACTGACAATCAAACTGTAAAGTGTCAGCTATTGCATATAATAGCTAATTTAAATTCTATGATTTTCAGAAACCCATTAAAATGCTACAACGTAAACACATGTTAGAATGATACAACATTCTCCCTACCTGGTTAACAAGACCCTACCTCAATAAGCACATTCTAGAAGTTGATGTGTTGATCACATAATGAATAACATATATTTGGAAAAAACTAAGCCATGGAGTATCATCTAATAGAAAGGCTATTTTCCCAATAAAAATAAAATCTTTCTTACTAACTAAACAAATAAGCGACTATGCAATTTGATAGCCACAAACTTAGTAGATTCCCGTTGTCAAATAATCAGATGGTTGTTAAACTTCGCTAATCCTGATATGGATTGGCCAAGTTGGATCAGTATTGGCAGAAGCCTATTAGATCTTAGCTAATTCCAGAATGGTGAACTAATCACCATAAATTGATGAGATCTCTGTAGAACTCGAGGAATCCATGTGAAAATTGAAAGAAATTGATTGCGGTGGCTCGCCACTGGCCGCATAGTAATGAAGAGCTTGAGGTTGAAGAAGCAGTGGACTGCCAGAGTATGACATGCTTTGTTTCATGAGTAGGAGAAGCCCCGCCGCTGCCTTTGTTCTTGTGATCAATCTAATTAGAAATAAGGAACTTGTCTTTGGCACCTCTAATGAATACAGTAATAACTAGTAGTAATAATAATACTTGGATATGGTTTTTTTAGGGCACTGTTTCTGTAGGGTAGTACTATAGTAGGAGAATTAAATATGTTGTGGGTGACAGCTGTTTTATATGTTAGTTATTTTATTTGTTGTGACCAAAAACAATGTTGAGGATTCATGAATTTGATAAAGATAATGTCAAATACATTAAAATAATTTATTGATATCTGATAAGAAAGGATTGTTTTGAAAACAATGGTATGTATTATCATTGTCTGATGAAAATATCAAAGTAATTAGACGTTATATATTAATTATCCTATTTGATAATAATTGTTTACATATTAATCATTATTATTAGTGTTATTTGATAACTATTACTTGTGATAATAGTTTAATGATCTTATTAGTAATAGTCTATGTAATAATCAAATAACTAACACACACACACACAATATAATATTAATGCACTTGGTGATCCAATATTATTAGGCATGCTGATAATCTAATCTTTCCTTTATGTCTTATAAATTAAAAGCTTTTTTTTTAACTAAAAGTTTATAACTCAAATTCATTTTCAAAGTTTTTTTTCTTAATTGACATAGTTACATATAATCCAACAATCATATATCATTATTAAGAATGTGATCTTTTTTATATCTTAATCCACCTTTATTTAGTATCAAGTATGAAAATTCAGAATAGGAATGAACTAACAAGCCATGTTATTTGTATTTTTTTGCCTTAAGAACACAATAGTTAAATTGCACCCACAATGAAATCTGAAAGAAGACATTGTAGCCACATATGCAAATTTCCCTTTGGCTACATTCAATTAGATGACTTACACACATCTTGGCACTTGAAACATTTTGGTTTTTTGAACAGAGGTTCCTGCTTATGGAATGCATCTAGTAAATGGAATTCATGGAGAATGATGCAAAAATAGTGTCTTGTAAGTTTCTCACATACACCCAATGGACTTAACATGAATAATCTATAAGGAACAAATATGACATAAGCTTGAAAGTGTAACCAAGAATTCAAAAGAAAAAGAATGACTAATCAAGTTTAATAAAAGTATAAGCCACCTATACAGGCTACAAAATTTTATCTCATGTCAGCTTATGAAAAACATACCCCGAAGAGAAAATGAAGCATCTGCATGGACAGTAAAACGAGCATTCTTCTCCATTTTTTCCCTGTCAAGCTATGAATAAGTTCATGTCAAATTTGATGATCATCGCTGAGAAGAAACATTCTGATAGAGGTTAAAAACACAAGGAACGAACTAATGCATTTATCTAATAATCAAATTTCATTAAAAAAAAAGGAATCAGATATGAGGACTCCGCTGACCATCTAGAACTCGAGAAAGATGCCTCTAAGATATGTTTCACAGGGGTTATGAACGTTTCTGTTTTAAAAAATTTGTTATTTTCCATTTCCCACTGAAGAAGTGAATATCATGCAGCTGATAAATAAATATGAAGGTTCAATGTTTGTCTTAAATATCTAGAAAGTGCACTGCTAAGTATATAAAGCAAGAATACATGAGTATAGTATTCAATGAATTTTCCTCTAAAATATATTGAACATGACGTATCAATCCTATCACCCTCCTCCCCTTCTGCAGCCATCAGCATCGAACTCCACGAGACGGAGGTCCAATGAACCTCCGCTGTCTATATCCCCAAATCGAACCCCTCTGTTAGCACATCCCATTCTCCCTCCCACACTGTGCCACTCTCCGCTGCCTGTCGTAAGAGAACGTCAGTATCCTCACTGCGCTACGCGGAAGATCTTCAGCCCTGGTTCCCACCCCTCTCAGACTTCGGCGTCAATTTCCTCTATCTCCTCCACTACTTCCAACTCGCCGTTTTACTACTACACTGTCGCGCGGATGATCCCGCGATCTTGGAAAAATCAGCCGATCCGTATAAGCCCATGAAATCTTCATGAAAAAAAAGTGAAAAAAAAAACGAAAAACTACTTTGATTCAGTGCAAATCTAAAAATCAGTTATTCCGTGAAACTGGAGACATCTTTGAATCGGCCCAGATCTCGCCCGATTGAAAAATCGAAGGAGGAAGGAAGATCGACTGAAGGAGAAGACAACCAGAGGATTCGAAGCTTACCGCAAGAGTAGTGCTCTGCCCTAGGACGAGGCGTGCTATCGGAGGACGAGTGATCGCGGTCGGGAGCAGCATGAATCATCTCAATATAAGTAGGTTATAAATCGTGCAAATTTTTTAAAATAACCCCTTTAGTTTTACTATTAATATTTTATCTTTTACATGTTTATCGTGTAGCGTTGCATGTCATGCTGTTGAAGCTCGCTTCTAGGATTATAAATGAATTAAACATTAGCTTGATATTCGTCTTCTTAAAAGCTTGTTTATATTCATTCAATACACATAAGATCAATTAAATGAATAAGCCTAAATTAGTGATGACAATTTCCTCTGAACTCGACAGAGGATCTAATATTCGACTCAAATAGAGGAAGGTATGAAAGATTTTTTTGACCCGATTAAATAATTGAATAATCAAGTATGAGTATTCGGGGTTGGAGGTGGGTCTAATAGAATCCTACTATATATATATATATATATATATATATATATATATATATATATATATATATATATATATATATATATTTTGATTAAATTAGTAGTAGACTATAGATGTTTAATCAATTTTTTTTATATGATATTAATTCTAAGATGCTTGTATTGAAAAATGATAATTAGATGGAATGGAAAAAAAATAGTAGAAAGGATATTCATCCTCTGATGGTATGGGTATGAAATGAATATTTGATCCCAATGAGTATGGATATTCATCCCAATCTAATGGGGATTGGGATGACATTAGTGGATATGAAATCTGACTCAAATCCGACACATTATCATCCCTAGCTTGAACAATTCATTAAATTAAACAAATAAGTTTGAACACAAGTGTTCAACTCATTAATGTTCATGAACATGTTCGTGAGCAACGTTCATGAGCAACATTCGTGAACAATATTCATTAATAAAACTCTTATCAACAAGCTAAAAAAATAAAGAAAGTTTCAAAATAAGTAAACAAGTTTGTATTATCAAGCTCAGTAATATAAAATTTTTCAAACAATCAAATAAACTTGAATTGAGAGCTCGATAATATCTAAACAAACCAAACTCAAGTCAAGCTTGAAACAAACTCAATCTCATAAAAAAGAATCAAACCAACTTGAACAATCATTTTAACGACTTAGTTCATTTTAGGTTGGCTTGGCTTGGCTCAGTTACGTTATTAAACAAGTTTGAATATCACAAAGCTTATCTTGGCTTGGCTCATTTACAACCCTTCTTGCTTTAGACCATATATAGCTGATCCGGTGGTAAGGACGGGGGACCCTCATGGGCGGAGGGTCAAAGACACGTGGAGGTCAACCCCAAGTTCGCGCCGAATGAAGGATGCCGGGCCGAACGAAAGGATGCCCTGCCGAACGGAGGATGCCGGGCCGAACGGAAGGATGTCCTGCCGAACGGAGGATGCCGGGCTGAACGGAAGGATGTCGGGCCGAACGGAAGGATGCCTTGCCGAACAGAGGATGCCGGGTCGAACGGAAGGATGCCCTGCCGAACGGAAGCATGCCGGGCCGAACGGAAGCATGCCCTGCCGAACGGAAGGATGCCGGGCCGAACGGAAGCATGCCGGGCTGAACGGAAGAATGCAGGGCCGAACGGAAGGATGCAGGGCCGAACGGAAGGATGCCGGGCCGAACGGAAGGATGCCGAGCCCGACCTGACATTCAGCTAGGAGCTTCCCGGGCCGGACAGAAGACAACCCGACCATGGGCGGGTTTCTGACGCTCAGTGAAAAGGGTCACCTGGCCGAGCGGATAGCCCGCTCGGCCGAAGCATAAAGCATCGTTGTTGCGGAACACTCTCAGCCGAGCACCCGGTCGGACCGATACCTACGCCCGGTCAGACCTATGCCTGCCAAGCGGCTGGCCGCTCAGCGCGGGAACAGAAGAGACAAAAGGACAAAGGAAACATCGGGGGAACATCTCCTGACAGCGGGTATGTTCAACGACCAGGCCATACGCAAGATCTTACAACAGAGGATTCCGCTGACCCATCATAGATGTGCTCGGACTGTAGCAGTATGGTGTTAGGTAAGCTCTTCTGACAAGCCCATATCGAGGTATGGACAGAGGACACGTATGCACCTCGGTATGTGTGCCCAAGCCTTTTCACAGCTCTATATAAAGGGTCCTCACCCTTCGCCGGAGGTACGCATTCTACAATATTTGGAGCCACTTCTTTGTTGTCTGCTTGCCTGACTTGAGTGTCGGAGGGTCGTCGCTGGGAACCCCTTCCCGGCCCGACTTCCTTGCAGATTCGCCGGAGGATCGTACGATCGGTCGGGGATCTACGTCAGCAACGCAGAGAGCGCCATGTGCCCAGCGTCCGTTGATTCAGCGTTCGGACAGGATCAATTTGGCGCCGTCTGTGTGAACGCTCCTGCATCCGATCGGAACCGATGGACGAGGCTGGACGACCGCACACGGTGATGCTCTCCACGAAGGAGCTCGATGCTCTAATCAAGGCAAGAGCAGCTAAGCTCGTGGAGCAACAGAGAGAGAATGCGCAAGCCGAGCGGCTGAAGCAACAAACAACGTCAGCATCAGGTGGCCGAGCGGAGGCAATGATCCCCCCCGAGCGGACGCCTCCCCCAAGACAATGATCCAACCAGCATTCAAGGGGGAGCACCGCCGAGCGGATGAAGATGGATTGGGACTTGGATCAACCATGAAGCGCAAATTATCTCCAGCCTTTCCGGGGCAGGGTGAAAGGTGCACCAATATAATGTGTGCTGTATATTTTCCGTTTGGCTGTATATTTGAAATGCAAGAAGCAAAATGTTAAACGCAATTGGCATTATCTGTCGAGCGGCCTATCTCCATGATGTATAAGATCCGAGTCACCGACTCAATGTCGAAGACCCTGGGCCGATCGGCCGGACGTAAAAATTATCCGAGCCAAGTCATCGTAGACGAAGACCCCTCGCCGCTCGGTAGGGTGTATGTCATCAGTGTTAAAATTAGCCTTAAAGACCGTCGAGCTCCGACGTTAAAAATCGAGAGACGAGCCGGCGTCTATAAATCATCCGAGCGGAAGATTGTCGAGCTCCGACGTTAAAAATCGAGAGACGAGCCAGCGTCTATAAATCATCCGAGCGGAAGACCGTCGAGCTCCGACGTTAAAAATCGAGAGACGAGCAGGCGTCTATAAATCATCTGAGCGGAAGACCGTCGAGCTCCGACGTTAAAAATCGAGAGACGAGCAGGCGTCTATAAATCATCCGAGCGGAAGACCGTCGAGCTCCGACGTTAAAAATCGAGAGACGAGTCGGCGTCAATAAACCCGCCGAGAGGAAGACCGTCGAGCTCCGACGTTAAAAATCGAGAGACGAGCCGGCGTCTATAAATCCGCGCCGTCGAGCTCGACGTTAAAATCGAGAGGGGCGTTCATAAATCATCCGAGCGGAAGACCGTCGAGCTCGGACTTAAAAATCGAGAGACGAGCGGCGTCTATAAATCATCGGCGGAAGACCGTCGAGCTCGGACGTTAAACATCGAGACGAGCGGCGTCTATAAATCATCGGCGGAAGACCGTCGAGCTCGACTTTAAAAATCGAGACGAGCGGCCTATAAATCATCCGAAGCGGAATACCGTCGAGCTCCGGCGTTAAAATCGAGAGACGCGTCTATAAATCATCCGAGTGGAAGACCGTCGAGCTCGGCGTTAAAAATCGAGAGACGATAAGGCATCATCATCCGAAGCGGAAGACCGTCAAGCTCGGCGTTAAAATCGAAAGAGCCGTCTATAAATCATCGCGAAGGAAGATCGTCGAGCTTCGACGTTAAAAATCGAGAGACGAGGCCTATAAACCCTCCGGCGGAAGACCGTCGAGCTCCGACGTTAAAATCGAGAGACGGGCGTCTATAAATCATTCGAGCGGAAGACCGTGGAGCTCCGACGTTAAAAATCGAGAGACGAGTCGGTGTCTATAAACCCTCCGGCGGAAGACCGTCGAGCTCCGACGTTAAAAATCGAGACGAGCCGGCGCGCCTATAAATCATCCGAGCGGAAGGTCGTCGAGCTCCGACGTTAAAATCGAGAGGCAGGCGCCTATAAATCATCCGAGCGGAAGACCGTCGAGCTCCGACGTTAAAATCTGAGACGAGGACTATAAATCATCCGAGCGGAAGACCGTTGAGCTCCGGCGTTAAAAATCGAGAGACGAGGCGGCATATATATAAGCGGAAGACCATAGAGCTCCGACGTTAAAATCGAGAGACGCAGGCGTCTATAAATCATCCGAACGGAAGACCGTCGAGCTCGACGTTAAAATCGAGAGACGAGCCGGCTTCTAAATCAGGGCGGAAGGCCGTCGAGCTCCGACGTTAAAAATCGAGAGACGAGTCGGCGTCAATAAATCATCCGAGCGGAAGACCGTCGAGCTCCGACGTTAGAAATCGAGAGACGAGCCGGCGTCTATAAATCATCCGAGCGGAAGACCGTCGAGCTCCGACGTTAGAAATCGAGAGACGAGTCGGCGTCAATAAATCATCCGAGTGGAAGACCGTCGAGCTCCGACGTTAGAAATCGAGAGACGAGCCGGCATCTATAAATCATCCGAGCGGAAGACCGTCGAGCTCCGACATTAAAAATTGAGAGACGAGCCGGCGTCTATAAACCCTCCGCCCGGAAGACTGTCGAGCTCCGACGTTAAATATCGAGAGTCGGACCGGCGACTATAAACCCTCCGGCCGGAAGTAATGCTGTTTAACGGTAATTCCAGTTAAAGTCATGCATGTATTCAACTAAGCGAGTCCGGCGGACCAAGTGTGCAAGCGGGCGGGTTACCAAGAGTACCCCGTAAACATATGACGAAAATCCCATTTGTGAAACGAGATATATTCAGCCGAGCGGACTAGCTATACAAAATACTTCGTGAGAAATCCCTTGCAAAACGCAAGAGAGGTGGGATGAGAGGCGATTAACGAGGAGAAGTGGAGGATGGTTTCTTGGATGCGCCGCTCGGCACTACGGGCGTCCAGTCAGTCGGACTATGCGCCTCCTTCGACTAGACTTGAAGGGGAGGCATGTGATCCGGTGGTAAGGACGGGGGACCTGTTAGGATCGATGGATTGCGGCTAGAGAGGGGGGTGTGAATAGCCGCCCCAAATCGTTCGTTTCTTTCTACAAATCAAGATTAGCGCAGCGAAAATAAACAATAGAAATGACAACGGAGAATAGCAAACATCAAACTCGTCGATGTAACGAGGTTCGGAGATGAAACTCCTACTCCTCGGCGTGTCCGTAAGGTGGACGAAGCCTATCAATTCGTCGGTGGATGAGTCCCCGGAAAATCGGCTAATAAGAACACTCCTTCTGGGTGGAGAAACCTCGCCACAGAAACTTCTTGCAACAGCAAGAAAGGTGTACAAAAATACAGCACAAAACAGAAGACAATATGAATGTACAAAACAAAGCTTGCCTACTGTTCTTGTCGACTGGAACCCAAAGTAGCAACTTCAGGAAACTCACAGCAGCAGCTGATCAGTCGAGGAAAGCTCACCCGAAGCTTCAAGAAGGAGCTCACACGAAGCTCAGTAAGCTAAGAGCTCAGCAAAGATCGATCACAGTCAGGAGTAGGAAGAAGAAGTCCAAGAAGAGTGGTTCTGTAGTGCCTCTCGATCCTTTTATAACCTCTAATATCCTGTGTCAACCTGCGAACCTGCAAGCAAAAAGGCCAGAACACAAACGCCCGAAATAGCCTAGCCGTTGAGTCAGAAGCTCGCTGGATCGCTCCACCGATCGATCCAGAGCCTATCTGATCGGTCATGGGGACCGATCAGCCCTAACGATCGGTCCCGGACCGATCACTATGCTCCTTCCGACTGTTGCCTCCCTCGATCGACCTTGATCGGTCTCCGGACGATCGGATAACACTGAAGCTCCTTGTGGTTCTTGATCGATCACCGGGCCGATCCCGTATCGTTGGATAGGTCACGGACCGATCCAGGTTTAAACTCCACCCTAAACCTTAAATGGTCACGAGAACGAGCTCTCGAGCCTCTCTTGACCTAGTCAGGAGGCGAGCTACCGAGCCCTCTCCGGCTTCGTCCGGTCGGCGAGCTCACCGAGCCCTCTCGACCACGGTCAGGAGGCGACCTCACCGAGCCCTCTCCGACTTTTCGTGCCATCTCCGTGCCAAGTCTCCATACTTGGACTTTTCCCGTGCCAAGCTCCCTGCTTAGACTTTTCACCAGATGTCTGGTCAACCTTGACCCATCTGGATTTCCTTTGCCTGGTTTCACTCACCAGGACTTTCCAACTGCCTGGCTTCACTCACCAGGACTTTCACAACTGCCTGGCTTCACTCACCAGGACTTTCCCCAACTGCCTGGCTTCACTCACCAGGACTTTCACTTTCACCTAACTTCACTCACTAGGATTTTCACCTGGCTTCACTCACCAGGATTTCCTGACCACCAGGACTTTCCGTTTTTACCTAGCTTCACTCACTAGGATTTTCACCTGGCTTCACTCACCAGGATTTTCACCTGGCTTCACTCACCATGATTTCCTGACCACCAGGACTTTCCGCTTTTACCTAGCTTCACTCATTAGGATTTTCCGAACTGCCTAACATCCCAGTTAGGACTTCCCAGTCAAGTATCCGGTCAACCTTGACCTACTTGACTCTTCTTCATCCAACCTGATCAGACCCTGATCAGTATCTCTCCGCATGGACAATTGCACCTGCATTGTCCATGTCTACATGTCTTTCTGTATTGTCAAACATCGAAACCATGACCAAGGTTTACGCTTGGTCAACTAGGTCAACCTTGACCTACTGGAAATTACACCAACAATCTCCCCCTTTTTGATGTTTGACAATACATTTAAGTTAGGCTAATCCAATAGCCTCAACTTTCTTCATGCCACTAGGTAATGAAACATAAGTTACAACCTTACATTCTCCTTCTAAGAAGGCAACTTCCTTCTTAGATAATGAAGGCCTAACTTAAACCCTTCATTCTCCCCCTATTGGCACACATCAACAAACTCTCCCCCTGAAGAGTAAGTTCACAACTTCACTCGTTGTGATCAACAAACTCTCCCACTAACTCCAATGTTCTTCCTTGAACATTCTCTAGACATTCTTCCTCTTTTTGACACACATCAAAAGGAGTGAATCAAGGTCAAGAGTTTCTCCCTAATGAAAGTCCCATACCTTTCATTGAAACCCTTAATTTTCCCCTTGATACTAATTTCAATAGTTAACTTAGTGATAATCCCATATCACTTAAGTTTTTAGGAGTAAAACCCCCCCTAAAAGTCAACTCCCCCTTGACTAATAGGTAAAACTTCCCTTAAAGGTCAACTCCCCCTTGACCATTGCACCAACAATGTCTTGGAGAGTTTCAAACCTTTAGAACTCTAAAACACCACTTCCATAGCTGCAATTTCAGACAAATAGTCGAAATTCAGCAGGTTGGCACGCCCTGATCGGTCACCAGACCGATCAGGCTCCCTCTGGATCGGTCACAGTGACCGATCCAGGCTCCCCTGGACCGATCAGAAACCCTTCTGATCGGTCCACAAACCTGATAAAGGTCTGATAAGTTCTGATTTCTCTCCACGAAATTCAGAAACCTCTAGAAAATTACAGAAAATTCCAAAAATTGTGAAATTTTGAGGATACATTCCTCATAACATATACTATCATGGAAAAATAGTTTTCTATGAAAATAACTTCCATTTTTCAATCTTGATACAAAGTTCAAAAGTCTTTGAAATAGCTCAAAGTTAACTTATCTTTGTATCAACTTGTTCAATGATGAATGTTATTACTAGAAAAGCTTCATCAAGGTTTTTCAAATCAATTTTGAAATGACTTTAAACCCTTTAATTTAGGATCACAATCTTAGGGCTAAATGTTCATGACTTGTACACAAGCTTTCCCTATGATCCTCCAATTAGAATTAGGCTCATCTAGGTACACGAACTATGCACCTTGATCCTAACTCACAATCCTAATATCTCACACACATCTAAGGTGTATCAAACACATCCAAGTCAATTTTGATGTGAGATATGGGTTTAGGTTAGCTTAATCTAAGTTCTCATGCATTTTTCTAAATAACAATTTGATCTCCATATCAAATTGTGTTTTAGTCCTTAAATCAATTTCATTGATCATTAATGCACAAGATGATGACATGGCATATAATTGTATCATAAATGAAGATATGTGCCAATGTCATGATGTCATGGCATAAAGTATGAAACTTAAATAAAGCATGACATTTAAATAACTTAAGCATTATCATGACATTTCAAATGATGATAAATTAAGTATGATGTCATGACATGGCATATGGCAAGCAGTATATGACAAATAACATGTAAAGGTATAGAAAATACCTAACTCTAGCCTTAGTTGTCATTTTTGATCATATTGCCATAAAATCCATATTCCTAAGTGTATTAGACCTAAAATCATATACTAAGGATTTTTAGATCACTATGTGCCAATTAGATTGACTCTAGAAAAATCCTCAAATTTGATTGGCACATTCTAATCACCTTAGGAATAATTCTTAATTTCATTTTCAAGGCTTGATTATACCTTGAAAAATCCTAAATTGCCACCTTTTGCCATGATTAGGTTAACTACCTATTCAAGTAAGGTTGGCACACCCTAACTCATCTAGCGTGATGAAATCACGCTCCTAGGAACCCAATACCTATTGGAGCTCATTGGGTTCACTAAATATTCACTAGGGATGTCTTCCCTAGCAACCCTCCTAATGACCCTCCTAGGCTTTAACGCCTTGGTCATTTGGGACTCATCAAGATCCACTCTAGGGGTGACTCCCCTTGTGACCTTGGTGATGGTCTTCCTAGCCCTAGATTTTGTTCCATAATCGAATGGAACATTATGATAAGTGAGCTTGACCACTTGGGACTTAGGTTTGTGACCCAAACCTTTCTTGTCCTTGGACATTGGTTTTTGACCCTTAAACTCTAGAGATGACTTCTCCAAGTTCTTAAGAGTCTTTTCCAAAGTATCAAGTCTTGACCTCAAGACTTGATTCTCCTTCTCTAATACCTCAATTTTTAATTTTTCATTTTTCTTTGAGGTATTCCTAGGCATGTGTCTAGTTGTTTTGGGGTTTCTACCTAGATTTTCCTTAACCTTAGATGAATTAATCCTAGGGTTGACATTTCTAGTATTATTCTTATCTAGGTTAACATGTTTGGCTCCTAAGCTCATGTATTGGTTCCTAAAATTAACATGCTTATCATTATTAGCAATTGCAACAAAACTACTAGCATGTGTCTTATTGCAAGAGTGAGACTTAAATGTTGCCTTAGGGTTTGCCTTCGCTCCCCCTATTGACATGCTCGGTCTTTTGTCCTTGTGAGGTTGCCTCCCCCTCGGACATTGACTCATATAGTGTCCCCTTCGCTTGCATTGGAAGCACACCACGTGCTCCTTGCCCTTGCATGTTGGGACTCCGGCTTCCTTGACCTTTGGCGCCGGTGGAGTCTTTCTAACCCTCTTTGGATATTTACTTTTGTAATGTCCAAATTCCCTACACTCAAAGCACATTATGTGTAATTTGCTAGAAACTAAATGGCTTGAGTTACCTAGAGTTGAGGATGGATGAACGCTCTCTCCTTCATCCCTTCCGGAGGTAGAAGCTTCTTCTTCTTGCTCCGAACTTGAAGAAGAACTCTCCTCCTCTTCTTCTTTAGATGTTGAGTAGCCCTCAACTTCTAAATCCATCCCTCCATGATGTGAACTCCTTGGCTCACTTGACTCCTCTTCATGGCTTGAAGTGGAGTTCCCCTCATGGAACTTAGCCAAGTTATTCCACAACTCCTTGGCATTGTTGTATCCACCTATCTTACATAGAATGTCATTAGGTAATGAGAATTCAAATACTTTCATTACCTCATCGTTGATTGTGGAATGGTGGATTTGTTCCCTTGTCCACTTCTTCTTCTCGAGTGGTTTTCCTTCCTTATCCATTGGAGGCTTGAAACCTAATTGAACACAACTCCAATTTTCAAGGTTAGTCATAAGAAAATACCTCATTCTTACCTTCCAATACGCGAAGTCATCGCGGTCAAAGAAAGGTGGAATGGTGATGTCTTCTCCGAGTTGATCCATCTCTAGCTTGTGCTCCCTCGGGTGTTAATCCGTCGAAGAGCAACCTTGCTCTGATACCACTTGTTAGGATCGATGGATTGCGGCTAGAGAGGGGGGTGTGAATAGCCACCCCAAATCGTTCATTTCTTTCTACAAATCAAGGTTAGCGCAGCGGAAATAAACAATAGAAATGACAACAGAGAATAGCAAACCTCAAACTCGTCGATGTAACGAGGTTCGGAGATGAAACTCCTACTCCTCGGCGTGTCCGTAAGGTGGACGAAGCCTATCAATCCGTCGATGGATGAGTCCCTGGAAAACCGACTAATAAGAACACTCCTTCTGGGTGGAGAAACCTCGCCACAGAAACTTCTTGCAACAGCAAGAAAGGTGTACAAAAATACAGCACAAAACAGAAGACAATATGAATGTACAAAACAAAGCTTGCCTACTGTTCTTGTCGACTGGAACCCGAAGCAGCAACTTCAGGAAACTCACAGCAGCAGCTGATCAGTCGAGGAAAGCTCACCCGAAGCTTCAAGAAGGAGCTCACACGAAGCTCAGTAAGCTAAGAGCTCAGCAAAGATCGATCACAGTCAGGAGTAGGAAGAAGAAGTCCAAGAAGAGTGGTTCTGTAGTGCCTCTCGATCCTTTTATAACCTCTGATATCTTGTGTCAACCTGCGAACCTGCAAGCAAAAAGGCCAGAACACAGACGCCCGAAATAGCCTAGCCGTTGAGTCACAACGGCTAGGCCTGGACCGATCAGGCTCCACCCTGATCGGTCCAGAGCCTATCTGATCGGTCATGGGGACCGATCAGCTGTTCCTTCCCGAGCCTGTTGCCTCCCTCTGATCGACCTTCTGATCGGTCTCCAGACCGATCAGATAACACACAGAAGCTCACTGTGTGGTTACTGATCGGTCACCAGACCGATCACTCGTATCGCTGGATAGGTCACCAGACCGATCTAGGTTTAGAGCTCCAGCCCTAAACCCTAAATGGTCCTGAGAACGAGTTACCGAGCCCTCTCTTGACCTAGTTCGGAGAACGAGCTACCGAGCCCCCTCCGACTTCGTCCGGTCCAGAGAACGAGCTACCGAGCCCTCTCCGACTTTTCGTGCCATCTCCGTGCCAAGTCTCCATACTTGGACTTTTCCCGTGCCAAGCTCCCTGCTTAGACTTTTCACCAGATGTCTGGTCAACCTTGACCCATCTGGATTTCCCTTGCCTGGTTTCACTCACCAGGACTTTCCAACTGCCTGGCTTCACTCACCAGGACTTTCCCCAACTGCCTGGCTTCACTCACCAGGACTTTCACTTTCACCTAACTTCACTCACTAGGATTTTCACCTGGCTTCACTCACCAGGATTTCCTGACCACCAGGACTTTCCGTTTTTACCTAGCTTCACTCACTAGGATTTTCACCTGGCTTCACTCACCAGGATTTTCACCTGGCTTCACTCAGCATGATTTCCTGACCACCAGGACTTTCTGCTTTTACCTAGCTTCACTCACTAGGATTTTCCGAACTGCCTAACATCCCAGTTAGGACTTTCCAGTCAAGTATCCGGTCAACCTTGACCTACTTGACTCTTCTTCATCCAACCTGATCAGACCCTGATCAGTATCTCTCCGCATGGACAACTGCACCTGCATTGTCCATGTCTACATGTCTTTCTGTATTGTCAAACATCGAAACCATGACCAAGGTTTACGCTTGGTCAACTAGATCAACCTTTACCTATTGGAAATTACACCAACAGGACCCTCATGGGCGGAGGGTCAAAGACACGTGGAGGTCAACCCCAAGTTCGCGCCGAACGAAGGATGCCGAGCCGAACGGAAGGATGCCCTGCCGAACGGAGGATGCCGGGCCGAACGGAAGGATGCCCTGCCGAACGGAGGATGTCGGGCTGAACGGAAGGATGCCCTGCCGAACGGAGGATGCCGGGCCGAACGGAAGGATGCCCTGCCGAACGGAAGCATGCCGGGCCGAACGGAAGGATGCCCTGCCGAACGGAAGGATGCCGGGCCGAACGGAAGGATGCCGGGCCGAACGGAAGGATGCCCTGCCGAACGGAAGGATGCCGGGCCGAACGGAAGGATGCCGGGCCGAACGGAAGGATGCCGGGCCGAACGGAAGGATGCCGGGCCGAACGGAAGGATGCCGAGCCGACCTGACATTCGGCCAGGAGCTTCCCGGGCCGGACAGAAGACAACCCGACCATGGGCGGGTTTCCGACGCTCATAGTGAAAAGGGTCACCTGGCCGAGCGGATAGCCCGCTCGGCCGAAGCATAAAGCATCGTTGTTGTGGAACACTCTCAGCCGAGCGGACCTATGCCTGCCGAGCGGCTGGCCGCTCGGCGCGGGAACAGAAGAGACAAAAGGACAAAGGAAACATCGGGGGAACATCTCCTGACAGCGGGTATGTTCAACGACCAGGCCATACGCAAGATCTTACAACAGAGGATCCCGCTGTCCCATCATAGATGTGCTCGGACTGTAGCAGTATGGTGTCAGGTAAGCTCTTCTGACAAGCCCATATCAAGGTATGGACAGAGGACACGTATGCACCTCGGTATGTGTGCCCGAGCCTCTTCACAGCTCTATATAAAGGGTCCTCACCCTTCGCCGGAGGTACGCATTCTACAATATTTGGAGCCACTTCTTTGTTGTCTGCTTGCCTGACTTGAGCGTCGGAGGGTCGTCGCCGGGAACCCCTTCCCGGCCCGACTTCCCTGCAGATTCGCCGGAGGATCGTACGATCGGTCGGGGATCTACGTCAGCAACGCGGAGAACGCCACGTGCCCAGCGTCCGTTGATTCAGCGTTCGGACATGATCAATAACTTTATGAAGGCTACAAATATGGTCTGGATAGCCAAGGTGAATAAAACTAAGAGGTTGAAATATATATACTTCTTCATGCAATGTCCTATGAAAGAAGACATTACTCACATCAAGCCGATGAATGAGTTATTCTTGAGAAACAATAAGAGCTAATACAGTATGAACAATAGTGGGTTTGATCACAAGGATAGAAGTCTCGACATAGTCAATGCTCGGTTGTTGGTGAAAGTCCTAGGCAATCATACAAGCTTTATGACGATTAATAGAGTCATCCATCTTCCATTTCAATTTAAATACTCATTTGCAGCCAAGAAGATTTTGATAAGTGAGGTGGGGAACCAAAGACCATGTACCATTGCTAATAGGGCATTGTACTTTGATATCATAGCATCTTACCAAGTAGGATACTTAATAGCACCAAAATAGTTAGTAGTGACAAAATGGGCACGAGGGAAAAGAAACCGTCTTGGCATGAGTGCTCATGGGATGTAGAGAACAAGTAGGGGCCTTGAGAAGGTCTGTATCAGATGATACTAGTGGAGAATCCGAGGAGGATGATACATCAATTGGAGGTACAATATCCCTAGTGACTATGGAGGGGTTGCTAAGCAGTCACTACAACAAAAATGTTAAAAGACAACACCCCTACGACAACGGTTTTAAGAGAAAACGTTGCGTATTTGCTCAAAGACAACGGTTTTTGCCAAAACCGTTGTCTTTGAACTCCCCATTAAATATAAAAGATAATGGTTTTGTGAAAACTGTTATTATTGAGCGACTTCTTTTTAAAATGACAACACTTTTTACAACGGTTTTATAAACCGTTGTCTTTATCCGCGTTTTTAGGGGTTACAACAACAATTTTGATAAAACCGTTATATTTGACTTTGGTCTTTTTTCCCCTCGCGCGAAATTTTTGCTTTCCCTCTCTCTGAATATCTTTTCGGCGCCGTGTCTTCCCATCGCGTTCAACCCTAGCTATTTTTCTTTCCCTCTCCTCATACAATCTCTTCACGCCGTCCTGTCGACCAACCATCCGCCTCTGCTGGATCTTCCTCCACGAGGATGTCCTCTTTTTTTCCCCACATTCTGCTTTTTTGTTAGACTTGACTTGTTTCTGTTGTCTTTGAACTTCTATTCCTAAATTTTTTCTAATCCAACTCAGAGGCTTGAATAATTCGAGCGCTAGCAAAAGATCTCCACTACTAGGGATGAGTGGAAATCTTGACTCGCTTGATGCCGTTAATCCGGCAGTCATCGAGAGCTTTCGTAGCCACCACATCCACAGCATGTCGATCAGCCACCAGGTTCATCCCGGTGTGTCGTTTACGTCCCATGTCGATGGAGGTCACGCGGTAAGAGGCACTGGAGCTGATTGCCGCTGTAGATGCGTGGGCATTGCAGCAGTACGAGGAGGCGGACTGCAGCAGCGGCAGCCACGGGATAGAGGAGGAAGGCGTAGGAGTAGTGGAGAATGGGGAGATGGAGGTAGATGGACTATCTGGTCCGAGTCATCTGGGTGATACTCAGCCTCTAGTAACAGTACAGCCAGGTGGGAATTAGCTTACCCTCTCGTTCTAGGGCGAAGTGTATGTTTTCGATTCTGTTTCTCCCGAAAAGGTTGGTTTTGTCACCGTCTAGTATTCGGTTTACTCACTGCAGTCCTAATCTTTAAATCTTACTGGTTTTTTCTTCTTTTGTCTGATATTTTAGGTTCAAGCCGTGCTATTGTTACTGGGAGGTCGTGAGATGCAGGCCGGATCAAATCCTTTTCCATCATCTTCTATCCCAACTAAGTTTTACTTAAACATTACCACATGCCAATTTGCTTTCATGCATTAATGAGTTCAGTGGCTTTTGATATGTGTCAGCGTGGAGATATGCCTCATAGAATTGCATCCTTAATGAGGTTCCGAGAAAAGCGAAAAGAGCGTAACTTTGAGAAGAAGATACGTTACACTGTTCGCAAGGAAGTAGCGTCAAGGTAGGATGGGTACATCATCTAAAATCATTCCTATAGTGAATGCTTTGTATACACTATTATTTCAATATTAATTTTGGCATGCTTGCAGTTACCTGGTTATTTCAAAAAGATTAGGAAGGGAACACAAATAAAAATGTCTAATTACATTCCTATTTATGATTTTATTATCCATTTCTACAAGCTGCAAAGGTTGATATAGCGCTTTGATTTGGGTATGGAGATCAGTTAATCAGATTTGTTCTAATAAGTGTTTCTTTTTTTGGTATTTTAGGTTACTGGAGAGAAAAGTGGAGAATTTACTGCTCGACTTCTGGAATTCATCATGTCTACAATGTCAAAGTTAATAAGCTAATAGTCACTCTTTCTGCAAAAGGTTGGAACCGCCAACCTAGCGGCCCCCTCAACCCGGCCCCACAAGTATGAGAGGGAGTAAATCACGGTGAATACGGGCCCAGCTAATAGTCACTCTTGATTTATAGATTGGGGGATGATAACAAATGAGACTTTGCTGTGTAATCTACTGCTTTTGCTATAGCAGAATTCAGAGTTCTTGTAATCACGTGATTAGACAAACGTAAGTGATGATATAACTTTACTCCAAATGGATAGGATTCCTGAGTTCAAGATGATATCCACTCAAAGTTCTTCTCGTCATAAGATTTCAAGCGTGCACGCAAGTAGCTCAAAGAATGAACAATGTTCGGATGTTGTTTGGGGATCTCAAAATGCCGATGCACTTATTCTAAAGGAATCTGAAATACAAGGCACATTGGTTGATCAAAATGAATCAACCCCTGAGGTTGATAGCTTCAGGAGTGTTGACTCCTTTGAAGGAGGAAGAAGTTCTTTCAATGGAGCAATTCATCCCCTAGAGCCAATGGATACTGATATGGTGAAATCAGTCTATGTGGCAATTGACCAAGAGAAATTTGATGTAGGATGTTTAATGAAAGGAATCTCTACAAAAGGTCCATTTATTATAGCCATTTTTGGTTATATTTTTGTTTATGATTTTCTTCTTGTCTCTTCATGAAGGTCCGAAGTTCTCACTGTGCTTATACTACTACTATTGCACAGAAAGTGATACATGGTATAGAAAGATGGTAAGTGCTAATTTGCTAGTTGTCATCAATTTGCTCAAAACATAGCAATGCAGGAATGGCTGCCTCCCCACTCACTACAGAAGTAAGCTGTAAGGTATTTTATTAGTGCTGGGAGTGGGAGGTGAGCCAACATGAGTTTTATTAGTCAATATGCAACAAGATAGAAGGACTTATCAGCTTCCTAATCATGGAAGCTATTTGGTATACTTAAACTTAGAGCTAGTCTGGTGTGCAGTTTGGTTAACCTTTGGCTAGGAGTTGGAATATTCTAGAGTTAACAAAAAGTGTACAAGCCAATTTCCAGTATTTTGTTGGCAAAAGTTTCTAGGAATTGATATGTTCCATTCCTTTAGTTGTATCACCTAGAAGAATTATCAAGGCAGGAGTAGGTAGAAAGTTAATTTAGATACTAACCTCACTATGCAAGTTATCGGGACTGCAACAAATGGTGAATGCCTCTTCTTACTGTACACAATGCACTAGTAGTTGATTTTGTTTACATGCTTTGCAGTACCATTCGTGCTCTATTCGGCATGAAGATCTACGCATTCCGTTGCTTGAAATAGCTGGTGAGCATCGATAACTCAGATTGCATATTCGATAATTCAGTGATACTGATCTGATCAAACTGTCTTTTGGTTAAGATCTTCATAAAGATACATAGAAACTGTTCTCATTGAATATTTTAAGGGTTTTTTTCGATATATTGTTCTTGATGATGCTTGTTTTTCTTTCTTTGTAGGTTGTTGTATCGACATCCAGAGCATAGGAAATCAATACATCCATTTGCTTCCATTTGTTCAGTTAGTTGTCTCTCTTCCATTTGCTTTGTTTCTTAATTGAAGAGATAATTGTTATAACAATACTTCTAACAGATAACATTACTTGTTTCCTTGTGTAATTCTAATAGTCGGGTTCTCTAATTGTTTGTTTCCTTGAACCTTCCATAGATTGCTATTTTTCTCTACAACACAGAGAATTTGTATTAAAGTTCGCATATATATATATATATATTTTGAATGTTGATAGTGAACTTAATTGATTTTAATTTTTAACTAGAGAGTAAGTGATGAACAAAAGAATAGAAGAAGGCAGAACATATACCCTCATCGGCTGTTCCGTAAAGGATATCCATCGGTATATATGTATTTAATTGTGGATACTTAATATTATTACCTCTCTTTGTTATCATCTTTTGCTTTGATATATCAATACCTAATATACATCCATGTGTTATCTTGCTGATTGAACATTTTGTGAATTTAGTTATAGGTATTGTCATGGTGTCCTTATAATTTTGTTTTTGTTTTGTCTATTAAACTTTGCCTCCCGGAAATAAGCTCGTCGTTTAGTGATTAAATTTGGGTGAGTTAGTAGATGGAGTTTATAGCATGTTGACTGGAATTATGAGCATGTTTTGTATATAAAGACATTTTTCCAGGAACAAAGCATATATCAAATTCCTTGTCTGTTTTCAACATTTGCCTAGACAAGTTCTTGTCATTTTGTCAATCCTGCCTATAACTCAACAAGTCTGCATCCTAAATCAATGTTTAGATGCATTTTCCGCAGGTTTAGTTAATTTCTTATTGCCACGAGTATCTTTTAAGAATATTTTTGACTGATTATTTAGAAACTCAATGGAAAGGTCAATGACATTCATTGATCTAATAGACATGCACAGGCAGAGTAAACTTATTCTGCGAATTTAAATCTATGTGCATAAGTTTTCCAATGGAAGTTACCAAGACAACTCTAAGTTGGTTAAATTGCTTGTATTATATTAGTTTGTATTGTATTAGTTTGTATTGCATTAGTTTGTATTGCATAAGTTACATTCTGAGACTATAAGTTGGTTACATTGCTTGTATTTTATGTAGATTTATATGAATAAATCTAATTCTGGAATTCTAGAAATGAGTGTTGTCCTGGAATTGCTTTATATTAGACCTATGCTAAATCATGGAATTGCTTGTATTGCATAAGTTTGTATTTCATAAGTTAAATTCTGAGACTATAAGTTGGTTATATTGCTTGTATTTTATGTAGATTTATATGAATAAATCTAAATCAGAATTCTAGAATTCTGGTATTGACTGTTGTCATTGAATTGCTTTATATTAGAGCTATGTGAAATCCTAGAATTGCTTATATTGCATAAGTTAAATTCTGAGTAAATAAGTTTGTTATATTGCTTGTATTTTATGTAGATTTATATGAATAAATCTAAATCAGAATTCTAGAATTCTGATATTGCCCGTTGTCATGGAATTGTTTTATATTAGAGCTATGCGAAATCCTGGAATTGCTTGTATTGCATAAGTTTGTATTGCATAAGTTTTATTTCTTAGACCATAAGTTGGTTATATTGCTTGTTTTTTATGTAGATTTATATGAATAAATCTAAATCTGGAATTGATAAATTTTGTTTAATTTTTCTGTTGCAGGTACGTAACTCAGTCAATTTGTGTAGCTTGAGACTTTTGATGCAAGGAGTGAGCTTTGTTAGGTTGTAAATTGCCTTGCTAATAATGTGTAAAAGTCATATGGAGTACAGTACTGGAAAACATGTGATTTATGCATGGTTTGATACTACTCATCTTGTATATGTGTGGCTACAAGATGAATTATATATGGATGTTTATTTTGGATTTAATGTAGTAAATATTTAATTTTGTATTGGTGGTTTACTTATATAAAAATAAGATTGGTTGTTTGGTATTAATGAACATTAAAGACAACAGTTAAAAATGTTGTAAAAACTATGTAAATCACAACGGATTTTTTTTGTAAAAAGTGATAAAAGACAATGGTTTTATCCATTGTAAAATATATTAAAATTATATACCACAATAGTTTATAACTGTTGTAAAAAAATCAAAACGAGTAAATATTATCTACCACAACGGTTTATTTCTATTGTTGAAATTATTTACCACAACGGTTTTAAAATGTTGTCGTATCCTTCGTAAACAAATTTTGAGCATATAAACAATAATGGATAAAAACCATTGTCAAATGTTTACAAAGACAACGGATTCAAAACCGTTGTCGTAGGGCAATACATTCTACAACACCCTCAGTTATAATGGTTTTTTGACCCTACGACAACGGATAATATCCGTTGTCGTTTGCAATTTTTGTTGTAGTGAGTGATGATGAGCAACCATTAACGGGTGACCCAGGGCCTGTAGAGGTATCTAATACGACAAGAGTTGGGGATGTAGTTGATGAGGAAGCATGGAGTAATGTGGAGTCCCTGTGATCAACAACAGAAAAAGAGGTCTTATTAAAAACCATATGCCAAGAAATAAATAGCCTCCCTATAGAAATATGAAAATAACGATAACCCTTGTGAGATAAATTGTATCATAGAAAACACACACTTGATGAATCGGAAAGCTAGCTTGTGACGATTGTACGAGCAAGTAAGAGGAAAGCAGCTACACCCAAATATTTTAAGGGACTCATAATCAGGAGACCATTGAAAGAGCATATATCAAATGGGGAATGATAATCCAATATGACAATGAGAAGTTGATTGATCAAGTGTTTAGTGTCATCCCTAAGAGACGATTATGAGATAATTAATATGAGATTATTGTATCATATTTTAATAAAAGATAATATTTTATGTTTATTATATTTGCTTTAAATCTATGCAAGTTTGAATAAATATAATAATATCCTAGAGTGGTAGGTTCTATTCTATAACAGTTGAATTGATTGTTAGAGACTATAGATATATAAAACACTACTCTAAATTATTCTTAGTCAAATATTAATATACAAGAATAATATTAATATATTAAGACTAGCATATAAGTTAACTTATGACTTAATCTCACAAGTCATGAATATAAGATATCAAGTTAACACATTGGTATATATTAGAAAATATGTACTAAATTGACCTACCATGAAAATATTTTATAGATTGTTATAAGTGTCATAAATATTCTTCTAGTGCCTATTAGTATAAACAAACATTTGACTTGAAGTCACTATGATTCCCTACATAAGGAGTTGCGTACTTTAGTATCAACAAACGTCACTTGTAACAAAGTCAATTATAAAATCATTCACTGGTATACAATGAACTATGCAGAGGGATGTGAGTGATGTAGATGAAATTTATCCCTTTTCATATAACAGAAGTGATATATATAGACCCCTTGATTAAGTAGAACTACTGAAATGTATGGTCATGCTCAATAAGTCAGTATGAGATATTAACCGTATTTGGTTAAGTAAGTGTACTCAGAGATAAAAAAAAAACATATAGATTCATGAAAGCATGACACAATCTATGTCTCGTAAATTAATCTAGATGTCATGGACAAAAGCACTAAGTTATACAATAAAATAATCACAAATAGGTTATGTCGGATCTACGACATTTTTATCACTTGGGTAACCATAATGCATTACTAGATGTTACTTATTGGTTGTGTTTTAAAATGTAATTTTAGAATCATTATCAATATTATGAGAATTTATTAGGTCATACATAAAGAGTGCATCAATTTTAGAGTTTATTTTAGTATGACTAAAATAGAGTGGGCTTAAGTTTTAAATTTGAAATTAGTTTCAAATTTTAAACTTGTTAGATTAATGAGTTAATCTAATGAGATCGTATTAGATTACCAGTTAATATAATTGAATCTTAAACTTATTATATTAATAGGTAATCTAATATTTGTTTGGGTTTATTCACATAAGTCCAAATTAAATGAAACACATGTTATTATATAATGTCTTAGTAGATAAGACTTGGACACGTTATTAGATAAAGTCTTATTATATAAGACTTGGCGGTTTCGAACATGTCCTATTTAATAAGATAACCCTAAAAGTTAGGGTTTGATCTCAACTTATATATATATATATATATATATATATATATATATATATATATATATATATATATATATATATATATATATATATACATGATAACTAGAACTACTTGTGAGATCTCAAGAGACTCCAATTGTACTTGTAAGATAGGTGATGACTATGCTCACGTGGATACCGTTAGAGGTGTGAATATACTGATCGTGCTGAGATCAGCTAGACTCTCTAGATCATCAATGATTTTATGCATCAAGAGATAAAATTTTGCACCAACAATATAATTAAAATTCATCTGAATCTTTGTTGGATTCGTTTTTTGCTACATTTTATTGTATAATTTTGCATAGAACCCAACACAAGTATGCCACACTAAGTAATGTGATAAATTTAGCGTTCAACAACACTGTTCTGTTCACCAGAACTTCCACCACCTAGGTTCACTCACTAGGGTCCGGCTTCAGTCACCAGAACTTCTACCACCTATCTTCACTCATTAGGGCCCGGCTTCACTCACCAGGACTTCCCCTTGTTTAACCTCCAGTTAGGACTAGTCACTCAGTAGACTTCTCACATGCCTATCCTTTAGTTAAGACTTACCCTTGCTAGTCAATTTTCTCTTCCAAACATTAAACCCTTGGTCAAACTGACCAGACTAAGGTACATTGTCAAACATTGAAACCCTAGAAGTCGATTGCACCAACAGTTTTAGGGGTTTGTTCATCACCGTTGCTCTACCATTGTTCCATGTTTTTCTTATATCATGTTTTATTTTAGTTCCTCACATTCATGTATGTTTAGGTACCCAAAATGAGTTTCGGTTTTTGGTTTGTAAGTATATGTTAAGAAAATGATATCATGTTAGCTTCTCGAACTTCTAAGTTTTGGAATTTGCTTAGTATGCTTGTGCTTACCCTTGCTTCACCTCATGATAGTTTAGTAGGCTATAGGTATGATATGAATTTGCATGCTTATGTTTAGATTTATAATTATGTCATGTCTAAGTTGCTATGCCTACTCATGCTATGTTGATATACAAGTCTATGCTTAAGCTTATATTATGGATTTGCACGAAAGTTTATGTTCATGTTCTTCAGATGTATGATTATGATACCTTAAAGTGATAATGATAATGATAAAAATTTAATAAGGATACCATGAGTTAAAAGGTCCCAAAGGGACCCTATTTACGGGATAAGGCCCTAGAGGGAGCCCAATATCGGGTAGATTGATTGTAACAAAGTGATAATGATAATGATAAAGATTGAATGAGAATACCATGAGGAAAAAGACCCCAGAGAGACTCCGTTTATGGGACAAGGCCCCAGAGGGAGCCAATATCGAGTAAGTTGACTGTGAAAAAATGATTATGATAATGATTTATGGAATACTGTGAGCGAGAAGGCCCAAGAGGAACTCTATTTACGAGCCAAGGCCCCAAAGGGAGTCTAACACCAGATTTTTCATAGGCCACGACCCAGTGACAAAAGGATTGTTGGAGACCCTGCCAACTATAGGCCAAGACACAGTAATGAAAAAGTGGTTACTAATGTCCCACTGCTTGGTATCATGGTTTTACAGCTGAGATTGATCAATCGACCGTATGATGATAGCTAGTCACTTTCAACGATCCTTACCTTAAAAAGATTTTATGATAAATTATGTTTATGTTTATACTTATGTTATGCTTATATACATGCTCATGATTATGTCTGTTTGTATGTTTATGTTATGCTTATGTACAGGCTCATGATTATGTTTATTCGTATACTTATGTTATGCGTATATATATGCTCATGATTATGTCTATTAGTATGCTTATGTTTATGCTTACATTATGTTGATGTACATGCTTATGATTATGTCTGTTTGTATGCTTATATTTATGACCTCATGCTTATGTCGATGCCTATGCATATGTTCGTAGTATGTTAGTAGGAAGATCTCTAATTACCTAGAACGTGGTTTTCCTTAGTACACTAGATTATATGTGCTAACTATTGCATGACATGGTTTTGAATATGCTGAGTCTCTCGATTCATATACTTTAATCTTTTTTTTTTCAGACAATGGAACAAATGAGACAGGAGACGTTAACCAATGAGCTAGTTCGGAACAATGGTAGTACAATCCGAAGACCTTCCAGTTTAATTTTCGCATTTAGCTATGTTATTTTTCCGTCTATGTAATTTTATTTGAACTAAGAAACTGCTATGGAAGTATGAGCAAGTGACGTCCGCAGTTACATTTATGAATTATAAAAAAAACTAAGGACGTTACACTAGTATTGGATGTCCAGTGCTATAATCTCCTCTACACCGGCTTCATTCCAAGTTATTATTGTCTTGGCTGATTCCTCAGAAATGAACTGAAATAGGTAATGACCTTTTAGCACATATAGTACTGGGATTTCGGGATAATGTAACTTTTCTGGTTTAGTTTTGTCGATATTATGATAGTGAACAACGTTATGGTAGGAGTTGTTGTTAGATGTAGATTTTTGGCTATAGGATTGCTGGAATTTGGTAAGTTAAAAAAAAGGCACTTTGTTGACAAAGGAAAAGAGATTAGGAGAACAAATTTTTTACTTGTGTAAATTGTATTTATTTTTGGCCGATACTATAATGGGTTGCTGATACAATATTATATGGAAACAATGATAAGTGTCTATGGCTTGCAAGTTATTGATTTATGGGATTAAATATGATTCCTAATTATTAGAAGAATTTGAAGATGATTGCTATGTGAAATCTTGAAATTTTGGAAAGTAAATATATCCATAACACCGTGAATTATTTGATATGAGACTATTATGCATTAACTTATTAAATTTATTAATCATATTTAACTCTCATAATTATTTAATGATCTTATTTTAGCTACGTTTAGTTGGGTGTAATATAATCAATTTATAATTTAATCAAATTTATAATGTAATATATAATGTAATCTTGATTATATTACTGTAAAATACGACACCCAAATAATAATTAAATAATAAAGTTATTTGACAGATAATCTTATAGGATTTTTCAGGAATTTTTAGAAATTTTCTGAGATTTAAACGGAGTTCGTATGACACGTGTTGAGGGGATGAACCGGTGGGGCTAATTGGAAGCCTGTTTGGAATACCATTTAAGTGGGAGTTGATTGAGGAATTAACTTAGGGTTTAATAAATTAAATCCTATGTATATAAATTATAAACCTTGCCCTAACTCTTCCCCTCACCGCAGCACACATCTCTACCCGAAACCCCACTTCTCCTCTTCTCTTCATCGCCGCCGAACCCTTTCCATCTGATTCCCTTCCTCTTCTCCTCCGCCCCTCTTGCTGTGATCGCCTCTTCATCGTGTCTTCGTCGCCGACCAAAGGAGCAGCTGCCGGCACCTCTGGATACCGAAGCAGCTATCCATTTCGGACGTTGGTTCATCACGCCATTGATTCAGCGCCGACCATGGGAGATTTGGTGATGCCGAGGCCGTGCACTCGCTCAAATTCCTTTCTCCTCTATTCTTCTTACTGTCATCGTTCAATCCGTTCACCACCGGTGCTTCTCGTCGCTTGCCCTAGTCGGATTTCCTCCGCAAGTTGCCATTTCCGACCACGAGCCTGCATCATCCCATCGATCCGTGCCCTAACTTACATCACCGACGCTGTGCTCTGGTTGTGCTTGCCACAGTGCTGATCATCGATCATCGATGTCGACATTCCAGGCGGGCTGGTCGTCACTAGTGAGGCTCTTCCACCACCATGGGTCGTCCTCTGCCCTAATGGTGAGTGGATGCTCTTGAGTGGATTTTCTTACTCGTTGTGCTCCAATATACTCGTGGCAGCTTACCTATGTACTGGCAGTGAGCTTGACCTTGCCTTGCTGCCCCAATTGGTCCTCTAGTGGTTATGGAGCAGCTCCATCAGATCATTGGTGAGGTATAAGCATCCGATCGTTGCTCTTTTGTTGATTTAGTTTTCTTTCAAGATTATCCTCTTTGAGTCTCATGTTAGATTGTTCTGTTTAAGGGTACTTGGATTGAAAATCCACTTGCAGGTGAAATGTGAAGGTTTTAGAGCTGGATTGAGGGCTTTGATTCATGGTAAGTTACTATAGTGTTTTGGTTGATCTCTTGTTGGTATTAGGTTGATATGGATTGGATCAAATTCTATTTGAGCTGTTAAGATGTGATAACATGATGAATGAGTAATTAGCTATCTTAGATTGGATTTTCAGATGTGATTTAGGTGGATAAATCGTGCATGTTTGAACCATGATGCTAGTAGTTGATGAAATTAAACTAGATTGGATAATTAGCGTAGGCAAAGGAAGTGGTTTTAAGAATTGATTGGTGGATAAAAGAGGAACTTATCATTTAGTTAGATTTGGATTATTAGGTGAAATTAAACAGTTATCTAATTGAATTAGAATTGGGTTTTAGGTTTAGCTAGTTGTTGTATATGTAATTAGCTAAATATATTATGTGATCGCAGGACTTGGATTCGAGATGTGCGTCTCGACGTGGGATTAATTTGGCATGATCGACAGATATAGGCGGGTACTTCTTGCTTTATCTCTTTAGTATTTTGATCCTAGTGCATGAGCTTTATGTTCAGATAGTTGCTGTATCTATCTTGACTCCACTCTTATTTTTCCTACGTTTGATACTTCCACTCAATCTTTGAGCTATTCGTTTATGTATTTATACAGTCTCTCGTTGCTATCGATGATATTTAGCAGATACTATATTACTAGGTATCAGATACCAGATACCAGATGGCAGACATTAGTTATTAGGTATTGGATATATGGACACCTGATACCATGTTTACATGCTTTGGTAGCTGCTTATTTATATACCTTACTGAGCATGCTGGCTTCATGTAGCATACCTGTTTCTGTTTATATATATATGATGACTGTTGCATTGTTCGCATCATGTCATTGCATGCATTGTCGGCGACACTGGCTCCCTTGTGGTTGAGACGGTCGTTGGCCTGGGCCGCATGCTCGACCACTCATGGGTAGTGGTAGCTGGAGCGTGCCGCATGTCCTGTCATGCCCCCCACTCGCACACTCATGGGTAGTGTCAACTGGAGTCGCGGGCAGCAGGGACCCTCGTCGCAGACGTAGCTATTCAGCTACTATGCAACTATCCATCCGGTCACTCGAGAGTAGTGGCGCCCTTTGGGTGGTACAGTCTGTCATTTGTCCGGCCTCTCGGCCATACAGGGGTCGTGGTGCAGAGAGGTGGGCGGGGTGACCATCTGTGCATACGCTGTTATTATTATATCTGCTTATGCTGTTGTTTATTTATACTGTTGTTGCTTATACTACTGTTGCTTACTTATGTTGATATGCACACATAGGTTGAGATATATTCCTGTGGTATGTGTTTAGACACTAGCTTACTTACTATTGACATGTATATACCTCACATGATACCATGTAGTTATGAGCAATACTGTAGCAGGACTTTGCTTCACCTACCTTCTATTACTAGCCTAGGATATGGTTTCAGGTATGAACACTTATTATGATATCACTGTAGTATCTGCTATTTTCATACGAGACTGTATACGTTTGCATCTCTAGTTCTTTACTATACTCATGCACTATCTGTCTATTACCCGCTGAGTCTTTATACTCACCACCCCGTATAGTGGTAATTTCACCATGTAGCAGGTAAAGGATTTATGGAGTCGCCTGGAGATCCTGTTCGCCAGTTCCACGTCATATTCGAGGACGATATTATGGTTTTGGTATACCGTACGTTAGTTGTGCTTTGTTTTTGTTTCTTGTTCTTGTGTTTGTGTATCTTGTATTTAGTTTGATGTTATTGTGTCAAGCCGAGCCGGCTCGCAGTTAGTTGCTTTGTGTTTTGTGATCGTTGTTTGTGTTTTCCGTTGTGTTGTTTTTTTAGTACAGTCATGTGGGCTTATTAATATGTTTATATAACTGCGTGGTTGTGTTTATTTCTGTTCCAGCCGAGTGGACTGATTATATAACTCCGTGGTTATGTAAATATATTCCAACCGTATGTGGCTGATGTATTTTGTATATATGTATGCCTCAGATTGTCACCGGTACAGGGGAGATGCTGTCGAAATTTTTCGTTAATGACTCCTCTGGGGGCGTGACAATTTATTGGTATCAGAGCCAAGTTTACGAGGCCTATTTTCGTTTGGTTTTTCATGATTTGATTTCTCGATGTGACTTTTCGAGTTTTGGGACCAGGCAGTGACAGGATTCTCCATGCTATAGGAGGTATGTTTGCATATTGTTATCTTACATTTCTATTAGTGCATGCATAGTTGTTATGATAGTTATGTTATACATTAGTATGCTTTTGTTAGTACCTGTCCAGCTGTTTGTAGCATACATCAAATGTGTTGGGTCAATCACTGATCACGGTTGACCCTACTAGAGATTAAGGAATACAGTCTCATAGGACTTCTTTTACCATACCACTAGTGTTATTAATTTCTGTTATCACTAGTTTAGTGTGGTTAGTATCTGCTAAATATCATATTGCTTCGGTTCGTGGAGAACCAATTTACTCGTATTGCCTTGGTTCGTAGAGAACCGATTTACTCTTATTGACTTGGGTAGTAGAGGATTGATTCATCCTAGTTGGTTCGGTTTGTAGAGGACTAGTTTACTCTTGTTGCGGTTAGTAGAGGACCGATCTACCTTCGTTGACTTGATCAGTAGAACATTGATCTGTTCTTGTTGGTGCAGATGGTAGAGTACTGAGTTAATTTTGTTAGTTTGGTAGTAAGAGACTGACTCACTCTATTTTATAGAGATTCTGATCCTCGGGTTATGTGTGCTGGTTAGATAACCTAAAAGTTACATTTGAGTTCATGACTTGTACCGACGGAGAATTGACTGAGTTAGTTGCATACCATTGCTGGCTTGACTAGTCTGTAGAGGATCGATGTACTCTATTCTATGGAGACTTTAACCATAGACTGTATGTACCTGGTAGGATGACCTTGAGGGTACATTTGGATAGATGACCCCCACTGACGTGGAAAAGTGTGGAGCTAGGTGCTTAACACTTACGAGATACTTTATATCTGTGGGAGGTTAGGTGTGATCCTGAGTCACTTCTTATCCGGGAGGAGTTTTTGTAGGAAAACACCTCGATATGGATTTGTGATACATTCGGGTGACACTCGATGTATAGGGACTTAGAGCGTTTCTATTGGTTGAATGACATGAAAAAGACATCGCAGACTTTGTAGTTTGATGCCTAGTATGTCAGCAAGTGGAGGCTGAACATCGGAGGTTAGTAAGATTATTTCCGTAGATTCGGATACTGGAATGAAGTTGAGCGCATGTTATAATGGACATTATTGTGGGATTACCAAGACACAAAGAGGATACGAAGAGTTGGGAAATCAGTGATTGGTTGATGAATTTGCTCTCTAGCTATTGATTTGTAAGATGGATTCTTTAGATCGAGTAGTAGGATTATATGATAGAGAGATTACTGAACCTCAGGGTATATCTCTAAGTATTATATCATATCGAGATTCGTGAGTTACCTCACGTACCCGGTAGAGTTTGAAGCATCGTGAGTATAGAACTTTGTTGTAGTAGTGATTTTTACTCTCAGACTGATGGATAGTTTGAGCACCCTACACTTATGTTAGAGGATCCGTTGATATGAATATAGGTTTCGAAGATAGTGGTGGTGACCAGTTATGTGTGGTAGATTTTACCCACAGTCGTTTAGACAGCAATGTGGGAGTAGCGGAAGTAGGGTGAGTTCATAACCCGCAGAGTCATCCTTTACGATTGGAGATTTGTTCATTATACTTGGAGTGAGTGGTATATAAGTATGATGCTTGGATGTTATCCTCGGATGAGGATCCCTGAGTGGAGCAGTAAATTTTGAGATCAAATTTTTATTAGTGGGGGAGAATGTAAAATATGACACCCAAATAATAATTAAATAATAAGATTATTTGACAGATAATCTTATAGGATTTTTCAGGAATTTTTAGAAATTTTCTAGGATTTAAACGAAGTTCGTATGACACGTGTTGAGGGGATGAACCGGTGGGGCTAATTGGAAGCCTGTTTGGAACACCATTTAAGTGGGAGTTGATTGAAGAATTAACTTAGGGTTTAATAAATTAAATCCTATGTATATAAATTATAAACCTTGCCCTAACTCTTCCTCACCGCGAAGACACAATTCCCTAAATCCATACCTCCCCAATTCTTCCTCTTCTCCTCCCGATCTTCATTCATCGTCACCCGCTCGATCGTTGATTGCCCAACACCAACCAGCGCTTGATCACCCAACACGAGATTTTGAGAGAGCCTCCAGTCTCCAAATCACCCTTTCCCTATTCTCTCCTAGCCGCTCGATTCGCGTTCACCACTGGTGCTTCTCGTCGCTTGCCCTAGTCGGATTTCCTCCGCAAGTTGCCATTTCCGACCACGAGCCTGCATCATCCCATCGATCCGTGCCCTAACTTACATCACCGATGCTGTGCTCTGGTTGTGCTTGCCACAGTGCTGATCATCGATCATCGATGTCGACATTCCAGGCGGGCTGGTCGTCACTAGTGAGGCTCTTCCACCACCGTGGGTCGTCGTCTGCCCTAATGGTGAGTGGATGCTCTTGAGTGGATTTTCTTACTCATTGTGCTCCAATATACTCGTGGCAGCTTACCTATGTACTGGCAGTGAGCTTGACCTTGCCTTGCTGCCCCAATTGGTCCTCTAGTGGTTATGGAGCAGCTCCATCAGATCATTGGTGAGGTATAAGCATCCGATCGTTGCTCCTTTGTTGATTTAGTTTTCTTTCAAGATTATCCTCTTTGAGTCTCATGTTAGATTGTTCTGTTTAAGGGTACTTGGATTGAAAATCCACTTGCAGGTGAAATGTGAAGGTTTTAGAGCTGGATTGAGGGCTTTGATTCATGGTAAGTTACTATAGTGTTTTGGTTGATCTCTTGTTGGTATTAGGTTGATATGGATTGGATCAAATTCTATTTGAGCTGTTAAGATGTGATAACATGATGAATGAGTAATTAGCTATCTTAGATTGGATTTTCAAATGTGATTTAGGTGGATAAATCGTGCATGTTTGAACCATGATGCTAGTAGTTGATGAAATTAAACTAGATTGGATAATTGGCGTAGGCAAAGGAAGTGGTTTTAAGAATTGATTGGTGGATAAAAGAGGAACTTATCATTTAGTTAGATTTGGATTATTAGGTGAAATTAAACAGTTATCTAATTGAATTAGAATTGGGTTTTAGGTTTAGCTAGTTGTTGTATATGTAATTAGCTAAATATATTATGTGATCGCAGGACTTGGATTCGAGATGTGCGTCTCGACGTGGGATTAATTTGGCATGATCGACAGATATAGGCGGGTACTTCTTGCTTTATCTCTTTAGTATTTTGATCCTAGTGCATGAGCTTTATGTTCAGATAGTTGTTGTATCTATCTTGACTCCACTCTTATTTTTCCTACGTTTGATACTTCCACTCAATCTTTGAGCTATTCGTTTCTGTATTTATACAGTCTCTCGTTGCTATCGATGATATTTAGCAGATACTATATTACTAGGTATCAGATACCAGATACCAGATGGCAGACATTAGTTATTAGGTATTGGATATATGGACACCTGATACCATGTTTACATGCTTTGGTTGCTGTTTATTTATATACCTTACTGAGCATGCTGGCTTCATGTAGCATACATGTTTCTGTTTATATATATATGATGACTGTTGCATTGTTCGCATCATGTCATTGCATGCATTGCCGGCGACACTGGCTCCCTTGTGGTTGAGACGGTCGTTGGCCTGGGCCGCATGCTCGACCACTCATGGGTAGTGGTAGCTGGAGTGTGCCGCATGTCCTGTCGTGCCCCCCCACTCGTACACTCATGGGTAGTGTCATCTGGAGTCGCAGGCAGCAGGGACCGTCGTCGCAGACGTAGCTATTCAGCTACTATACAACTGTCAATCCGGTCACTCGAGACAAAAGGCTTGTACCCCGTCCGAGTATGTGACCGAGCGGCCTCCTCGCCCGGTCCGAGGTGCATGTATACCCGAGCGCCCTGGAGGCCGAGCGACCAACCCGTCCGACCCAATTAGAGACAAAAGGCTTAGTAGAGGACAAAAGGGGCAGCTAGTGATATCATTCTCGAGACACCCGCCGCCGACAAACAACATAGTCGGCGACCGTGCCGTACCAAGGATCGTACGAGGGAAGTTTCCGCTGCTGTGCCAGAGATATGCTCGGACAGTTGTGGTATGACGTCAGACACGCTTTTCTAACACAACCATTCTGAGGTATGCTTTGAGGAGCGTGCACGTCTCGGGAAGCGTGCACGCGCCTCTACGGGTCCTATATAAGGACCTCCCAACTTCGGCGGAGGTATGATTTTTCTCCTCATCTACTGTAGCCACAGTCTCTCTATTCTGCCTCTATTTCTTCTTGCCATCGTCTGACTTGAGCGTCAGAGGGTCGTCGCCGGGAACCCCTTCCCGGCCCGGCTTTGTTGCAGGTTCATCGGAGGCCTACACTACGGAGATCACCCGGGGGCAACAGAGAGTGCCACACCCCCAGTTTTCATCGACTCAGCGCACAGACATGATCAAATTGGCGCCGTCTGTGGGAACGCACCTGAATCCGAGCAGAGAAGATGGAAGAAACTGGACGTCAACTCATGGTAATGCTCTCTCCCGAGGAACTTGACGCACTCATCCAAGCGCGAGCTGCGAAGATGGTCGAGCAACAACAGAAGGCACAAGCCGAGCGGACAGCGCTGCAGGCCGCCTCGATTTCTGGTGGCCGAGCGGTAATAGAGGACCGGCCAGAACAGTACTCTACCTGGGCACAGAACAAGGGGCAGACCGACACACCAGGAGATGCGCCGGCCGCCCCTATTCCGTTCCATAGGGCACTGCTCCAGACCCCGTCGGAGCTGGCTTTAGCCAACCAGGGATCGTCCGATGAAGCGCCCGTGCGGGATGCCAAGAAGGAGAAGGCGCCGTGTGTCGAGTCATCTCCCGAGCGGATCAATCGCTAGTTTTCCGAGGCGATCTTACAAGACCCTCTCCCGAAGCATTACGCCCCCATATCGATTGAAGAATATAACGACACAACTGATCCGGACGACCACCTCGGTAAGTTCGATAATGCTGCTACATTTCATCAATACACCGACGGAGTCAAATGCAGAGTCTTCCTCACTACATTATCCGGTTCGGCACAACGCTAGTTCCGGAGGTTGTCAGACGGATCAATCAAGAGCTTCAGAGATTTCCGAACGGCATTCCTTCATCACTTCGCCAGCAGTCGGCGCTACCAGAAGACCAGCGTTAGCCTCTTTTCCATGAAGCAAGGGCCAAGAGAAACTCTCCGAGTCTACATCCAACGCTTCAACCAAGCAGCTATGGGCATCCCCTCAGTCTCGTCTACAGGGACTTCTTTCGCTCGCTCATCAGGAAGCCACCTCGCGACTACAACCACATGCTGAAAAAAGTGAGTGAGTATATTAACGTGGAGGAAGTGCAGGCGGCCCGAAAGAAGGAATCGCCAAGCGAGCCTCCAGCCCAAGCCGAACGGAGAACAAACAGCAACCAGTTACCGCCGAGAGGACCACGTACCGAGGGGATGAGACCACCTCAAGATTCCAGGTCACCCGCCGTTCAACACATTGCAACCGAGCGACCTAGACAAAAAGGCAAGGTATGGACGCCCATGTTTTGCAAAATCCATCAATCAGCCACTCATAACACTCGGGACTGCCGAAGTCTCCCCCCCCGGTCAGCCAACCTGAGCCGAGAAACTATCGCCATTGATCGCCTTCACTGGATAGGCGAGCTCATCATCAGTACGTCGAGTGGCGAGTAATTAGGCATTCACTCGAGCAGCATCACCATCAGCAGCAATATCACCAGCCAAGGGTCAACCCTCGAGTCTCCCATGAGAGAGCCAGACCATCTGCTCGGGAAGAAGAAAACAGAATCAATACCGCTTGGAGGGAAATCAATATCATCGCTGGTGGACCAACAAGTGGTGACTCCAACCGAGCCCGCAAGTCGTACGCCCGACGACTGGAAATACATGTTGTGGGATGCAACCAAGAGAAGGCGAGTGGGCCGGCGATCAACTTTGGTCCTGGCGACCTCGAGGGAGTCGAAGTGCCGCACGATGACGTCCTCATCATCTGAGCGGTAATAGCAAACTACACTATTCTTCGCATCTTTATTGACACAGAGAGTTCGGTCAACATCATTTTCAAGAAGCCGTTCGACCAGCTCCAGATCGACAGGGCAGAGCTACTACCGATGACCACACCCTTGTTCGGATTCACGGGTAACGAGGTTCAATCAGTCGGTCATATGAAGTTGGCCATTTCGCTCGGGGAAGAACCGCTCAGAAGGACGCGGACTGCTAACTTCATCATTGTGGACGCTCCCTCGGTGTACAACGTCATTTTGGGCCGACCGGCTCTCAACGAGTTCCGGGTGGTCGTCTCAACTATCCATCAGAAGATCAAATTCCCCGTGGAAGATCAAGTGGGAGAAGTTAGAGGCGATCAGTTGGCAGCGCGGCGTTGCTATGTGGAGATGGTGCGAGCAGAGTCGAGGTCCGCTCGGAAGGCCCCTCGTATTAAGGTAATTGCTATAACCGAAAAGCCACCTACTTTTATTTATGAAGAAAAGGAGGAGGTACAGATTCACCCAGCTCGATCGGAGGCCACGACGTTCATAGCCTCCGACTTGGAGGCAAGCCAGAAGGAGGAGCTGATCAGATGTCTCCAACAAAACCACGACGTCTTCGCGTGGTCGACGCACGAGCTGCCAGGAATCTCACTAAGCGTCGCGCAGCACGAGCTACACGTCCGGCCGGACGCTCGTCCCGTCAAGCAAAGGAAGCGGGACTATAGTGCCAAGCAGAACGTCATCATACGGGCGGAAGTCGAGAAGCTCTTGGAGGCCGGCCACATTCGCGAGGTACAGTTCCCAAGCTGGCTCACAAATGTGGTGCTAGTCTCTAAGCCCGACAACAAATGGAGAGTCTACATCGACTTCCATGACCTGAACAAGGCGTGCCAGAAGGATTTTTACCCATTGCCCCGGATTGACCAAATGGTGGACTCAACCGCTGGGTGCGAACTGATATGCATGTTGGATTCATTTAGGGTTATCACCAGGTGCCGCTCGCCCGGGAAGATCAAGAGAAAGTCAATTTCATCATGGCGGACGACACTTACTGCTACAACGTGATGCCGTTCCGACTGAAGAACGCAGGGGCTACGTACCAGCGACTCATGAACAAGGTGTTCCGGAAGCAGATCGGGCGAAACCTAGAGGTATATGTTGATGATATACTCATTAAATCATTCCGAGCGGTCGACCTCTGTGCAGATATAGAAGACACTTTCTGGACATTACGAGCATACGGGGTCAAGATGAACCCGCAAAAGTGTCTGTTCGGAGCAAAAAGTGGTCGTTTCCTATGTTACATAGTCATCGAGCGAGACATTGAGGCCAACCCTAGCAAGGTCAAAGCGCTACAGGATATGTCGTTGCCCAGAAACTTGAAGGAATTCCAACGCCTTACGAGCCGCATAACGACGCTATCCCAGTTCATCTCCCGGACGACCGATCAGAGCATGCCCTTCTTCAGGATCCTATGTCGGGCGACCAAATTTCAATGGGATGAGGAATGTGACCGAGCATTCGAAGAATTGAAGGCCTACCTAAACTCATTACCTGTATTAGCTAAGCAAACTGTCGGCGAGCCTCTCCACATTTATCTATCTTCAACCGAGCACGCGGTCGGTTCGGCGCTAGTCCGGCAGAATAACGAAGAACAGCCAGTGTATTTCCTTAGCCACATTCTAAAGGATGCTGAGTCTCGCTACACTGGTCTTGAGAAGCTTGCCTTCGCACTTGTTCTAGCCGCTCGAAGGCTCCGACCTATTTCTGGGGAAACTCTGCAGCACCAAGCTGCAGAAATAATCAGATGAATTCAGAAATCTTGTTCGATCTGAGTTATCACATGCCAAGAGTTTGATGGACTCACTGCTATGCATTTCATCATGGTGTTCAAGCACTGAACATTAGAAATAACTGCAACAGAAAAAGTTGTCAGTCATGTAAAGTTAGACTGCTCTGTAGAGATCTGAACCTATTTAGGCTGATCATGTATGAATTTCAAGGAACATGCTAAAGTACTAACCAATGGTATGAAGGCAGTTGGCCGCTCAGCAACTTTCAGGAGCATTTGAGATAAGCAACGTCAGACTCAAGCTTTATGTGGAAGCCTTCGCCAAACTAAGGGCCGGTTTCCGAGAGGTGGTGATACAGAAGATCCCCCACGCGGCCAATCAGGCTGTAGATGAACTGGCTAAGTTGGCCAGTTCGATATCACCAATCATCATTGAGCAGCCAATCGAGCAAGTGTCTCTGGTCGCCCACATCAATCGGATGGAGGGACTCACATTTTCAAATGACTGGCGAACGGCTATAACAGAGTTTCTGAAGTCAGGAGCAACGCCGTCCGATCATTCGGAGGCACATCTGCTCAGAAGGAGAGCTGGTCGGTTCGTCCTCATTAGTGACCAGCTCTACAAAAAAGCGTTCTCCAGGTTTCTGCTTAAATGCGTCGGCCCGGAGGATATGACCTATATTTTGCAAGAGATACACCAAGGCTCATGTGGCGGGCATCCGGGCGGCCGCTCGTTGGCAAGGAAGATTCTCTTGGTCGGCTATTTTTGACCGACTTTACAGGAGGACACCGCCCGGACAGTCGCCACATGCTTATCTTGCCAATGGTATCACAATTTCTCACATCGTCCCGTAGAAGAATTAAAGATTTCCATGGTGTCTTGCCCGTTCAATCAATGGGGCATGGACATTGTGCGGTCATTTTCGATGGCGACCGGACAGCCAAAGTTCCTGCTGGTAGCAGTGGACTATTTTTCCAAATGGATTGAAGCCGAGCCGCTGGCTAAAATAACTGAGGAGATGGTCAAAAAATTTATATGCCAGCATATCATCTGTCGGTTCGGCATCCCGCGATGACTCATCTCCGATAATGGGAGGAAGTTCTTGGGTCAGCAACTCAGGGAATGGTGCGAGGGGTACGACATCCAGCAAGCCTTCACCTTCGTAGCATATCCCCAAAGTAACGGGCAAGCCGAAGTCACCAATCGGGAGATCTTACGAGTTCTTCGGGCTCGGCTCGACCATGAAGGAGGTAGTTGGGTGGACGAGCTGCCCGAGCTTTTATGGGCGCTCCGAACGACGCCCAAGGAGGGAACAGGAGCGACCTCCTTTCACCTGGTGTACGGGGGAGAAGTCATCGTCCCGGTAGAAGTTGGGGTATAATCCGACCAGATCAAAGTCTACGATGAGAATAATGCTGAGCAAGACGCGAGCTAAGGCCGTCGTTCGGTTGATGGTGTATCGGCAGAGGATGAAGCAAAGCTACAATAGACGGGTAATTCCCAGATTTTTTCAGGTCAGCGACCTCGTCTGGAAGAAAGTCAAGCTGGTCAGCGATGTGACCAAGCTGGGAGCTCCTTGGGCTGGGTCGTTCAAGATTGTAGAGAAGCTCCGATCGGGCGCCTATTACCTCAAGGATGAAGATGGACGGAAGCTAGAATGACCGTGGAACACAAATCATCTCCAGCCGTACCGAGCTGGGTGAAAGGTGTGCCATTGTAACTCGTAATATTCAATCCTGCTGTATCTTTTGACCGCAGGAGTAAAATAAAAGGAAACCAAGGATACGAACAATTTAGGCCGAACGAAGACCGTCGAGTGGCGGCGTTAAATCCCCGAGTCATATCGACGACTATAAACCCCCCAGCCCGAAGACCGTCGAGTGGCGACGTTAAATCCCCGAGTCGGACCGGCGACTATAAATCCCCTAGCTCGAAGACCGTCGAGTGACGACGTTAAATCCCTGAGTCGGACTGGCGACTATAAACCCCCTAGCCCGAAGACCGTCGAGCGGCGACGTTAAATCCCCGAGTCGGACCGGCGACTATAAACCCCCCGGCCCGAAGACTGCCGAATGCCGCTCTGAGAGAATGCGTTCGAAGGAGTAAACAAGAACAGAATTGAAAGTTATATTGACTCGTCGTATAAAAGTACACAGACAAAAACGGGGTAAAAGTTAGATAGCGGCAGATAATAACTCGCGAAATGGTGAGCATACAGATGAAACTTCAAAAGACGCTCCTCACTCCAGGACATCAAAGATGGGCTCGGGGATGGTTTCCAGCAGTCCGACCAAGTCTTTGGGGGGGGGGGGATAGATGTCGTTTCCGGGAGATGGCCCTTAGCCTTTAGATAAGCAGTTGTAGCCCAGATGGCTTCCTCAAAGGCTAGGACCAGCCGATCGCTCAATTTCTCGCCAAATTCGTCCGAGCAGAAATAGTTCTGCTTCATCACCGCGAAGCGGCCTGATTCGCCGTCTTGGTACTCCTTTAGTGCAGCTCGGGCAGCTTCGAGAGCATCTTGGAGATCCTTCTTATCTCCTTGAAGTTTAGCTTCAACAGCCGATCGGCTTTCTCGCTCGATGGATAGCATGTAGGACCGTTGGGCCGGCTAGAAGGGGGGGTTGAATAGCCCTGCAAAAATCAAAACGCAAACACCCTTCTCGAACTCTTAAACTAACACTTGTAAAATAAGAGAAATAAATAAAAGCAGAAAAGTAAAAGGCACACCGAGATTTACTTGGTTACAACCGGGAAGGTTGTTAATCCAAGAAAGCGTAGCACTAGTATCTCCTTCAGGCGGAGAAGCCTTTACAAAGAACGGCTTATAAGAAGCTTAAAACAAAAAGCGCATATGTAGAAAGAATGCTTGAGTTCTCACATCACCGACCAAGGCTATTTATAGTCTGTCGCCGGAAGGGTTCCGGCGCCGGGGATAAAACTTTATCCTCAACGCCCGTAACGCCGAAGACGCTGCTCGTCAAACTTCACGCCCGCTCGGTCGCCCCGGCGCCTGACACGGCGCCAGCAAAAAGTCAACTCGTTGACTTTTACGTCCGGACCTCGCCTGCTTTTAGTCCCGCCTGTCCGATCTTCCGCCTGATTGCTTACTGGGTGATCTGCCATCCGAAAAGGGCTCACCCAACCCAACTTCCGCCTTCTGCTGGCCCTCCCGCTCTCGTCCCTCGAATTGCCGTAGCCTTCTCGTCCGCCAATGTACTATCTCAGCCTTCGTCCTCTGTTGCCGACCTTCTCGCTAGTCGCTCTCGCTCCCCGAGCAATCTTCCGCCCGCTGTCCCTCAACCACCGCTCCTTCTCGTCCGCTTCCGCAAAGACTCGCCTCTGACCGTCCTCGCCACTAGGCCCGCCGACTACCGTGTTTCTAAGCTCCCCGCACACTTGGACACAAAGTTAAACAACGCAGACCTAACTTAACTTGTTGATCACACCAAAACAACCTTGGGGTTCCAACAATCTCCCCTTTTGATGAACAAGTTAAGCTAGGGTCTAAACTAGACATAAAATTAAAACAAGTTATTGCAATAATGTGCAACAAAATTAAATTTCAAAAATTTTCAATTTTCAATTTCTACCTCCCCCTAGACTTATACTAATTCTTCTCCCCCTTTGATCACAAAAAAATGGGGTTTAAAAAGAACTAAGGGTTAAAGATTTAGAGTAAAAAAAAATTTCTTAAAGACTTTAAGCAGAAATTTTCAATTTCAAAATGGTCTTTTAACTTAAACAAAATTGTCTTATGAAAATTTTTTTAAATTAACAAAAAATGAGAATTTTTCTAAGTAATTTAAGCAGAAAATTTTTCTAAGTGAAAACTTTGAGAATTTTTCTAAGTGAAAATTTGACTTTGGCAAAAAGTATTTTTCTAAGTATAAAAATATTTTAAAAAAAATGTTTTTTTTTAAACTTTGAAAGCACAGTGGACGAGCTGCCCGGACTTTTATGGGCGCTCCGAACGACGCCCAAGGAGGGAACAGGAGCGACCTCCTTTCACCTGGTGTACGGGGGAGAAGTCATCGTCCCGGTAGAAGTTGGGGTATAATCCGACCAGATCAAAGTCTACGATGAGAATAATGCTGAGCATAGGCATTTGGAGCTGGACCTGGTGGACGAGACGCGAGCTAAGGCCGTCATTTGGTTGATGGCGTATCGGCAGAGGATGAAGCAAAGCTACAATAGACGGGTAATTCCCAGATTTTTTCAGGTCAGCGACCTCGTCTGGAAGAAAGTCAAGCTGGTCAGCGATGTGACCAAGCTGGGAGCTCCTTGGGCTGGGTCGTTCAAGATTGTAGAGAAGCTCCGATCGGGCGCCTATTACCTCAAGGATGAAAATGGGCGGAAGCTAGAATGACCGTGGAACGCAAATCATCTCCAGCCGTACCGAGCTGGGTGAAAGGTGTGCCATTGTAACTCGTAATATTCAATCCTGCTGTATCTTTTGACCGCAGGAGTAAAATAAAAGGAAACCAAGGATACGAACAATTTAGGCCGAACGAAGACCGTCGAGTGGCGGCGTTAAATCCCCGAGTCATACCGACGACTATAAACCCCCCAGCCCGAAGACCGTCGAGCGGCGACGTTAAATCCCCGAGTCGGACCAGCGACTATAAATCCCCTAGCTCGAAGACCGTCGAGTGACGACGTTAAATCCCTGAGTCGGACTGGCGACTATAAACCCCCTAGCCCGAAGACCGTCGAGCGGCGACGTTAAATCCCCGAGTCAGACCGGCGACTATAAACCCCCCGGCCCGAAGACTGCCGAATGCCGCTCGGAGAGAATGCGTTCGAAGGAGTAAACAAGAATAGAATTGAAAGTTATATTGACTCGTCGTATAAAAGTACACAGACAAAAACGGGGTAAAAGTTAGATAGCGGCAGATAATAACTCGCGAAATGGTGAGCATACAGATGAAACTTCAAAAGACGCTCCTCACTCCAGGACATCAAAGATGGGCTCGGGGATGGTGTCCAGCAGTCCGACCAAGTCTTTGGGAGAATTCTCATTCCCTTAAGGTTTTAGAGGCAAGAAGCTAGACCAGCCGATCGCTTCAATTTCTCGCCAAATTCGGTAAGGCAATAGTTCGCTCATCATGCCAAGGCCCGATTCTTGGTACTCTTAGTGCAATGGCAGCTTGAGAGCATCTTGAGATCCTTCTTATCTCCTTGAAGTTTAGCTTCAACACCGATCGGCTTTCTCGTCGATGGATAGCATGAGACCGTCGAGTCGTTAGAAGGAGGGGTCAATACAAAAATCAAAACGCAAACACCCTTCTCGAACTCTTAAACTAACACTTGTAAAATAAGAGAAATAAATAAAAGCAAAGTAAAGTAAAGGCACATCAAGATTTACTTGGTTACAACCGAAGGTTGTTAATCCAAGAAAGCGAGACTAGTATCTCCTTCGTGGAGAGAAGCCTTTACAAAGAATGGCGACACAGAAGAAGCTTAAAATAGAAAAGCGCACAAGTGTAGAAAGAATGCTTGAGTTCTCGTTAATCATCAGCTGACCAAGGCTATATTTATAGTCTTGGTGGGGCCTGGAAGGGTTACGGCGCCTGGGATAAAACTTTATCTCAACGCCCGTAACGCCAAAGACGTTGCTCGTCAACCCACGCCCGGGCGCCGGCCGCTCCGGCGCCGAGCAAAAGTCAACTCGTTGACTTTAGCCCGGACCTCGCTCCGCTTTAGTCCCGCCTGTCCGGTCTTCCGCCTCCGGATTGCTTACTTGGGTGATCTCGCCATCCGAAAAGGGCTCACCGAACCCAACTTCCGGCCTTGCTGCTTCCTCCGCCCCTAATCGCCACTGTTTCTCGTCCTCGCCAACAGACTCATCCGCAGCTTTCGCCCCTTGCCGACCTTCGCTAGCCGCCTCGCTCCCCGAGCAATCTTCCGCCCGGCCAGTCCCCTAACCACCGCGCTTCCTTCTCGTCACTCTTCCGCAAGACTCGCCCCTGACCGACGTCCTTCTCGCTAGTCACTGCCTTCCGCCGACTACCGTGTTCCTAAGCTCCCCGACACACTATGGTTAGAAACAACGAAGACCTAACTTAACTTGTTGATCACACCAAACAACCTTGGGGTTCCAACATACAGCCCAATCGGACGCCGCTCAGCCGGCCGCATACATTCTTTGCTTCTAAATCAGAGACGACCCTATTCTTTCTGTTAGTCGCCAGCTTGATCTCCTGGTCGTGAGACTTAACCTAGGCTTCAAGCCCAGCTACCCTGGTCTCTAGGCCAGAAGACTTGTGTCGCTCGGCCGCAAGCAGTTTCTCTGTCTTGTTCAGCTCGGACCGAAGCGTGGCATACGAGGACCCCTGAGTAGGCGCCCCTCCAGAAATCTGAAGTTTCTTCAACTCTTCCTCCAGCGTCGCCAAACGGTTGCTGACCGCGATGTTCTCCACCCAGCTTTGCACTCGAATGAAATAATATCAAGGAGCGAGCAAAATAATTATACAAGAGTTTGAGGAGCATACCCCCGTAGCCTGCTGCAAATGACTGTCAACGAGATGATCGGGGGTCATTAACGCCACACGGGCCCTCACATCCTGCCATATTTTGGCGAGCGGTCCGCGGATTGTGATATGATGTTCTGGGGCAACTGGCCGATCAGCTGCCAGAAGAAATTCTTCTGTGGGGAGGTGGAGGATGACCTTAATCACTCGACGGCCACTCGGATCAGATTGGGTTGAGGCTGAACGACCAGACGACTCACCGAGCAGAGCAGAGATTATGCCGGAGCGCCTAAGCCAAAGACGAGCCCGAGGCAGGGAACTGACGGGCTGCGCTTCAAGGGAAGCCACTGGCAGATCAAGCTGGGAGGGAGTTCGATCCGAGGAGATGACCTCGACTGAAGCAGGGTCGGGTCGACTGTTGCAAAGGGGGTGCCGACCTGCTCTGTCATCAATTCCACAGATGTAGCTGAGTGGGTGTGAAGGTCTGTCCGACGTCGTTTGCATTTCACCTGTGGGGAGTCCTCGACCGAGGGCCCTGCGTCCTCCGACGCCAAATGTCCGACAGATGAGATGGCATCGCCGACCTTTTCGGTTGCAGGGAGCCTTCAACCTCATCCGCTCAATGGCCTTGGCACACCACATGATGTCGGTTGCATAAAAGAAGAATAAATCAGTTAGACCAAAAGGAAGGGGGCGAGGAAAATGTTGGAGCAATCTAGTGACCCTAGGTTTTGATGTTTGGGCAAAGGTTTAAGTTAGGTTTATTGTTGGATTGACGACATCAAGTGCGCAAGGGATATGGTACAACAAGGAAGTCCAAGTGTGATCTTGCTAAAGGAGGAAAGTCCAAGGATGAGTCTTGCGGTGTAAGTCCAAGCATGTAGTCTTGGCAACGTAAGTCCAAGTGTAACTTGGCAATGGATGAAGTCCCGAGGCGCGACCTCTTGCAAAGGAAGACCCGACAACAATGACAAGGCCGGCGAAGCTCCGTAAGACAAGACGTGAAGGATGGGAGGCATCCGAGGACGAAGGTGATGGAGGAGGCTGAAGGCTAGGTCTAGTGGTCTGGGCAGTGGGACGAAAGCCAGAGATCGGACTTTAGTAAATACTAATTAGGTTTACCGTAGCAGATCAGCAAGGCCATCAGCAAAGATTGTGTGTCAGTCAGTGTGATCGTACATCGTAGATCGATGCTTTAGCAATGACCGGGCCAGCACCGATCGGGCAATAAATCGTGAAATCGAGCTGGAGTGTAACGGCCGAATTTATAGAGGGCGCCGATCGCATGTTTTAGAATGATCGGGTAGGCGGGTTTTCAACCATGAGCTATAAAACCAAAGCTTGGGAGCTTGGTTTGATTTGATGAAATTAGACTTGGTTAAGGTCTAATTAGTAGTCTACAAGTGCTCAAGAGTTTTCCTTGTGTCCAAGAGGTCTTGGTGAGGTTTCTCCACCCACAAGGAGTTTGAGCCATAAGGACTGAGGCTCAATTCAAACAGATCGACTATTTAGATAGTTGACATTTATCTCTTCAACATGTAAATGATTGATTAGTTGGTTTGATTCTTTCTTGTCTTGTCGATCACTTCTGGATTTATTATTCCCATTTATGCATTTTTCTTGAATTTTTTTTTCTGTTAACAGGAACAACCTCTTTTTATGATCTTGGACAATGTACACTTGCAAGGGCGCTCTTCTACGACTAACCGCCAAGAGAGCAAGAAGCTAGAGGAAGAAGAAGATGGAGTCCGAAGGACCGCTCGGATGGGACATCCGTACGACAAAGAAGACTTCAATTATTGGAGACATGGTTCCAAATGGATTGGAACCAATGGGTTGTCTTGAGTGACCCATTTGAAGCTCCTACTGACAAGAAGGGTAACGCCTCCTACCTCGGCATTGGACCGAAGAGCAACGGGAACAAGCGGAGGCCGATAAGAAGGTAACAAAAATCTTGTTAAATATATTACCTTCTAACATCCTTTTGAGTGTAGGTGAATACACAAGTGCATGTGATCTTTGGAAAAAGATCATTGTCCATCATGAGAACCCTACACAAATCCAAGAAGAGGAGAAGCCCAAGGAGAAGGGCTCATTGGTCCAAGAAGAGAAGGATCAATCGAATGTTGACATAAGTTCAACATTCGAGGAGGAGAAGGAAGACGAGGAGGTATCATCCACAAGCTGGAGGAAGAAGTGGAATCATCCACATCTTCAAGTGAAGAGGAAGAAGAGAAATGAGGAAGAGGAGATCTTGGAAGCTCAACCTCCACCTCAACTACCAAGAAGAGCACAAAGGATCGCATCAAATGTTTTGAGTGTGGTAAGATGGGCACTACAAGAGTAGGTGTCCTTCACTCAAGAAGGTAAAGGAGGTAAACCCTAAACTCACTAAAGTTAATTTAGAAACTAATGTGAGTTGTAGGAAGAAGAAGAAGGAGAAGAAGCACACTACCACACAAAGTGCCCAAGGAAAGGAGAGCTCATGAAATTGGCGTACTTGAAGAAGTGGGAGAAGAAGGGAGCTTCCAATGTAAAAACCAAGGTATCATTTAATGAATTCATTCCGTTGACACATGAGCATGCTAGAAACAACTCTTATCATCTTAATGTTATTTATCATGAGAATAGGAGGCATGATAACCTTAAGGATAAATATATTCCTCCTCATGCTAGATTTGCCACACCTAAGGTTAGGAAGGTAAATAACAACTTAGGCAATAACACCAAGGATTTTAGATATATGCCTAAAAATAGAAATGCTCAAGGATTCAATGAAAAACCAAAATCTAGGGATTTATGGGGTGAAAATCAAGTCTTGAGGACAAGACTTGATAATTTAGAAAGGACCTTAACAAGAATGGAAAATATTCTTAGGGGTCAAAATGAGCATAACCTAGGAAAAGCTAGACAAGAGCCATCCAATGGCTATAGAGGTTTGGGATACAAACCTAAAGCCAAGAAGGATGTGACTTCCTTTCATAGGGCTCCATATAGTTATGGGACCAACCCTAGGTTTAGAGGTCAAGTTAAAGATACTAGGGAAGGAATCCCTAAGAGTATTTTTGGCAAGACAAATGTGACTAAGACTTCTAATGTAACGACCCAATTTTCCTTATTTCGAGTTCCAAATGTCCATAAAAATATTTCGAAATGCTTTTAAAATATTCTAGAGATTTTTAGAAATTTTTAGGGTATTTTTATGCAATTTTTGGAGTCCATTTGATATTTTTATCAAGAGGAAGAAGTTTTAAAAAAAATAATAATAAATGTGTTGAAGCTAGGTCTCAAACCCGAACCCGTGACCTCGGGTCAGACACGACCCAACCGGACGCAGCTCGACCAGCTGAGCCAGCGAGTTTTTGTTAATTATATATGGAGCAATATGTATATAAGTAGTAGTTAGGAATAAGAATAAATAGGAAGGAAAATAGTGGTAGCCGAGACTCGAATCCGCGAGCCCTGACTTAGTCAAAGCGCAGCCAACCAACCGGTCTACGAAAGCTTTGTTAATTATATAGGAGGTGGAATATATTTAAGCTATAGTTAGAGCGTTTTGAATAAAAGAGGAATAAAAGTGCGCGGCTGGGATTCGAACCCATGAGCTGGGCTTTAAGCAAAACCAGCCCAAACCAGCTGAGCTACAAGATTCTTATTAACCATATAAGGGAAGAATTAAGTTATAGCATAGTTTTGGATTTAACCCTAATACATTAAAGGGAATTAGGTTTTGATTTTTCTAAAAACCAAACTTTTTCTCCCGAATCTCCTCTCCTCTCACGCGCGGTGCGGCGATTTGCTCCTGCTCGGGCGACGGCGAAGAAAAGTCTGTGATTCAATTTTCGGCGCCGGCGAAGCTTCCTCCCGGCTAGTTTTCATCCGCGGGTGGTTGTCTCGACAGAGGAGAACTTGGGAGCACGAAGGGATCGTCGGGAAAAGTAGCTACCCGAACCCTAGAAGCTTCCTTTCCTTCTTTCCGGTTGTAAGTGCAAGAAACCCTAGGTAAGTACTACTCACCTGCAGTAGGAGTTGCTCCGAATCTTTGGATTTCGTTTCCTTGTTTTCGGATTTGTAGTTCCCCTTGATGTGAATCTGCCGTGAGTTCCCTTGTTGGATGAATTCGGCGGTGAACCTTGGATAAGTGGCTTTCCTTGTTTCCGAATCATGCTTTGAAAGTGATTGAATTTAGGGGTTTAGGATGACTGCCGTGGGTTTCAAAGAAGGTGTAATAAATTGTTTAGTGTGATTGAGCATGTAGAATTGTGTTAAGCCAAATCTATGCTTGTTAGGGATTCAGTTCTGTTTGAAATCTGAGATGAATGAATAAATTGTTTAGGGTTAACATGTGGTTTCGGTTTCTATTAGTTGATCATTCTATTGCAAATAGATGAACATATTTCTTTATTAGATAGAAGTTGGTAGCAGCAGTAGCTTTTCTTGTTGCTTTACTTCGTTGGAAAGGAGTCAACATGTGTAGATCTAGTGATGCATGCTTTGGTACACCACGTGTAGAAATTGTTAGCAGCAGTAGTTTTTATCGCCTTATGCTGTGAATATGTTGCAAGGGGTTTTAGTTCAGCAGGTTTTCTTTTTAGTTTGAAGCATGCGGTTAGTTTTTCGTGCTACTCAAAGGGCAAGAACAGCCCTTCATTTAGTTAGAATGGTTTAAGCATTTTATTGAGTATAAGTGCAGATTTTTAGTAGTTTTATGTGTAGATTTCTATTAGCCATATGTGCAGATTTTTATTAGTCTTGTATGCTGATTTTTGGGTTCTCTTGCTTCAAAATGTACATGAACAGATTTTAGCATTCTGTTGCCTGTTTTTACAGCATGTTAGTAAGTCCAAGTTAGCTTTCTTTTGCTCTATCTTACAGCATGTTTAGTAAGTCCAAGTTGGTTTATTTTGCCCTACTTTACATCAGGTTTAGTAAGTCCAAGTTGGTTTATCTTGCCCTACTTTACATCATGTTTAGAAAGTCCAAATTAGTTTCTTTTGCTCCATTTTGTAGCATGATTAGCAAGATCAAATTAGTTTTCTTTTTGCTCTACTTTGTAGCATGATTAGTGAGGTTAGATTAGTTTCCTTTTTGCTTTTATCACAACATGTTTTAAAAGTTCAAACTAGCTGTCTTTTGCTCTATTCTAGAGCATGATTAGTAAGTTCAGATGTGCTTTCTTTTCCTTTGTTTTACAGCATGTTTAGAAAGTTTAGATTTGCTTTTCTGTTGCTTTGTTTTATAACATGCTTATAGAGAGTTTAGATTTGCTTCTCTTGTATTGTTTTTATATAGCTTGCTTAGTTAATTGAAATCCTACACTTGTTAGGTATATCTAGAGGATTCCAATAAACTCTAATAAAGGATTATGAGAAAACTGAGTAAAAAGAAAAAAAGACCAAGGTCTAGTTAAAAAGAGATAACAAGTAAACTAAAGTAAGAGGCTAGTACCCGACTTCCGAGGTTGTCGTTAAACAAATCTAGGTGACCAATTCCGATGTCTTGGCCCTGGTAAGACCGAGGTCTTTATCCTCATAGGGCTGGAGGCTCGCTACCCCAGTCACTATTAGAGAGCGCGCAAAACAAAGATGGTACTAAGCCTGGGCCCAAAGAAGAAGAAAGAAAAGAAAAGTTAAGAAAAAAAAAAAAAAGAAAGAAGAAGAAAGTAAAAGATAGAAATTAAAAGATTAATTTCTATTACAAGGATATATAAGAAAATATAATAAGTTTTATGCTTAGAATAAATAAAAGTTAGTTTCTTTAATTCTAAGCTTACATTGTTCATTTCTTATTATCCGTTAGATAGTGAATGTTTAGTATTCAGCCATTTTCCAGATACCATGAGCACACGCAGATTTTTTAGCATTTCAGCCAGATATTGCATTACTTTTATGCACTTCGAGTTTTGTGAGATAGATTAGTACTTACTAAGCTTTCGCTTATAGATCTTTTTTTTCTTCCCTCCTACGATAAAGGAAAAGCTAAGATACGAAGGGAGGCGAGGGTAGTGGTGATGATGAATGTGTGTGGTGATTGGACTATCGAGAGTGCTAGCAAGCTTGCAAGACCTAATGATTAGAGTTTATGCTTTAGTTCTTTTCTTTAACACTATTATGAAGTTTATGTGATTGTGATTGAGTTTGATTCGTATTGTAGCTTATTTATGTCCTATTCTGGGAGTTGTGTTTAGTTCTTGTTGCTAGTCTAGTCTTTTGGTTATAGTATGAATTTATTACTGCGTGGTTGTGAATAAAATGTGTTCCAGCCGCATGTGGCTGCGTATATATCTTGTGTATTATAGATTTGGTCACCGGTACAGGGGAGACTCTGCCGAAATTTTTCGGTAGGAATTCCTCTGAACCGTGATAAATCTAAGTATTGCTGATAATAGCATCAGTGACACTAGATAGAGAGTTGTAGTTAGGTAACATTCGCCCTTAGAGAGTAGAAGTAAGAAGGGTGGGTTGTTACATCTAAGAAGTCCAACAAAGTTACAAAGAAGGTCACAAGGGAGGTCATCCCTAAAGTTGATCTAATAAAGGTGACTAAGGCTCCAAAAAGGCCTAATAAAGTCACAAATAAGGTTACAAAGGGAGTTAACCCTAGAAGTGACCTAGTGGAAGTGACCAAGGCTTCTAAGAAGCCAAGAAAGGTCCTTAGGAAGGTATCTAGGGAAGTCATCCCTAGTGAGTACCTAGAGCATCCAAGGAGCACCAATAGGTATTGGGTTCCTAGGAACATATTCTCTACACCCTAGATGGGTTTAGAGAGTGTCAACTCCAATTGGAAAGGTAGTTAACCCAACCTTGGGAAAGTTGACACTTGAGAGCATTTTCAAGGTGATTGTTAACCTTTGAAAATGAAAAGGATGATAAGTGTTACTCTTTGAAAGAGTAAAATGTGTCAAAATTTGAGGAGTTAAATCTAATTTAAATTGACACACTAGAGAGAAGCAAAAGTAATGCCAAATTTGGAATTCGACATTTTCTTATGGAATTAAGGGAAATGTAAACCTTAATCCAAATTGTCACTCTTGGAAAAGAGTAACATGTGGCAAATCTTAAGGAATTATGTTTGAATTAAATTGGCGCAATGTGGAAAAACATAAGAAATACCAAATTGGGATTTTGGTATCTTCTTAGAGTAATTAAAGAAAAAATCTAGGTCATAATGTAAAATGTTCACTCTTTGAAAGAGTGAAATGTGTCAAACTTTGAGGTTTTGAACTTAATTTAAATTGACATATTTAGAAAAGGATAAGAAATGCCAAGTTGGGGTTTTAATATTTTCTTAAAAGGTAAAAGGCAAATCTAAGTTTTAATTTGATTTCATTTACTCTTGGAAAAAGTAAAATGTGCCATACTTTGAGAAATTTGTTTAAGTTAAAATGGCACAAATTTAGAAAGGAAAAATAAATGTCAAAATTGGGTTTTGGCATTTTCATGGAAAATCATGGGCAATTTAGGGTTAAATTTTAAGTTAGCTAGGGTTAAGAATACTTAGATAGGTAATCTAGGTAAATTTTATTTATGCTAACTTGCCATGTTTTGTTTTCCTATCATATGTTATGACATCATATTTATATTTAGCATTCATATTTTATTATGAAAAATACAAAAATACCATGTCATGTCATACATACATCATGTAGCTATAGCTTGCTTTTCATTTTGAAAATTGCTTATTTTGATGTATGCCATGTAAACATCATGCATTACTTTAATTCCCTTGTTATTTAAGGACAAATGGCATCTATTATAAATGGTAAATATCCCAACAAGAGGGATTATATCAAGTGGCATCCTAGATGGATGATCATGATTTTTACAATGCCTAGATAGAGATGCATGATCCCTTAGTTTAGGGCAAGACCAAATATACATCTCACAAAGAACTATAAGGTGACTTGTATGTGTTTTAATACACGTTAGATACAAGTGAGATGTTAAGATGGTGAACTAAACTCAAGATGTTGATCTAGTGCATCTTGTTGAGTTTTAGGTTCATCAAAACACATAGTTATGTGTCTTCCAATCATTGGGAAAGCTAATGTACAAGTCATGTCCATTGAGCCCAAAGAACGTGGTTGGATATTGGTTTTGAAAAAGATTTCAAAATACTTTTGAAAAACCTTGGTGAAGACTATCTTTTGATAGTAATCATCATTGGAAAGTTAGATACAAATTAGGAGAAAACATTAAAGTTTTCAAGAGTTTTCAAATTTGTGTCAATCTTTGAAAATAGGAAGTATTTTCATAGAAAACTATTTTTTCCTGATAAAGTATACCCTAAATAATGTTTACATGAGTTTTCATGATGAAAACAAGTATGGATTGGTTAAGAAAAACCAAAGTGAAGTTTCGGTTGAGGTTTAGTTTCATTATTGAATTTTGAACCTCAAAACTTCGAGTTTTGGTTTTCCTAATTATTTAGGAACCCCAAGTCATTGTTGGTGCAATGATGAAAATTTGACCATATTTTTAGGGGGAGTTACGCTTTAGAAACATAAAAATCTTTTCTAAGACCAAAAGGAGGTCAAGTGTTAAGGTAGCACATGACATTGGTATGAGAGGTGTTACCAAGGACAAGGGAAAGTCATCCAAAGCCAATAAGAAGGAATATGCTAGGGTAGCATATAATTATAGCAAGGATAAGGTGTCCAAGATTAAGGACAAGATGAAATTCCCAAAGACAAGGTGTCTAAGGTTAAAAGGTGAGTCTTGTAGGCCAAGTGTCACCTGAGATGCACCAAAATGGCCTAGTCATAGTAAATGAGTCACCTAGGGAGGTGGATAAGATTAAGAGCTCAAGGGGGAGCTCAAAGAGTCTTTGGGACATATGGTAAATGATTTTAAGTGAACCAAGATGTGCCAAAGGGATTAGAGATAGATTTGAGTCTCTACTATACTTGGTTGGCACAATTGGGTTAAGTTTTATGAATGGAAATATGAATTGGGTTCATATTGCATGAAAATTGGTTTTTGATGTATAGATGCCATATAAACTAATGCTAGTGATGCATTATGGTTTAGTATGGGCAAATACATCAAGAGGAAGCCAAAACTAGGACTTTAGGTCAAGGTTCAATTGAACTTTTTAGCTAGTTTTGTGTTTTGTGTCAATCTTGGGATTGGTGATAGATATATTTTTATATATATTTTTCCCAAGTAGATATTGATATAATAGACCTCTCCACAAAATTTGGGGATTTTCGAGGTCTGGAATTTCTGGCGCATTTCAAGTTGGCCGTAAAGGCTGATTTTTCATGAATAGTGTCCCGATCGGCATGCTACTTACCGACCGGTAACACTGCTCACGGTACGTAATGTCTCTGTAAGCGTTTCATAGGGCGGCCATCGGTACTTTCGATCGATACTCTTGAAAATATTTTCAAGCATTAGAAAATGACCAAAGAGTGGTGAACATGTATGTAATCTTATGGGGATTAATACATGATGTTTATAGTCATTAGAGGTCAAAGAGTCCAATAATTGGGATATTGTTGGATTTTTTATGTATGGCAAAGGGGAGAAGTTTAGGTTTAAGTGGAAACATACCTTTGCAAGAAATCCTAGCTCAAGGGGAGCTTAGGTGAAGGGGAGCGATTGCTCATTTATTAGCAAAAGGAGAAGTTTACCTTTGCAAGAAATCCTAACTCAAGGGGAGCTTAGTGAAGGGGAGCCTAGAATTAGGTTCCATGATTTATGCATGTAGATTGCATGTTTATTTGCATTATTATTGATATATTGTTTCTAATTTAACTGCCAAACATCAAAAGGGGAGATTGTTGGAGCAATCTAGTGATCCTAGGTTTTGATGTTTGGGCAAAGGTTTAGTTAGGTTTATTGTTGTATTTGATATGCATTGTGAGTGTGCAGGATACAGGTACAACAAAGTCCAAGTGTGATCTTCGCAAAGGAGGAAAGTCCAAGGATGAGTCTTGGCGGTGTAAGTCCAAGCATGTAGTCTTGGCAACGTAAGTCCAAGTGTAACTTGGCAATGGATGAAGTCCCGGAGGCGCCACCTCTTGCAAAGGAAGACCCGATAATGACAAGGTCCGGGGCTCAAAAGGCAAGACGTGAAGGATGGGAGGCATCCGAGGGGCCGGGTCAATGGAGGAGGCTAGAAGGCTAGGTCTGGTCAGGGAAGGGACGAGTCTTGAGATTGTACTCGAGTAAAATACTAGAATTAGGGTTTACCGAGCGCATCAGAAGCGTCAGCCACCGTAGCGCATCAGTAAGGCGTCCTAGCGATCAGAGACCACCGTAGTAGTCGATCATACGTTTTAGCAGTCGATCGCGTGCGATCGGCCAATGACGGCCGATCGGCAACAGTAATGTGTGAAATCGAGCCGCTAGTATAACGCGAATTTCCACAGAGGGCGATCCGCATGTTTTAGCAATGACGGTAGGCGGGGTTTCTGTTGATCCCAAGGTTGTTTGTGTGATCAACAAGTTGTTAGGTTCTTGGTTTCAACCTTGTGTCTAAGTGTCAGGAGCTTAGAACACAAGTAGTCGAGGCAGCACGCAAGACGCAGAATTTTGACGGTGCGTCCAGGGACGGCCCATGGAAGAGTACACCGCTTGACGAGAAGGAAGCCGGAGCGAAGATTGCTCTGGGAGCAAGAGACGCAGCTTAGCGAGAAGGTCGGACCGAGGGACGAAGGATCGGATGAGTCGTTGGCATGACGAGAATGAAACACGCAGAATTCCGAGGGACGAGAAGCCGGAGGAAGCACGCCGAGAAGCCGGAAGTTGGGTCGGGTGAGCCCTTTTCCCAAGGCAGAGATCACCCAAACGAGCGGATCCGGAGCGGAAGAACCGGACCGAGGCAGGACTGAACCAGAGAAGCGGTCCCGGATAAAAAGGTCAACTGTGTTGACTTTCGGGGTCCGGGGCGCCCGGAACACATCCGGGCGCCCGGAACAGTAATTTTGACCAGATCGAGAATTATCTCGATCTAAACGTTGGGGGATAAATTTTATCCCCCCAGGGCGCCCGGAACCCTTCCAAGCGCCCCGACCAAGGCTATAAATATAGCGTTGGTCCAGAAGCTTTCAATCAACTCAGTAATTTACATTCCAAACACTTGTGCGCTTTTGTTCTAGTTTAGCTTCTGTCTTTTGTGCTTTCACTGCTGTAAGAGGTTTCTCTGCCTTCCGGAAAAGGGCTCACCCGAACCCAACTTCCGGTCTTCTCGAGCGTGCTTCCCTCCTGCTTCTCGTCCCTCGGAATTACCGCGTGTTTCCTTCTCGTCCGACAGATCATCCATCCGGGCCTTCGTCCCTCTTCGACCTTCTCGCTAGTGCTCTCTCTTGCTCTCCCGAGCAATCTTCCGCCCCGCCTGTCTCTCGGAACCACCGCGCGCTCTCTCGTCCCGCTGTACTCTTCCGATGTTCGTCCCTCGGACGACACAGGCCGTCCTTCTCGCTAGCTCGTCTTCCGCCGACCACCGTGTTCCTAAGCTCCCGCACACTTGCACACAAGGTTAGAAATCAACAGACCTAACTTAACTTGTTGATCACACCAAAACAACTTGGGGATCCAACACTCCCCTTTTTGGTGTGATCAACCCAAGTTAAGCTAGGGTCAAAACAGACATAAAATAACTTTAACTAAATTTGCAATTGAGTACAAAAAATAGAATAAGTTAAATTAAATTATTTTGGATCTACCTCCCCTTAGACTTATACTAATCCTTCTCCCCGTTTGATCACACAAAAAATAGGGTTTAAAAAATCTAAGGGCTTAAAGACTTAGAAAATAATAAAAAAAAAAAATTAAGTCTTTGAAAAAAAATGAGAATTTTCTAAGAAACTGAAGCAGAAATTTTTAGTTTCACGAAAAAGATTTTTAACTTGGGAAAAGTGATTTTGAGAATTTTTCTAAGTTGTTAAAAAAATTCTTAAGTAAGAAAAATTTTGAAAAAAAATTTCTAAGTTTTTTTTAAAAAAAAAAATTAAGTAAAAAGAATTTTGAAAAAATTTCTAAGTTTTTTTTTTAAATGTTTGAATAACTTTTTAAAACATTATTTAAATTCAACCTTAATGCTTTTTATCAGAAAGTTAATTAAACATTTATTTCGATATTTTGGCTTTCAGGTCGTGGCGAGGCACTAGGTCTTCTTGGTTATTGGAGCAACAACCACTTTCTTAGACAAAGCCTCATAAAGAAATTCACTGTTTAATTTTCTCGCTGAAAGCGCTAATTTCGATTTAGGATTTAGGCTAAGCAAGATTTAGGAACCCAATAAAGGTTCCAGCCTACTGGGTTAACCAAATGTTTCTTAGGGACATATTTTTTTGAAATGTTCCTAATTTGTCCAGGATGATATTTAAAGAACCAATTTAAATTATTAGATCTTCTAAAATTGGTTTTAGATGGACATGTATGGATTATTAAGTCTTCTACTTGAATTTTCAAATTTTGAATTTCTAACTTTAATTTTTCATTTTCTAGTTTTGATTTATCTAATTCTTCTAAGGGACACGACTTAGCTAGAATTACTTTTAAATTTTTATTTTCACTTTCTAATTTGCAGCAATCTTTTGTTAAAAGTTTAACGAATTTAAACATTTTATCGGGAGGAAGAGATGGTACCTGACTGACCTTGTCTATCTTTTTGGTTTCTCCCCGAGCCGCTGCTTTCTTCCGACGTGTCTCCCCTTATCGATGCTCTCGATGCTCATTTCGAAGAGCTTGAATCGCAGTCATCTCTTGATGACTCGCCATAAGTGCGAGTCCGGAGAATGCTTCGACGTATCGTCCCACGTCGCCTTCAGGGCCTTTTGTTTTTGGATAGACTTCTTACCCTTTTCCTTGTCTTTGTTCTTCAGCTTGGGGCAGTTGTCCTTGACATGCCTTTCTTCGTCGCAATGGTAGCAGCGGATCGTTCTTTTCTTTCTACCCTGTGGATGGTTAGTTTTTCTAGAATTGTATAACTTTTTAAATCGTCTTACCATTATTACCATTTCCTCGTCGTCGAGAGAAGATTCCGATTCAGGTTCGTCTCTCGAAGCTTTGAGGGCGACGTTGTTCTTTGGCTCCCTCAATCCTGCACATCTTGACTCATGCACTTCAAATGTTGAAAAAAATTCTTCTAATGAAATTTTTTCTAAGTCCTTCGAAATGTAAAAGGCATCTACTAATGATGTCCATTTTGAATTTCTAGGGAAGGAATTTAAAGCGTACCTGAGCGAATCTCGGTTACTTACCTTTTCTCTGAGATTCGTGAGTCCGGTGATGATTTCTTTTATTCTGGAGTGCAAATGTGCGACTATCTCACCTTCTTCAAGACGGAGGTTGGTGAGCTGGTTCCGGAGTAAGTCCCGTCTCGCAAGCTTGGCTTCGGATGTTCCTTCGTGTAGTTCAAGGAACTTCTCCCAAAGCTCCTTTGCCGAGTTGTAGGTGCCGACACGGTTGACTTCTTGTGGCGGAAGTACGCTTAGCAGATGGAATTCTGCTTTCTTGTTTGCCACGTACTCGGTCTGCTCTTTCTTTGTCCATTGACTTTTTGTTTTTCCCTTGGGAGCTTCAAAACCGAGTTCCATTGTTAGTATTACATCAAAATCGGTACCAAAAAATACCTCCATGTGCTTCTTCCAGCTTGCAAAGTCCCCCTCGAATTTTGGCGGGTGGATGTTAGATCCGGCCATCTCGTTACTTCGTTCGCCGGTTAGTCCTCCTGAAGCGTCTCGGCTCTGATACCACTTGTTGGATCAAAAAGAATTTTGATATCTCCACAATGACATGATATTATCCACTTTGGGCCTAAACCCTCATGATTTTGTTCTTGGGCTCTCCCCAAAAGGTCTCATGCCAATAGAGATATCTTTTCTCTTATAAACTCATGATCTTTCTCATGTGTTTCCAATATGGGACTATGTTTGCAACCTTGCAACCCCAACATTTTCAACCCGCGAGCTATAAAACCAAAGCTTGGGAGCTTGGTTTGATTTGACGAAATTAGACTTGGTTAAGGTCTAATTAGTAGTCTACAAGTGCTCAAGAGTTTTCCTTGTGTCCAAGAGGTCTTGGTGAGTTTGTGGTGAGGTTTCTCCACCCACAAGGAGTTTGAGCTAGCCGGAGGTCTTCCGGGGAGTAATCCACCGACGGATAGGGATTGTCCACCATACGGACACGCCGTGGAGTAGGAGCTTTATCTCCGAACCACGTAAATGATCGTGTAGCTTGGTTTGCATTCTTTCTTGTCTTGTATTTTGTTTAGCTTGTTTATTTTTGTATTATTCCGCTGCGCAAGCTAACAACGTAGGAAGCGAACGATTTGGGTGAGCCGCTATTCACCCCCCTCTAGCGGGCACATCGGTCCTAACAGAAAACACTTACCCATGCTGCTCGGAAGCTTCGTTCGGATCGGGCTCAATCCGAATATGTACAGAACACCCTCGCAAAGCAGTTTGTGGATGTTGAATCTCTGCCCGGCCAGCAAATTGGTCGCGTGGAGGTAATCTGGCTGGCTCTTGTATTTACCAAGGTCCGGCGGGGGTCGGCACGGTGGTCTGCCATTTAGTTCGGAAAGGTGGCCGCTCGGGAAAACGAAGGTAAAAGTAGTTTTCCTTCCAATGTTTGTTCGAGGTCGGTATTTTGTCGAAGAAAACAAGACCGATCCACGACTGGAAGAGGAAGGTGCCCCACTCGGACTGTTTGGGATAGTAGAAATAGTGGAAAGTCTTGGGGACTAAGGGGATGTTGTGTGGCCTAAAGAGGACAACTACTCCGCACAACAACCAGAAGGAGTTTGGGACGAGTTAGATGAGCGGGAGGTGGAAGTAGTTGCACACTTCAAGGATGAACGGATGAACAGGAAAACATAGACCGGCTATAAATTGGTCTCGGAAAAAGTAAATAGTGCCGATCGGAGGGTCGTGGGGCCGATCGGATGAGATAGCTAGTATTAGTTCATGGTCAGAAGGAAGTTCGAAGGTTCGGACGAGGCTCAGTGCATCCCTCTCGTCGAACCGGCTCTCCGTGGTGGTATACGAGAGGTCGGGGGCGAGGTCGGACTGGCGAGAGGAACTGGTCATTACCAGGGCAAGGGTCGAAGCAAAAGAAGGCAAGGGTTGACAAGAAGAATGGTTGGAACAGTGTCAAAGGGGGGCACGAATACGGCGAGAATGCAAAGAAAAACGCAAAAGAACTGAAAGGAGAAGGACAAAGGGGCCTTACAGAGAATATGACCGAAGGAGGAGGCGAGGGATCGTCGGAACGCAGAGAAACGAGTTCGCCGGAACACTGAACGAGATGGAGTAGAAGCCTTCGGATACACACGCGCAATAACACGAAGCGGCTAGGGAAGAAAAGACGTCCTTATAAACGTTGGGCGCGATCGACCGGAGCCGTCCGATCCAGGTCACGGGATCCGAGGAGCAGATCTGACCACCGAATTTGAAAGGCCAAAGGTCACATCAATCCTGACAGCTCGAGCGAGCGGTGACGGCTGCGCGACCACGTGGCGCCCGCTCACGGGTCGCATTTAATGAGCACCATTATGCAGACGTGATCGCGTGTTCAACCTTAATGGCGGTGATTTGCACGAATTCCGAGGAGATTCTAGGGATATCAGCGTTGACCAATGTCGGAGTGGCGGGACAACCGCTGGCAAACAAAACTTTCCAAGTGCCAGCCTGTGTCGCGCCGATCGGCATCACCCGCTTGCGCAGTCCCCGATCGGATAGACACTAACATCGGTAGCCGAGCGGCAAGCGTGTCACCAAGCCAATGGTCCAGTCAGTCGGACTTGTTGCCTCCTTCGACTAGATTTGGAGGGAAGACACGTGATCCAGTGGTAAGGATCGGGGGCCCACATAGGAAGGGGTCAACGACATGGGAGAGTCAAAGCTTCGGCTGAGGGGGGAGGAAGTCACCTGGCCGACCGACCAGAGTAGATTCCGTGCCGGCACGAAGATAGCTCGACCTCGGGTCGAGCTTCCGACGCTCACAAGCTCCCTTATAGAGGAACTGCTATGCCGAGTGGCCAATCTGCTCAGCCAAATTGGAGAACAACTGGCTTGTACCCCGTCCGAGTATGTGACCGAGCGGCCTCCTCGCCCGGTCCGAGGTGCATGTATACCCGAGCGCCCTGGAGGCCGAGCGACCAACCCGTCCGGCCCAATTAGAGACAAAAGGCTTAGAAGAGGACAAAAGGGGCAGCTAGTGATATCATTCTCGAGACACCCGCCGCCGACAAACAGCATGGTCGACGACCGGGCCGTACCAAGGATCGTACGGGGGAAGTTTCCTCTGTCGTGGTAGAGATATGCTCGGACAGTTGCGGTATGACGTCAGACACGCTTTTCTAACACAACCATTCTGAGGTATGCTTTAAGGAGCGTGCACACCTCGGGAAGTGTGCACGCGCCTCTACGAGGTCCTATATAAGGACCTCCCGACTTCGACGGAGGTATGATTTTTCTCCTCTTCTACTGTAGCCACAGTCTCTCTATTCTGCCTCTATTTCTTCTTGCCATCGTCTGACTTGAGCGTCGGAGGGTCGTCGCCGGGAACCCCTTCCCGGCCCTGCTTTATTGCAGGTTCATCGGAGGTTTACGTCACTGCGGAGATCACCCGGGGGCAGCAGAGAGCGCCACGTTCCCAGTTTTCATCGACTCAGCGCACGGACAGGATCACTACGTTTGGTAATATAATATATGTAATTTTTTATTACAAGGGTTATTACATTTTTTATATTTAGTATCCATTATTTTTTATAAGGAATGTAATTCGTATTATTATAAAATGATAAAATTATCCTGCGACTTCTATCGACAGTCGCCGCACCTCTATCGGAGCTTGCGGGCGTCGGTCACTGGTGGCGGCGGCGGCCGGCGACGGCGAGCGAAGGCCGACGACGACAGGTGGCGGTTGGATGTCGGTGGGCTGCGGCGGCTGCCGGTGACGATGATTGGCGGCTGACGACGACGGTTGGTGGTAGCGGCCGATGACGGTGGACGACGAAGTGGCGGCGACAGTCGGTGGCGGCGGCGGCAGCGACGGTCGGCGGCGGCGGTGACGGTCGGCGGCGGCCGGAGTCGACGGTTGGCAGCAATGGTCGGTGGCAGCGGCCGGCGACGGCGATGGGCAGTCGACCGACGACGGGTGATCGACGGGCGATAATTGACTAGAGATATATTTGATATTCAAATTTTAATTAAACAATGAGCTCAGAATTTCTGTCCATTATTTTTTTTATAAATATATAATTTTTAAATAATTTTAATAATAATAATATTGTGAACCGTCTTCCTCTGCCATGAATCTTGAATCGAATCATGAGTCAATGATTTCAGATCGTGAAACGTAATCAATTTAGAGTCAATTTAGAGTCGACATTTTCAGAATAGTCAAATTCAATACAAACTCTGAGAGGATAGACAGACTTTCTGCCCTTTTTTTATAATTTATAATTTATAATTTTAAATATTTTTTAAAATAATAATAATAATAATAATAATAATAATAATAGGAAACCGTGAATCGACAGTTTTGAATAGTGAACTATAATCGGTTAAGGGTCGACATTTCAAAATCTCGCGAATAGATAATTCAGAACCGTAGAATCGAGGATTCTAAGCCATGGACGGTCAAGAGGACGTGGAGATATCTAATTTTGATATTGAGATAGACATATACACATCCCAACTGCCATCAGCTTTCTATCTTTCCTTTCACTGAAAAGGATCGAGTACCAAGTGACCAGGTTCAAGGAGCTGGCTGTCACCTCAAAACCAAGAACATGTGTTTCTTGATGAAATAATTAGCCCATTGGCTTGTTGTTCTCAGAGCCAAGCAAGCCCTGCCTTGTGCTGATCAGATCAATCATATGCATCCACTCCCATGCATCTCCTCGCAGGGCAAGAACCAAGAAGAATCAGTACGCAACGCGGCGGCCATAATTCTCCTCAATTATTGGACAGGCCATCGTCTCCTCCTCCTCCTCCTCCTCCTCCTCTCAAGGAAACCGAGTCCCACCTCATCCAAATCCACACTCATTCCCTCGTACGCAACGACCCTGAAATCATTCCCTGTGTAAACATGACACGAGCTTTCTTGTCGCTGCGGTCTTCTCCAGTTCCCTAGCTCCAGAAGCATTCATCAAATCCCTTATCTGCGATTGCGACGCCTCCACACGCTTCCTGCCCATCATCATACCTCTCTGCCTTTATATATATCTCGAGAATTCAATTCACTCAGCTGTAGATACCCTGCTCCTTTGGTTGATTTGCAGTAGCTTTCGAGAAATGGAGCTGAGAGAGATCGGGTTCACTCTGCCGCCGGGGTTCAGGTTCCACCCGAACGACCACGAGCTGGTGTGCCACTACCTCTCCAGGAAGGTCAGCGACCAGGAAAGGACCATGGTGGAGGTCGACCTGCACGTTCAAGAACCGTGGGAGCTCCCAGGTCAGCCGATCAAAATCGCGCCTTTTTCGTTTTTCTTCGTTATTGTCCACTGACGAGCTTGTGCAGATGCGGCTAAGTTGGGCGCCGACGAGTGGTACTTCTTCAGCTTCCGCGACCGCAAGTACGCGACCGGATCGCGAACGAACCGCGCGACCAAGTCGGGCTACTGGAAAGCCACCGGGAAGGACCGAGCGGTCAGCGACCCGTCGACGGGCGCCGCGGTGGGGATGCGGAAGACGCTGGTGTTCTACAGAGGAAGAGCCCCCAACGGGGCGAAGACGAATTGGGTGATGCATGAGTTCAGACTGGAGACGCCTCGATCTGCACCAAAGGTACGCTGCATTACGCCAGTGGAAACATGTGCTTGCGATCGGTTGCTGAACGATCAGTTCATCTTGTGGCAGGAGGACTGGGTCCTGTGCAGAGTTTTCGAGAAGAGGAAAGGGGAAAGAGATCAAGGAGGGGAGTCGGCCACGGAGGGGACGCCGACGAGCTCGAGGTGGGGGGAGGAGGAGTGGCTTGGATTGCTGTTGGAGTGGGGGACGATGGAGAACGGAGCTCGAGCTGGGGAAGGAGGAATTCTGACTGTGTAACGGAAGCACGAACTGTAGATTTGGTGTAATAATTGTTAGCGCATAGGTTTGGTTTAATTCATGATTATCTGCCTTTTTTTATTAAGAATTCTTATTTAATTTAGTATTTTTATTTAATATTTAAATTGAAATAAAATGAATAAATTGAAATACACATCGTCGTTTTGGTTCGGGGAGGTTTAGGTTTTTAGGAGCGATCGATCTCGTAGATCCGTCGATCGAATCATTCTCTGCCGGCGATTCCTCCTCCTTGCCTGGCTGCCCGACCACCTGCGGCGAAGTCCGCATTCTCTACTCCTTCGGCGTCGGCCCCAATTGCTAGGGCGGATTCCGCCGACGAAGGCGACGGCTTCGTCGCCTACAAGCCTTTCCTCGCAGCTGCCGAGGTAATCGACGTAACCCTAGCTTCCAGCTAGGCACGCATCTGCAACCAACAGATGCCGGAAACCGCCTCACCAACATCGGGCGCGACGCCTTCGCCTACATGGAGGGCCTCAAGGAGCGGCGGTGGATACCAGACCGCCCTCGTCGACGAGTGATTCGAGTTCAGCGCCTCCTGCGTTACTTCAAACGATCACATTCGAACTCCGGGCGTGCGTGCTCAGCTCATGCTGGGCTGGTCGATCGGAGGAGTGTGTGGACTCCATCAGTGACCCAGGTTGCCTCTGCAACTTCTCCACTGATTGTCAGGGGAGCTCCTACTTCAGTCATGGATGCCAAGGTCTATATTGTTTGATTTGTCTCTCATAACTTGAGGTATTTGTCAAAATTCTAAACTTGACCTTGATGAGTGCAGAGACAAAGAGGATTATCCATGCTTTGGAGTATGTACAAACAAATCAGGGGGATACAGCTGTGTTTGCTCACCAGGGAAGCAGGGAGATCCTTTCACTGACGGGGCTTGCTATCGCGAGAGCCTTTCCTTGGCAATGAAGTTGCTTATTGGTAATTTCTTCCCTTTAATTTGAGGTTAGATGCTTGTTATAGCTCGAATGACAATGTGTAGATTAAGATGACTAAACATAGAATTCGTTTAGACTGCATTATGTCGTCGTCATCAAGCTGTGTGTGCCTAATTCTACATTATTTCTCCATTGACCTTTACACGAAAGGATATATCAGTGGTAGAGATTTGTTCATAGGTTCAAACTATTTCAATGTTGATTATCTAGGTCTAATGCAACTGTTATTATTTTAGCTGGGCACCCACTTTGCAGTTATCTTTATATTACATTAAATATGCACAAAATAGATCAAAGTAGTTAACATGTGGATACAACACCAAGATTTATGCGGAATTTCTTAGGGATGGTACAGATGAGGGAGGCAAGCATTATAACAAAGGGTTCATAGATGAAGAGAGTACAAAAAAATTCAACCAACTTAAAATACCTGATGAGTTCTATCTATCTGATTCTGGTTTTTCTTCTGGATTACATTTTCTGATATGCATAGATTCACGTCTTTCTCCAATAGAACAGCTGCCGCCTACATCGTCAAACTTCTCTATTAGCACGGATGCATGTGTTAAAGTCTCAACACAATATATGTGCAAATATTATTACTTTATAACTGAACTCTAATAAGGTATGCAGAAGCTATGGAGCCAAAGGACTGCAATCTTCACTTCTAGAAATATCTCATGTATTTGGGGGTTTGGGGCCTTATGCAGTGCACAATGAGACATCAAAATTGTTCTTTGAATTTAACTGACCTTGACTTTAGAATTCTTAGATCGACCTTTTCAGTTGCTCTCTCAATATTTTAAATAGTTCTGTTGTCACCTTAGCTTTATACATCTTTCTGACCTAACCTTCAACATAGCCAACATGGCTATCCGCTTTACTAATTTAACCTTTTATTTTGTCAACTCTAGTTGTCCTGGGTGGTAGCTTGTCAACTCAAACTCACTTGATTTGCAATTCTGCTGACTCGACATTATATGATTCGCAGATCACAGGTTAGCATTCCGACACGTTATTCTGTCATTACTCTTTGGCTAGTCGGATTTTTCCATCAAGCATCATGTCACTCAAAGAACTCATCGTTTTTTAGAAGGATACCTCAACACCCTCAAATTTCATTATAAATTCCAATAACTTGGATTCATTGCTGTTTTAACTTAAATTTATATTGCCAATAAAAGCGAAAACAAAAATGCAAGGAAAGGTTACTTAAGACATTTTCATTTTGTTATATTTTCACCATGAAGTCGGTTGACTGCAACCCTTACAGTAGCTTTGCACCATATTTGTGCCACTTGAATGTCAATTGTGTATAGTTGTCTTGCTAGACGATGTTATATTAGGATTAGATGCTCAAACTAGAAATTTATATATAGAAGTAATTTCATTTTTATGTGGTTGCAATTATCATATCTAGTAATGTTTCATCTGGCAAATTGTTTTATGTGCAGTTGTTGATTGTTCCCACCCCCCTAAAGGTATGAAAAAGATTCAAACCTGCTTAATATGATCACCATTAGGCTGCCAGAGTCAAATTATGAGCTGCAAAGCGTATCAAATCAAGAAGCAATTAACCTATTGACGTGATAAAAGAAGATTAGCACTAGAACTTGAGGTGTTTGCATCTGTCATTGGCTTTAACAAATTCTTGTTATTCTCTTTTTGTAGGAGTCAGCTTTTGCCTTGTCCTACTGTTTGGTTTTATTATTAACATCATGCATGAAAGAGGAAAAAATCCAAAGAATCAAAGACGTATTTTTCAAGCAAAATGGCGGACACTTGCTTACTTGAAGAAATGAAATTGCAACAAGGTATTGGTTAGAAATTTTTACTAGAGAAGAACTAGGTCAAGCAACAAACAAGTTCAACAAGAATCACATTATTGAGGCTGGCGGCCATTGAACGGTATACAAAGGAATCCTGAACGATAATTGGACTGCTGAAATAAAGAGACCTATGATCATAGTAAAGCTTTTGGACTGTTGCCTGGAAGTGGAACACCAATGCTGGTCTTAGAGTTCATCCCCAGTGGAACCTTATTTCAGTTTATTCATGAAAGTAGCAGAAATCAACCACTTCACTAGAAACTTGTCTAAAGATTGCACTGGAGTCTGCAGAAGCACTTGCCTAATTGCAATTGTTCGCTCTCGGATAATTCATGGTGATGTGAAATTTTCTAACAAAGTACTGACGAATGAGACTCAGTTTGCCACATTGGTAGAAGGGATTTTTGGCTTCTTAGACCCTGAATAGCTATGAACATGTCAATTAACTGACAAGGATGATGTTTATAGTTCTGGGTGGTTCTTCTGGAAGGGAAGAAAGTGATCTATCTTGAAGAGTCTGGAGCAGAGAGAAGTCTTTCTTTGAGCTTCATAGTGGCAATGAAGGAGGGTAGAGTTGCTGAGTTTTTCGCTCATCAAGTCAGAAAAGATGCAGAAGCACAACTTCAAGAGTTTGCCAAGTTAGTCGTGTGCAGTATCTCTTAGTGTTCTTAGGAGAAGAAAGGCTTACGACAAAAGAGGTGGCAGAAGAGCTTTCAAAATTTAGAAAATCGAATCAGAAATCCAAGGCACAGCAAATCATGGTCAAGACTCAGACTCAAATGCATCCATGGCTACCTATGAATTGTATGACAAACAATTGTGGAGACGCCGACAGAATAGTATAAATCCTCATTCTGGTCCAGTCCTCACGATGATCAAATTTAGAAGTTTTCCATCAAAAACCAATGAAAGAAATAACAATATTGGAGGGCCATTAGAAGGATTTCCATACATGGGTTTATAAATTGTGTCATTGAACACGAAACAGTGGGTCTTTAGCTTACAAACTAACATACTGCAGCCTCATGCTGCTGTAGCAACATCGTCTGCTTCCTCACATCATGAGGTCAAACAGGGGAAGAATCCGGTTCAAACAATGGCGGGCAGCATCTTCTGAACATTCCACAGCAGCAGAGACACCACAAGCTGCATATTTGGCAGAAGATCAAATCAAATTTTACATGGCACAGGCCCAAGGCTGCACCTCAAAGGACACACTCACCATGAATCCAGTAAGCCATGGGGGGACGGTGCAGGTGCCGGAGGAAGCAGTGGCACCTCAGGATGAGAAAATGGTGGTGGTGGTGGGGGAGAATCCATTGCCACACACGGGAAATCACCAACTAACCTAACCCTCCGTAGTGTGTAATATGGCACTCCAGCTAACAGTCAGATCAGTGCTCCAAGAACGAGAGGCAAACAAACAGTCAGCTGTGAGACTAAAGAAAACGGTTTAATGTGCCAGTCTATGATGCTTCAATGATTGATAGATAGAGTTGATTTTAGAAATTCAGCTGAAAGACATTATGTTTTGAGGAAAATATCGTGGTATGGAATCATTTTAGTTTTTTTTGCGTGCTTTTTAAATATATTTGTATTTTTTTTTCAAGTTTCAATACTTTTTCAAAGCAGTTGAAGGAATTCAAAGACGAAGAAGCCGAAGGGAAAGGTAGGGCATAAAAGTTGTTAACGATTTTAAACTTCTTTTGATTCGAGGATACAAAAAAAAAAATTGGACATAAATTAATATTGGACAAACAATTTACAGAGATTTTAAAATATTAGTCAAATTTAAATACATAAAATTAAATTTAACTTTTTTATTAAAATAACTTGAGTTAATAATCTCACGTTGTCAGGAGGGATTAGTTTTTGTCAAGTATTGAGTGCAGACTGGTCGAGTAGATAGAGAAGTCGAGCGGAGCGAGCGAACGAGCAGTATTGTTGCTCGAACTGTGTAGCAAATCAGGTAGAGTTGATTGAGTGGTAGATTAGCCGAGCAGGTAGAGCGATCGAACAGAGAGTCCGATGAGGTAGGGCGGTCAATCGGGTAAAGTAGAGCAGTTGACTGGGTGGTTCAGCCGAGCGGGCTAAGAAGCTGAGTAGTCCGAGAGGCCAGCGAATGTGCGGTCGAGTTGCCGAGTGAGTGAGCGATCGAGTGAGTATTCGACTGACCGGGCTAAAAACTGAGCGGTTGGGCGAGCGTGCAGTTGGACGAGTGAAGCAGGCAAGTGGCTGGTCAGGCAGAGCAGCAGAGCGACCGAACGAGTGAATGGTTGGACGGGCGTGCAACCGAGCGAAGGAAGAGGCCAAGCGAATGAGCGAATAGGCGGCCAGGCGGGTGGAGAAGTCTAGCAGCCGAGCAGGCGAATGAGTGAGCAAGCGGTCGGTCGAACAGAGAGGTCGAGCGAGCGAATAAACCGAGGTTGCGATGGTCGTAATTTTCTTGAAACAGATTCGCCCCACCTCCGATTGTGCTTCGAGATTTCTCGAGTCGTCTATTTCCCAAGATACAACGGTTAACCGCGATTCCCTCCAAGCACTGGTGGTCACAACGAACTGAGTGGTACCCGACTGTTATCATCGGTACTCCGTCGAGCAAGAGTTGCACGATAGAGGAGGAGAGAAACGGAGGTGGAGAGCTACTGCTTTTTTTATTATCTTGCTTAAGATTATGGCCTCTCTTTACAGAGAAGCATCATCCCTTACCAGCATTGAATGACGAGCAATGATCATTCAATACCCAAGGATTAATGATAGCTTGCGACCATTACTATCCAAGAGGTTACGAAAACAATGGTTAATGCTTCTGTTACATTCTTGAGCAGCAAAAAGAATTCACGTGGTAAAATGTTGGTTGTTCCACATGGGTAAATTTTGCACCGACTGGTCCGGCATTCGGTGCAAGCAGGTAGTGTTCACACACGAGTCAACATTGTTCAGTGTAATTCGGGCCCTCGATTTGCACTCCCCTGTGCACCAAAGCGTGAGAAAGAGCCTCTACCCGTGCATTTATTCACATCATCAATGTATGTGAATCAATATAAATAAATTAATATGTCTTAAACTCCCAATGTGGGACTAAAGTCCATTCACAATTGAAAGCTTCTTTCCTCTTCCTCATTTTCTTCATTCACATTTATCAATCCCCCACATGAATGGAGATAGGGTATGTAATATCATTCAGTAGTTGAGTCCAGTATAAGACAGATAGGTTTTACCTTTTGAGCCTTCCATTGTGAAGATTTGTTTGCTTATTAGTTGACAGTAGACGTGATGTCCTTGAACTATTCTACCGTCTGTGCAAACATTAACACATCTCACCCAAGACTCTCCCTGATACAACTCAGTTTTCATGAGTGTGTTCGTTCTTGGCCATGAACATGCCTAGTTCTGTGAGAAGTTCTAAGAATTGTGCTTCTAATTCTCTTCGAAGCGGTCACACTTCTTTCTCACATAGGTAATCTCTTAAGAGTATTCTTCATTACTCTACTTGGATCATTAAAAGTTATATGCTCAACCTCCATCCTTCGCTGATCCATTGGGTCGTTCCCCCACAGTGAGCAACTTTGTCGGCAATTAGGTTGTCCCTTTAAACCTAGTTCTTGGGATCTCCAGTTTGCATAGGTTGGGTTTCCTTTGCACCAACATTGCTCATCGGCATCAAGCTCATCCCTCGCAATGAGCTTGCAACTAACTCTCTATTTAACTCCTTGATTAATGGATCTTCTAGGTTATCCTTTGACTTGACAAAGTCAACAGCGATAACTCCCGTTGAGAGTAGTTGTCTAATGATATTATGTCTACGATATATATGGCTAGACTTACCATTTTACAAATGGCTTTGTGCATGACCGATTGCTAATTGACTATCGCAATGAATGTAAATTGCCGGTACAAGTTTCGGCTATCTCAGAATATCTTTTAAGAATTACCATAGTCATTTAGCCTCTTCACCACATTTGTCAAGAGCCACAGACTCAAATTTCATCGTGGATCTGGTTATTACCGTTTTCTTAGAAGATTTTCAGGAAATGACTGCACCTTCCAGAGTGAATACATATCCACTCATAAACTTAGAGTCTTTTATGTCAGATATCCAACTCGCATCGTTGTATCCCTCAATCACAACAGAACATCTCGTATAGTGCAATCCATATTCACAATTATACCTCAAATACCTCAGTACTCTTGTTATCCCTTTCTAGTGCTCAACATCGGGATTACTCGTATATCTACTCAGTTTACTTGTTGCGTAGGCCAAGTCTGGTTGTGTACAATTTATTAGGTGCATCAGACTTCCAATCACTTGAGAGTACTCTATCTGAGAGATGTTTTCACCTCGTTTCGATAGATGTTGACTTGTATCTATCAACATTCGTGCCAACCCAACATCACCCTTGGTGAATTTATCAAGAATCTTGTCCACATAATGAGACTGACTAAGAACAAGTCCTTTTCTTATTCTAAGAATTTTGATTCTTAGAATCACATCAGCTAGGCCTATGCCTTTCGTGTCAAATCTTAAGTTCAGCATGTCCTTAGTGGCACTATAAGAAAAAAGGTCTATAATGACACACATAAATATCCTTATAGTATATCTTTTGTGACACTTAAGTTTTAGTGACATCATCGAAAAATACCCTATAAAGTGATGTCATCTTAGACCTCCTCATATTCCTAACATTTTGTGATGTCGTTATACGATATCAATGCTAACTTAAAAGTGTCACAATATAGGGATATTCCGACAGTAAAAAATGTTAAGAAAAATCATATTTTAAGGATATTTATAAATTTCACCTAAATTAATTTATAATGACATAATAAATATCATTATAATAATTTTAAATACATTAAACATTATCATTAATATTTATTTAGAATATATAACTTGAATTCAATATTTACACATCATCACAATTCATCGACCATTTAGAATAGAAAAAATTATAAAACAAAATTTAAAGGGCTAATAGATATTTTTATTCCTCCAATAATCATTTGAGTCAAATTTACAAATGCAATACTAATAATAAATCTTTTACATCTAAAACAACTTACAAATACACTCAAAATATTAAATTTTAATACTAACAAAGTCTTGTAAAATAAAAACTCGATTAGATGGATCATCTTCAACCACTATTCCAAAGGCTAGTAGCCGCCCGTGATTTAGCTCTTCCGTGTTGGCCTTGGGACGGATTGACGGGGGCGCTGGGGGCGAGCGTATTCGCCTTTTTGCCACAATCTTCAACCATTATATTGATTCATAAAAATCCAAGTACTTGTCACCTGCAAATACATGTATATATTTGTATAAGTGAAATAAAACAATGAATATACAAAATAAAAAAAATAATTTAAAATATTATATATCATACCAAACGAGAAAAATGCAAAGTATCATTCCATATGTACCTAATAGTAGTCTTCACTTACTGTTAACTACAAACATCAAAGCAAACAATGAAAAGTTTTTGTTTCCATAACGGTATATGTGCACCAACAAAGCAAAAATCATTAGTAACAAAATAAATAAACAAACTTTACTTGATAATCAACATCAGTAATCATAATCAACATTAGTAATCAGTCCTCTCATTATCACTTAAACCAACTAGGGAAAATGCATACTACACAAACTTAATAGAGTGAATCTATTCACACTTGAAATTTAGTGGTTAGGCGCATCCATAAAGAAATTGGTAAAGCTTTGAACTAGATATATAGACTACTTTGACAAGCATAAAAGAGCATGAAAGATTGATACCAGTACTTTATGAACTCTACCAAATAAATAAATAAATAAGCAACAAAAATAGTGCCCATGCTTTAAAAACCTAGCTAGTCTTGAGAAATTTTCCACTTCAACACACAAAGATATATTAGGATTGGCAAAAAGTTGTTTGCAAGGTTGCCCCACAATAAATGAGTTTGCTTGAACATATAGAATATCTCATTGGTATACCCAACGTAATACGTATGGTTAAGATTAGACTCAGACAAAAAACATTGAATTGCATAAATTCCTACACCAAGCTCATTGGGCTCTGATTTAATATAGGAACCATTTCAGGTGATATGAGTGAATATGACATCTTCAAACCAGAAGTGGCTGTCTACATAGCCAAAACATATGAGGTTAATAAGCAACATGAGATAAACAACTAGATACTTCAAGGAAAGAATATCATTTTTCTTGCTTTGTAATGCAATTAGAACATCTTCATAAACCATTCACAAGAAAATGCAAAATTAGTACATCATTGGCAACAATCACGGAGTTCGAAAGACTATGCAAAGTAATTGGCTAAACCAAAGAAAAATGTGAATGCTAGACATGCCCCAAAAATAAGAGCAAACAATCCACTTTGAAGCAAGTTACTCTATCTGCTATCTGATCAATTCATAGTTCCTTCTGTCAATTCCAAACAAAATATGATTCCCACACAAACACAATACAAAAGATGCTGAATAGTTAATTCAAAACAAAGACTCTCAAATCCTGATGCCTATCGATTGAAACTGTCGATCCAAAATTAAAGAGATGAAATCTATGCATCCAATTATGAGATACATCAATTACGAAAACAAAAATTAGAGCTTGATCTTCAAATCAATAGGATGGAAACCCTATCTCCAATAAATCATTATGAACTATCAAATCAAGGATGCAGAATCATAGGGTCACCAGAGATCGCACGCACCAGTGGCACAGAGACCCAAAATCATCTGTGCTTGGCATTTTCAGTTGGGGATCAGAGGGAGCGATCTTTCCTTCTTTCTCCATTGCCGAAGTAGACGAAGGAAAAGAGATAGTAAGGTTTAAAAACGAAATCCTTGGATGTGGGGAGGGAGCCAGAAGAGGAAGACACGTTGATCTCCTCTTCCTCCGACACCATCTCCTCCTTCTAGCCGTCAGAATGTGGTAACGCAAAGCAGACCCTCGTCGCCTGGCGAGGCTGCGCGCGGTGCTGTGGTGAGGGAAGAAATAAGAAATATGTTACCTTTGAGCTCCACCTTACTTGCTGTGGAGAGGGAAGAACCTGGCTACGTTACAAAGAGGAAAGGAAAGAAGAAGAGGTGGGAGACGAAGGAAACCTAGCGGCGACAGAGGAAAGGAAACCTAGCAGCGATAGAGGAAAGGAAAGGAAAGACGAAGAGGCGGGAGACAAAGGAAATGATCGTGTGGGAAGGGAAAGCATAGGTTAATATGTTTATAATGTTAGGACCAAAAGTAGCTAGAGGGGGGGGGTGAATAGCTCGTCGTGTTCGCTCGGTGCTCGTTCCTTCAAAGATGTGCAGCGGAAATACAAAGAAACAATCACACAACGCTAACACGGTTGGTTTACTTGGTATCCACCTCACAAGAGATGACTAATCCAAGGATCCACACCAACACACACACCCTCCACTATGAATAACACTCCTTTATGGTAACTACCAAAGGCGGAGAAGCCCTACAACCCTCTCAATACAAGAAGAAGAAAGGGAAATACAAGATAAGCAAAAACTTACAAGATATGCAATAAAAACCTTAACCCTAACTTCTTCCTCTTGCAATAGATCCGCCTCTTGACTTGGAGAACTTCCAAGATCCTTCAAGAACTGGTGATCTCGAGCTTGGAGAGAGCTGTGGAGGAGCTGGTGAAGATCTGAGTTGAATCGGTGAAGAGATACCGCAGCCATCGCACGCCTGCAGCTATAAACGACGCCAACGGTCGGATCCCGATCGATTCGAATGTTCCCAATCGATCGGGGAGGCTTTGGATCGATCCATGGATCGATCCAGAGCGCCTCTGTGCTCTGGGAAAAATGCCTGGATCGATCCACGGATCGATCCAGCGCTTATCGCGCGAAGCAGCCGCGTCCCAATTGATCCACTGATCGATTGGGACATCTTGATCGATGCACGGATCGATCCAGAGGCTTTCTGTTCGCTGGGAAAAGCCTGGATCGATCCACTGATCGATCCAGCTCCTGGATCGATCCCCTGATCGATCCAGCACTTGGTTTTTGCCCAAAACCAAGTTCCAAGACTCCCAAACCAACATCCGGTCAACCTTGACCTGTTGGTACATCATGCCTAGCATCTGGTCACTCCCTTGACCTGCCAGGACTTCCCACCAAGTGTCCGGTCAATCCCTTTGACCCACTTGGACTTTTCTCGTCGTGCCAAGTATCCGGTCACTTCCTTGACCTACTTGGACTTCCACCAGATGTCTGGTCAATCCCTTTGACCCATCTGGATTTCCTCGTGCCAAGTATCCAGTCAATCCTTTGACCTACTTGGACTTCTCAACACCATATGTCCGATCAATCCTTGATCCATCTGGATTTTCCCTTGCCTGGCTTCACTCACCAGGGCTTCCACCTAGCTTCATTCACTAGGGTTTTCCATCTGCCTGGCTTTACTCACCAGGACTTTCATACTATCTAGCTTCACTCACTAGGACTTTCACCTGGCTTTACTCACCAGGATTTTCCTTCTGCCTGACTTCACTCACCAGGACTTTCATTCTGCCTAGCTTCACTCACTAGGACTTCCTTCTGCCTAACATCCCAGTTAGGACTTCCCAGTCAAGTATCCGGTCAACCTTGACCTACTTGACTCTTCTTCAATTAACATCTTATTGTCAAACATCTAAACTCACACTAAGACTCAGCTTGGTCAAACAGGTCAACCTTGACCTGAGGGATGTTGCACCAACATATAATATAATGACATTTGTAAAATGTCATTCTAAGATGTCTGATATGATTATTTTTATAAAAAAAATAATCAATTATAAAGAGTGTCATTATAAAATATTTGTAATGACACTTTTTTATAAGTGTCATTAAGAAAATATCATACTAGACTTTTTCTCTTGTAGTGTGGATTTGATTATCTTATCATTACTCCCAATGATAAGTATGTTATCTACATATAGACACAAGATGATGCAGTCATTCTTTGTGACTTTCATTTAGACACATTTATCACACTCATTGATTTTGAATCCACATTCCTTCATGGCATTATCAAATTTCTCATGCCACTGCTTTGGTGCTTGTTTCAAGCCATATAATGACTTCACCAATCTACAAACTTTATTTTTTTTGACTTGGCATAGAAAACTCCTCAAGTTGCTCCATGTAAATTTCCTTTTCTAAACCCCCATTTAGAAATGTTATCTTTACATCCATCTGATGTATTTTGAGATTCTATTGAGCAACTATAGCTAACAATGCTGTAATGAAAGTTACTCTCGACACGGGAGAATACATATCAAAGTAATCAAAGTCTTCTTATTGTTGGTATCCTTTGATTACTAATCTGGAATTATACTTATCAATTGTGTCATCTAACTTCACTTTCTTCTTGAAAATCCACTTGCAACCTAGTGGTTTACTTCCGGGAGGAAGATCTAAAAGTTCCAAAGTGTGATTTTGCAAGATAGATTCTATCTCAGGTGCAATTGCCTCTCTCCAGTGAGACTCATCAGAAGAACTTACTTCTTTTGAGTTACTTTGGGGCTCACTTTTTAACATGAAAATGATAAAATCTGAACCATAGGATTTTTCTACCTGAACTCTTTTGCTCCGTTTAAGCTCAACCTCGACTGATTCATCATCATCATCTTCTTTGCCTTGTGTTTCATATACCCGTTTTGAGGAGCTAACATCCTCTCAGATCTTATATGGAAACATATGCTCGAAGAATGAGGTATTTCTTGATTCTATTATCGAGTTCTTGTGTATATCCGGTATTTGTGACTCGTACATAAAAAATCGATACGCGCTGTTGTTATGTGCATATCTAATAAATATGCAATCAACAATATTTAGTCCTATCTTAATCCTTATTGGATCAAGTACTAACACTTTAGCAAGACACCCCTACATTATTGTCGTTCATTCCACAACTCACAAGGGCTCTTATCTATTTTCTTACAGGGAACCTTATTTAAAAGGTAATTAGCTATTAACACAACTCCCCCCCCCCCCCACATTAACTCTGACAGTCCAAAACTTAATAGAAGAGTATTCATCATCTCCTTTAGAGTTTGATTCTTACGCTCAACAACTCCATTTTGCTGAGGAGTATAATTAAGGAGCTGTTATTCGTGTCTGATCCTATGTTCAACATAAAACTCAGCAAAAGGTGATACATGTTCACTGCCTCGATCACTTCAAATCACCTTAATCTTTTTATTAAGTTGGTTTTCAACTTCATTTTTATAGAGAGCAAATTTCTCTATAGCTTCATCCTTACTTTTAAGAAGATACATATAACAGTATTTTGTATTATCATCTACAAAAGTGATGAAGTATTTATTACGACCACAAGTGGATTAGGTCAAGTGGTTCATTACTTTTTCAATATGGTGAAAGGATAACCTTGTCATTTTTGCTTCAACACAAATCTCACACTTGTGTTTTGGGTTAAGGTGGAATGTAGGTATGCTTTGCATGTTTATTAATCTATGCAATACATCGTAGTTAACATGTCTTAGTCTAGTATGCCATAAACATGAAGACTCAAGCATATAAATAGGAGAGATTTCATTTTTATTTATCTTAGACCTAATGGTCATTACATTAAGCTTGAATAGCCATTCAGATACATAGTCCCTCCCAATAAACATTCCATTCTTAGACAATATAAGTCTGTCTGACTCAAAAATAATACAAAAGTCATGCTTGCTTAACAGTAATTTGGACACTAGATTCTTTCAAATCTCTGGAACATATAACACATTGTTCAGAGTAAGGTCCTTGCCCAAGGTCATCTTCAACACCACTTTTTCTTGGCCCATGATGTGCGAGGTTGCTAAGTTCCCCATGAACAGTTTATCTTCATTGACTTCTTCAAAGTTGTGGAACAGCTCCTTATTGCAGTAGACATGTTTGGTGGCTCTAGTATCGATCCATCATTACTACGGGTTTGAACCCACCGGTTCAACTCAGAGTCCACAGTGATTGGTTCAGTCACAGTTGAATCACTTCCCAGAGAACTTCTTCTTGCTAATGTCTTCTCTGGGTTCCATGTTGGAAGATTTGGGGGTTTTTCCATTTCGAGCTTTAACCATGTCGACCACGTTGACTTTCACAGTAGCTTGAGAGAACAACTGTCTCTCTGAACTCTTGTTATCTTTTTCGATGCGAAGTCTAACAATAAGTTCCTCCACATTCATCTCCTTCCGCTTGTTCTTCAGGTAGTCCTTGAAGTCCTTCTAGCAGGGGGGCAACTTCTCAATGATAGCAGCCAATTGGAAGGTTTTACTCAGAACCATCCCTTCTGAGTAGATCTCGTGCAAGATCACCTGAAGCTCCTGGACTTGGCTGATCAATATCTTGGAGTCAACTATCTTGTAGTTCAGGAATCGACCCATGATGAATTTCTTGGCCCCTACATCCTCTATGTTGTACTTCTTGTCTAGAGACTCTCATAGCTCCTTAGTCATTCTCTTCATGTTATACACAGCGTACAGCGAGTCAGCAAGGTACTTGAGGATGTAATTTCAGCAAAGGAACTCTGAATAAGTCTATGCCTCCACTGCACTGATGGTATGTGTATCAGCATCCTCAGTACACTTAGGAGGGTCCTCGGTCAAGGACCGAGTTAGATTGAGCGTGGTCAAGTAGAAGAGTATCTTCTGCCGACACCTCTTAAAGTTCAGTCCACTGAACTTCTTTGGCTTTTCCTCATGATTGATTGACACAGTTCAAATCAGGACGGAGGGGGTCTTCATGTGTTGAGTCTATTGCGCCTCAACACTTTGTTCCGTGACAATCTCAACATAATTGAGTCTGTTTCAAGATTGTTGGACAAACAATTTGCCAGAGATTCTAGGGAATTAGCCAAATTTAAATAAATAAAATTAAATTCAATTTATCTATTGAAATGACCTGAGCTGATAATCTTATATTGCGAGAGGGGGCTGGTTTCTGCCAAGTGTCGAGTGTAGACTGGTTGAGTAGACAGAGAGGTCGAGCGGGCAGATAGGCCGAACGGGTAGATAGGCCGAGCGGGCAGTATATCCGACTGGGTTGTGTAGCAGATCAGGCAGAGATGATCAAGTGGTAGATCAGCCGAGCAGGCAGAGCGGTCGAAGAGAGAGTTCGACCGGGCAGAGCGGTCGATCAGGTAAAGTAGAGCAAATGACTAGGTGGTTCAGCCGAGCGGGATGAGAAGCTGAGCAGTCCAAGAGGCCGAGCGAATGTGCAGTCGAGTTGCTGAGAGAGTGAGTGGTCGAGCGAACGAGCTGCTGAGCGAGCGAGTGACCGAGGTGAGCGAGCGGTCAGTCGGGCAAAAACCAAGTGGTCGGGCGAGCGTGCGGCTAAACGAGCGAAGTAGGCAAGTGGTCGATAGGCGAATGGACCGAGGCCTGTGATGGGCATGCAGCCGAGCAAAGGAATAGGCCGAGCGAATGAGCGAATAGATGGTCGGGCGGGAAGAGAAGCCGAGTAGGCAACTGAGTGAGCGAGTGGCCGAGCGAGCGACCGGCTGGGCAGAGAGGCCTAATGGATCGAGGCCTGCGATGGTCATAGTTTCCTTGAAACAGATTCACCCACCTCTGGCTGTGCTTCAGGGTTTACTCGGGTCGTCTATTTCTCAAGATACAATGGTTAACCATGATTTCCACCAAGCATTGGTGGTCACGGCAAACTTAGTGGTACCTGACTGCTATCACGACCACTCCGCTGAGCAAGAGTTGCACGACAGAGGAGGAGGGGAACAAAGGTGTAGAGCTACTGCTTCTTTTTTGTGTAATGACTATTCAATACCCAGAGATTAATGATATCCGGCCATCAATAGCCAACCATTACTACCCAGGAGGTAAGGGGTTAATGCTTTCGTTACCTTCTTGAGCAGCAAAAAGAATTCATGTGGTAAAATGTTAGTTATTCCACTTAGGCAAATTTTACTCCGACCGGTTCGGCATTCGGCGCGCGCAGGTTGTGCTCGCACACGAGTCAACATAGTTCAGTGCAATCCAAGCCCTAGATTTGCACCCCCTACGTACCCACACGTGAGAGAGAGCCTCTCCACATGTATTTGCTCACATTATCAATGTATGTGAATCAATATAAACCAACTAATATGACTTGAAACTCCAAATATAAGACTAAAGTCTCATTCACAATGGAGAGTTTTTTTCCTTTTTCACCTCTTCTCCATTCACATATATCCAACAATCAATTATTTATCAAATTAAGTGTTTTTTTTAATATAATTTTTATAAACATATGACTTAATTTTTTATAGAGTTTAATAGAGCAAAACTCTTAATGTATAATAAGCATTTTCACAAACAGGTTTAAATAAATCTCAACTGCAAGGCACTAAAAAACAAACTAAAGAATTCTAACCGATGGATAGACTTTTATTAGCACTTTTTGATTATCAAGAAACAAACTAAAGAATTCTAACTGCGGGATAGACTTCTATTAGTACTTTTTGATTTATCTTGATAATCAGTAGAAAATTTGTATGAAATCTGATTGATTACACCTAAAATTAATCAGTTCGAAGGACTATATAAAAAAAACATTTTCACAAACAAGTTTAAACAAATTTGATAAGAAAATAAATAAATTTAAATATAATTAAACTCACTTTAAATATAATTAATAGTCGAATCGAGGGATATTTCAATATTAAATTACAAGTAGAGATCTGTTTAAATAATGTTTGAAAAGAAAGATTTATTGCCCTCAACTACGGTCTAGCAATTAGACCTTCAAATAATTAATGAGACATTTAAAATTTGCAATTGCAACTATTAATCATACCCTCCAAATTTAAGAACGCTCATCATTGGAATGAGTTTCGACAAACATTTTTCAATTTATCCTAATAGTCAATAGAAAATTTTCATGAAATCTAGTTAGTCACCTCTAATATTAATCAGTTCACATAATTAGATATTTAAATAATAATAATAATAATAATAATTATTATTATTATTATTATTATTATTACCACAATGACAAAGAAATAGGTTAATGACGACTTTCGTCCACTAGCAGAGACGTCGATGTCGCAGTCTCAAGTACGACAAAATCCATCCTCCCCCACTCCCTCGCCTTGTTTCTGTCCTTCCCTTCTCCACGCCTTCTCCCTTCTCCTTTTCTTCCGCTCCACCCTTCTCGCCGGTGCTCTCTGCCTCTCTCCTCTCCCTAACTGTGATCCTTCTATATGCTCCCTCCGCCTCAACTTCTCCTCCTACACACACTTCCCTCCACCGACCCCTTTCCTCCACTTCACTTGCCGTGGTACCCTCAATGATGATGGTCAGCTCTCTGACCCTTCTTGCACTGCCATCACTTGGTGCAGGTTTGCTGCCCTCAATGCCTTGTTCCCTGCTATCTTCCTCCTCCGCGACGGTATGTGGGGTAGCAAAGTTCGACCAAGCCCCTCAAATTTAGGGTCCCTGAGTTTGTTATCTCATCCCATTTCATCTTTTTCTTTCCTAACTTAGGCTGATCTAAGTGGTTAAAACTAAACCGAATAAATTAAAAATTGAATAAATCAATTTTTTTTAATGAACTGAACCGATAAAATATCGATTAATTCGGTCAAAAACCGAATTAAACCATTTTTTACCAATGATGGATTTAATCAAAATTGAAATTAAATTTTATTAACCATGATTGAATTATTGGAAAATTTTTGGTTGATGTGGTATATTTTGATTTATTCAGTTTAACCAAATAAGAAAATTAAAAACCAAAACCGAATCGAATTAATAAAAAAATCAATATTTTTGAAAAAAAAATGAATTACCGAAATAACTGAATCAAAATTTAAAATTTGGTCGGTTTAACCAAATTTTTGCTCACCCCTAATTTTATTGGTCGTGATGTGGATCGAGATCATTATATAAATATATATAGAAGGTTGTAAGCATGCCCAAATTCCCATGGGCGATATGCATGGGTGACTAAGAGATCGGGGCATCCAGAAGTGATTCAAGCACCCCGAGTGCATTCACTTTGGGGCACCCAAATCACTTCCAGGTATCCCGACCTCTCAATCATCCATGTGTGTCATGCACAGGTAGTCGAGCAGGCTAATGGGTATATATATTCCCCGATCACCTGCCCACAACATGCATCCGTGACTAAGTGGTTAGGGTGCCCGAAAATAATCTGGGTGCCCCAAGTGCATTCAATTTGGGCGCCTGGAAGTCCGGATCACTTCCGAACGTCCCGACCAGTCAGTCGCGAACGCACATCGCTGACGGGTGGTCAAGGAGTAGGGATGATAATGGGTTGAGTTTAAACCCAACCTCATATTAAACATGCCCCATTCGGAGTAGGTTTAAATCTGGTCAAACGGGTTATGGGACGAGTCTAAACCCGTTGACCAGGTTTAGAAGCAGTTCAAGGCGGATTACAGGTTTCAATGAACCCGCCTCATATATATAACTCGACCCAACCCCATATTAAGCATGCCCCATTCGGAGAGGGTTTAAATCCGGTCAAACGGGTTATGAGACGAGTCTAAATCCGTTAACTGGGCTTAGAAGTGGTTCGGGGCGGATTACATGTTTCAATAAACCCGCCTCATAGATATATAGATATAACTAATTCTAGAGATAATTAGTCCAGCCCATAAAACTTTTCACTGATTACTAGAGTAAATCGAAAAGTATAGATGAGTCCTGATGGACGATTCAGTGTTACAAGTGTTTCAAACTCCTCATGTGTAATATGCATTAGGTAAAATTTGAACTCTCGTTACCTAAAGAACTTGTCCCACCTCTTACCATTGTAAGTAGCTCAGGTTAGTTTTGATGTTGATCAACTGACTTACGTTAGGTCTTGTGCATTTTGATGTCTTGTGTCTAAGTGTGCATGAACTTAGTATTGGTGTAATCAACCTCTAGGATTTCGATAATATACCTAAGTCTGGTGAGTTTAACTAAGGGTTGATCCAAATATAACTTGATATTTGGAAGAGAGAAGTCTAGTTAGTACCAGATGACTTGCAAGGGAAATCCTAACTGGATGTTAGGCAGGTGAGAAGTCTTGGAGGAGTCAACTTCAAATAAGAGAAAATTCTAGGGAGAGATAACCCTAGGTGGTGGAAGCCCCAGTGAGTAAAGTCAAACCCTAGTAAGTGAAACTAGGTGGTGGAAGTCCTAGTGAGTGAAACTAGGGAGTGGAAAACCCTAAGTAGTGAAGTCTTAGAGGAATAAACTCTAAGCAAGAGAAAACCCTAGGAGAGGTAACCAGTCCAAGTATAAAGCCTAGTAGGTTGGGTAGACTTACAGGAGTAGACTAGGTTACTTATCTGTGTATGTATGTTTGTCTTGCATAAACCTAGAGCTAGAAGAAAGACTAGGGGAGAAAACAAACTCAAATGAAAGGCAATAAAAATCACACCTTGGATTGGTCATGTCCAGGCTCCTAGATGGATTCTGGACTCTTGGACAGCTCTAGGCGCTTGGAAAGCTTCCGTGTGGTTGGACCGGAACTGATCAAGTCATGATAAGGCATGCGATGACTTCAAATCAAATAATGCCTTAATTCAGGTGCATCTATCACATCCAGGCGTCTGGAAGACCTTTATAAAGGTGACATTGAGCAAAGCCTTCAATACGACAATTCGATCATCCTACTCTTCATATATGCAATCAAACGAACGTGATACGAAGCTCTATGATCGGGGAAGCTCCAGGAAGAGTGCGCTGCGCTCAAGACTTCCGGATTAACCACTTCATTTTGTTTGTGTTTGTTTTACAAGTTGTACTTATTTCTTATATTCTTTTATGCTTGTACTGGATAAACTATAAGACAAGTTTCTCCACCTCCGGAAAGCTTCCGAAAAGGAAACCACTAGTGGACTCGTGCTTGAGTGCATAGACCTTAGACGTACTGACCTTGGGGGTTGAGAACTAAGTAAAAATGGCCTGCGTCTTTTTATGTTTTTATTCCTCTACATACTAACAACTTTGATAGAATAAACGAAAGAACAAACAATGAAATTTAAAAAGCGGAGTGCATCGATCCTACACTTAGGAATACAAGAAGACAAGCGGATGATGAAGTAAGCAAAAAGGATGACACTAGAAGGGAGTTGACGGGCTCGATGCATCCAAGGGATAAGGAGCTATGGAAGAGTACATAGGTGGAGCAAGAAGGATGCACGGTGCAACTGACGAAGAGAAGCCGGGAGGAAGTATGCTCGAGAAGAATGTCAGAGTTGAGTTCAAGTGAGCTCAACTCTGGACAGTCGAATCATCACCCAAGCGAGCAAAAGAGAGAATGGTCAAATATGAAATTGACCATTCCAGGCGCCTCCAATCAACTAGAGACGCCCTGGTGATACGAAGACCCGAGGTGCCTCAGTTGATTGGAGGTACCTTGGATAAATAGGAGACGAGGTGCCTCAGATCAACTGGAGGCACCTCCGATGATCAGAGTCATTGCTGAATGGATAAACAACAGATTCCCCCTTAGCCAAACTAAGGCACCTCCAATGAACCAAAGTGCCTCAGACCCACCAATTCAGCAAAACAAATGTTGCGATAAGAATAAAACTTATCTAGTTGGAGGTGCCTCTAAGTATTCTAGGCGCCTTCGATGTGCCACATTGGCAAACAGTTACATCGACCAGTAGACTAAAAATAGTGACCCAAAGCTAGTTGTAACAGCAACACACTTGTTCTTAACTTTTGTATTTCTTTTTAAGTTTTCAATTGCTATAAAGGGCTTCTCCGTCTTCGACCTTTGTCAAAGAAGGAGTTTCTTTAGTGCTTTCAATTGCCTTGAATTAACAATCATCCAAGTTGTAACCAAGTAAACTTCTACCTATTATTCATCTTTATGTTATTCTATTTACATAATTAATGTGTGTATCCTTACTAAGCTAGAAGCAAGAGAACTTATTAATTTAACTTGCAAGTAATCTATTCACCCCTCTAGCCGATCCACTGATCCTATAACCATTGCACCATAGTTCTGGGGCCAAACTAAACTATATTGTATATGTTGATTGTGGGCTTGTTTGAAATTAGGATGGTAAATGAATCAAACTTTCATGAGGTGTTTGTATGGGTAAAAAATATTTATGTTTATATATATATATATATATATATATATATATATATATATATATATATATATATATATATATATATATATATATATATTTAGTTCGTTAATATTCATAAATACGGATTGTGTATTGTTCATGAATAATACTCATTAATAAAACTCTTATCAATATAATAAATATATCAAATTTAATAATTAATCAAATAAGTTTAAAACTGTAAAATTTTTAAATAATCAAATAAGCTTAAACTGAAAGTTTAATAATATCTAAACAAATCAAGCTCAAATGAAACTTGAACCAAGCTCAAGATCGTAAAAAAGAAATTAAACCAAGCTTGAACAACCATTTCAACGATTTAGTGTTGGATCAGGTGGATCGGTTAGAGGAGGTGAATAGATGACCTGCAATAAAAATTAGAATTTTCTTGATTTCTACTCAGCAAGGACACACAATTAATTTAAAACAAATAACATAAAAAAAAATAAGTAAGAGACAGAATGTTTACTTGATTTACAACCGGAGAGATTGTTAATCCAATGCAATTGAAAGCGCACTAAAGATCTCCTTCCTCGACAAGGGTCGGAGACAAAAAAAAGTCTCTTACATCAGTTCAAAGTATATACTTTGAAGAACAAGAATAGAAATGCAAGTACAAGTGTGGCCCTTTACAACTAGGTCTAGGGCACTATTTAAAACGCACTGGTTGAAATGACTGTTTTGCTAATGTGGCAATTTGGAGCACCTCCATTGATCTAGGGCACCTCCAACAGGATGAAGTTTGCCAACATTCGACTAATCTGGCTGAATGGAGGGGCCTTAGTTCATCGGAGGCGCCACAGTTCCGATGGAGGTGCCTTACTGCGGCTAACATGGACTTTGTTGCTTATCTCTGTTGCAACAATTCTAATTTCATTCAGGGTGCCTTGGGTTGATCTAAGGCACCTCGGCTATTATTCATCCCAGGCGTCTTCAATTCCATCTAAGGCGTCTTGAGTACTGTTCATCTGAATGGTCAATCTCAATATTGACCATTCTTCGTTCCGCTCGCTTGGGTGATGCTCCAGTCATTCAGAGTTAAGCTCACCTGAACCCAACTCTAATCTTCTCCTCCAGCACACTTTCTCCGGCTTCTTGTCTCTCGGATGCACCACGTGCATCCTTCTCGCTCCACCTGTCTATTCTTCCACAACTTCTCATCTCTCGGATGCACCAAGTCCGTCGACTCCCTTCCTGTATCTTCCTTCTCGTTTGCTATGTCCTCTTCTCGACTTCTTGTAATCTAAAATTCCTACACACTTAGATACAAGATATCAAAATGCACAAGACCTAACTTAGCTCAGTTGATCAACATAAAAACTAACTTGGTGTATTTACAATTTCTTCCTTTTTGATGAGTATCAACCCGAGTTAAAGTTAGAAAAATTAAATAAAAAATTGTATATAAAAAGAAACAATTATAACATCAAATATTACAATTGAGCACAAGCAATAAGTTTGCAATCTCTCTCTCTTAATGTAACCCCCATAATTTCTTTCTTTTTGATCATAATAAAAATATGGGTATATATAAATGAAAGATAGCAAAGAAAAATTTTAAAATTTTTAAGGGAATATACATACAGTATGCAGTGTGTATATTTTTTCAAATAATTATTTTTCAAATTAACTAATTTCTAAAAATTAAAATCCAGATTGTCAAAAATAAAATTGGAAATTATTTTTAACTTTTAAAAAATACTAAAAATTTTTTGTTAATATGAAACATAATCAATTTGATCATAGAAAAATAATTCTATTAGAAAAATGTTCTTCTTTTAGTTAAAAAATATTTTCCTTTACATACATTGATGTTTTACAAAATAAATATTTAAAAATAGATTTTAACTTCAAAAAATCTTGATAATTTTTTCGAACATTCAAAATCTAACTATTATTTTGGGGGAAAAAAAGTTTTCAAAAATTAGTCTCTAGAAATTTTCAATTTTATTTTTTTTTGAAAAAATAATTCATAAAAAAATATATAACAATTGAAAATTTTTCTACTAATCGATAACATGTTTTTCTATTAAAAAATTAAAATAAAAAATAATCAAATAAAAGGTTTCTGAAAAAATATTTTTTTTCACTATGTTAATAATTGAATCAAATTTATTTCTAACACACACATAAAAATAATTTAATATGTTAGAATAGATTTTGGAACTCAAAATAGATTTATACCTACTAGATTTATTAAGTATTTTCTTGAGATGTCAATTTTTGCAACTATTAAATTTGACTTCTATGATTTCTAATGTACCAATTAAGTCCATCATTATATCTAAATCATGTTTTTGGGCATATGAAGCTAAACCTACAAAATCTTTTTCTTTCTAATGTACCAATTAAGTCCATCATTATATCTAAATCATGTTTTTGGGCATATGAAGCTAAACCTACAAAATCTTTTTCTGATTTTAATTTTTCAATTTGTTTTTTTTAATTTTATATTTTCAATTTGAAGTTTATCAAATTCTTCTAATGGACATGCATTTTCCAAGTTAATTTTTAAGTTAATGTTATCCTTTTTTATTTTTGCATACTTGATTCTGAGTTTGTATAAAGATATAGATAACAGTCTAATGCCTTCATATAATTGGCCAGGAAGTAGAAGACATATCTTACTTACCGTGTCGGACTCATAGTTTGACGCTCTCCCTTCATTGCTACTTTCTTCTGACGTAGCTCCCCTTTCATCGATGCTCTCCTCTTGGTATCGACCATTAGTGCTAGTCTAATGTATTCTTCATTCTCAGACTCTTCAGATGACGATTCATTCAATGTTGCTTTAAGGTTCTTGTTCTTGGACTTTGTTGACACTTTGTCCTTTTCTTTGCTTTTTATTGTTGGATGGTTGTCCTTGATATGTCCTTCTTCATTGCAGTTGTAACACCTTACTTTTCTTTTTTTTCGAAGTACCTTTGTTGCATGTTTCTTACCAAAGTTGTTAGATTTAAAAAACTTCAAAAATTTTCTTACCATGAATGTTTCTTCATCTTCGTCGAGCGTTGACTCTGAATCTGGTTTATTCTTCTTGACTTTTAGTGCTAGGTCTGAGTTGACTTTTTTTCTTAAATCTACATATCTTGACTTGTGTAATTCTAAAGTTGAAAATAAACTTTCAAAACTACTTATCTCGAGGTCTTTGAAGATGTAGTAGCAGTCTATAATTGACATCCATTGTGGGATTCTTATAAATACATTTAATGTGTACCTTAGTGAATCTCTGATTATTACTATTTCTCCAAGGTTGTTGAGCCAAGTGTTTACCTCTTTTAACTTTGCATGCAGTAGTACGACCATTTCTCCTTCTTTTAGCAGTAAGTTGCTCAGTTGATTTCGGAGCAAGTTCGATCTTGCTAGTTTGGCCTCCAAGGTTCCTTCATGCAACTTTAGGAACTTCTCCCAAAGTTCTTTTATAGAGTTGTAGGAGTTGATCTGATTGACTTCTTGAGGCGACAAAACACTCAGAAGGTGAAATTCTGCCTTACTGATGGCTACAAAGTTAGTCCGTTGTCTTTTGTTCCAAAGGAGATCCTACATTTCTTCACCATCCTTGTTCTTAGGCATTTTGAAACCAAGTTTTATACAAAGCATAATATCAAAATTGATTTTAAAGAATATCTCCATTTTCTTTTTCCATATCATGAGTTCACCCTCGAACTTCAGTGGGTAGATGCTAAATTCGACCATTTTTCTTATTGCTTTAGTAGGCGGTTAGTCCTTCTAAAGTAGTTGGGCTATGATATTACTTGTTGGATCGAGTGGACCAACTAGAAGAGGGTGAATAGACGACCTGCAATTAAAATTAAAATTTCTCTTGCTTTCTACCCAGCAAGGACATACAATTAATTCAAAATAAATAATATAAAAACATAAGTATGAGACAGAATGTTACTTGGTTTACAACTGAGGATGTTGCTAATCCAAGGCAATTGAAGCACACTAAAGATCTCTTTCTTTGACAAGGCCTTGGAGTTGGAGAAGCCTCTTATAGCAGTTGAAAGTATAAACTTTGAAGAACAAGAATAGAAATACAAATATAGATTTGGTCCTTTACAACTAGGTCTAGGGCACTATTTATAGTGCACTAGTCAAAATAACTATTTTGCTGACATGACAATTTAGGGCACCTCCAACAAAATGAAGTTTGCCAACATTTAACTAATCTAGTTGAACGGAGGCGCCTCCGTTTCGACGGAGGAACCTTTGTTCCGATGGAATCACCTCAATGCGGCTAACATGGACTCTGCTGCTTATCTTCACGGTAATGATTTCAATCTGTTGGTGCAGCGGGGTCGGCAAGAGGGGAGGGGAGAATTATCTACAAATAAAGAATACCCTCCTCAAGACTTTTCAACTCAAAAAATAATAGCAACACTAAAATATAAAATAGCAGTAATAAAAGAGAGACAGGAAATTTAACTTGGTTACAACCCAAGGGTTGTTAATCCAAGGCAGTCGAACAACTCCACTATAATGTCTCCTTCATTGTAGGCGGAGAAGCCTTTTTTATACACTAAGAACGCTCAGAAGTTGCTAGGAACTTAATACAGAATTGATTGATTAATTCCTAGGCCCAAGGACCTTTATATAGCTCCTAGAAACTCTATTTCGAGCCTTGAGGGCGCCTCCAAAGGGGTTGAGGGTGCCTCGATGGGGTTTGACTGGATAAAACTCTATCCGATTACAAATGACCACTTTGTCCAGGTCGAAGGCGCCTCCAATGGCCTTGAAGGCACCCTGGACAAGGTTGAGGGTGCCTTCAAGGCAATAAAGGTGCCTCCAAGCCTGCAGGCAGCGCAGGCACCTTCAGCACTTCGTTAAAGGTGCCTCCAGCTAGCTTTTCCAGCTCGTTTTGACTTGTTTTCTTCTTCTGAGGCTCTGAATGTTTGCGTGATTACGGCCAACCGAAATATGGCTCGTCCGAACCCAATTTCCAGCCTTCTCCTCGAGCAGACTTTCGACCTGGCTTTTCATCCCTCGAACGCCGTGCACGTTCTTCTCGTCCACCGGTGTACTCTTCCGCAGCTCTCTCGTCCTTCGAACGCACTAAGCCCGTCGGCTCCCTTCCCGTGTCATCCTTCTCGCTAGCTGCATCTTCCGCTCGACTTCCTGCGCTCCTAAACTCCTGCACACTTAGACACAGGAATTAAATAACAAGCAGGACCTAACCCAACTTGGTCGATCACATCAAAACAACCATGGGGTCCAACAATCTCCCCCTTTTTGATGTGCATCAATCCAAGTTCAAGTTAGGGAAAAATAGACAAACAGTAATTTATAGAAATTAATAAACTAATAGTTTAAGCATAAAGATTGCAATAATAGAATTTGTAACACTAAGAAAAAGAAACTTTTAATTCTTAACTCTCCTAAACTAACTAACTTGTTCCTACTCTCCCCCTTTGATCACAGTAAAAATTGGGGTCATAATTTTCAAGTAGTGGTTTTCTAAGGAAAAGTTCAAATTTAAAAAGAAATAAAAAATAATTTCTAAGTTAAAAAAAATATTTGAGAATTTTTTTAAAAAAAAATCTGCATGAAACATTTTTCTAAGTATAAAAATATTTTTGAAGAATTTGAAAAAATGTTTGAAAAAACTTTTTAAAGCATTATTTAATTCTAATTTTAATAGTTTACCAGAAAGTTAATTAAACATTTTATTTCAATATTTTGGCTTCCAGGTCATGGCGAGGCACTAGGCCTTCTTGGTTATTGGAGCAACAACCACTTCCTTTGTTAGTTAGAGCCCTAGAGCCAATCATTTGATGATTGTATGGACTCATGTATATCATATTCATGTATATATATTAAGGCATTTGGTTTTTGGTTATTATGCTTATTTGTATTAGTGCTAGATAAAATAAGTATAGTAACGTCATAGAGTAGAAGGTTCTTACCTATATCAATCGATTGGTTGAATCGATAGTGAGATGATATAGGGAACACTACTCTAAATCATTCCTAGTCGAGTATTAACATTCAGGGACAATGTTAATACAATTAGACTAGCATGTAGGTCAGCTCAATGACTTGATCTCACAAGTCATGGATATAGAGATATCAAGCTGACACATGGGTATGCATTAGAGAATGTATACTGAATGACCCGTCATGAGAAAGTATCATGGATCGTTATATGAGTGTCATATACTTTCTCATGTGGCTATTAGTATGACTATTAGTCCTTTGACCTGAAGTCACCATGGATCCCTACATAAGGAATTATGTACTTTGGTTTCGTCAAACGTCACCCGTAACTGGGTGGACTATAAAGGCGATTACTGGGTATATAACGAATTATGTAGAGGGATGTGAGTGATGTAGATGGGATCTATCCCTCCCATATGACGGGAGCGACATCGGTATTCTTGATAGAGTGAGACCACTAAGTGCATGGCCATGCCCAAATGAGTCAACATGAGATGTTGAGCTCATTTGATCAAGTGAGTCTACTTGGAGTTCAAGATTTAGATTGATTAGAGGATGACACGGTCTATGCCTCATATTGATCAATCTAGATGTCTAGGATAGAAGGACAATGTCACATATTTTGTGAGGAGTCACAATTGGTAGTCACAAGGTGATGTCGGATCTCGACATTCTTGTAACTTGGGTAGTAATGATGTGTTGCTAGATACCGCTCATTACTTATGCTCCTAAATGAGTTTAGGGCATTGCCAACGTTACAAGAACCTATAGGGTCACACACTAACGACAATTAGATGGAGATTTGGTTCATATGATGAACCAAGAGGATTAGATTCATTTGATGAATCATATTAGATTAAGAGTAATCCAAATTGGGCTAATTGAGTTGGACTCAAGTTGATTCATGTATTCAATGAGTCTAATTTAGATTATGACTCATTAAATCAACTTAATTTAATGAATTAGATTCATTATATTAAGTTGGCTTGAATCATATGGTTGGATTAGATCAACCATGAGAGAGATTTGATCAAGTTTGACTTGATTTGAGAGGAAGAGAAAAAGTCATGTTTGACTTGACTTTTTGCCACATCACTAGTGAGTTGGCAAGATGTGGACCAATAGGATTGCTCCACATCATCAATGTGTGCCATCTCATGGAGGTTACAAGCCTCCATAGCATTTAATGTGGCCGGCCCACATTAAATGAGGAGGTTACACTTGTTGCCATGTCATTTAGTGAGGTGGCAAGATGTGGACCAATAGTGTTGATCCACATCATCCTAGAGTGCCACCTCATGGGGTTACAACTCTTAATGGTCTCCACATTAATTGGAATTAATGTGGGGGTTACACCTCCTAGAGTGGCCGGCCACTTGATGGCTAAGGGGTTGTTTGAATTTCCTCTCATTGATTTCATTCACTCTTCTTCTCCCTTGGGGGCTCTCTCTTCTCCTTCTCCCATTCCTTGGCCGAACACTCCATTGGTGCTAGCACACCTTGTGTTTTGGTCATCTCCTTCTACTTGTGTCCGTGTGGATACATATAGAGGTTGTCTACTTTGACAACTAGAGATCCGGCGACATCTTGGACAAGCGGGAACGCGAAGGGCTTCGCTACAAGGGTAATGATCTTAACTTTAGTGTAGATCTAAAGTTTTTACAAACTCGTACAAGAAAAAGGTTTTTTCGAAAATTTTGTTTACGAATCTTTGCACGAGATCCATGGCTTTGGGTGACTCGGGGTTTCCGCGACGCGAAAAAGCGGTTTTCGCGGCCCGAAGAACCCAACATCCTTAAATAAAGTCTCATAAAGAAATTTTAACGTTTAAATTTCTCGCTGGAAGCTTTAAAAAAAAATAGTCTAGAAAAGATTTTGGAACCCAGTAAAGGTTCCTTCCTACTGGATTAATCATGAACTTAGGGGGTACATAACTTTCGGGAACTTTCCTAACTTGTCCCTGATATTTTCTAATGTACCAGTTTAATTTTTCATATAACTTGAGTTTTGATTTTGAAAATTTATTTAAGCATGCATAATCATTTTTCAATTTCTCATTCTCTAATTTAAATTATCGTACATTTCTAGTGGGCATGCTTTTGCTAAATTTAATTTCAACTCATTATTCTCCTTTTCTAATTTAACTAAGTATTTAGTGAGAACTTTTATGAATTGAAAGGACTGCTTGGGAGTAAGATTATGTACCTCACTTACCTCTATATCTGATGCTCTCCTTTCATCGTAGTTTTCTTCTTCTGATGATTCTCCCCCTTCATCTATGCTCATTTCTGAGCTGGAGTCATCTTCTTCTGTTTGATGGTTGGCCATTAGCGCTAGTCCCAAGAAGGCTTCGACTTCTGATTCCGAGGATGATGATTCATTCCATGTAGCCTTCAGACTCTTGCGCTTCGAGGACGTCGGTCTTTGAGACTTCTCCTTGTCCCTTTTCTTTAGTTTTGGGTAGTCATCCTTGATGTGCCCTTCCTCGTTATAGTTGTAGCATCGGACCGTCCTTCTATTGCGTTGATACTTTCTTGACTGCGATCTAAATTTGTTAGTTTTAATAAACTTATTTAACTTCCTTACCAATAGCGTCGCTTCAGTTTCATCGATCGACACTTTAGAGTCAGGATCTTTCTTTTCGACTTGTAGGGCTATATTGAGATTTGGCTTCTCTACTTGTTTAGGCTCTACAATTCGAGATTCGTGAAGTTCAAATGTAGAAAATAAATTTTCTAAAGTACTTACCTCAAAGTCCTTAGAGATGCAGTATGTATCTACTAAGGACGCCCATTCTGGAGACCTTGGGAAGGCGTTGATCGCGTACCGGATCGAGTCTCGATTTGTTACCGATTCTCCGAGGTTGTTCAGTTGTATTATCAACTCCTTAATTCTTGCTTGAAGTTGTGCTACTTTTTCGCCATTGTTCATCTGGAGATTTGTCAGCTGGGTTCGGAGAATGTCCCGCCTTGCTAATTTCGCTTCTGAAGTGCCTTCGGGGAGCTCTAGGAATTTCTCCCAGAGGTCTTTGGCAGAGTCGTAGCTTCCGATCTGACTTACCTCCTGGGGCGGCAGAACGCTGAGCAGATGAAATTCTACCTTTCTGTTGGCCACGAAATCGGCTTGCTCCTTCTTTGTCCACTGATACTCTTCTTTGTCTTTTGGAGCTGTAAAATCAAATTTCATAGTTAGAAGAATGTCAAAATCCATTTTAAAAAATACCTCCATTCTTCGTCTCCATGTAGCGAAGTCTCCGTCGAACTTCGGGGGATGAATGTTTGTTCCAGCCATCGTCTTGATCTTTGTGCTTCAGTCGGCGGTTAGTCCTTCTGAGGTGGTTGGACTCTAATACCACTTGTTGGTACAACGGGGCCGGCAAGAGGGGTGGGGTGAATTGCCTGCAAATAAAGAATACCCTCCTCAAGACTTTTCAACTCAAAAAATAATAGCAACACTAAAATATAAAATAGCAGCAATAAAAGAGAGACAGAAAATTTAATATGGTTATAACCCAGGGGTTATTAATCCAAGGCAGTCGAATAACTCCACTAGAATGTCTCCTTCACTGTAGGCGGAGAAGCCTTTTTTACACACTAAGAACGCTCAGAAGTTGCTAGAAACTTAATATAGAGTTGATTGATTAATTCTTAAGTCCAGGAGCCTTTATATAGCTCCTAGAAACTCTATCTCGAGCCTTGAGGGTGCCTCCAAAGGGGTTGAGGGAGTCTCCATGTGGTTTGACCAGATAAAACTCTATCCAATTACAAACGGCACTTTGGCCAGATCGAAGGCGCCTCCAATGGCCTTGAAGGTGCCCTGGACAAGGTTGAGGGCGCCTTCAAGGCAATGAAGGCACCTCCAAGCCTGCAGGCAGCGCAGACGCCTTTAACACTTTATTGAAGGTGCCTCCAGCTAGCTTTTCTAGCTCCTTTTGACTTGTTTTCTTCTTCCGAGGCTCCAAATGTTTGGGTGATTGCGGCCAGTCGAAATAGGGCTCACCCGAACCCAATTTTCGGTCTTCTCCTCTAGCAGACTTCTGACCCAGCTTCTCGTCCCTCGAACGTTGCGCACGTTCTTCTCGTCCACCGGTGTACTCTTCCGCAGCTCTCTTGTCTTTCGGACGCACCGAGCTCGTTGGGTCCCTTCCCATACCATCTTTCTCGCTAGCTGCGTCTTCCGTTCGACTTCCTGCGCTCTTAAGCTCCTGTACACTTAGACACAGGGATCAAATAACAAGAAGGACCTAACCCAACTTGATTGATCACATCAAAACAATCATGGGGTCCAACGCAATCTCATTCAGGGTGCCTTGGGTTGATCTGAGGCGCCTTAGCTACTTTTCATCTGAGGCGCCTCAAGTACTATTTGTTGGGTCACTTCGGGAGCTAGAAGGGGGGGGGTTGAATAACTCGTTCGCTTGTTCTCTTTCTTCATAGATGTTGGTTTGTAGCGGATAGAATCGAAGTCAAGCTTTCTAATGTTAACACATAGATTTACTTGATATTCACCTCAAGAAAATGTGACTAATCTAAATATCCACACACCAAGCACACCCTCCACTAAGAAAATAACTCCTTCTCGGAACAACCGGAGGTGGAGAAACCTCGTACAACACTCACACAACAAGATACAACTCAAAGCCAGAAATAAATATAGAAATACAAAAGAAAACCTCTTCTTGCTTGATCTTGTGTAGCTTGAGGATGCCTCTTGACTCTTGGAAGTGCAGCAACACTTGTCCCCAAGATGCTTCAAGAACTGACAGACGAAATCATAAGCTCGGTAGAGAATATCGGGAGAAGTCTACAGAGAAGAAAGCTCACCAACAGCTTCATACTCTGCGCTCCTAGGGCTCCAATTGATTGCCACGTCAGATCCACGCAATCTCAGCTTTCCAAAGCTCGCATCCTGTGCAACAGTCATATCCCAATCGATTAGCTGATCGATTGGGGAGGCTTGAATCGATCGATCGATCGATTCATAGCGTCTCTGTGTTCTCGCTGGAAATATCCTGAATCGATTGACCGATCGATTCAGGCTTCCTCGTAACCTCATGAGAAATCCAATTCCAATCGATCAGCTAGTCAATTGGTGGTACTCAATCGATCGGCTGATCGATTAGTAGTGTCCAATAGATCAACTGATCGATTGGGAAACTCTCTGTGCTCGTGAAAATATCTCCCAATCGATCGATTGGGTCCCTTTTTCTCGCAACACTCTCCCAATCGATCGACTGATCGATTAGGCTCTAGTTCAATCGATCGGCTGAACAGTTGACCAACCCTAACTTGACTAACTCAAGTCTAGGGTCCCAAACCCAATATCCGGTCAATCGTGACCTGTTGGGACTCTCTCATACCTAGTATTTTGTCAACCTTGACCTGCTGGGAGTTCGTCACCAAGTGTCTGGTCACCCTGGACCCACTTGGATTTCCACGCGCCTACCTTCACTCACCAGGACTTCCTTACTGTCTAATTTTACTCACTAGGACTTTCACTTAGCTTCACTCACCAAGATTTCCTTATTGCCTAGCTTCACTCACTAGGGCTTTCACCTGGCTTTACTTACCAGGATTTTCATCTGCCTAGCTTTACTCACTAGGTCTTTTACCTGGCTTCACTCACCAGGATTTCTCATCTACCTAGCTTCACTCACTAACTCTTTCACCTGGCTTCACTCATCAGGATTTCTAACCAAGTGTCCGGTCAACACTGACCCACTTAGATTTTTATATTCTGCCAACTTTCCTGTTGGACTTTCCCTGCCTAACCTCCAATTAAGACTTCCCAGTCAAGTATCTGGTTAATCTTGACCACTTGACTCTTCTTCACATTAGATTGGTCACCCTTGACCAATCTCCCAAAATGAATGATTGCTCCTGCAATCTCCATACATTATCAAAACAATCTTCATACATTATCAAACATTAAAACTCATTACGACTCAAGCTTGAGCCAATTCAGGCTTAGTCAACTTGGTCAACCTTGACCTAAGAAAATTGTACCAGCAATCTCTCCCTTTTTGATGTTTGACAATATATTTAAGTTAGGCAAATTCGATAGCCTCAATCTCTTCTTCATGCCAAAACATAAATGAGAGTTTTCCTTCATTCTCTCCCTTTCCAATAGGGCAAACTCCCCCTTAGGGTAATGAAGGCCTAACTTAAACCCTATATTCTCCCCCTTTGGCATACATCAAAACTCTTCCCCTAAAGAGTTATCTCCACGTTGTGCACAATCTCATTCATTGTTCACAACATCACAATAAAGGTCCCATACCTTTCACTATCTCCAATGCTCATCCTTGAGCATTAACACTCAAACAATGAAGATATCCACTCTTCTATTATTTTTCAATGCTCAACCTTGAACATTTACTATAACAAAGGTTTTACAACCTTCTGTGGTTTCAAAAATTATTTTCATGTCTTTAAGGAGTAGCTCCCCCTCAAAATATGCTCCAAACTTTTGTCATCACACTAACAATTCTTGGAGTTCATTTAACTTTAGGAAACCCAAAATTTGATTTTGAGGTCTAAAATTTAATAATGAAACTCAACATCATCCTAAACTTCAACTTAGTCTTTATTAACCAATCTACTCTTATTTTTATCAAGAAAACTACCCTTAAATATTTTTAAAATGAATTTCATAGGGTTAGGAATGGTTAATGTGACTAAAAATGACTTAATGGGCTGAAATCAGACATTTACAGTCAAAATCAGTCTTTCCAATTGATTGAAGTTGGGACTCAATCGATCCACTGATCGATTCCGTAAGCTTTTGTTCGTGAAAAATGCCCTTGAATCAATCACCTGATCGATCCAGACAGAGTCAATTGATCGACTGATCGATTTCATGAGCTTCTGCTCATAAGAAAACCTAGTTCAATCAATCAGCTGATCGATTGAACTCTCTCAATCGATCAGCTAATCGATTGAGTTTCTGATTTCCTGAAATCAAATTTTAGCCAAAATTTAGAAATGCCCCAATAATTCTAAAAAATTCTAAAAATTATGAAAATTCTTGTAGACATTATTTAAGATACATACTATCAAGAAAAAATAATTTTCTAAGAAAATAATTCCTATTTTCAAAGATTGACACAACCTTAGAAGCTCTTGAAAACTTCAATGTTTTGCACTAGTTTGTGTCAAACTTCAAAAAGAGGTGACTAATTCAAGAATCAGGCCCTCACCCACTCATCCACTATGAAATAACTCCTTCTTGGTAACTACCGAAGGCGGAGAAGCCTTGTACAACCTCTCAATACAACAAGAAGAAAATAAAAGCAAAATACAAATAATCTCTTAAAGGATTTACAACATGAAACCCTAGATTTACTTTTTCTTCTTGTGTGGAATGCCTTTTAACCTTGGAAGTGCAGTAACACTTTGCTCCAAGAAACTTCAAGAACTGGCGTGAGCCTGTGAGAAATGATCGCAAGAAGTGGAGAGGAAGAACACCGGAGTCACTGCGAGGAAGACGGCTTTAAACTCTATGCTTCCTTCGCAATGGTCACATCCCAATCGATTGACCAATCGATTGGGGAGGTTTGAATCGATCGATCGATCGATTCAGAGCGCCTCTATGCTCTACTAGAGAAGGCCTGAATTGATCGCCTGATCGATTTAGTCTTCATCACGTCGCGCGTGATTTCCAACTGTCAATCGATCGGCTGATTGATTGGGAAGGCTTCTGTGTGCGCGATATAAGCTCCCAATTGATCGGCCGATCGATTGGACTGCTGTTTATTGCAGCACTCCCAATCAATTGGTTGATCGATTGAACTTCGGTTCAATTGATCGGTTGATCGATTGGGCTTTGATTGCTCATCCTTGACTTGATTAACTCAAGCTCAAGGGCCCCTAATTCCAACATCCGGTCAACCATGACCTGTTAGAACTCCTCATGCATAGCATCTGATTAACCTTGACATGCCGAGACTTCTTCACTAAGTGTCTGGTTAACCCTATGACCCACTTGGACTTTTCTCCTCATGCCAAGTGTCCGGTCAACCTTAACCCACTTGGAATTACTGACTCGTGCCAAGTGTCTGGTCCTCCATGACCCACTTGGACATCCTTTCCCAGATGTTCGGTCACCCTTAACCCATCTAATTTCCTTGTGCCAAGTATCCGATCACTTCTTTGACCTACTTGGACTTCCCAACACTAGGTGTCCGGTCAACATTGACCCACCTGGATTTCCATGTGTCTAGCTTAACTCACCAGGTCTTTGTATCTGCCTAGCTTCACTCACTAGGACTTTTCATCTGCTTGGCTTCACTCACCAGGACTTTCTATCTGCTTGGCTTCACTTATAAGGTCTTTGCATTTGCCTAACTTCATTCACTAGGACTTTTCATCTTCCTGGCTTCACTCACCAGGACTTTCCATCTGCCTAGCTTCACTCACTAGGACTTTCACCTAGCTTCACTCACTAGGATTTTTCCAGTGCTCGGCTTCACTCACCGGGACTTTCACCTTCCTAGCTTCACTCACTAGGTCTTTCACCTCACTTCACTCACTAAGATTTTCCAACTGCCTAGCTTCACTCACTAGGTTTTTCACCTAGTTTCACTCACTAGAATTTTTCCACTGCCTGGCTTCACTCACCGGGACTTTCACCTGCCTACCTTCACTCACTAGGTCTTTCACCTGGCTTCACTCATCAAGATTTTCCAACTGCCTAACTTCACTCACTAGGTCTTTCACCTGGCTTCACTCACCAGGATTTTCAACTGCCTGACTTCACTCACCAGGACTTCCCCTTGCCTAACCTCCAGTTAGGACTTTTCCAATCAAGTATCCGATCAACCCTTTGATCTATTTGACTCTTCTTCACATCAGACTGGTTAAACCTTGACTAGAGGGGAATTCCTCCAACAATCTCTCCAATCGGACGATTGCTCCTGCAATCTCCATATATTGTTAGACATCGAAATTCAAATATCAAGACTCAAGCTTGAGCCAACTCAAGTTCAGTCAACCTGGTTAACCTTGACCTAGGGATATTACACCGGCAATCTCCTCCTTTTTGACGTTTGATAATAATTTTAAATTAGGCTAATCCAATAGTTTTAACTTCTTCTTCATGTCAATGCATGAATGAGTGTTTCCTTCATTCACTCCCTTTTCAAGAGGGAAAACTCCCCCGTTGGATAATGAAGGCATAATATAGACCCTACATTCTCCCCCGAACTTTCCTAGAGGAGCAATGAAGGCCTAACTTAAACCCTACATTCTCCTCCTATTGGCACACATCAAAAACTCTCCTCCTGAAGAGTTACTCAATGTTGTTCACAACATCACAATGAAGGTCTCATACCCTTCATTGTATCCAATGCTCACCCTTGAGCATTAAACCTCTTCACAATGCTCATCCTAGAGCATTCATCATTCTAACAATGAAGGTCGCATGCCCTTCATTGTAGCCAATGCTCACCCTTGAGCATTAATCCACTTCATAATGCTTATCTTTGAGCATTCACAACTCAACAATGAAGATATCCACTCTCCATTATTTTTCAATGCTCAACCTTGAGTATTTATTTTAAAGAAGGTTAACTACCTTCCAAGGTGTTTAAAAAAATTAATTTTCATGTCCTTAAAGAGTAACTCCCCCTAAAGACATGCTCCAAACTTCTGTTATTGCACCAACAATGATTTTAAATCTCTAAACCTTTAGGAAACTTAAAAACTTGAAGTTTTGAGGTTTAAAAGATTCAATAGTGAAATCAACCTCATCCTAAACTTCAATCTAGTGTTCCTTAACCAATTCTCCTTATTTTTATAATGAAAACCACCCTTAAATTTATATAAATATGTTCCAAAGGGTTAGGAGTGGTTAAAGGGGCTAAAAATGGCTTAAATGTTGAAATCAAACTTTTCCAGCTAAAATCAGCCTTTTCAATCGATTAGGTTGGGACTCAATCGATTGAACTTGTTGCAATTGATTGCCCGATCAATTCCACGAGCTTCGGTTCGTGGAAAAACTGCATGAATTGATCCATTGATCGATCCAGCCAGGGTTAAATCGATCAGCTAATCGATTCAGCGAGCTTCTGCTCGCGACAATGCCCTTCTCAATCAATCGACTGAATGATTGAGCCTGCCCAATCGATCAGCTGATCGATTGGGTTTCTGAATTTCTAAAATCTAATTTCAACCAAAATTCAAAAATGCCCTAAAAATTTTATAAAATTATAAAATTCATGAAACTTCTTCTAGACATTATTTAAGATATATACTATCATGGAAAAATAGTTTTCTAAGAAATTCATCTTATTTCAAAGATTGACATAAAATTTGAAACTTATAAAAGCTTCAATGTTTCTTCCAAGTTTGTGTCTAACTTTTCAATGATGATTACTATCCAAAGATAGTCTTCACCAAGGTTTTCTAAAGTATATTTAAAATGAATTTTAAAACTAATTTTCAACCATGTTCTTTGAGCTCAATACACATGATTTGTACATTAGCTTTCCCAATGATTAGATTACACATAAATATGTGTTCTGATGAAATGAAAGCTCAAATAGATGCATTAAATCAACATCTTGAGTCTTATTCATCATCTTAACATCTTACTTATATCTAATGTGCACTAACACATATACAAGTCATCTTATAGTCTTTGTGAGATGTCGAGTTTGATTTTGCCCTAAACTAGGGATCATGCATATTTATCTAGACATTTTAGAAATTTTGAACATCCACCTAGGATGTCACTTGTTAGTAAATGTCATTGTCCTTATTTACAAGGAAACTAAAATAATACATGATGACTTATGACATACATCAAAAAGAAATAATTTTCAAAAGAAAATATACTAATGCTACATGATGTATGTATGACATGACATTGTATTGTTGTTTTGTTTTTCATAATAAACATGAATGCAACATATGATGTCATGGTATATGATGGGCAAACAATCATGCCAATTAGCATAAATAAAATATACCTAGATAAGCTATCTAAGTATCCTTAATCCTTGCTAAATTAAAATCTAATCCTATATTGCCCATATTTTCTCAAGAAAATGCCAAAATCCAATTTGGCATTTCTTTTGCCTTTCTCCATTTGTGTCAATTAAAATTAAGTCCAATTCCTCAAATTTTGACACATTTTACTCTTCCAAAGAGTAATCGATTTATCCTTTTCATTTTCAAAGGTTAACAAAAACATTGAAAATGCCTCCAAGTAACAACATTATCAAGGTTGGGTTAACCACCCTTCCCATTTGGAGTTAACACTCTCTAAACCTATCTAGGGTGTAGAAAATATGCTCCTCGAAACCCAAAACCTATTGGTGCTCCTTGAATGCTCTAGGTACTCACTAGGGATAACTTCCCTAGATACCTTCCTAATGACCTTTCTAGGCTTCTTAGAAGCCTTAGTCACTTTCTCTATATAAACTGTAGGGATAGTTTCCCTTGTGACCTTCTTGGTGACTTTCTTTGACTTCTTAGAAGTTTTAGTCACATTAGTTTTTCCAAAAATACTTCTAGGGATAACGTCCCTTGTATTTTTGACTTGACCACTAGACCTAGGGTTGGTTCCATAATTATATGGAATCTTATGGTATGAAGTCATATCCTTCTTAGCCTTAGATTTGTATCCCAAACCTCTATGGCCATAGGATAGCTTTTGTATTCTTAAACCTAGGTTATGCTCATTTTGACCTTTAAAAATATTTTTTATTTTCTTTAGGGTCTTTTCTAATTTATCAAACCTTGATCTCAAGGATTGATTTTCCAACCTCAAATCCTTAGATTTTGATTTTTCTTGATTCCTATGAAAAATTTTTCTTTTAGGCCTATATCTAAAATTATTAGAGTTATTGCCTAATTTGTTATCTATTTTTCTAACCTTAGATTGAGTGATTTTAGCATGATAGGCCACGTGTTTTTCTTTAATTCTAACATACCTTCTATTTTCATGATAAATAACATTAAAATGATATAAACTAGACGTAGCATGCTTTTTATCATGTGTCAAAGGAATTGGTTCAACAAATGATACCTTGAGTTTTCTTTAAAAGTTCCCCCTTGACTTGAGCTTCCTCCTTTGACTTTGATCTGTTTCTTTCCCTTAAGACATTGACTCTGGTAATGTCCTCTTTGGTGGCACAAGAAGCACATAATGTGTTCCTTGCTCTTCTTTGTCACAGAGTCAGTCTTCTTGGGCTTCTCCTTGCCCTTAGGTGTCACTTATCCCTTCTTCTTGGCTAATTTAGGACACTTATGTTGGGGTTGCAAGGTTGCAAGTATAGTCCCACATTGAAAACACATGGGAAAGATCATGGGTTTATAAGAGAAAAGATATCTCCATTGGCATGAGGCATTTTGGGTAGAGCCCAAGAGCAAAACCATGAGGGCTTAGGTTCAAAGTGGGCAATATCATGTAATTGTGGAGATATCTAAATTCTTTTCGATCCTATAATTGGTATCAGAGCCCGGACTGCCAAAAGGTTTAACCGCCGACTGTACACAAGGGCTATGGTATGATTGAGCCATGTGGGTACAATATTGACCTCGAACAAAGAAAGTGGGGGCCCGTATGTTCGGATCAAGAGGATCAGACACCAGATAAGAAGTCCTAGTTATGGCTAGGCAAGGAAGTCCTAGTAGGTCAGGTGGACCGAGGGGCCGAAAGACCTGGTGGGTCGAGGATCGGACATGGGAAGCCTATAGTCCTTTGTTTGAGGGGAGATTGTTGGGGTTGTAAGGTTGAAAACATAGTCCCACATTGAAAACACATGGGAAAGATCATGGGTTTATAAGAGAAAAGATATCTTCATTGGCATGAGACCTTTTGGGTAGAGCCCAAGAGCAAAACCATGAAGGTTTAGGCCCAAAGTGGATAATATCATGTAATTGTGGAGATATCTAAATTCTTTTCGATCCTATAACTTACTCTTGTAGTGTCCTTTTTTCCTACACTCAAAACATATAATGTGATTTTTATTATTTAAAATTAAAATGGTTATACCTTTGTTTGTAGGGGTGGCACATGATCCTCCATTTGATTTTTCTTAATTTGTGGAGGTGGAACCATCTTCTTCTTCTTCATTTGACCTGGAGATGGAAGCTTTTTCTTGCTCCAGTGTCAGTGAATGACGCTCCCCCTCAATCTTAGAGGTGGAGGCCTCTTCATCTTCATCTCTTGCTCATTTAACAAAGAGCATGCTCCCTTTTTTCCCTTTTTGTTGCATTCCATTAAGGGTGAAGCTTCTTGTTCTTCTCCTTCCAAAGTTGAGCATCTCTCAACTTCGGAGTCCTCTTCCTCTTGATCTTGATCCAATGAGTCGCCCTCTTTGGATTCTTCTTGGTTTGGTGCAGTGGAGAGGATCTCATGGAGTTTAGCCAATTTACTCCATAGTTCCTTGGCATCTTCAAATTCTCCTACTTGCTTCAAGATGTTGCTAGGCAATAGATTGACTAATAGCTTGGTTACTTTATCATTGGTCTCACATCTTTGAATTTTCTCTTGGCTTCACTTGCTCTTTTTGAGAATTTTCCCTTTGCTCTTTGTTGGAGCTTGGAAACCTTCCATTAGAGCAAATCATTGCTCTATGTCTATCATAAAAAAAATTTCGATCCTTGATTTCCAAGAATCGAAACTCATTGATGTGAATAGTGGAGGCACCCTCATGTCGAATCCGAGCTCATCTCAAAATTCCATCTTGAAGTTGAGTCTTTAATGAAGTCTTTAACTTGTTAAAATTTACTTCAACTCCTTCTCCCTCTAGCTTGTTGCCCTTTCCGGTGATGATTTCGGTGAAGAGCGACCTCGCTCTGATACCACTTGTTAGAGTCGATTTGTAGACAGAAGGGGTGAATAGCTTGTCGCGCTTCGGTTTCTTGCTTTAATGATGTTGTTGCAGCGGAAAACACTCAAGCTGTAGGACCGTTGCGGTCGGCTTAGAAGGGGGTTGGATATCCTGCAAAAATAAAAAGAAAGACAACCCTTCTCGAACTCTTTAAGCTAACACTTGCATAATAAACAGAGCAAATAAATAAAACATTAAAAAATGAGGCACAAGATATTTACTTGGTTACAACCTATGTGGTTGTTAATCCAAGGAAGATTAAGCACTAAAACTCCTTCAGGCGGAGAAGCCTCTTACAGCGTTGAAGCACAGAAAACAGAAGCTCAACTACAACTAGAAGTGCACAAGCGTTGAAATTACAAGTAATGAGTTTGTTATAAAGCTTCTAGACCAAGGCTATATTTATAGCCTTGGTCGGGGCGCCCCGAAGGGGTTCCGGGCGCCCTGGGGGGATAAAACTTTATCCCCAATGTTCAGATCGAGTTTTGACTCCATCTGGTCAAATTCCAGGTTCGGGCACCCGGAACCATTCCAGGCATCCTAGACTGCTCCAGGCGCCCGGAATCATTCCGGGCGCCCCGGAGCCCAAAGTCAACAAAAGTTGACTTTTTCATCCGAACCTCTTCTCCGGTTCAGTCCCGCCTCGGTCCGGTTCTTTTACTCCGGATCCGCTCGCTTGGGTGATCTCTGCCATCCGGAAAAGGGATCACCCGAACTCAAGTTCCAGTCTTCTCGAGCAGCCTTCCGCTCCAGCTTCTCGTCTCTCGGAATCGTCGCATGTTTCCTTCTCGTCCACCAGCGTATTCATCCGCAGTCTTCGTCCCTCGGTCGCACCCCATGCCAACCTTCTCGCTAGCTGCGTCTCTTGCTCCCCGAGCAATCTTCCGCTCCAGCTTTCGTCCCTCGGAACCACCGCACGCTTCTTTCTCGTCCACCGGGATACTCTTTCATAGCGCCTCATCCCTCGGACGCACCACGTGTCGCCCTTCTCGCTAGCTGCGTCTTCCGCTCGAGTACCTGTGCTCCTAATCTCCTGCACACTTAGACACAAGGTTAAAAAACACAAGACCTAACTTAACTTGTTGATCACACCAAAACAACCTTGGGGTTCCAACAATCTCCCCCTTTTTGATGTGATCAACCCAAGTTAAGCTAGGGTCAAAAATAGACATGAAAATGAAATAATTTATATTGCAGTAACATGCAACAAGATAGAAAAAAATTAAATTTCAAAAATTCTAATTTTCAATTTCTACCTCCCCCTACACTTATACTTTTTATTCTCCCCCTTTGATCACATAAAAAATTGGGGTTGCAAGAAAAAATCTAAGGGTTGACACTTTGAAAGGAAAATTTCTAAGTTCAAAATAACTTTTTGGAAAATTTCTAAGTTTTCGTCATCAAAATTAAGAACTTTCTTAAGCCAAAAACTTTATGCAAGAAAATTTAAGAAAATTGATAACATTTAAAAAATTTCCTATGTATTTATTTATTTATTTATTTTATTCTAATAATTTTATCAGAAAGTTTTAAATTTTCATTTTAATTTATCATAACTTCTTAAATCACACTTTTTCATATTTAAAGCAACTAATATTAAATATGTAAAAAATTGTATCATGTTCATTTCTATTATTAGTTTGTTGAAATTCTTTAATCGACAAGCTATTTCTTTTAACTTAATACTTTTTATTATATTTTGAATTTCACAAAAATATTTTGATAAGAAGAGTTCTAACTTGATAAAGTTTTTCGACAACATTTCTAATTCACAAAATTTGTTCGACAAAATATTTTATAATTTGCAAAAATCTTTCGAGAAAATAATTTATAATTCGAAAAAATATTTGAAGAAAATTTTCGACAATATTTCCAATTTGCATAATTCTTTTGAAAAAATATTTTGTAATTCACAAAAGTCTTTCGACAAAATTTCTAACTTGCAAAGTTCTTTTGTCAAAATATTTTGTAATTTGCAAAATTCTTTCAAAATGATTGGTAAACCGAAACTCTTTCGATAATTTAATTTTTAAATCGTAAAAATCTTCAGGAAACTTTTCTATTGAATTAACCAGTTGTTCAGAGGGTATAGGTCATACCTTACTTACCTCATCTGTCGTTGGTTCTCCCCCTGTTGAATCACTTGCTTCCGAAGACTCTCCCCGTTCATCGATGCTCATCTGGGATGAACTTTCTGTGGCTTTGGGATGGACTTCGGCTGTTTGGCCAGTTTCTTCATTCTCGGACTCTTCTGGTGATGAATCGGTGTTGGATTCAACTTTGACTTGTTCTTCGTAGAGTTTTAAGAACTTTTCCCAAAGTTCTTTTGCGCTTTTATATTCGCCAACTCTATTGAGATCTTCATTTGATATTATGGTTAGAATGTGAATTTCTGCCCGATTATTTGCCATTGACTCGTCACGTTGCTTCTTGTTCCAGAGGCGTATATCGAGTTCTTCTCCATTTGTGTTCTTCGGTTCTTCATAACCAAGTTTCATTATTGAAAAAATATCAGAATTAGAGTTTAGATATACCTCCATTTGTTGCTTCCATAAGGACAACTCCCCCTCGAATGCTGGTGGGTAGTCGCTAGCTCCGGCCATTGTTTTGTTGCTTTAGATGGCGGTTAGTCCTTCTGAGGCATACTCGGCTCTGATACCACTTGTAGGACCGTTGCAGCCGGCTTAGAAGGGGGTTGGATATCTTACAAAAATAAAAAGAAAGACAACCCTTCTCTAACTCTTTAAGCTAACACTTGCATAATAAACAGGGCAAATAAATAAAACATTAAAAAACGAGGCACAAGATATTTACTTGATTACAACCGATGTGGTTGTTAATCCAAGGAAGATTAAGCACTAAAACTCCTTCAGGCGAAGAAGCCTCTTACAGCGTTGAAGCACAAAAAACAGAAGCTCAACTACAACTAGAAGTGCACAAGCATTGGAATTACAAGTAATGAGTTCGTTATAAAGCTTTTGGACCAAGGCTATATTTGTAGCCTTGGTCGAGGTGCCCCGAAGGAGTTCCGGGCGTCCTGGGGGGATAAAATTTTATCCCCAACGTTCAGATCGAGTTTTGACTCGATCTGGTCAAATTCTAGGTTCGGGCACCTGGAAGCATTCCGGGCACCCCGGACTGCTTCGAGCGCCCGGAATCATTCCGGGCGCCCCGAAGCCCAAAGTCAACAGAAGTTGACTTTTTTGTCCGGGACCTCTTCTCCGGTTCAGTCCTGCCTCGGTCCGGTTCTTCTACTCCAGATCCGCTTGCTTGGGTGATCTCTGCCATCCGAAAAAGGGTTCACCCAAACCCATGTTCTGGTCTTCTCGAGCAGCCTTCCGCTCCGGCTTCTCGTCCCTCGGAATCGCCGCGTGTTTCCTTCTCGTCCACCAACGTATTCATTCGTAGTCTTCGTCCTTCGGTCGCTCCTCGTGCCGACTTTCTTGCTAGCTGCATCTCTTGCTCCCCGAGCAATCTTCCGCTCTGGCTTTCGTCCCTCGAAACCACCACACGCTTCCTTCTCGTCCACCGGGTACTCTTCCGCAGCGCCTCGTCCCTCGGATGCACCACGTGTCGTCCTTCTCGCTAGTTGCGTCTTCCGCTCGAGTACCTGTGCTCCTAAGCTCCTGCACACTTAGACACAAGGTCAAAACAACACAGGACCTAAATTAACTTGTTGATCACACCAAAACAACCTTGGGGTTCCAACACAAGCAACTCTCACAATGCTAACAAAAGGGATTTACTTAGTATCCACCTCAAAAAGAGGTGACTAATCCAAGGATCAGGCTCTCACCCACTCATCCACTATGAAATAAATCCTTTTCGGTAACTACCAAAGGCGGAGAAGCCTTGTACAACCTCTCAATACAACAATAAAAAAATAAAAGCAAAATACAAATAATCTCTTACAGGATTTACAACATGAAACCCTAGATTTGCTTCTTCTTCTTGTGTGGAATGTCTCTTGACCTTGGAAGTGCAGCAATACTTTGCTCCAAGAAACTTTAAGAACTGGCATGAACCTGTGAGAAATGATCGTAAGAAGTAGAGAGGAGGAACACCAGAGTCGCTGCAAGGAAGACAACTTTAAACTCGACACTTCCTTCGACCCGGTCACATCCTAATCGATTGACCAATCGATTGGGGAGGCATGAATCGATCGGTCGATCAATTCAGAGCACCTCTGTACTCTGCTGGAGAAGGTCTGAATCGATCGCCAGATCGATTTAGCCTTCATCGCGTCGCACATGATTTCCAACTGCCAATCGATCGGCCGATCGATTGGCGATGCCCAATCGATTGGCCGATTGATTAGGAAAGCTTATGTGCGCGTGATATAAGCTCCCAATCAATCGGTCGATCGATTGGGCTGCTGTTTATCGTAGCACTCTCCCAATCGATCGGCTGATCGATTGGACTTCGATTCAATCGATCGGATGATCGATTGACCACCCTTGACTTGTTTAACTCAAGCTCAAGGGCCCCCAATTTCAATATCCGGTCAACCTGACCTGTCGGAACTCCTCATGCCTAGCATCCGGTCAATCTTGGCCTACCGAGACTTCTTCACCAAGTGTCTAGTCAACCCTGTGACCCACTTGGACTTTTCTCCTCGTGCCAAGTGTCCGGTCAATCTTGACCCACTTGGACTCACTATCCCATGTCAAGTGTCCGGTCCTCCATGACCCACTTGGACTTCCTTCCACCAGATATCCGGTCACCCTTGACCCATATGGATTTCCTTGTGACATGTATCCAGCTACTCCTTTGACCTACTTGGACTTCCTAACACTAGGTGTCCGATCAACCTTGACCCACTTGGATTTCCACGTGCCTGGCTTTACTCACCAGGTCTTTGCATCTACCTAGCTTCACTCACTAGGACTTCTCATCTGCCTGGCTTCACTCACCAGGACTTTCCATCTGCCTGACTTCACTCACTAGGTCTTTGCATCTGCCTATCTTTACTCACTAGGACTTTTCATCTGTCTGACTTCACTAACCAAGACTTTTCATCTGCCTGACTTCACTCATCAGGACTTTCACCTAGATTTACTCACTAGGATTTTCCCATTGCCCGGCTTCACTCACCGGGACTTTCACCTGCCTAGCTTCACTCACTAGGTCTTTCACCTGGCTTCACTCACTAGGATTTTCCAACTGCCTAGCTTCACTCACTAGGTCTTTCACCTAGCTTCACTCACTAGGATTTTCCAACTGCCTAGCTTCACTCACTAGGTCTTTCACCTAGCTTCACTCACTAGGATTTTCCCACTGCCTGGCTTCACTCACTGGGACTTTCACCTGCCTACCTTCACTCACTAGGTCTTTCACCTGGCTTCACTCACTAGGATTTTCTAACTGTCTAGCTTCACTCGCTAGGTCTTTCACCTGGCTTCACTCACCAGGATTTCCAATTGTTTGGCTTCACTCACCAGAACTTCCCCTTGCCTAACCTCTAGTTAAGTTTTCCCAATCAAGTATCTGGTCAACCCTTTGACCTACTTGACTCTTCTTCACATCAGATTGGTTAAACCTTGACCAGAGGGGAATTGCTCCAACAATCTCTCCAATCGAACAATTGCTCCAGCAATCTCCATATATTGTCAAATATCGAAATCCAAACATCAAGACTCAAGCTTGAGCCAACTCAAACTCAGTCAACTTGGTCAAGCTTGGCCCGGGGATAATGCACCAACAATGATTACTATCAAAAGATAGTCTTCATCAAAGTTTTCCAAAAATATTTTAAAATAATTTTTAAACCAATTTCCAACCATGTTCTTTGAGCTATATGCACATGACTTGTACATTAACTTTCCCAATGATTGGATAACACATAACTATATATTTTGATGAATTCAAAACTAAAAAAAAATATACTAAATCAACATTTTGAGTCTTGTTTATCATCCTAGTATCTCACTTGTATTTAATGTGTACTAATACACATACCAGCCACCTTATTATCTTTCTGAGATGTAGACTTTGTTTTTACGCTAAAGTAAGGGATCATGCATATCTATTTAGACATTTTGAAGATTATGATCATTTACCTAAGATGTTACTTGTTGATAAGTTCCCTTACCACACTTGTTGGTAAATGTCATTGTCCTTAATTACAAAGAATTTAAAATAATGCATGATGACTTATGACATACATCAAAATAAGTAATTTTTGAAAGAAAAATATAATATAGCTACATGATGTATGTATGACATGACATAGTATTTTTGTTGTATCTTTCATAATAAAATGAATGTAAAATATGATGTCATGACATATGATGGGCAAACAATCATGGTAATTTAACATAAATAAATATACATAGATTATCTATCTAAGTATCTCTAGATCTTGGCTAACTTAAAATTAATCCTAGATTGCCGTCATTTTCCTAAGAAAAAAAATCAAAATCTCAACTTGGCATTTCTCGACTCTTTTCTATTTATGCCAATGTAAATTAACTCTAATTCCTCAAGTTTTGACATATTTTTTACTCTTTAAAATAGTAGGCATTTAATCTTTCTCATTTTCAAGGAGTATTACTACCTTAAAAATGGCCTGCAAGTGTCAACTGCTTCAAAGTTGGGTTAATTACCTTTCCAATTAGAGTTGGCACTCTCTAAACTCATCTAGGGTGTAGAGAACACACTCTTAGGAACCCAAAATTGATTGATGCTCCTTGGATGTGCTAGGTATTCAATAGGGATAACTTTCTTAGTTACCTTCCTCATGACCTTCCTAGGCTTCTTAGAAGCCTTGGTCATGCTAGAGTCCTCTAGGTCAACTCTAGGGATAACCTCCTTTGTGACCCCCTTAGTGACTTTCTTAGGTTTCTTTGAAACCTTAGTCACATTGGTCTTTTTAAAAATACTTCTAGGGATAACTTCCCTTGTATCTTTGACTTGACCCCTAGACCTAAAATTAGTTCCATAATTATATGGAACCCTATGGTACGAGATCACTTTCTTCTTAGCCTTAGGTTTGTATCCCAAACCTCTAAGGCCATAGAATGACTCTTGCATTCCTAGACCTAGGTTTTTATTCTTGGACCCTTGTTTTTCATTTGTAATTTTCCTAAGAGCCCTCTCTAATTTGTCAAGTCTTGATCTTAAGACTTGATTTTCTTTCCATAATTCCTCAAACTTAGAGTTTTCATTAAAACCTTGATTTTTCTTTTTCTTAGGAATGTATCTAAAATCCTTAGAGTTATTGCCTAAGTTGTTATCTACCTTTCTAGCCTTAGGTGAGGTGGCCTTAGCATGAAATGCTACATGTTTTTCCTTAATCCTATCATGCTTCCTATTTTCATGATAAATATCATTGAAATGATAAAAGTTAGAACTAGCATATTTTTTATCATGATTTAGAGCAATAGGTTCAATAAATGATACCCTGGATTTGCTCTTGAGAGCTCCCCCTTGACTTTAGCTTCCTCCTTTGATCTTTGTTGATTTCCTTCCCTTAGAACATTGACTTCGATAATGTCCTTTTTGATTGCACGAAACATATACGATGTGTTCCTTGCCTTTGCATACCACGGGGTCAACCTTTTTGGGCTTCTCCTTGTCCTTCGGTGCCAGTTGACTCTTCTTCTTGGTCAACTTAGGGCACTTACTCTTATAATGCTCTTTCTCTCTACACTCAAAGCAAATAATGTGATCTTTATTCTTACAAACTAAAATCTCTATACCTTTGCTTGTAGAGGTGGCACTTTCTCCATTTGATCCGGATGAAGAGACTTCTTCTTGATCCAGCATTGATACTCCAGCTCTCCCTCAATCCTAGAGGTGGAGGGCTCTTCATCTTCATCCTCTTGCACATGAAACAAAGAGTATGCTCCCTCTTTTTCTTTTTTGTTGCACTTCATTAAGGATGAAGCTTCTTGAATTTCTTCTTCTTTCAATGTTGAGCATCTCTCAATTTTGGAGTTCTCTACTTTTTCTTCTTGATCCAAAGAGTTGCCCTCTTTGGATTTCTCTTGATTTGGTGTAGTGGAGGCCTCTTCATAAGGTCTTGCCAATTTGCTCCAAAGCTCCTTGGTATCCTTGTAATCTCCAATTTGCCTCAAGATGTTGCTAGGCAATAAATTGACCAATAGCTTGGTCACTTTGTCATTTGCCTCACATCTTTAGATTTGCTCCTTGCTCCATTTGTCTTTCTTAATGAGCTTGCCTTTGCCATTTGTTGGAGCTTCAAAACCTTCCATTAGAGCAAACCATTGCTTTATCTCCATCATGAAGAAGTTTTTGATTCTTCATTTCTAAGAATTGAAGCTTGTCATTGTGAATGGTGGAGGCACCCTTGTGTCAAATCCGAGTGCATCTTGGAATTCCATCTTGAAGTTGAGCCTTTGATGAAGTCTTTGACCTAATGAAATTTGGGCTTCAACTTCTTCTTCCTATAGCTCATTGCCCTTCCGGTGATGAGTCCAGTAAAGAGTGGCCTCGCTCTTATACCACTTGTTGGGTCACTTCGAGAGCTAAGGGGGGTGAATAACTCATTTGCTTGCTTCATAGATGTTGGTTTGCAACAGATAGAATTGAAGTCAAGCTCTCCAATGCTAACACGTAGATTCACTTGGTATCCACCTCAAGAAGAGGTGACTAATCTAATGATCCATACACCGAGCACACCCTCCACTAAGAAAATAACTCATTCTTGAAACAACCGGAGGTGGAGAAACCTCGTACAACACTCACACAATAAGATATAACTTGAAGCAAGAAGTAAATATAGAAATATAAAAGAAAACCTCTTCTTGCTTGATCTTGCATAGCTTGAAGATGCCTCTTGACTCTTGGAAGTGAAGCAACACTTGCCCCCAAGATGCTTTAAGAACCGGAGGAAAAAATTGTAAGCTCGGTGGAGAATATCGAGAGAAGTCTACGAAGAAGAAAGCTCGCCAACTATTTTATACTCTGCTTTCCTAGGGATCCCAATTGATTGGGTATAATCCCAATCGATTGTTACATTAGATCCAAGCAATCCCAGTCATCCAAAGCTCGCATCCTGTGCAACGGTCATATCCCAATCGATCGGTTGATCAATTGGGGTGGCTTGAATTGATCGACCAATCAATTTGGAGTGCCTCTATGCTCTCACTCGAAATATCCTAAATCGATTGACCGATCGATTCAGGCTTCCTCACAACCTCGTGAGAAATCCAACTCCAATCGATCGGCTGATCGATTGGGAACCTCTTTGTGCTCACGAGAATATCTCTCAATCAATCGGTCGATCAATTGGGTCCCTTTTTCTCGCAGCACTCTCCCAATCGATCGACTGATCGATTGGGCTCTAGTTCAATCGATTGATTGATCGATTGACCAGCCCTAACTTGACTAACTCAAGTCTAGGGTCCCAAACCCAACATTCGGTTAACCATAACCTGTTGGAACTCTCTCATGCATAGCATCTGGTCAACCTTAACCTGCTAGAACTTTGTCACCAAGTGTCCGGTTGTTAGCAATTTCGAGCCACAAAAATCGCATTTTACGTTACGGAAACCCCGAAGCTAGCCACGGATCTGTGCGAAGATAAATAAAAATATTGGACGGTCAACCTAGGGTCAACGGCTTCTTCAAGCGCCTCCTTTTGACCGCCATGTGTTGACAGCACCCTCTTCGTAACTCCTTCTTGAGTGGACCTTCCACCGCTTCATTTTGTACATTACAAATATGAAACTCAAGTTACATTCGAGTCTAAAATCTATTTACAATAGGAACATAATAAGGGAGGCACGACGCGCAGGTCGCATATCATATACAACACGCACAATACAAAAATGGCGCGCAGGTCATATTATGAATTACAACACAATTTTAACCAATCACATTGGGGTTTTTGGGCCATGGCCATCACAATATCATACATAATTCTAAATTATGTATTTTACATAAATATCTATAATTTTACTACTATTTTATCAATTTTATGAGTCACAACTTCTCAGCGGTCCCATTTAGCGATTTTCAGGCGCGATCGTGAGACAATGCCCCCTGCGGGGTTAGGGGTAGCGCCCCTTCTCGCGAAATAAATATCATGAGTGTCCCAAATTGAACTAATAGCGCCTTAAGCCGCTGTCCCAAAAAAAATAATTTTATTTGGGCGAAACCTTGCTGTTTCGGAAGATTTTTCTTGGTATTTGAAGCCTACAAGTGTCCAAACACTTGTTGCTTTGCCTCTACAAGAAAAATACTCACAAAATCTATAAAAGTAGAAAGATTACAGAAACTTACAGATCTGAAATCTTTTCATAATAACAAATACAAACATGTACAAGCTTCGCACGTGGCTCTGATACCACTGTTAGTAATTTCGAGCCGCAAAAACCGCTTTTTGCGTTGCGAAAACCCCGAAGCTAGCCACGGATCCGTGCGAAGATAAATAAAAATATTCATGTACATGTTTGTCTACACTAGATCTACCTTAGATTTACATGAAAAAGTATTACCCTTGTAGCAATGCCCTTCGCTTATCCCGCTCGTCCAAATGGTTGCCGGATCTCGTAGAGTATCAAGTGTACACTCCTCTACACGTATCCACACGGACAAAAGGTGGAGAGAACCACTTAGAGTGTGCTAGCACTCTTGAGAGGTCTCGGCAATGGAGGAGAAGGAGAGAAAGATGAAGAGAGGAGGAAGTAGAAGAAGTCTTGAATGCACATCCAATATGGTCGGCCACTTAATGGAGCATCTTATACCTCCATGTAATACCAAGAGTCATGGCTCTTGGTCTTCCTCATGAGGTGGCACATAATGATGTAGCCTTGATGATGTGGAACATCATCATTGGCCGGCCCATGCCAAGTCACAATGAGGTGGCATTTAGTCAAGTCAAACTTGACCCTTCATCTTCCCTCTCAAGTCAAGTCAAACTTGACCTCTTATCTCCCATGGTTGATCAAATCTAACCTTTGATTCAAATCAATTTAATTTAATGAATCTCTATTCATTGATTTAAATTGACTCAATGAATCATAGTCTAAACTAGACTCATTCGACACATGAATCAAATTAAGTCCAACTCAATTAGTCTAATTTGGATTACTCTTAATCCAATTTGGTTCATCACATGAACCTAATCCTCTTGGTCCATCATATGAACCTAATCTCCATCTAACTGTCCTTTGTGTGTGACCCTATAGGTTATTGTAATGTTGGCAATGCTCCTAAACTCATTTAGAAACATAAGTTATGAGCGGTATCTAGCAACACATTATTACTACCCAAGTTATAAGAATGTTGAGATCCAACATCACCATTGTAACTACTAATTGTGGCTCTCACAATATGTGGCAATGTCCTTCTATTCTTGACATCTAAATTGATCAATTGAGGCATAGACCGTGTCATCCTCTAATCAATTTATGTCTTGAACTCTAAGTAGATTCACTCTAATCAAATGAGCTCAATATCTCATATTGACCTATTTGGGCATGGTCATGCACTTAGTGGTCTCACTCTATCAAGAATCATAATGTCACTCCAATCATATAGGAGGGATAGATTCCATCTACATCACTCACATCCCTCCGTATAATTTGTTACATACCCAGTAGTCGCCTTTATAGTCCACCCATTTACGAGTGACGTTTGACGAAGCCAAAGTATACAACTCCTTATGTAGGAAACCATGGTGACTTCAGGTCCAAAGACTGATAGTCATACTAATAGTCACATGAGAAAGTATATGACACTCATATAACGATCCATGATACTTTCTCATGACGGGTCATTCAGTATACATTCTCCAATGCATACCCATGTGTCAACTTGATATCTAATATCCATGACTTATGAGATCAAGTCATCGAGTTGACCTACATGCTAGTCTCATCGCATTAACATTGTCCCTGAATGTTAATAATTGATTATGAATGATTAAGAGTAGTGTTCTCTATATCATCTCATTATCAATTCAACTAATCGATTGATATAAATAAGAACCTTCTACTCAAGGACGCTATTATACTCAGTTATTTGGCACCAATACAAGTAAGTATAATAACCATATACAAATGTCTTTATAAATATATATAGGAATATGATACATCGAGTTCATACAACAATCATCACATGATCGACTCTAGGGCTCTCACTAACACGGGTCACCCTGGATCCACCTGGATTTTCACACGCCTGGCTTCACTTACCAGGACTTCTTTACTTCCTAACTTCACTCACCAGGGATTTCACCTGGCTTCACTCACCAAGATTTCCTTATTGTCTAGTTTCACTCATTAGGGCTTTCACCTAGCTTCACTCACCAGACTTTCCATTTGCCTAGCTTCACTCACTAGATCTTTCACCTGACTTCACTCACCAAGATTTCCCATCTTCCTACCTTCACTCACTAGGTCTTTCACCTGGCTTCACTCACTAGGATTTCCCACCAAGTGTCCGATCAACACTGACCCACTTGGATGTTCATCTTCTGCCAACATTCCCGTTGGACTTCCCCTGCCTAACCTCCAATTAAGACTTCCCAGTCAAGTATCTGGTCAATTTTGACCTACTTGACTCTTCTTAACATTAGACTGGCCACCCTTGATCAATTTCCCTAAACAGACGATTACTCTTACAATCTCCATACATTGTCAAAATAATCTTCATATATTGTCAAATATCAAAACTCACTCATTACGACTCAAGCTTGAGCTAATTCAAGTTTAGTTAACCTGGTCAACCTTGACCTAGGAAAATTGCACCAATACTATTTATTTAAATGGTTAATCTCAGTATTGACTATTTTTCGTTTTGCTCGCTTGGGTGATGCTCTAGTCTCTAGAGTTGAGCTCACCCGAACCCAACTCCAACATTTTTCTCGAGCAGACTTTCTTCTGGCTTCTCATCCCTTGAACAGCGCACCACATGCGTCCTTCTCGCTCTAACAGTGTATTCTTCCTACTCTATATGTCTTCTGCTCAACTTCTTGTGATCCTAAGTTCCTGGATACTTAGACATAAGACATCAAAATTTACAGGACCTAACTTAACTTGATTAATCAACATCAAAACTAATCCAAAATACTTACACTTAGTTCATTTTAGATTTAATTTAATTTAATTATCTTATCAAATAAGCTTAACATCATGACGCTTGGTTCTACCTATTTGAAATTGTATGATACTTCTTTACCAACATAAGGCAGTATGTTTATGATTAATATCCCGTTGATGCTATTTTTTTTTTAATAATTCATAGTGTTAGACCTTCCCACGGGTAGGGACCTAACCGAAGCTGGCCCGCCTATAGGGTTAACCTGTTGACCTAGGTTACGAGCATGAATCATAACTAGATCAACAAGTTAGTTATCCATTGACCTAGTTATGGTCTTGAACTGTAACCAGCCATGTCTCTTGTCGGGCAGATGATGATTAAGGGGTCCATTAACCTATCAAACTGTCGGTTTGAGTTCGACAATTTTTTTTATTTTTTTTAAAATATTTTTATTGATTTTTTTTCTTAGATGTTAAAAAGAAGTTGTTTGTGCTAAAACATGAACCTAGGTCTCCCAAATAAGCACTGAATATTCTAACCAATTAATTACCACTATTATATTTGTATAAGTTAGTTAATTATTTAATAATTAATCAATAGTTTGTTTTTGTTATATTATTATTTACAATAATTAGCAGAAGAGTAAAAGTCATTTATTTATTTGTTAGTTAATTATTTAATAATTAATTAATATTTTTACTATGATTATTGTGTGACAAATGATTTTATGAATTTATAATTTTTTAAAAATAATATAATAATCTTAAACCTTGACAAACTGTGAATCAAATTATGAATTGACAATTTCAAATCGTAAATTATAATTATCTTAGATGATTAAGATTAAAGATCGATTAAATCGATAATTTCAAATCGTGGAATCGTCAAATAGACGATTTTAAATCGTGATCTGGTAGCATTTTTGCTTTATTAATTTACCCTTTCTAGTGATTCTTAAGTTTAGTGGTTTGACCATTTTTTATGTTTATTTTATTATTTTAAAATCTTAGAAACAATTGTTGTATGCTCTTCCAAAAATATTTTAATTAATTTTGCATTGTAATAAAATTCTTGTTCCGAAAATTGTTGTATGTTGTTCCAAAAACAATATTAATGTTTCTTTTATCATTTTATTTAGATCGAACATATTAAACATCAATAAGATGTAATGAAATTATATTATTATTTTATATTGATTTGTGTATTGTGTTTTGTGTGTGTAACATTATTGTTGGTGAAGTAATTTTTTTAATCATTTTGAGTCACATTTTTTTGTGTTAGTAATATATTTTAAAGAGCAATGATATGCATGAAAAAAATTTTAAAGAAATATTTTGGGATAGATATATAAATTTATGATCCATTATATTTATTTTTTTAAAGGTCTATCATTTTATATGTCTATCCCTAAATGTTTTCTTAAAATTTTTTGTCCCGTGTATATTATTTTTCATATTATATTGTTATAACAATTTAACTCTTATAAACACTAATAATAATAACTATCACATATGATCATTCTATTTCTCATCAACATTGGTTAATACTAGTCAATATTATATTATAATAGTTATAAATTATAATCAATATTTTATTTTTAATTAACACAGTCAATATTATACTATTAGAAGCTATGTAGTTGTGAAAATTATAAAACCATAATTGCTATAAGTATATAGTAGTTTATTGGATCATAACTAATGGAATAGCTATGTTCTTGTAGCTACAGCAACGATAATAAAAATAAGGGTATTTTTGGAAAGTAAAATATACAGCGGCAAGATGAGACGTTAATAAATGAAAAGGAGACATCTTTTAATGATTCTAATAAAAAGAGAAGTATTTCTATATCTTGGCCACTGTATTAATGACTAATAGTCATATGTAATTTAACTCCTTCGTATTAGTTTTGAAACAAATTGATAGAGGCTGTAGAGACAAGCGAATCATCTTTTACCATGTAATAAAAAGGGGAGCTCTTTGATTTTTACCTCATCACTATTTTTTCATGCCATTGAGGTAAGGAATGATGGTTCTTGTAAAAACCTAAGTCGCATGAATTCTAGATAATCAAAATAAGAATTCGAATAAGAAAACCAAGAATATATGAGCATGGATCTTTGTTTCATCAAGAGCATGACATAAGAAAGTAAATACTGTAATTACAAAGAACTTGAATGCAGCAGAATTGTCATTGTTCTTCGTGTAGAGCTCGTCGATCTAACAATCCTGCGGAAGAAGAAGAAGGAGAAGAAGGTTGGCTTTCCGAAGGAGTTAGGGTTGACAGCGTCGAATCCTCTTCGTCAATGGGGAATAAAGAGACGTCTCAAAGAATATGCCCTAATCCTCTGGGAACCAACCCATTATATAGTGCACATCTATTATCAGCGCATAGATAATTATAGATGTGGGACTATAAGTCCATATATATACTGAACATCTATTATAGGCATATAAATGATAATAGATGCAGGACTAAAGGTTCTACATATACATGGTTTACATCCAATAACCGAACCCAATAAGCATAAGTTAAATCACTTTAAAGAGTCCAGATCGAATTCACATATGCAACTTACAAATAAGTCCACCTAATAGGGATAATTATATCCAACAATCTCCCACTTAGGCTATATGTGAGTTGTATGTGGAATACAAGTAAAACTTTAGTTGATATCAAATTTTATGGGTATAAGATACCCTTGCAAACAATCTGGTCCATTAACTTCATTAGTATAAGACTAAAGATGTCATAGCTGTTGGTGCAATCGACGTAGGTTTTGATCGGTACGATCATAGTTTTGATGTGTGTGTCAAAGAGTTTAAGTTAGGTTCATCCTTGTATTTGATATGTGTATTTAAGTTGTATAGGTTTGCAGGATACACATGCGACTCAAGTTGATAGCTTCAGGTCCGATGAAAGATGAAGCATCCGAGGGACCGTGGACAAGGCAGCGAGAACAAGGGCCGAGGGAAGCGACTTCGAGGCATACGCAAAGGATGGCATTGGGGATGAGCCGCGGGCTTGAATGCATCCGAGGGACGAGAGCCAAAGGAAGTAGGATTGAAGGCAAGAGGTTAAAGCTGCAAAGGAAGCGTCAAATGAGTCATAAGGGTGAGGGTACGAGTGCATGAGAAATTGTACTCGGAGTAAAATTCTAATTTTAGGGTTTTACTGTAATAGTACTGTAGTGTTACTGTAACAGTACTGTAGCAGTCGACTGGTGCAGTCGACCGCGTAGTCGACTGGGTGCGAACAGAATGGTTCTGTTCGTTCGGTCGGTGTGGTTCAGTCGACTGCATGTTTTAGCAGTCGACTGGTAAATGACCGTTGGCATATTATTGGTGTTGCGAAGTAGCCGTTGGCTACCTCCAACGGTAACACCAGTCGATTGATGATTTTGCCAGTCGATTGGTACCGAGATAAGTTGATATGATGATCAACTCTCTCCTATTATTTATAGGAAGCTTTGGGGCTTGAAGGAGGCTACTCATGTTTGTTGAATAACTCCTTAGCAATTGTCCAAAGCTTCCAAGACATTCTCCTCCTCATAATATAAGTCTTCATCTTGTAAGAGGAAGAGAGCTTTGTGAGAGGTTGTACTCCACCGAGAAGGAGTAAGAGCTAGCCGGAGATTGCCGAGAATTGATCCGCCGAAGGATCAAGGGCTCGTCCACCTTAAGGACACGCCGTGGAGTAGAAGCAAGCAATCTCTGAACCACGTAAAGGATTTGTGTTAGCGTTTGTGCTTTCTTGCTTGTTCTTATTGTTTTTGTTTAGTATATTCCGCTACGCACTAACACCTTGTAGAGAAGAAAGTAAATTAGGGGTGACCTAGCTATCTAACCCTCCTTCTAGCCGGCCACCGATCCCTAACAAGTGGTATCATAGCCAGGTTGCCCTTCAATGGACTAATCGCCGAGAAGAGCACTTCATCAAAATGGTCGGCTCAAACATTTATCCACCCAAATTCGAAGGGGACTTCTCTTGGTGGAAGAAGAGAATGTAGGCATTTTTCGAAACCGATTTTAACATAATGCTAATCATGGAAAATGGTTTTGAAGTGCCTAGGGATCAAGACAATAAGATACTTGAGAAAACAAGGTGGAGCAAGAAGCAAAGGGAAGAACATTTAGTAAATTCTAAATCCATACATCATCTACACAATGTTCTTCCCCAACAAGAAATAACAAGGGTTGGAACCTACTCAAGCGCCAAGGAGTTATGGGAAAAACTAGTGGAGTTTCATGAAGGGACATCGGAAGTGAAATTGGCAAGAAGAGACCTCCTTCGAACTCAACTCAATAATATCAAGCTTAAGAAAGGAGAAAATGTATCAATTTTACATTCTAGAATTAAGAAAATTATTAATGGACTAATAAGTGTAGATGAGACACTTTCAAATCAAGACATGATGATGAAAGCCCTAAATGCTTTCCCAAGAACCACAACTTAGAGCTCCATTGTAGATTCATACTACATATCAAAGGACCTAGAGAAATCCTCTCTAGATGAACTTTTCTCAACAATGGAGCTTCACAAAACAAGAGTTGAAGGGTTAGATAGAGAAGCTCATAGATCAAGAGTAGCCCTTGTGGCAAACAAGGGAAAGGAAAAGAAGAAGAAATCTTCATCTCCACCATCCTCCGACTCCGAAGAATCAAGCGTCTCAATGGATAGCAATCAAGAGGTGTATATGGTAAGGAAAATGAGAAGGGCATTTAAAAAGTTTTCAACTAACAAATCTCATGCTAGGAAAAGCTCAAGAAGCAAAAGTAGAACAAGAAGGGTCATTTGCTATAACTGTCAAGGAGAAGGACACATAAGAGATGATTGTCCTCTCTTGAAGAAGAAGGAAGGGAAGAAGAAGGAGGAGAAGAAGACAAAAGAAAAAGGAAAGAAGGCTCAAAACCTAAAAGCAACATGGGATGATCCATCATCGGAGGAGGAAGAAGAGCACCATGTAGTCAATTTTGCTCTAATGGGAATTGATGATGTAGCCTCCACCTCATCCGAAAATGAAGAGGGAAAGAGCTCAAGTGAAGACGAAGAAGGGAGCTCAAGTGAAGGGGGAGGTCAAACATCGGATTCGGACGTCTCGGTAAGTGAGGTACATAATCTTCCTCCTCATGTCTTAATTAAAATTATTTCAAGCACAAATGATGATTTGTTTAAAGCAAAAAAGAAAGAACAAATCCTTGAAAAATGATATTTGCATGCTTAAGAAAAAATTAGAATACATGACTATTAAGGATAATGATATGCATGCTTCTTCTACAAATTCAAATTATTCATGTTTAGAAGAAAAAAATAAGCCTTTAAGGGAAAAGGTAGAATACCTTACCAATGCCCTTAGAAAATTTGAAATTGGCTCTAAAACCCTAAACATGATTATTGGGAGCCAAAGGGCAAGTTTTAAGAAAAATAGGTTAGGATACAAGGAACCCAACAATGAAAAGACCTACCATTGTTACTTGCTAGGGGCCAATCAAAAACCAAGACTATAGATAGAAAATGGATCCCCAAGAAATATTTGGTTAACCCAATTAGAAAGAATTTCTATTGGGTGTCAAAATCAATCTTCAAGGGTTAAAGGATTTTAGGTTAGTCAACCATTAAAATCATAGTTCAAATCCTTGAAAAATGGTTGACTTGAGACCTTAAGGGGGAGCACTTAACCATGATAAAAATTCATGATAAGGGGGCTAAGTAGAAGTTATCTTCATCTCACAATGATTTGCATTATTTTCTAACCTTAAATGTGAGATGATAGGATGATACAAATAATTCACTTATGCTTATGGCATCTTGATGAGTTATGAAATGAATCAAGTTTTAGTGATCATAGGTCAACTATGGGGAAAGCAAATGTTTAATTAATGGACATCTTACCAATAGATCATAATTGGATATTTTAAATGTTTTGAAAATATTTTTATGTTTTATTTACTGCGGTTTAGCTATTTTGAAACATATGATTGCAAAACAAGGTTTCAAATTGATACCACCTTGAGTGATTTTCAAAGTGTTTGAGTTTTTATCAAAACTTCAAAAATATGATGAATTTTCATGAAAACATTTTTTTTTTCTTGGTAAAGAACATTATAAGAAATGTGTGTTCAAAATTTCATGATTTTTTGAATTTTCTATGCATTTCTGAAGTTGGCTTTAATGGACATCTCTAAACTTTTTCCTGAGATTTTTTCATTGTGTATATCATTACTCTTTTGTCAATGAATCTTTAGAGTTGTGAAGATCAAGTAGGGGTGCAAACGAATCGAGCCAATTCGTGAATTTTTGAGTCGGCTTAAAAAATATTCGATTCATATTTGAAATTATTGAATTCAAGCCGAACTCGAACATGCTTAAATATTTTTTTTGAATCAAATTCGAACTTATACTATTAGGTTCTATTGTTCATGAGCTAATCGTGAGCCGAAATCAAATTAAATTCTAATTATTTTTATACAATCTGAACTTGAATATATATTCAAATTAAGTTCAAATAATTCAAACTGAATTCAATTTCAAATCATTTCAAATTATAGCTGGAATCAAAATACAAACAATTCGAATCGAACTTAAGTTCAAACTATTTATATTTTCAAATTTCGAATATTATATATTTTTCTTTTAACTCAAACTCAAATTTTAATATTTTTATATTATTCTACTCGATTTGAGTCGTTTCATGTGCACCCATGAGACCAAGTGACACTGGAACCACCTATGTGATCGTTTGGATTCATGCAATTCGACCGAATGGAATTTCTAAGTGAATGGATGTTTATTATTAAAATTCAACAATAATACATTATCATCTCATTTTAATAAACATTTAACGGTGGCAAAAAATAATTTGTTCACCCCAAGACCTATGTCACTCCGTTTCTAGACCAACATGGAAGAAATAAATCATGAGTAATTATTAATGTTTAAAAGATGAATAACGCATAAAAGACAGACACCCGACTATTAATCAAAATTTAATCTCCAAATCTTATGATGACAACATATCATACGTTAATCAACTGTCCATCCTTTAATAAACCCTTAATGTTTATATACAGGAAAATTATTGCTCCCTCTTCCCTTCCAAGTCCATCGCATTCAGTCTCTCATCACTGTCTAAGAACCTCAGTAGCCTCTCAAGTCTGCCCCTATACACTCATTCACTCATTTCAAATTTATAAGAATTTATCCTCTAAAAAGAACATAGCTAAATGATACTGGACTTCTTAGCCACCCACCACTAGTACTTCCTAATTTATCCTGATGATTAATAAAAAAATTTCGAACCGATCACTTTAGGATTAATCAATAAAATTAACTGAATTTATCATATATTTTTTTCTCTTTCTTACGTTGCTATCTTTCTCATCTCGCCCTTTCAAAAATAAAAAAAAAAATAATTAATCAAATAATATCAAAGTTGAAAAGATCAATCCAGCCCCCACAAAATAGTCTCTCTCTCTCATCTTTCCCATCTCACCCTTTTAAAATAAATAAATAAATAAAATAACTAGTCAAATAATATAAACTTGAAAAAATAAATTCAATTCTACAAAAAAATTTCACCAACCACTAGATAAATCAAAACACATTCACAACAGAAACCCAAAAATCCAAATCCCATTTTAAAAAAAAAAATCCCTATAAATAGATCATAACTAAAAATCAAACTATAAATATTTAAATGGCAACCCTGCCACCCTCACATTCTCTCTCATTGCTATCTTTCCCCGTCTCACACTTCATCTCATAGCACACATTAACTTATTCTTAGTATTCTTCCCAATATCACTCTTACCTTCCTTCAATATTTTCAAATATGATTTCTTAAGAATCTAAAAAGGTAAATTAAACCTATTATAACCCAAATAATCATAATAAATTCAAAAACTTTCCTACCAAAGATTGAGAGCTACGAATCAATATAACGATATTACCCCCGAATGTTAAAATACACACCCCCCGGTCAAGAATAAAAAAACATTGGTATAAATTATGAGATAAATACATATCAAGTTCATCACTTGAAAAATGATTTTTAAAAAATGCAGATATATGCATGATAGAAACTTTTCAAAAAAAAACTACACAGTTGCACGAATGATTAAAATCAATTCAATAATGTTAGATTTCTCATGATTATAAATTCAAGGTTAATGAACATATTACAGGGAATCACCAAGATAAGTTATACCACCAGATGGAAATGATTGAAAGGAGAGAAATATAGCAGCGTCCCTATACTCCAAAAAGAAACCCATTGCGAAAAAAGGAAGGGAAAAAAAAACTACAAATCAACCGTCACTGGTTCCAACTACGATGGACAGAGCATAAATCCACTTGATATTTGGCCTTGGAAAATGTCACGTTGTAGGTGAAGACTGAAGACTAACATAATTAGTCTTGCCTACCTTGCTATAGGTGGGGTTGACCCACAGCACTTCAGAAGAACGATCCAACTTTCAAGTGCTTCCGGAGCACATGCAAATCATGAAAACATAGAGTAGGAAAAAATACCTTTGGACTAAATTATAGACCAATCAACTATATCAAGCGTGCCTGCTAGCTATTTCACCAGAGGAATATGTGATGCAAACCTTTATCTTATGCAAGTTATGTAGCTGCTACTGGAGCAGTTTCTGGGAAGCATCCAGAAAACCAAATCCTTCTGTTAGGCATCATCAGATAAGAATGTCAAGGCAAACAAAATAAGTGATGAAATAAACAATTCTGTATTTAGCTGGGTTTTAGGTCTACAATACAAATTTACCATCCAGAACACTAATATAACAGGTATAGCATTAGTTCCTGAACGAACCAAACTCCGTTTAAGCAACACAGTCCTTAAATCATTAATGAGCCAAATTTGTGGTCAGGTGTACAACCAATTCATAAAAATGAAGAATGCAGCTTCACTCAGTTGAATCTCAGATAGAACGATCAGAATTTGCTAGAGCCTTAGAAAGAATGTTACTTCAACATTGTTGCAAAACTCTAATTATCTTAAGACAAAACAAAGGATTCATCATGACTAATAACTAAGATAAATCAATCGTAGATTTTAGATTAATGACACAGTAAATTTACACAGAAGGTGATTGGACTAATGAGCATGTAGCTGATAAAATTTCATTTATTGCATCAAGTTCACGAGGAACTACAAATTGTTTCTTAGTTTTGGAATAGACAAGTAGTATCATTTATGCAATAAATTTAGAAAAGAGCTAGTAGTTAGCTTACAGCTAGTGTGTTTAAAGATGATATAGAAGCAATCAAATAGGAGGATGAGAAGAAAAATTTCTTACCATAGGAACTCATTAAAAAGGAGCCTCAAGTGATTCATCCCAAATGTCCCCACTTCCATTTGAAACATCTTCACAATCTTCTTCCATGGACAACCTAATATATTCTCTATGTGCAAACCTATCCCACTCTGTCAAGGATGGATTTTCACGTTCCTGAATAATACAAAAAGAACGTGTTGAATTCAGCATATCAACACAGAAGAATTCTAAAAGAACTTGAAACTATTGCAAATGCACGGTAATGCACTAACCTGCCGAATTAGAAATGGATCACGAGTTTCAAATGCCATAAACTTATTCAGATTGAAAAGGATATTAAAAACATTTCCTGAAAGTTTGCTGCCTTTCAAGTCTTGAAGTGTAAAATAGCTCTCATTCTGTAAAGAAGAAATTATAGATTTTGAATGGTTCAGAAGTCATCCTAATACAAAACATAAGGAAAGCAGATTACCTCAGGTCCAATCATATCAATCATCTGACATAGAATGTCCTCAAAGAGTACAGGTTCTTGTGCCATACATTCCATACGGTGCAACTGTTCCTCATAGAAGAATTGCATCTCATTTGAGGTAATGATTCCATTACCATCAAAGTCTATACACTTGAACCTGCAAAACAAATTCTCACTAAATATTATAATGTTATAGAAACGAAACCTCAAGCTGCAAAGTAATTTACTATTCCCATGATTAAATCACAAATGAAAGAGAACTAATGCTAAAATACCGAATATGCTATATTGAATATTCTTCTATTTCATCACACATGAAGAAACAGTGGAGGCGGAGTAAAGTCAGAAACCCAAAGATTTCCTTTAATTCCAAATGCAAGTTAGTCCACGTAAATATTCTCTTGATATAAAACAAAAGTTCTTACTAAATATTGTAGTGATGTGGAAATTGAAGAGAAACCTCAAGCTACAAAAAAAATCTATTTCCTTGATTTAATCACAGATGAAAGGGTACTAAGTGCTAAAATGCCAATTATGCTATATTAAAAATTCTTTACTTCGTCGTACATGAAGAAACAACAGAGGCGGCACAAAGTCAGCTAAAGACCCAAAGATTTCCTTTGCTTCCAAATACAAGTTAATCCATGTATATATTCTCTTGATGACAAATAATTAGACATCATTAATGCTAACCATGGGTTTTAAGCATGGAAAAAAATTACCAATTTTTATTCACCAGAAAGCTATGTTAGTCTATATGCATCCCTCCATTAAACTTTTGAACTATTTGTAAGGTTATATTGCTAGTGATGTTCATATCTCTCATATATTATATAAACTCAGATTCACTTCATGAAGGTAGAGTTACACTGAACTATGTTAATTTCTTGTCCTCTTTGTTTGTTTGTACTATTCTATCAAAAAAAAAAAATGATAATTCCATAATGTGCACTTGCAGTATAGCATAATCTGCATTCTAGAGGCATTATTTTGGACCAATAAGTGTGTGGTTTAAGGGGACAAAGAGCTAGTAAGCGGTTCTATAGCATCCAGCCTATTACAGTGATAGAGGTATTTATGATCACAACAGTTGGAATTGTAACTCTCTTTTTTTTATCTGCAACAGTTTCATCAATTCTCAACATTGATTGCAACTATGAAAATACAGATCAAGTAGTTTATCTCTTCTAGTATCCTTTTTCTGCAGATGCCAGGATTTAATTCCTTTTTAAAAATATATTTGCCTTCTTTTCTCTAGAAGAAATATTGGACTCTGCTGATTCTCCCTCTTAATATCTTCTCATTTCATAGCAAAGTGATACTGGAACTCTAATTCATCTCACATTTGCAATTCCTTTTTTTCTCTTCATATTTGTAAAATTTTAATCCCTTCAATATATTCTGGTAAAAGAGCAGCTAAGGAAGAAGATTATATTCTTTAGAGTACCCTTATGAAACACAAATTAAGTTGTTGATTTCAGCATCACAGCTCTCCAAAAATACACCAGTTGACCAGCCTGCATGATCAATATCTAATTTCTTATCCATTTTTTATCACCCACTGCACTTTTTTTTCTATTTTGAATAACAAGTGAACATCTATTGGTATCTATGCTCCATCTTGGAAAATTTTCTCAACTAGGTGCTAACATCTTTGTATGTGAGTGTATATATTCTATTTTTTTGCATTATTTTAAGTATACACCCAGTATGTTGAAAGAGGACGTACTGTAAAGAAAAAGTCAGGGAGAAAGTTGTAGTTTTAGAGCACTCTTAAGAAACACAAATCCATGTCATCAATTTCTGCATCAATAGCTCTTAAAATTGCATCAGTTCTAAATCTTCTCAAGCATGCATGATCTACAATTTCTTTTTTATATGACTCACAGAACTTATTTTTCTATTGTGTAACAGGTTGGACATCTATTAATATCCTTGCTCCATCTTAGAGAATTTCTCTACTAGGTGCCAAGATCCGAGTATATGAGCATATTACTTTATGTGCATTTTTTAACAACATACCCAGCATATTACAAGAGGAACTACACCAACATACCAGTACTCGAGGCTAGGCTCAGATGACTTGTCTTCCTCTGCTAGTATAAAATACACAAAATCTTCATAGCACATTTTACCATCAACTTTGCTTTTGAATTTCCTGGGAACCTAGATGAGGAAACACAAAGTATTAAAAAGAAAAATGAATACAAGTTTGTGATATCTTGTATATCTTAATAAGAATAAACAAAAATGCAAACCTGTGAGAAGATCCGTTCAACAATTCTGTAAGTCAGTGCACGGTTTCCATATCTGATAAGGTTTTCTTTGTCAATCAAGAAATCATGATCTGTGTCAAGCTCCCAAAACTTGCAGTAGATCACATAAAAGTGCTCATACGAAAAGTACCTGCAGGAATAGGAATAGGAAATAGGAGTCACTGTTTCTGTTCATTGTAAAATTAATTCTTATTATTAAGTGTAAAGTAGAAAAGAAAGAAGGAAAAGATAAGTTCTTGCTATAGCAAATCATGAGTTTATTTAGGACTTCCATGGGGAAAAGAAGGTAAGAGAGAGAAAGGTTGTACAAATTTTTTTACTACTTTTTTCATTACCAATTCAAGCAGAAGAGGAAATAGAATATGAAGGATGGCCCCAAGTCGATCAGAAAATTTTCAACAGATTATGAATTGTTTAAGTAATTTTCTCAATCTCTTTCCTTCCTTCAAAAGAAACAAGATCAAGAAATCATTCTTCTCCCCCTACTTTCCACATTCATATTCATCCATTCACGATCCTACTCTACTTTCCATCCCTCCAAAAGTAAACATAGAATTAAAGTCATCATAGTTGGCAAGTACAAAAAAGGTTGAGAAGACAGGCCAGACCAAGGTTTTGGGAAAGACTTTTGGATTCATTTGACCAACTCCAAAAGATCAGACTCAACTATTTATGCTGCAGCATGAATTGTTTCATCTAGAAGTCCCAAAATTTTCATAATAAGGAAGCAAACTCCAGATGAATCCCAATAAACAAAATAAGAGAAATTTGTCTAGATTATCATGGTTTCTTATTGCTATTTACTTTTATGTTCCTTAATCCACCTAATCCTTAATATAGAAAATCATTAAATAATAATTCTTAGTAAGATTACTCAATAATGTGTTGATGCCCCTGTACCACAAACAAGTTCTTAGTTGACATTATAAGAAACAAAAAACAACAGCACAGACATTCTATCTGACCCTTTCTAAATCATGTGTTAGTTCCACATCTCACCCCAAGATTGTTTCACGATCCAACATGAAAAATATTCAGTACCAAAAAGAGAGAGAATTGGCATGCAATAATCAGGCAATCTAGATAATCCTATCCAACTTTGCACAAGCACACTGACACTAGCAGTAACCTCATGCATGGGTCAAATTCTATGACCCAATTGAACAGACATTTTTTCTTTAGTTTTTTTCACTGTAATTAAGACTATAGAAATGCAGCTTAGGAGCATTCCATCTGTTTTAAGATTTATTGTGGTACGTGTGATATCTGATGAGACTTAATATGATATAGAAGCAGGATGACTAAATGATAGATATGGTGATATGGCATGATGACTAGAGAAAGATGTTGAATGGCTATCAACAGTGGATCTTTTGGACATTTTCAAGGAGATAGGGAGCCACGACAAGACAGCCCACTATCGCCCTATCTATTTGGTATATGTATTGAGATCTTTGGCATGCAGCAGTGCACATCCCAGATGGGTTTTGACTATCATCCACAGTGTGCCCACCTCATATTAGACTTGCTACTTTTTAGCTGAGGAGATATTGCATCCGTTGGGACCTGACCACATGCTTGAAGGACTTTGGGGAGACTGTTGGACTTCATGTTAATCGGCTGAAGTCAAGCATCTATCTAGCGGCAGTTGATGACACGATGTGCCAAAGGCTTCTCTCCATCACTAGCTTTCTGTAGGGAACAATGCCTTTTCGATATATGGGGATTCCGCTAGCTGCAGCACATCTTCGGATGTCATATTACACCCCCTGCTAGACTCCTTGATCCATCGGATCAACGCCCTGGCCACGGAAGATGTTGTCTTACGTTGGCAAGGTGCAACTTACCACATTAGTACTTCAAGGCGTTGAATGCTTCTGGTTATCCATTTTGCCTTTACCTCAGACATCATTGATCGCATTTATAGTATATGCAGGTTTTTCATGTGGGCGTCCAAGCATCCTCCTATATTATGGGCAGATATATGCAACTGAAGGATGAAAGTGAATTGGGGTTTTGGGACTTGAGAACCTGGAATCTAACTCTCTTAGCAAAGGTATTATGACGCATACAAAAGAAGGAGAATGCACTCTAGATCAAGTAGGTACATCATACCTACTTTTCGGCATGGCAAACAGCTAATTCGGATCCCCCTCTTATCAAGAGACTTTTCGGATACGAGATCTCATATCAGTGGGGGTCACCGGAGGTTGCTCGTCGGTGACTAGCAAATTAGTTTGTACAGGATGATAGGGTGGTCCGGGCTTACGAAGCAGCCTAGTCCTAAGAAGGTGTGGGCTAAGACAGTGCGGAGAGCTTACTTACAGCTCAATCATGCAGTCACTTTCTGGATGCTGGCATAGAGTCGACTCCCCACTAGAAATTGACAAGATTATCAAGAAGACAGGTAATGCACTTTTTGTGATCAGGTGATGGAAACACAGAAGCACCTATTCTTCAGGTGCCTCCCTATCACAAAAATATGGCAGAGGATCAGAAATTGACTTCACATGCATCAGGAGATGTCCACCTACGGCGCAGGCGATGCGAGTCTTTGGGCAGTATTACCGTGGGTGTAGGACTTTGACAAAGGTATGCCATCTTGCCATGTCATCTATGATCCATTATGTATAGAGGGACCATAATTATAGTTTCTTTGGTGAGGGACATTTAGATGTTGAGAGGATATACAAGGGTGTGCAAATCCATGTATACAAGTCTTTATGTGTCTATTCAAATGAAATACTTCATCAGACGTGAATAGTTCCTAAAGCCTCATTTTGATACATGTTATACACTTTTTACTTATCCAGAGATGTTGAAGCTAAAGTGTCAAATGTGTCAATTTGTTGAAATTTGAAAACAAAGATGTAAGGGAGTCAAAGTTTGTCTATTCCCTAATATCTGTTGTTACAGATAAGTAATCACCCAACAAAATATAACAACTACAAATGTAGTATAAACAAATAAAAAATGTTAACATATAAACTCAATTTAACTCAAAACATATAAAACCATTTAAATTTTTAAATATTTCACTAAATATATTTCTAGCTACAAAATATAAAACCAAATAAAAATGCATACATCCTAACCCGACAGCTTTAACAATACTATATCTGAACAAGGACTTCCTTGAAGGCATGCTGGTTTAGCATAAAGTGAGAAAAGTTTTAGGCCTCACATCCACCAAGAAGGCAGAGATGCTCTGCATAATCATAATCATAATCAAATAAACACCACATTAGAGGTAACAGGTTAATAAAGTTATTGGTGTTCACACACACAAGCGCTAATAGTCAATCTTGTTAGACGTATTAGGTATAGAGTCATCAGTATTGTCAATTTAGTCTCGGATCAAAAGTTAGATTTAGGTACACACAGACACACATCCTTTTAGATGAAGGCGATAGATTATCAGAACAAGGATTGTCCTTGAAATAATGCTGGTTTAGCAGAGAGAAAAGTGTTAAGCCTCACATGCAACAAAAAAGACAGATACACTGATACACAGGCACACACAGATGAAAGGCCATAGATTATTGTCTTTCCTTCCAACTTAACAAACCTTTTATTCTCTCACTCCAGAAACAACAAAAATCATATCTTAAACTAAGTGACAAGCCCTAAGAAGAATAAACATAACAAATCACCCACTAGTAAAAGATAGCATAATGATTAGGGCAGAACAGAAATTAAACAATAGCAACATTTCAAGTAAAAAAATATACAAGAAGTCACCTCAAAACTTTATTAATATCTTCCTCTTCATCAGCATGCTGCATTGCAGCAATTAAATTTCCCCGTTTCAATTCTCTTAGGGTAAGTTGGCCATCGCCAGATCTATTCATATAGTAGAAAATTCTGTATATGACAGTTTCAGCTGGAAAAAAGATTCAAGATCAAAAATAGGGGGGAAAAAGTCAAATTTTAAAGAATAGCATGGCTTTCTAAAAGTTATAATCAAATATGTTGCTAAAAACACCCGTTAAGTTCTTGATATTGAAGATACAACAGAGACAAGCATAAATTTAAAACTACGAGCAACAACCTACAATCAACCATTACATGACAGTCATCAGAAATTAAATAGGATGAGTTTTGACCTTCAAACCAATCCCTTAATATAAATGACAAAATACAAAATATCCTTCAAAATTCAAAAAATTTCAATGTCTTTATGTATATGGGCATTAAGAATAAGCATCTTCTTCATTCTCCAATGGTTTAAATAAATTAAGGGTAAATTAGAAAATCATGAATTCAGAAATTAAATAGGATGAGTTTTGACCTTCAAACCAATCCCTTAATATAAATGATAAAATACAAAATATCCTTCAAAATTCAAAAAATTTCAAGGTTTTTATGTATATGGGCATTAAGAATAAGCATCTTCTTGATTCTCCAATGGTTTAAAAAACTTAAGGGTAAATTAGAAAATCATGGATTCTAATGAGCAACAATTTTATCTTCAAATTTGAATATCATAATTTCTTCACAAATTTAGACGTTAACAATTTTCCTCCAAGGTTAAGTATTTGCTAAATGAATTGACGAGGTACCAACTACCTAGGTGGAAGTCTCACATGTGATCTTACATACTGGTCAGCCTACTAAGCCACTAAGTAATATTGAAAAAATCAGGGAAAAAACTCATACTCTAGTGCATGTTTGAATTCAATGCATACTAATATGACCTTGGCACTTCGCTACAGTTAGAATTCAAAAAATTCATGCAAACCTGTAGGAATGTGAAACTGCAACCTCAACAATTTATCCTGTATTTAATAAATGTTGTTTTTTAAGATAAAAATGTTATTATTGTTGAAATTCCTGCATAAAATTGTTACAATTGACAACTGAGACTAGATCAAGTAACCATGGTTTCAAAAGGCAGATACCTAAGGATCAGCTTGCGGATTGTATGCATATAGCATTAGTGATCTCCATATTGTTAGCTTCAATATGCATGACGAGCAGACCTAGGGGGCAGCATATGCAGACATCCAACAAGTTGAAATTGTCATTCACCTGAACCAATATGGTCAAACCAAAAAATAGAAATCTTAATGACTATTTTCCCTAATCCCTTTTCAGATTATAAGGGTTTTTATGATTTTTTTTTCCTTTTGAGAGAGAGAGAGATGATACCCTACGGACCTTACACCGCACCCCCTTGAGCACCTAAATTTTTTTTTCTATTTGAAATTTTGTTTTTATACTTAATACTATAACCCAACCCCCTGAACCTTAAATGGCATACCCGCAAGCCAAAAAAAAATAAACAAAAATTTAAAAAAAAAAAAAAACTGAAATGAACAGTCACGGACGGCAGTCCACAGAACGCCGTCCGCAGCATAATTTCACTGTATATATATATATATATATATATATATTTGCACGTAAATTGCTCCCTTAGCATACTGCTAATAGTTTGTTAGCTGTTTGCTATTAGGGTGTGTATTATTCTGTGATGTCCCTGATTCTTCATTCTAATCGATACAAATAGATAAAATTACATGGAATGTTTTTCTGGAGTCCCATTAAGAATTGCATCAAATTGATATGGCCAAATGAGTTTTCTAAACCATTCTAACAGACTTTTAGAAGAGGACTTGTATTGCAAGGCACTATTGAGCTCCCCAAACAAGAAAGAAGTTACAGATGTAGGCAAATAGTCACCCTAACATAATTTAACAGCGTTGCTTTCAGAGTTAACTTTAAGAGTTTGTTCTTTCATTTCCATCCCTAATTTAATTCCAAATCAATATAAGGAGAACAAAATTCATTTTGAAGCTTCCAAATTAATGAAGAGGGCGTGGTGAATGTGTGTTTTAAGCTAAAGAACTTCTGTCACCAACAATATTGATAATATTTAAAATTCTCTAATAAAAAATAATCTATTAAAATTCAATAGAAATAAATTTTAATCAAGAATGTCATATACCATTCAGTTTCACCAATATGAGAGGTATCATTTAAACTTCTTATAAAGAGTATAGGTCATAAATCAAAAGGACGTCCTTTATTTCATTATTATTAAAAGGGTGCTTCATTTTGAAAAAATATCAAAAGGGTGCCCCATCATATTTTTCATCCCAAAAATCTCTTTATTCCAGTGTAGCTTTAGCCAAAAGTGCACCAAATGCTCAAGATTACTTAGTAATTATAGTCAAATAGTAATTAAAATTGCTCTAATTTGGTCAAAACTCGCCCAACTTGGTCAAAATCGGTCAAATATTATTGAAATAATTTTGATTCTAACAATTTTGATCAAATCTGCTACAACATGGACCAATTTCGATCAGAAATAATATAACATAGAGCAGCAATTCAAAATTGCTTGGAGTAGATACCAAAGTTGCTACAGCGACATTGGAATAAAGGCATTTCTGGGATGAAAAATATAATGGGGTGTCATTTTGATATTTTTTTTCAAAATGGGATGCCCTTTTGATGATAATGAAAATAAGACATGCCTTTTTTATTTTTGCCTAAGAGCATACCTTTATTCTTCGTTTAGAGTTTTTTATTTTAAGAAATTTACAAATTCATCGTTCATTTTTGTGAGAGTTTTGTTTAAACTTGTTTCAATTTGATGATTAGATTGCAAGTCCTTTTCTAAGAACCAAAATAAAACAACGAACACACACTTTGAGTTCTCTACTGATTTTTCACTATAAACGTGTTTTCCTATTAGCTACTTCTCAAGTCATATTGTCTGATTCAAATATTTTAATTTTACAATTTGATTTTTTTTAAAATGTTTTTAAATTAAATTTGACATCACTGTCCAATGTATAATGTACAGGTCCATGCCTTGTGTCTTCAATAAATCAAAATATTTTTTATTGTAACTAATTGTTAAATTGGTGTGGAGCCTATTCCATACTGTATTATATTTCATTAGTAAAAGGCAAAAGTTTATAGTTATTATATTTCCTTCAAATATGTGCCAGATGAATAAACATAATAATGCCCTCAAGTAGTAGGTTCTAGTTTACAGCATATCAATTGGTTGCATTAATAGTGAGAGACTGTAGATATATATAGGCATTACTCTTAACTATTCCTAATTAAGCATTAATATACAAGGGTAATATTAATGCATTGAGACTAGCATGTAAGTTAATTGATGACTTAATCTCACAAGTCATAGATATAAAATATCAAATTAACACATGAATATATATTAGAAAATATGTACTGAATTGATCCATCATGAGAATATTTCATACATCATTATATGAGTGTCATAAACATTCGTGACTATTTGTATGAATAGTCCTTCGACCTGAAGTCACTACAGTTCTCTACATAAGGAGTTGTGTACTCTGGTATCGACAAACGTCACCTGTAACAAGGTGGACTATAAAGTCGATCACTGGGTATGCAATAAATTATGTCAAGGGATGTGAATGATATAAATGGGATCTATCTCTTCCATATGACGGAAGTGATTTCTGTGAGCCCCTTCATTAAGTAGGACACAAGAATGCATGACCATGCTCAAATTAGTCAATATGAGATATTGAGCTTATTTGATTGAGTGTGTCTACTTAGGGATCAAGAAACACAAAGATTGATAAAAGGATGACACGGTCTATGCCTCGATCAATCTAAATATCAAGGATAGAAGGACTGAATCATATAAGATAACAGACACGTAAATGTTAGGTTGAATCTTGATATTTTCGTCACTTGGGTAGCAATGATGCATTGCTAGATGTCACTCATTGCTTATGTATCTAAAGTGGTTTAGATACATTGCCAATCTTACAAGAGTCTATTGGGTGACACAAAGAACATGTTGATTTAGAGATGGATTTATTTTAGTTTGACTAAAATGTGATAGATCATAAGATTATTGGATTGAGTTGAGTTAGACTCAACTAAATCCAATTATTGGATTGAGTTCAATGCGAGTTAGACTCATTGGGTAGGATGGAGTCTAATCTGAGTTAGCCTCATTGAGTGAGTCTCAATTGAATCCACTCATTAAAGAAGACAAAATGATGATTAATTTGGATTAATTATACATTGAAAGAGGAAGACTGTAGGGCAAAAACCCTTAGTATTCAATGGATAAATATAAAAGGATTTTTTGCAATGCATTTTGTGTAATGAGACCTTTAGTCTTCTTCTTCTTCTTCCTCCTCTTCTCTTGGCCGAAGCTTCCTTGCTTTGTTGCTAGCACAACAAAAGTTGTTTCTTCTCCAAGTCGTGAGTTCATGAGACGGAGAAAGTATCTGTGTAGATACTGTAGAAACACGAACACTTGATCGTGTTGAAATTTGCATCCAAAGACAAGTTGCTGCCGGAATTGCTTTGGGCGCGCAATAAAGGTAATCATTCTATCTGACAGAATAGGAAAACGTAATATACGGTATTCGCAAGGATAGAGAGATCCTTTTTTCACTGCGTTATGTGTTATTTTATGCATAAGATTCCTACAGGGACACCCTCTTATAGTACCGTGGACTATTACACTTGTCCATGTGAGACTATGGATGAAGAGCAATCTAACTTCAATACGTTGTCTCATGCCCATCATGGCTCAGTAGTATTAGATTTAGCTCTAATGACATGATGGATGTGATTCGTGGAGAGACATGCCAAAGCTAAAAAGTTTTACAATTCTCAACATGTTTCATGGCGTATATTAGATATATATTACGAGGATGTCTCCTTCCTCCTATTAAATACAATTACTTATGAGGGAGGTATCCTTTCAATATATGCACAACGTGGAGTACCCTGCTTATCCATGTAGAACTATAGACATAGGGCATCCAAGCTTCGACACTAATCATGAACTCTAAGCAATTTCTCAAACAAGTAATATTAGATTTTTGTTATTCAATAAGTGAGCATATAACAAAATCCATGGTATAATTGTAATCATGCTAGAACCAATTGGGTTTGGCAATGCATATAAAAGTGCATCCAAGATAATTTCTACTGTGTAAATCTATCTTGATATAGATGTTGCATGGCCGTCTTGTGCTTTACGAGAACCTTTATGTTGAGAAGATTGGTTCAGTAATTATAGGTAGATTATGTTTAGCTTCTAGTTCATTAGAAAAAACTCTAGTAAAACAGGATGAGGATGTGAACATCATATTATGTAAAAACTAAAGTATCATAGAGACTTTAAAATTCATTTGTTACCAAGCCATGTGACTGGTACATAACAGTCACTGGTACACAATCCATAGTATAATTTTTTTTCCTTGTTCTACCTGAATTTTTGTCTTCGCTCACTCCCTCACACTCTTCCTTTTTCTCCTCTCCCTCCCTCCACCTTCTCCCTGCTGGTACCATTCCATACCAACGCTCATGCATTAGTCCATATCAGTATAGTAAAAGTGCAACCACCTACAAATACTTGGCATAGACTGGTAATTTAGGAACCATGACACCAAAATCTAAGAAACTTCTGCTGAGAACTGGGAATACACTTTGAATATCACTTAAATGTAAATCAGTTGAATTTCACTCAGAAATATTTATTGCCAAATGATGGACACAAATGCAAGCATAGCACAATCAAGATGATCTATGACTAAGCTATATCTTGATACAAGGTGATAACTCTATACAACAGATACTTGTAAAGACAACTGCTTTAGCTTTCTGATCTCGTTAGTTGAAGTTAGAATATCAACATGAAAAGATGAGCAGAAATAAATCTTCAATGCACCAGTGGAACTATCACAAGGTGACCAAGCTTATGCAAACTTCTACAAGGAAAGCACAATTTGTGTATGGAAGTATATAGTTTGTAAACACAGGCACCATGATCATGAGTCAACCAACACATCCTAAAGCGTAAAAAAATGAGAATATAGTGCAGATATGATAATTACAAACCATATCTATCCTGAAATTCTGGAGTCCCCTGTAGGAACTCCAAACCTGGATGGGATGCCAAAAGCTCTCGCAGGACAGGTTTAAAATCATCCTACAATTCAGTCAGAATTCTACAATCAATTTTTGGATAAACAGACAACTACATTATTTAGTCAACCATTCTATAAAATAGTTTACATGTATTATGAAAACCAACAAGACAATAGAAGGACCTGAGTAAGGTAATTGTGGTCTGCTTGCTTCAGAATAGTAAAGATCTGAGTAGCCACATCTTTTGTCATCAAGTTGCTACTAATCCAGTATTCAATAAATGCATCCCTGGAAATTAAAAACCATCCAAGATAGTCAAAGGATATCATGAAGCACAATATTATAATAAGGATTATAAAAGAGCCCTAAAGAAGTAAGCATATTAAATAGCCCCCTCCAGGGTTGAAGAAAACTTATATCTATGGTGCCTAGAGCTAAATACTGTTACTTCTATTCCCCACAGAAAAAAGTATCACTGGTAAATCCTATTTGCTTTTCCTACATATCAGGTCCCATTTGCATCCTGCTAGATATGGATAATAATCCTAGATTTACAGTTAAAACACACCATATAAGTTAAAATAACACAAATTGTGAACTAGAAGACAAATAGTTTAATCCAAGAATTTAATATCATTGAAAATTTTCTGACAGCTGTTTACAGCAAATTTGCACAAGCAAGAACGACAGTTAGCCATCCGTAAGGTCAACTGTGATTCACCATCTGGACCACTAAGTCCATCAAGTAGGCTTCAGTAGTACATTACCTATCTGCTAATTTATGGGAGATCTGGTTATGAACATATAAGCCGATACAAACTGACACTGTGTTAGGTGCATTCACGAGGAAGAACCGTAGAATGAACAATGTATTATAAGATGAATGCACTATAGCAAATTAATTACCAGCCATCGGCACTAAGACATTTTAAAAATTTATAATGAACCTTGGAAAGAGGAAAAAGAGGGCTCAGACTGCAAAGCCAATAAACCCCACAGCTTCATAGAAAAGTGCAAAGAGCTCAATACAGACACACAATAGATGCATAAATAATACACACAATAAATTGTCACAATTAAATAGTAGAACAGCACAAATGCAGATAGTTTCTTGGTTTTGCATACCTTGTCACCATTCCAGTGCATTCAACATCAAATTTTCTGAAAAGGGAAGTGGAGAGAAATGATGGTAGCTTACATATTTCCTTTGTCACTGTTTTGAATTCTGAAAAGGAAAAGAATACTGTCTTAATGATTGCCTTGAAAAATAACAAACCACTATAAGTATGACCAAGTATTGGAAGCACTTTAACCTTGTAATTGTAGCCCATCCAAATTGCCAAAGAAAAGATGATCAATTCTAGATAAGCATTGTTCTTTCAATGCTTTTGGAGGTGGGCGACCATTTTGGAAGTAAAACTGTCATGGTATAAATCAGTTAGAAAAATTTTGACCATCTAGAGGAGACGGTCTAGTCTGCATAGCAAAAAAAAGATCAAAAGACAGTACCTGAGGTATAACTTCTCTGACAGGTTCACTGACTAATTTTAGTGGAGAACCAAAGGGTGAAGGTCCGACACTTGGGTTACGCTTCAAAAAACGGGGAGACCCAGATGTGCTCCTAGGTGAGAGAGGAGGCACACTGCCAGCAGGAAACATGGAAGGTGGGGAATTGCTTCCTATAGAATTTGAACTGCTTGAACTGCCTGGAACGTTAAGTGGAGAACTCCCTTTTGCATCTTCAATCAATGACTTTACCTGGAATCAGCAACACAGATGAGAAGTTCATGTGAAACAAGAGTTCCATAATTGTTAGGCACTTAAAATAAGATCATATGACTGTAGGCAAGGATACCATGTGGTTTGTATCGTGAATAATTTTGGTGAATTTCCAAATCAAGAATCATACCAAATTGTAACGCTCAATTGAAACTCATTAGGAAAAAGTTCAAAAAGATTCTACCTCATTTGGAATAACTTTTATGTCCTACAATATATAAAAGAATGGAATATTCTTTATAATAACTTAATATGATTGATGGAGCACATTAATCGTGATACTACAAAAAATGTAGGTCCTTATTTTACCTTAAATAAAAATAAATATTAATTCATTTAAAATTGGAATTTAATGGACAACATGATATTTCACCACCAGCTCCTTTGGGTGCAGATATGACGGTCATGGGAAAACTCATTGAAACAACGAGGCAATGGTCAGGCATAGTTACTCTAGATTATATATATATATATCCGACATGAGGATTAAGGATTATATGCAATATGAAATCAACCTGACAAGGACATCTAGGCTCTAAAAGTCTACTGCACAGCACAAATCCGTTTAGCTAATGTTCTGTTTTAGTCTATAGATCATACAATTTGAAGTTCGGGGCACTACAACTACTTATCAAGCTAAATATAATTAGTGTGTTTAATGAGTCTAGCAGTTTTTTAACTATTTATCAAAATAATAATCATTACTTAAACAAAAATATCAAATAAATTTTTCATAATGAAAATCTAATGCATACTAGACTCCTGGAAGAACTTGAACTTAGAGAATCTTTTGAAGGTTGCAAATAAAAATAATTATCAATTTCATGTTCGCCTTTAAGATCTGCAATTATCAGAAAGTAACCATTTTACATTGAGATATATGCTTAATCTAATAATATCACTGATACAAGTTAACTCATTGGAGCCTCTGGTAACAACAAAAATGAGAACATAATCACCACTAATTAATTTAAGTTATAAATACTTGATGCATGTCCAAATAAAGTGTTCCAGATTTATATAATGCATTTTAGTTCACTGCAAATACACAAACTCTTTATCCTACTAAGAGAGTTTCTATGTAGCCAGTACAAAAGCTAGCTATTTCACATTTTCCAAACATTCATCACATAAGTACCACTTATCTAAGAGATATTTCCTCAACAAAAACAATTTTACTTAAGATATAAAAACACAATCAAGCTGAAAGGAACTTTAGGGTGGATTAGAAAATATAATTGTCCACTTCATCTCTTAAAAGGGTTCACAGAAATTTTTTTCTTCTATTGTACTCAGTTTTTAATGTGTTATTGTTCCTAACTATTCATAAATGGAAACCCTATCCGCCCCATGATTATAAGATAGATCCATATCAACTGAAGCTGTAAGTGATGAACAAATCCTTTTGTCCATTCAAGAAATGTAATGCCAGGTGTGACTTCAAAGAGAAAAGGACCAGATAAAATTGTTAGTTTTAATACATTCTCATGCAAGAACAAGCCAAATTTAGCATAACACAACAAATTCCAGAAACTATGACATAGGGATTCCAAAAAAAAAAGTGCATATGTATCCCAACTCTCCATATCATTTATTGTCTAAAGCTAATTTTTAATTATGCTATCCTATTCTGCAACAACCAAGTTATAACTCAAGTGACTGAAAATTGAAATAATCACAAAAGCTGTCTGCTACAACCAGAATCAAGGTTCTATGTTAAATTATCCACTATCCAGAAACTCATCAATTGTATCACTAGAAATATGGCACTCTTACACAAGTATAATTCACTCATTGTTTTAGAAAACCAGCGAAATAAGTCATTCATGTGGCAGCACAGACAATGCAATGTTTTTCAGTTGAATTGATATGTATTATTTTATATGTATACGAATGAATCATGATTGCATTTGCTGTGTCAACCCATTCAACTGTTCAACTGCTTTGACCAGTTGAGCCATTGATCCGATAGCCACACTAATTCAATCTCTTGTCCGGGTTGAAATCACAGGACAATATGACATAAGGTAAGTCAATTTTATCATTGCATCCTTATAAAAGGATGCAATCCTAGACTCCTAGTGCACAAGACTTCAACCAAGCTCGTATCTAGAATGAGCAAGATGCAAATGTATAGTTGCATAAAAATAAACCTTAATTTTCTAAAGCACCATAATAAGCAACCTTACCATTCACCAACACCTACGATCACTAAACTATTGTATTTTATTTTTTGTTTGGCTCATTGAATTGGCATAGAGAAACATTACATACTTACCCTCAAAAGGATATATTATATTGGCATTCAAACAATAAAGTTGGACAAATCATCTTGGTGCTATGATATTAATTCAACCAATTGATTTGATCCGGCAGATTAAGAAACTAGCAATATATCAGTATCACTTGACTCTAGAGTTTGTTGACGGAATCTAGATAGCATTACCTTGTTTCTTAAATAGATAGAAATAAATGCTCGTTCCAGAATTGCAAGGCATTATGTGCATTAATTTAAGAATCAAAACTAGTCTTCAATGACGAGACAATTAGGTTAACTTGATTAATGGCATACCAAGTCATACCTATTACCAACAAAAGCATTATGAATAAATAGTTCATGACTTCTACAAGAAGTCACATCAGAAAGAAAAATGAGCTCTTTACATCAACAATCACAGGAACGATAAGAGAGAAGACGAACCAATTTTCCTGTTTCGGTTAATGAAAGCCACTGACAGAACAGTTCCTCGGCTATCTTAGGTTTTTCCTTCAGAGCCACTTGAGATACCTCCGGGAGCTGCAGCAGCTCCGGGTCAAGCGACGCCATATCCCTCACAATATCGATATCCATTCCAACCAATCAAACCCCGCGAGAAGAACAATATAAGAAATCCTAGATCTCCGAGTTTTCCCCGTCGAAGGAATCCAAAAAATACCAAAATATTTGATTAGCAAATCACATAAGACGAACCCTAAGTGTCCCGACACGATCCTCTCGCTCCTTTCCTTTCTTCATCCATATCCGAGTGCCCAGACCTGCAATCCCAAACAAGAAGCGGTCGAATTGATAACAAGATTCCAGATTCGAAACCGAATAAGACAGATCCTCTCAACTCGTGAGATCGTCTTTCTACGCGACTCGGAGGCTTGAGCGAACGAAATCGAGCTAGAACGCCACTCGCCTGGGAGGCCGATACGGATCGGAATCGAAAGATTGATTCGCGCTCGCGGAGCTCGTCGAACTCGACGACGAAGGGGAGCGCGACGGAGTGCTGCCTCGTTGGACCTCTGAGCGCGAGAGAGAGAGAGAGAGAGGAAAGAGAAAACGGAAGTGGTGTGGTGATCGGTATCGCATATCAATACACGTACATATATACTACCGTTTGATTGATCGAGGGAGCTGATCTCACCCGTCTGATTTGGAATGGGATCTGGGGATCGTATGATAGGTGGCGATCCATTCCATGCCGAAACAGATGAAAAAATAGGCTTTTTTAAAATATATATATATATATATATATATATATATATATATATATATATATATATATATATTTATTAACAAATATGTTTCCAACAAAATAGGGGAGTCAAATAGAAAGAGGAAAATACCGGTACATTTAGCAGAGGAAGGATGTCGCGAAGGGCGATTGTTGATGCTCAGATCGCTTGCATTTTCGGTTCGTTTTCAATCTAGGTAAAACGAGTTGTTCTTGTCGGAGTTTCGATTGCGCGAAATGAAGAAGTTTTGATCTCGTGGGAAATTTTCAGATTCCGCCGCACTGCGACCTCGATTCCGGTGACGAAGTATGTCGTCGTCGCGAGGGGTTGAAGCGGCGGCGGATGAGGAGGCGTTCGAACGCACGCTGTTGGTGGTGCGTGACGCGTCAGTGTACCAGATCCCGCCGAGAAGCAGTAGCGGCGGGTACAAATGCGGCGAGTGGCTGCAGTCCGACAAGATCTTGTCCGGCCGGCGAGCTCTCCGCCGCCTGATTCGTGCTCCCTGACCAGCGCGAGAGCTCCGTAGAGCCCTCCCTCGACTCCTCCCGCTACTTCATTCTTAATATCGAGGACGGCCGGGAAAAGCACGCCTTCATCGGTCTCGGACTCAACGAGCGCACCGAGGCCTTCGATTTCAACGTCGCCCTTTCCGACCACGAGAAGGAGGAGGAGAGTGAGGTCGAAGATAGCCAGATTAGCATACATCCGGCAGTCAACCATCGACTAAAGGTGCTTGTTAGATACTTGATTCAATACGCATAGTTTCGATTCATCCTTTCAACTTCAGTGAACTGTTTGTTTAGTTTCCTATGATCCAGATTATTTTCCTTGAATATTTGTCATAATTCTCCTTCCAATCCTAAAAAGAGTCCTTTGGGCTTAAAGACAAAGCACTTTGGCAGTTGATGTAGCATCTGCACTTGGAATGATTATCAAACTGCAAATTTTTTCCTAGTTTCCAATCATTACTGATCATACAAGAATACAATGATTAACTGTTTATGCTGAAAATTATGCTCTTAAGTTATTCAATTAACCATTCTTTTGCATCTACAGACTCTTCTTTAGCCAAGGGATATCTTTCTTATTTTATTGATTATTAAATTAAATTAAATATATTCTCATCTAGTTAATGTAATCTATTTTGGAATTATTAAATTTAGATGTGGACTATTAAATTAGCTTGATGTAGATAAGTCAATTGAAATATTAGGCACTGTGTGAATGCAGTAAAGCAGTACATATACATGTGGTGATCTGGATTGATCTGACTTCTATACATTAGAATGAAGCCTTCGTGGCAATTATAATCATAACCTGTTGGGTTGTTAAAATTTTTAGTTTCCTTTTTAAAATATCATATGACTATTTTCTCATGTTGTACTCTGATAATCTGCATATTTTATGTTACATGATGATATAGTAGCTTTGTCACACAACATTATTGAAATTGCATTATGATTACTTTCATAGAGTGATATTTCGTTTTCTTGTTGTTGCACTCATCATCAGCAATTGAGAGTGGCACACTCTTGTGAAAAGAGAGAATTGAGGATGGGAACAAACATGGTCAATCAAGAGGAAATTCTATTCTATTCAGTGTAAGTTTGTTCTTGGATAAGGTTTCTTTTTTTGTTCTTAGATCATGACGATATCCCCACACTGAATAATATGAGTCATTAGTTGGGACAAAATGCATTGATGAGATCCACGATCAGTAAATAGTGACTTCTATTTCTGATTTTTTATCTCATCTTTGTTGCACTTGTTTCTTCTGTTCTACATCATACTACTTATGCTTTTTCAGATCATAATGTTGGATTGAAGGATCGTAAGGAATCTGCAGGCCGACCTATCGATCCTTTGTCCGATCTTTCGGCCATTGAGGTGAATTTCGCTTAAAGGTTGTTTGTTTTTATAGCAAATGTTGATTGTTATCCTCCATTACGCTTGCAGAGAAATCCACCTTCTACAACCATGGAAGGATCTCTTAAGGATATCGCATCTGGGCGGGCAGCGTTTTGAGACGAAAGGGAACACAGAGTATAGTGCACTTTTGGATGACTCACTCAGTCGAGGACTCGAGGTGAGTGTATATATATATATATATATATAAATTTTGGGTGGAAAGGCGTTAAAAATGTATAAATATTTTTTAAATATAAATTTCATAATGCAGATATGATTTTGAACTACAAACTTTCATAACAAAGACAACATTTGAGACAATATTAAGGAAATAATTAATCTACTAAAACTTATTTGGATATATATATATTAGTTCCTGCTCCTCTTCTGCTCAAACTGGCGGGCCCACACTTGTTTGCCGTTGATGGCGAACTTGTACACCTTTGTATCGTTGAGCACCAGCCCGGCGTAGCCGTCTCGTGTGAACACCACCTTCCCATACAGCGGTCCGACCGGCGACCCCGCCGCCGGCCTCTGCACCGCCACTTTCTCTACGCAATCCCCCCACTTCCTGTTAGTTAATCAAACAATTAGTATCGATCAATCATCGACTGATTATTAATAAAGTTATTAATCGATCGAGTTACTCTCTGAAGTATGCTTCGATCTCCTCCTTTGTTAACGGAAATCCTTTTGAAAAAGTGAGGAACAGGGAGCGCTGGTCCTCCGATGTCGTGGCCGTGGCGCCGAGCTCGTATGTCCTCGCCAGCTCCTCCGGCAGCGGCGCGGAGTTCCGCCGACAGGCCGCCTCGTACCGGAGGAAGGACGAGTAGAGAGTGTCGTCGAAGAAGACCCTGCCGGCGCCGTCCAGGACTCCGGCTATGCGCTTGGCGGCGTCGTGGCGGTTGAAGTAGAAGAAACCGAGGTCGATGGGCTGGTCGGAGAGAGAGGCGATGACGGGGATGGCGAGGGCGAAGTCCCGCGGAGGGGCGTCGCAGCGGAGGCAGTCGAGCACGGACTCTGCCTCGGCCACGAGGCGGAAGAAGGCGAAGGAGTTGCTGGCGTGGACGTCGAGGTAGGAGAGGACGTCGAGGCCGATGGTGTCGAGCCATATGAACAGGGCGACGACGTTGCGGGCGACGCCGGGCTCGGTGCCATGGGCGATCAGCTTGTCGTAGATGTTCCGGTCGACCTTGTGGAACTGGAAGACGTTGAAGATAGAGTTAATGGGCGAAGAAGAAGAAGCCATTGTTGCCGATGATCTTGATGTGTGTCGATGTATCTCGATGGGATTGTAAGTGTCGAGAAGCCATTCCCGGGGTGGGTCTCCGTTTATAGGGTCTGCAACGACGTGCGCCTCTTGGGAGGCGACGTCCGACGAGAGAAGACGTCCGTAGATGGCCGGAGCGGCGCCACAAATGGACGCTGCCACGGTGCGAATGGGCGGCGCGCGGGCGGGAAGGATTGACGGCCCAGATTATTCGGAACCTTGTAACGAAATTATAAACTCAGTGTATTTAAATCATCTATTAATTAGTTAAAGTTGGGACTGTCTAGAAAATTGAGAAAGTATGATACCACAGAACTGAATTTATATCTGTGACAGATGGGAAGTAGGTTAAAATAATGACTACGACATTCTTTGCTCTTATAATCAAATTCAAATGTATAATATTTTTTAATTTTAAAAATTCTGAGTATTGTATTCTTTGTTGTAGTTGAATAAATATAAAGAAATCAAGTTTTATTTGATTTTTAAATAAATTAATTTCTTCTAGATGATCATCAAAATAAATATATAACATTGCTACGCTGGAAGCCACGGTGGCACAGTGTAACAGATTTATTTTTATTTATTTATTTTTTAGATTTTCAGTTATGTCAATTAAATTTTATCTTTATTGAATTATAATATTAAGTAAAACAAAAAAATAAAAATATTTTTTTTACTCACGGTGCACAGTATGAAGACATAAAGACGTGGTATATTAAATTTTTATATATATATATAAATTAATATCCTGCACATCTTGTACACACCTAAATAAAAAAATCCTCGGATGATCTATAAAAAAAAAAATATATATATATATATATATATATATATGAGCGGTAAAACACACACGTCTCTCATACAATGAGGCGTCCACACGTACTGCTCATACTATCAGAATAATATGTATATTATATATATATATATGGTTTTGATATTCTGTGCGGCAATCATCTATGCAACTGTCCGCGATACCAGTCGGGACGCCTAGTTCAATTAAGCACCTGAAAACCTTAGTCAGGACGCTTGGATTCAATCTAAACTCCCCGATTATATTTTTTTAAAAAAACAATCAATATTTCCTCAAATATAAATCCCAAATATATTATTATACCCTTTAAATGCTTAATTTTTTTAAAAAAAATTATTTTTATTTTAACTTGAACCGCTGGAGAAAAAAGTTTTTAAAAAAATGTCAATCCAAGTACCTGGTTCAGGTGTCTCGAGTATCTATTTTTCCCGTAATTTAAACAAGAAACAATTTCCTCCTTCTATCCTCTTCTCCCAAATATACTAGACAAATACGCTATCTTTGTTTTTGTATTTTTTGAAATTTAAATTTTCTATCTTTCGTCCCTCTCTCGAGGAATATTTTAGCGATCAAAATTTTACTAGAATATTCCTTGATCACGAAGGGGCATAAAGTATAGTAAAAGATGATAATTCATATCAGGCTCTTTAGGACTATCCCTATGCAATCTAGAATGAAGATAAATTACTAGAATTTTAATCATACAAAGCCTATCTAATGTGAGATGCATTGTCTTTCATTATTTTTTTTTTCCTTCGAGAAGTCATTTCGTGGTTGAAATAATATGGCAAGGTGATAAACACGAGTAAACTAGCATCTAAACTAAGGTCAAGAAACTAAACATTAGATCAAATTACAAATATTCGAGTAGGTCCAGAGGTTGCAATTGTCAAACCTTCCTATCTAGGTGAGATTATTATCATGAAATTTAGCTTTCAATCAACATTAATCTTTGATGTTTTATCAATAAATTACTTAACATTTCAATGATAATGATATGCACTTAATATTAAGATTTTAATAAAGGCCTAGACAATATTCTTTTTTTAGTACTTAGTTTACAAATAAATAAATTTTAGCATGATAAAAATCATATTATCAAATTTTATATTGATTGTTTTTTTAAAAAAAATATGTGTTTCCTTTTTGAAAATATCCATTTATTTTTTCGGTAAAGTGGAGAAAAATTCCCAATCTCATTCTTAATTTTGCATACTGTCCCTCTATCCAAAAGACTTTGTTTCCACTCCCTACATGCAAAGTTTTCTTTGTTTCAATTCCTCTCATGTAAATATCATGACCTAATTGCCCTCAGATTTTTTAGGTATAAAAAGTCCAAGAATGAATATAATTCTTCTTAAAGTCAGCATTTTATACTAGAATCGAGTATATTTTCTATGAAAATTATTTCTCATATTTTTTAGATATAAAAAATCTAAAAACGAGTATAATTTATGTTAAATTCAGTATTTTACATTAGAATTAAGTATATTTTCTATTAAATTGAACATGATTTTTTACCTGCTTAATATAATTTCTCCTAAATTCAATATCATTTAAACAAAATTTAGTATATTTTCATCCAATTGAGTACCATTTAAAGAAAATTGTGTATATTTTCTATCAAAATTAACTCTCATATTTTTTTAGGTACAAATAGTCTAAAAACGAGTATAATTCATATTAAATTCAACACTTTAAACTAGAATCGAGTATATTTTCTATTAAATTGAGCACAATTTTTTTCTTAATATGATTCCTCCTAAATTCAGCATTATTTATCATTTAAAGAAAATCTAGTATATTTTTCATCAAATTGAGTATCATCTAAAGAAAATATAATATATTTTCGATACAATTAAGATGAAAAAAGAATCGTACTCAATTTGATAAAAAATATACTAGATTCTAAATTTAATGTACTGAATTTAAGATGAATTATACTGATTTTTGAACATTTTATACCTAAAAATATCATGGGTGATCCTGTTCGAACCAAGAGTCAACGAACGCTAGGGATGCGGCGCTCCCTGCTGGATCCTCGAGTGCTCCGGTGAACCTGCAGCAAAACCGAGCCGGGAGGGGTGTCCCGGCGACGGCCCTCCGACGCTCAAGTCAGGTAAGCTACGATGAACAAAGCGGCTTCCAAAATCTCAGAATACGTACCTCCCCGGCGAAACCTGAGGTTCTTTATATAGAGCTATGAAGGGTCTGGGCACGCGTATCTAGATACATACGTGTCTTCTGTCCTTTCCTAGGTATGTGGCTGTCAGAAAGCTTACCTGTCCTTTTCTAGGTATGTGGCTGTCAGAAAAACTTACCTGACCCATATCGCTACAGTCAAAGCATGCCCTCGATGGGACAGCAGAATCCCCTGTCACAAGATTTGGAGCATGACACACACGTGAAACCTACCGGTTGTCAGAGGAGAAATCCTCGGGTCTTTTTCCTTGCTCCAAACTTGTCGTCCGAGCGGACAGCTCCCTCAACATCCGACCGGACATACGCAGTGGTTTACTTGCGCTTTGTGGAGACTAATAAACAGGGGCGCTTTATGACTGTGGCCGGTCAAAAGGTCAGCTCGGTCCGTGACCTTTTTAACTGAGCGTCGGAACCCCGATTTGACAGGGTGTCCTCCAACCATAAGTGCGAGCCGGCCAGACCCATCCGGGTATTCGATACCATCGGCCGGCCGGCAGTCCGGTCGGGCCGGCCGTCTACGGTCATCCGTCCGGTCGGACCACACTCTCCTCGGATGGGCGGCTGCTCCGGTGACTTTCACTTGGCGTTGACTTTGCAAGAAAAGGGGGGGCCGCTCTTACTACCGGATCACTTGCCTCCCCTTCAAGTCTAGTCGAAGGAGGCGAATAGTCCGACTGACTGGACTGTGAGTCTAGCCGAGCGGCTCCTCAATGCTAATACTCTCCGCTCGGTCAGCCGTAGAAATATCCTTGAATGAATCAACGATGGCCTTCACCGGATCTCCTCGCGTTCTGCGCCAATCTTCGCCATCAAGGCCGATCATACCTTCATTAAATGCTCCGAATGATTGACTGCCACGTGGAGCAAGGCCACCAGAGTACGGAGGCGGTTGCATGATATTGTGATGTGATCGAAGCAATTCGAAATAAACGGCTAGATGTGTGCTTTGATTCCCGTGACCTGGATCCGACGGTGGAGGCCGCCCGGCCCTCACCCTATAAATTCTTCGTTTCCTTTTCACCTTCACACGCCTCCATTACCTCTACTGCTGCTCTCTGCGCTTTGGAGCTCCGGTGATCTTGTTGCTGCCCTCTGACGCTCTCCGGCGCCTCTCCTCGATCCATCTTCCTTCAGTAAGGTTTTAGAGCTTCTCTCCTTCCTTTCCGGTATCGAATTCGCCTTTCTTCCCCTAGCTCCAGTCTTTGAAATTCCATTTCTTCGTCTCTGGAACTTCCTTTTGTGATTTCTCCTATCCGGATCATGGCCAGTTCCTCTCATCCCGAAGAACAATCCCTAGGCCCATGGTATACTACCATGCGGTCCCGTTTCGAACAACGGGACTTTGATATTTTGGCTGACAATTTCGAAATACCCGAGGATATCGAAGTTCGTCTAGCTGGTCCCGCCGCTCGGCCACACAGACCGCCGCGCGGTGGTTTCTGTGTCTTCCGCGACCAATTTACCGCCGGTCTACGGTTTCCCGTGCATCCCTTTATAACAGACGTCTATAATTATTTTGGCGTGCCGCTCGGAAGTTTAGTACCAAATACCTTCCGTCTCCTCTGCGGCGTCGTCGTTTTGTTTAAGATTCACAACATTCCCCTCCGCCCGGAGGTCTTTTTTTATTTCTATTATCCTAAACAAGCCGAGCCGAGCACCTTTATGTTCCAAGCTCGGCCCGGTCTGGTCTTCTTCAATAAACTACCCACTTCCAATAAACATTGGAAGGACTATTATTTCTACATCCGCATGCCCAGTCAGCCAAACTTTCCGACCCAGTGGCAGGTCAGTCTACCTCCTCCTCCCGAGTTGAAGAAATTCAAGACCCGACCGGATTATCTCCACGCCGCAAATGTACTAGCCGGTCTGCGGCTTGACATCAACAAACTTCTTCACGAGGGAGTGATGTACATTTTTGGGCTGAGTCCTATACGGACCCCACTTCCGACCGGCTTCGGTAAGAATTTTGCTGGGGCACTTGCCTTAATTGCTAACTGATTTCTTCTTCTTTTCATGCAGCTGAAATCGTCATGGACTCGGTGATGGCCGGCGTTCTAAAGAGAAAGGCAGCGGCGCTGGAGGCTGCGGCGGCCAAGGAAATGGAGGCGCTAGGCATTCAGCCGGTCGGTTCTCACGAAGGAGAGAGCGGCACCCAGGCTGAATCGGCCGCTCCGACCTCTCAACGGCAGGCGGCCAGCGGAGCTGCCCCCTCCAGGGAACCAACGGCCACCGAGGAAGAATCCGTTCGGGAGGAGGAACAGCCACTGCAAAAGAGGCGCCGGGTGGAGACTCCGCTGCGCTCGGCTACCTCCGCGGTCCAACCCCCCGACTGGGCCGCTGCGACTACTAAAGGCAAGGCGCCAGTGCCCGAGACCATCTCGTCCGATCGGACGACTTCTGACTGGGACGAGCTGCCTACTCCGGTTGAGGCCACTCCAGTCGACACTCTCCCCCCTGCTCGCCGTTCAGTCCAACGCTCGACCATCCATTCGCGATTTTCTGCGCCAGCTTCTGATCCCGGTCGGGCGATCCCTGGTCACGGCCGCACAATACGAGTTACTCTTCAGAGCACACCATTACTTTGAAAGGGCCCCTCGCCGAGATGTGGGCCGACGCTCGGGCGCGAGTAGCAATGATCCCTCTCCAGAACTTAGCCAACAGCCATATGCAAGCGGCTACGGGGGTAAGTTTGTTGCTTTTTGAAGTTTTGTCTGGATATTTCCGCCCGGCTTTTAACAAATGCGTCTTGCTTCAGAGATGGGTGGAAGAGATAGCAGTTTCCAGCCGCCTGGCTATGGCGGACGAGGAGATAAGGCAACTGAGGGCGGCAGGCGGTCCGAGCGGCTCCCAAGGCCCTTCCTACTCCGAGCTGCAAAAAGAGCTGAAGAAAGCTCAAACTCTGCTGGCTGCTGAGCAGAAGAAAACAGCTGACCAGGCCCACGCCCTAGCCGAGTCCGAGCGACAAGTCAAGTCGCTTGACACGAAGATAACTCTGGCCACCACTCGGAAGAACACAGCCATCTCCGATCTGGAGAAGAAAAACGTGGAGGCCCGGGGCCTGGAGTTGAAGATAAAGGAGCTGACGGAGCAGCTCGACCGGGAGAAGGCAGGCCGCTCGGCCGATGCGGAGAAGATTGAAAGTCTGAATGAGGCCCTCACAAGCTCCCAGGCGACCTTCAAAGAATACCAGGATGCTGAGCCGAGCCGAGTCGCCGCTCTCCGACAAAGCCACATCCGATCGCCCGAGTTCTCGGAGAAAATTTGCGAGCGGATGTACTCGGCTTTTGACTTGGCCATTACGGCTACTATGACCTATCTGAAGTCGAAGGGCCTTCTTCCGGAGTCCACCAATATTCCGGCCGGCGATCAAGTGGAGCTCTTGAGCAACATTCCGAGGGACCTCTACGACTACATCGAGTAATTCTTGTAATTTCGCCGCTCGGCTGAACATGAATCTTTTTGTACTTAGGCCACTCGGCCTAAGGTTTTTAATTTTAATGAAATGCTTTCCTTTCGTGTACTCTATCTTATTGCACTGTCCACTTGCTAATACCTGTGCTGTCCGCTCGTCCGCTATCACCCCTTTGGCATTCGAGGTGCATTCTTTCAAGTGTTTTCCCCAGCCCTTCCGTGCGGCCGAATATCATTCTGTGTTGCTAGCAAGACTCGCTCGTTATAGGCCGACCAGAACCTTTTATACCTTGAGTCTGAGCGGAACTTAGCGTCGGTCTAACATTATCGGCTGCGGGTAATTGCCGTGTCGACGATATTGCTCTCGGATTATTTTTAGACGCCGACGCGTCTCTTGATGTTTAACATCGGAGCTCGTCGGCACGGATATTTATAGCCGGTCGGCGCGGCTCTCGATCTTTAACGACGGAGTTCATCGGTCTTCCGCTCGGAGGGTTTATAGACGCCGGCTCGTCTCTTGATCTTTAACGACGGAGCTCGTCGGCGCGGATATTTATATCCGGTCGGCGCGGCTCTCGATCTTTAACGACGGAGCTCGTCGATCTTCCGCTCGGAGGGTTTATAGACGCCGGCTCGTCTCTTGATCTTTGACGGAGCTCGTCGGTCTTCCGCTCGGAGGGTTTATAGACGCCGGCTCGTCTCTTGATCTTTAACGACGGAGCTCGTCGGCGCGGATATTTATAGCCGGTCGGCGCGACTCTCGATCTTTAACGACGGAGCTCGTCGATCTTCCGCTCGGAGGGTTTATAGACGCCGGCTCGTCTCTTGATCTTTAACGACGGAGCTCGTCGGCGCGGATATTTATAGCCGGTCGGCGCGGCTCTCGATCTTTAACGACGAAGCTCGTCGATCTTCCGCTCGGAGGGTTTATAGACGCCGGCTCGTCTCTTGATCTTTAACGACGGAGCTCGTCGGGCGTTTATAGCCGGTCGGCGTGGCTCTCGATCTTTAACGACGGAGCTCGCCGATCTTCCGCTCGGAGGGTTTATAGACGCGGCTCGTCTCTTGATCTTTAACGACGGAGCTCGTCGGTAGCGGATATTATAGCCGGTCGGCTCTCGATCTTTAACGACGGAGCTCGTCGATCTTCTGCTCGGAGGGTTTATAGACGCCGGCTCGTCTCTTGATCTTTAACGACGGAGCTCGTCGGTCTTCCGCTCGGAGGGTTTATAGACGCCGGCTCGTCTCTTGATCTTTAACGACGGAGCTCGTCGGCGCGGATATTTATAGCCGGTCGGCGCGGCTCTCGATCTTTAACGACGGAACTCGTCGATCTTCCGCTCGGAGGGTTTATAGACGCCGGCTCGTCTCTTGATCTTTAACGACGGAGCTCATCGGCGCGGATATTTATAGCCGGTCGGCGCGGCTCTCGATCTTTAACGACGGAGCTCGTCGATCGTCCGCTCGGAGGGTTTATAGACGCCGGCTCGTCTCTTGATCTTTAACGACGGAGCTCGTCAGCGCGGATATTTATAGCCGGTCGGCGCGGCTCTATGGTTTAACGTCTGGGCTAGACGGCTTTAAGGCTAACTCCTTGCCAGGTCGAGCGACCTTGGCCTTCCTTTCAGCAGAGAATACTCAATGTGCTTTCCTCTTTCTACTTCCTGCATCGCAAGTACATAGGCGACCAAAAAGTATATAAATTTGTATTTAGCGCACCTTTCGCCCGACTTGGAGAACGTACGCTTAGCCGAACGGCTCAAGATCTGCTTCGTCGAGCACTTTGGCTCGGCTAATTTCCCTCCGTCCAGACGGTACGGGGCCTTCGATACTCGCTCGCTCGGTTCGACCCTTCTACCTCCGGCCGAGCGGCGCGGGGCCTTCTTTCCTTGATGACGATGCCTTATATTCGTTCTTTTGACTTTTCATTTCTGCATTTCAAGTATTCAGTCGAAAGACGTACACAGGATGATTTACATAGGCACACCTTTCACCCCGCCCGGTAAGGCTGGAGGTGGTTTGCGCTCCACGGCCTATCTAGCTGCCGACCGTCCTCATCTTCCAAATAATACGCGCCCGAGCGGAGCTTTTCGATGATTTTGAAGGGACCCGCCCACGGAGCTTCAAGCTTGCCGACGTCGCCTACCGGCTTGACTTTCTTCCAGACAAGGTCGCCGACCTGGAATGATCGGGGAATGACGCGCCGGTTGTAGTTTTGCTTCATCCGTTGACGGTACGCCATCAGCCGAACGGATGCTTTGGCACGCTCTTCGTCAACCATATCCAGCTCCATATTCCTCCGCTCGGCGTTGACTTCATCATAACACTGGACCCGGACGGACTCTACGCCGACTTCAACTGGAATGACCGCTTCACCGCCGTACACCAGATGAAAAGGTGTAACGCCCGTTCCTTCCTTAGGAGTCGTCCGGATGGCCCATAAAACACCCGGCACTTCATCCGGCCAACTTCCTCCCACGCGGTCGAGCCGAGCGCGCAGAATACGGAGAATTTCCCGATTGGCTACTTCGGCTTGGCCGTTGCTTTGGGGGTGAAGTGTTGCTCGATGCCGTAGCTTTTGCACCAATCTTCCAGCACCTTCCCTGTGAATTGCCGCCCATTGTCGGAAACCAATCGGCGAGGGATACCGAACCTACAGATGATGTGTTGCCATATGAATTTTTTGACCATCTGTTCGGTGATCCTGGCTAGTGGCTCGGCTTCTACCCATTTGGAGAAATAATCGACCGCTACCAGCAAAAATTTCCTCTGCCCGGTCGCCATTGGAAATGGACCCACAATATCCATTCCCCATTGATCGAACGGACATGAAACGGTTGATGCTTTCATCTCCTCTGCCGGTCGGTGAGAGAAGTTGTGATACTTCTGGCATGAAAGGCACGTAGATACTGTCCGAGCGGAGTCAATTTGTAAGGTCGGCCAAAAGTATCCAGCTAGCAAAATCTTCTTGGCTAGTGATCGTCCGCCCGGATGTCCTCCGCACGATCCTTGATGTACCTCCTGGAGGATGTAAGCCGAATCTTCCGAGCTCACACATTTCAACAATGGGCGAGAGAAAGCCTTCTTGTAGAGCTGATCGCCGATAAGTGTGAACCGACCGGCCCTCCTCCTGAGCAGCTGGGCTTCATCCCGATCGGCCGGTGTGACTCCCGAGCGAAGGAACTCTATGATGGGTGTCCTCCAGTCGCTGGGAAACGTAAGGCATTCCATCCGGTCGACGTGCGCTACCAGCAGTACTTTTTCAATAGGTTGTTGAATGGTGACCAGCACTATAGAACTTGCTAGCTTGGCCAAGTCATCCGCTGCCTGGTTCTCCGTTTGGGGAATTTTTTGAATAAGGACCTCTCGGAAAGTGGCTTTGAGTTTTTCAAAGGCTTCAGCATAGAGCTTAAGCCGAGCGCTGTTAATTTCAAAGGTACCAGAAAGTTGCTGAGCGGCCAACTGTGAATCCGAATAGAGAGTCACCCGACCGGCACCCACATGCGGGGCTGCCTGCAATCCAGCTATGAGGGCCTCATATTCTGCTTCCTTGTTGGTAGCTTTGTAATCCAGCCGGACGGATAGGTGCATCTTCTCTTCTTGAGGTGAGAGCAGCAATATTCCAATCCCACTTCCGAGCCGAGTGGAGGACCCATCCACATATATTCTCCACATAGCTTCCGGCTCTTGCACTTCGGTCACAAAATCAGCCAAGGATTGGGCTTTGATCGCCGAGCGGGGCTGATACTGGATGTCAAATTCACTTAATTCTGTCGTCCACTTGATGAGCCGTCCGGACGCTTCTGGATTTAACAGTACTCTTCCGAGTGGACTCTTCGTCCGGACAATGATGGTGTGAGCCAAGAAATACGGTCGAAGGCGCCGAGCGGCTAGAACCAAAGCAAATGCCAACTTCTCGAGCCCGGTGTAACGAGATTCAGCATCTTTTAAAATGTGACTTAGAAAATACACCGGCTGCTCTTCGCCACTTGCCCTCACAAGTGCTGAGCCTACAGCATGCTCAGTTGACGACAAATAAATATAAAGTGACTCACCTCCGATCGGCTTGGCTAACACTGGCAGAGAATTAAGATATGTCTTCAATTCTCCGAACGCTCGATCACATTCTTCATCCCACTGGAACTTAGTAGCCTTGCGCAGAATCTTGAAGAATGGAAGGCTCCGGTCGGCGATTTTGGAGATGAATCTGGACAAAGCAGTTATCCGACCGGTCAACCTTTGCACTTCTCTTGTATTTCTTGGGGGCGGCATGTCTTGCAGAGCCTTCACCTTGCTGGGATTTGCTTCGATTCCCCGCTCGGTCACTATGTACCCCAAGAAACGCCCTCCTTTGGCTCCGAACAGACACTTCTGAGGATTTAGCTTGATTCCATATTTGCGTAGCGTTCGGAAGGTTTCTTCCATGTCCTTGAAGAGATTGGCCGCTCGGACGGATTTAATAAGAATGTCGTCCACATAACTTCCAGATTCCGCCCGATCTGCTCCCTGAACACTTTGTTCATCAAGCGTTGATAGGTGGCCCCAGCATTCTTCAATCCGAACGGCATCACATTGTAACAATACGTGCCGTCGGCAGTCACAAAGCTAACCTTTTCTTGATCTTCACGGGCGAGCGGCACCTGATGATAACCTTGGTATGCGTCGAGCATGCAAATCAATTCACAACCGGCCGTAGAGTCCACCAGCTGATCTATCCGGGGCAAGGGATAAAAATCTTTGGGGCATGCTTTGTTCAAATCCCGAAAGTCAATGCAAACTCTCCACTTGCCGCCCGGCTTGGAGACCAATACCACGTTGGCCAGCCAGCTCGGGAACTGCACCTCGCGTATGTGGCCGGCCTCCAGAAGTTTTTCTACTTCCGCCCGGATGATGGCATTCTGCTCGGCGCTGAAGTCCCTTTTTCTTTGCTTCACTGGCCGAGCGTCCGGTCGGACATGCAACTCATGCTGCGCTAGGCTCGGCGAAATTCCGGGCAACTCATGTGTCGACCAGACGAAAACATCATGATTTCGTTGGAGGCATTGGATCAGCTCCTCCTTCTGCTCCTCCTCCAGATCAGAAGCGATAAAAGTCGTGGCCTCCGATCGGGTCGGATGGATCTGAACTTCCTCCTTTTCATCGTAAATTAAAGCAGGAGATTTCTCGGCTATGGCGTGTACCTCGATTCGGGGCGCCTTCCGAGCGGAACAAGCTTCTGCTCGGACCATCTCTATATAGCACCGCCGAGCTGCTAGCTGATCTCCACGTACTTCTCCTACTTTGTCCTCCACGGGGAACTTTATCTTCTGGTGGAAGGTTGAGACAACCGCTCGGAATTCGCCGAGCGCCGGTCGTCCCAGAATGACGTTGTAGGACGAAGGAGAGTCGACCACCACGAAGTTTATTGTCCTGGTCCTCCTGAGCGGCTCCTCTCCCAGCGAGGTAGCCAGCCGGATCTGTCCGACCGGCTGAACTTCGTTGCCCGTAAACCCGTAGAGCGGGGTCGTCATGGGCAGCAGCTCGGCACGATCAATTTGCAGCTGATCGAACGCCTTCTTGAATATGATGTTTACCGAGCTCCCTGTGTCAACAAATATGCGGTGAATAGTATAATTTGCTATTACCGCTTTAATGAGCAGAGCGTCGTCGTGGGGCACTTCTACTCCTTCCAAGTCTCCGGGACCGAAAGTGATTTCCGGTCCACTTGCCCGCTCTTGGCTACAGCCAACTGCGTGGATCTGTAGCTGCCGAACGCCCGCCTTTCTGGCTCGGTTGGAGTCTCCTCCGGTCGGTCCTCCAGCAATAACGTTGATCTCGCCCCGGGAAGTATTGCTCCTGTTCTCCTCTTCCCGAGCGGACGGTCGCGACCGTTCTCTGGACGCCCGGCGATTCTCCTGTCTCGGAGATCGGTGCCGATCGGGTGTCTGTTGATGTCGCCTTTCGGTGCGGGTCCGGTCGGCTTCATGGGTCCTTTGTCTCCTGTCGATGGGAGGAGACCGTCGTTCGGCTTTCCTGGGAACGGGATTGACCACGAAGGGAAGACTTCGACAATCCCTCGTGTTGTGCGTATCCGTCTGGTGGAAGGTGCAGAACATAGGGGTCCACCTCTTCTTTGGCTTGGGCCGAGCGGCAGCCACTTCTTGTACGTGCGATCTGGCGTGGGGGGATCGAATTGCTTCGGCTCTCGGTCCTTTGGGTGGCTGTTGAACGGCGTGCTGTTTCCGCTCGGCATGAACAGGTGCACGCTCGGTTGGAGTTTCCATTTTCTGAGCGGCTTGTGCTTCTTCCACGTTTATGTATTCGTTGGCCCGATGCAGCATGTGATCATAATCTCGGGGCGGCTTTCGGATGAGCGATCGGAAGAAGTCGCCATCCACCAGGCCTTGTGTGAAGGCATTCATCATGGTCTCTGATGTGGCCGTTGGAATATCCATCGCCACTTGGTTGAATCGCTGGATGTAAGCACGAAGCGATTCTCTTGGCTCTTGCTTGATGGCGAACAAGCTGACACTTGTCTTCCGATAACGCCGACTGCTGGCGAAATGGTGGAGGAAGGCCGTTCGGAAGTCCTTGAAGCTAGTGATGGATCCGTCCGGCAACCTCCGAAACCACCGTTGAGCCGATCCCGAGAGGGTCGTAAGAAAGACTCGGCACTTTACTCCATCTGTATACTGATGGAGCGTAGCTGTGTTATCGAACTTACCCAGATGATCATCCGGGTCTGTTGTTCCATTGTACTCGCCGATCGTCGGAGCCACGTAGTGCTTGGGCAGAGGGTCTTGTAGAATAGCCTCCGAAAATTGGCGATTGATCCGCTCGGGGGAGGAGTCCGCTCGGGGAGCTTTCCCCTTCCTGTCATCCCGCCTTGGCATTTCATCTGAAGAAGATCCTCTATCTCTTCGGGCTGGTATGGCTTCAGGGGTGCGAAATAAGGCCCGGTGGAACGCGACGGTGGCCTGAGGTGCTCCCGCTCGGCCACCTGACGCAGATGTTGCTTGTTGCTCCGGCCGCTCGGCCGCGGCTTTCTGTTTTTGCTCCACAAGTTTGGCGGCCCTCATCTCGACCAGAGCGTCGAGTTCTTCTGTTGAAAGCGCCACCGTGTGTTGTCGTCCAGCCTCGTCCATTGTTCTTGTTCGAATGCAGGAGCGTTCCCACAGACGGCGCCAAATTGATCCTGTTCGAACCAAGAGTCAACGAACGCTGGGGATGCGGCGCTCCCTGCTGGATCCTCGAGTGCTCCGGTGAACCTGCAGCAAAACCGAGCCGGGAGGGGTGTCCCGGCGACGGCCCTCCGACGCTCAAGTCAGGTAAGCTACGATGAACAAAGTGGCTTCCAAAATCTCAGAATACGTACCTCCCCGGCGAAACCTGAGGTTCTTTATATAGAGCTATGAAGGGTCTGGGCACGCGTATCTAGGTGCATACGTGTCTTCTGTCCTTTCCTAGGTATGCGGCTGTCAGAAAGCTTACCTGTCCTTTCCTAGGTATGTGGCTGTCAGAAAAACTTACCTGACCCATATCGCTACAGTCAAAGCATGGGACAGCAGAATCCCCTGTCACAAGATTTGGAGCATGACACACACGTGAAACCTACCGGTTGTCAGAGGAGAAATCCTCGGGTCTTTTTCCTTGCTCCAAACTTGTCGTCCGAGCGGACAGCTCCCTCAACATCCGACCGGACATACGCAGTGGTTTACCTGCGCTTTGTGGAGACTAATAAACAGGGGCGCTTTATGACTGTGGCCGGTCAAAAGGTCAGCTCGGTCCGTGACCTTTTTAACTGAGCGTCGGAACCCCGATTTGACAGGGTGTCCTCCAACCATAAGTGCGAGCCGGCCAGACCCATCCGGGTATTCGATACCATCGGCCGGCCGGCAGTCCGGTCGGGCCGGCCGTCTACGGTCATCCGTCCGGTCGGACCACACTCTCCTCGGATGGGCGGCTGTTCCGGTGACTTTCACTTGGCGTTGACTTTGCAAGAAAAGGGGGGGCCCGCTCTTACTACCGGATCAATGGGTAATTAGGTAAATATGTTTGACTAGGGAGTGAAAATAAAAAATTTGGGAAGTAGGGACTGCATGCAAAGTTAGATTTACCAATGGGACTGCATGCAAATTTTCCCATATTTTTTTTTCCAGTTTTCCCATATTTTTTTTTTCCAGTTTACACCGAATTAAAAAATACAAAATAAATCAATAAAATATTTAAGTAAAAAGGAAAAAATAATAATAATAAATCGCCTTGAAAAAACAATAAAGCGAATTATTTTTATTTTTCCTTTAAATAAAAAAAAGAAAGCGTGATCTATACCCGGATTCGAGATCTATTCTCCTCTCTCCAAGCCTTACTTCTCCCGCCGCCGACCGAGCGCGGAAGGCGGATGGCCGACGGCCGCGACGGCGCTGCCTTATCCTCCTCCTCCTCCTCTTCCGTCGACAAGGCCACTGGGTCTCAAGGTAACCCTGCCACCTCTGCCGCGGTCCCGTCCCTTTTGGATGGTGCCTTCCTCCTCCATCTCCTCCAGAAGACGCCTCAACCCGCTCGAGCATCCGTCTCTACCCCCCAGCAACACTTCGACCCCGCCGTCGCAGTCCTAGGGCCTAGCCACCTGTTCCACCCCCACGAGACCCTTCGCCCTCCTCCGACGGGCTACCTATCCGAGTTCCCTTTCTCCCCTACCCCTGCTTTATTGTTGCCTCCAGGTAATTTTCCTCCGGGGTTCCTTCGCCCGCACGGTGGGGATGTTAGGGCTGCTGCGGGCTCCGGGAACCGCCAGTTCTTTCCTTTCGATCAACAGAGATTAGGTTTTTCTTCGGGAGGCGTCCAACCCCTTGTTGGTTCTCTTCAAAGAAACGATTTTACTCAAAATCATGGTCAGTTTCTGAGTGATACGATTTTTGCCGATCATACGGAGGCAGCGAGGCGGAAATCGGTTCTTCAGGGCCCAAATGGTAGCAGTTCCGTGCGTGCGCCACCGGGGTTCCAGAGGTTACAAGACAGAGGCGCCACTGACCTCGGTACTGGATCAGCCAACCGGAGTGTTATTGATGACAGGGCGACAAGAGACCATGGGAATGTGCAAGCAGAGAGATCAAACGGGTTTTCTCATAGGAACTACAGCTTGGGTACGACGCTCCAGAGGCCTACAATGAAGATGGGGCAAAGGAGGCAGACGGACCAGGCATACCAGCAACAGGGAGGCAAGCATTTTGACGCTCATATGGCAGAAATCCACGATCATGCATCTCATCCACTCATAGCAGATGCTCAAAGGAGAACTATATCATCTGGAAATTCTCAAGATTATATGCATTCCCTTGAGCGAAGTAAGCAGCAGAATCAGGCACTCTCCGAGCTTACTTTTGGTAGCTTTCCACCTAATTATGTAGAAAAGGATATTGAGGAACTTGATCAGGATTCAGAGCATGGAACTGTTGAAGAACTAACTAGCATGCAAAAGCTGGAGATTGAGGACAATTACTCTGAAAGAAAAACTCCAGGAGAAGAGGGATCATCGGTGTCTGCTGAAGTAAAAAAGATGATGGCACCTACTAGCATTTCAAGTTTGAAGGTAAATCATAATATTTGTTTGTACATGGTTTATTATGAATTTAAACTCTGCATATTGCTTTCATACTATCACAAACAGTAACTTCTTTAACTAACTGTGACAGTTTCTCATAGCATCTAATTATGTCTGTAGAGTATCTTGTGACAATTAGCCTCTACTCATTCCTTCATTGTTAGTTCAAATCTTTAATCTTCTAATGCTACATGTCCTTTAAATATTTTTCAATCTTTACCTAAAGTATCTAACCCTGTGAACATGAGTTTTAACCATTTTGTTGCAAAGCTAGGCTTCAGTTTTCTTCGTATGCTATGAGTGGGCTAAGATGACACCTAATTGATTATAGTATTCTTAGTGATAGCTTTGTATAGGATTCATTGGAGGGATAAAATCTATATAGCTGATCCAAAATAGATGGGCCTTGCATGGTTTGATAAGATGATGTTGAGGCAAATGCATATTTCTTACCTCTTTCAGATTATAATACCAACAGAAGATCGAGTTTTGCATACCATCTATGACTCTGTACAATTTTTTATTTGAGCAATTTTTCATTTCCTAAGTTGTCTAGAGGCTTTAAATGCAAACAAGATATACAGGCATCGCCTTCAAGAAAGGAATTTTCTTTTTATTTATCTAACTTGGTCATGGTGTGCATTTGTTACTAAGGCTGTCAGGTTTGAAATCCTACTGAGGAATGGCGAAGAGCTCATAGATGGGATGATGCAATCATAATATACTGATGCTTAATATTACCATGTTGATTCCACAAAGTACACAATTAGATATTGCTTTATTGTTATCTAGTTTCTTATTACATTACATTGTCGTATGATGGTGTACATTTGTTACTAAGTGTGTAAGGTTTGAAATCCTACTGAGGAATGGCGAGGAGCTCATAGATGGGATGATGCAATCATAATATACTGATGCTTAAAATTACCATGTTGATTCCACAAAGTACACAATTAAGATATTGCTTAATTGTAATCTAGTTTCTTATTACATTACATTGTTGTATCATGTATCAAATTTCACATCATTATTTTGTATTCGAGGACAGTTATATTATAAAATAGAAATACTTAAAATTAAGTATCTTTTTAAGTTTGAAACAGTTAAATGTAATTCGATCTCCATTCAACAAAATACATATTAACATAAGCTAATGTTCTGAAGTATTATTTTTTTAAAAAAAATATTGCTATGCATTTTGAGCCATCAGTTTTGTCCTATGATTATGAATGTTTAGGTTCAATCCATGAAAACTAAGTGAATAATTAATATATGAATTTTAATAATTTCCTTTTACCGTTTTTAGAAGCCAAATAGTGCATACTTATACGCCTATTTTAGGTTTCCTAATTTGGTATTCTTACTATATAAATATACCTAGTTCCAATGATGCCGCTTGTATTGGCATTTTAGAGTTTTGGTTGCTAAGTCATACATTGAGCCTTTTCCTTGTATTTGTTATGTCCCAAATTGCTGCATCACAGTTACCTTGTGATGGTGATATGCATCATTTATTTGTACTGACTTAAAATATTCAATTAACTTAATGTATTTCACAAAATTATTGAGATTCACAAAATGCATATATGGTGTGTGAGCTTTGATGCTTCTCTCAACCTAAGTTTAGCATATTGCAGTTATCCTTTGATCTTGACTGTACTTCAGTTGTCGTCACATTTTAGATTTTTTTTTTATTTCAGGATGTAAGGTTAGACTTGTACAGAGGAAATCATTTCTCAAGTCAGAGAATGAGGATTCAAAAAAGGGCAATTCAATGTTGCCCCAACATTGATTCAATGACTCCAAGTTTTCTTTCAATTTTTGAGTCTCTGGTACCGACAGAGGAAGAAAAGGCCAAACAGAAACAGTTATTCTTGTCTCTAGAGAATTTGGTGTACAAAGAATGGCCAGATGCTAAGCTGCATCTTTATGGATCATGTGCCAACACTTTTGGTGTCTCAAAAAGTGACATTGATGTTTGCCTTGCAATCAATGATTGGGGCTTAAACAAATCTGATATTGTGTTGAAGTTGGCTGAAATTCTAGAGTCCAGTAATTTTCAAAATGTCCAGGTAACCTGCATGTACTCTCATCGGACGACATTGTTTCCTTGAATGGTTATTTATTTTTATTATATTTCTCATGTTAATGATTTTTTTGCCATAGCAAGACCTCTGTGAGTCTATATTCTGTTGGCACGCCATCTTCCCATCTAATAATGTGATGTGTTTGACACCTACATACATCCGGTTCTCCGTACTCAAGTTTCAGTGATTTATTTAAAAAAAAAACTATCACATCATCATATTCTGAAACTGCATCTTTTGGAGAGCATTGTCAATGAGGTCCTATGATGGTTATAACCCTTATATTTGTGATTATGAGATTCACATCCTGATTGACCTGAATCGAATGGCACAGTTCCATCAGGCCTAAGTAGAATGTTTATAGATGATTCAACTCGTCCTTTCAAATAAAGCAATAACAAATTGCAGCCTCAACCAATTCACCTGATGAAAGAGGAAGAAAGAAACACCTTTACTAGTTTTGGTACTGCTACTTGCTTGTACGTCATATAGGCTGTAGCAAGGAAGCTAGTGAGGGAATGAAGGATTGTTGGTAGATTCTGTTTAGCGACATTGACTAAAAATTTAGGGAGACAATATTATAAAAAGAAAAGAAGGGGAGATCAAATATGCTAACAGAATTCTTCAGTTACTTAAATTTAGGTGCTGAGATCCATGCATGATATGCACCCTAGTTTGTGTAGTATGGCATCTAAAAAGGCATGCTTGCATGGATACCCAGTGATCATCCTATGAGAAATAGTCACAGTAGATATATGCTTTTGTATTCTAAAAATCTCTATTTATCCTCAAAATATCAATTTAATTAATATGCCTCTGGAGGATTTTAAAACTATGGCGGTGTAGGTTTGGGTGAAAAAAAAACATTTGGATTTGTTATGCAAAGGAGTCATCGACTAATCGTGTTATTGTTCGAAGATCATAGCTTAGCTTCTGTTATCTTATGTTGTTTTATTTGTCTCGAATGAATTGGCTTATTTGCTTGTTTTTCAAACAGGATATATGAATAGATCGTTGCCATAACAATTTTCTTAAAATTACATAATTTTGCAGGCACTAACTCGTGCTAGGGTTCCTATAGTGAAGTTGATGGATCCAGTTACTGGTCTTTCATGTGATATTTGTGTCAATAACCTTTTGGCAGTTGTTAACACCAAGCTCCTGAAAGATTACGCACAGATTGATGAAAGATTACGACAGTTGGCTTTTATTGTTAAACACTGGGCTAAATCTCGTCGTGTCAATGAAACGTATCAAGGGACACTTTCTAGCTACGCGTGAGTTACACTACTGATACACAATTATAAGCTTATAGCATCTACTGGCTGAATATAGGATGAAGATAATTGACTGCGATTTATTTCCAGATACGTGCTAATGTGCATCCACTTTCTGCAACTACGAAGACCTGCAATTCTTCCTTGTTTGCAGGTATGAAGCAATTTTGATCTCTTTGTATGTGTGTGTTAGCATATACGGTCCTCAGATATTTTTATACTCTTTCAAAAAGGGTTAATTCATATCCTATAAATCATAACTACTGAGCAGTGACCGATTTAATTTGAAATAAATGATTTACCGAAAGAGAAAAAAATGAAATTTCACCTTACCATGCTATTATCTTCTTTTGATTCCATCAGTTAGTCGACCTCTGTAGATTCTCTATGAATTTCACCAATACAAAATATATCTTTGGTATTTTAGTTACCTTCCTTGTTTGATTCCAGGGCATACAAATTGATATGAAATTCAGAATTCTAAAAACTGCTCTTACACTACTAAGCATTTTTGGATGTGCCTCATATTTGAGGAATAAATCAGTTGATCAGATTGAGTGACGAAATATCTAATCTACTTGATGTTGGCTTCTGATTGAGTAGTTTGGGTCAATTCTTTACTCAACTGATACTTTATTCACCAGATATGTTTTTCTAACTTTAGTTGGACACTGTTTGAGAAATCCTTAAAGAACCAACCTATTCGAGTTAATTGTGTTATCAGGTTAAGATTATGCTGCCCTGGACTACATCTACAACCTTTTTTTCTCATAAGATTAGCACTCTCCAGCAAAGGCTGCGTACAAGATACGACTTAAAAAAATCATTTTGTTATCTTTTATTATTTAAGAAATCATCATTGTTAACATGATCTTAAAGTCTTTTGGATGTAATTATTGCATAATTTTGTTTCACTAAAATCTTGATATTTATGTTTGTTACGTTGTGTGGTTGAAGATCGACTTTGATTGTTGTTGTAAGCATGTGGTTGAAGATGACTAAACTTGCACCCTTTTGAGTCTTAACAGGCAATGAATACAACTTACAGTGTCACTGTGGAGAATACCAAATGCACCTTCTTCGATCAAATGGAAATGCTCCGTGACTTTGGCATTGGGAACAAGGAAAGCATTGCAAGATTGCTATGGGCATTCTTCCATTACTGGGCATATCATCATGATTATACAAATGATGTTATATCTATTCGCACAGGGAGCATCATCAGGTAATGTCATTCTTATTTTCTCGACACTAGTTCTTTAGGCTTTTGCAATGACTCCTCGGCTGGAAATGTCTAGCTTAGTATTTCTTTTTATTGTTCTTTCTAACGCAGATCGAATTTGAAGTTTTCCTTGTCTACAGCATTCTTCATTTCTTGATTCTCCATTCAGCAGTATTGTTGTATGTTCGTGTTAGGGGATCGAGATCCTTTTCGTTTATACTTCTCGCTTCATTCAAACTTATCCATTTTGTTTTAACTTCCAGTAAGCAAGAAAAGGATTGGACGCGGCGAATTGGAAATGACCGTCACCTAATATGCATCGAGGACCCGTTCAACATCTCACACGACCTTGGTCGGGTAGTCGACAAGTACAGCATCAAAATCCTAAGGGAAGAGTTTGAGCGAGCTGCTGACATAATGCAATACGACCCAACTCCCACCGTCACCCTTTTCCAACCTTATGAACCAGGATCCCCGCAGAGACAGACCAGCAGGAGCTAGATGAATGCTAATCAATACGGAATGCTAAATTTGTATATTCCTCTCTGAGAAGCAGTGTTCTTTCAGCTCCTTTGTGTATAGATTGCACTATGTTATGGATGGTTCCTATTTTTGTAACTTATTTTCCTAGGTGAGTTGATTAGCGGTAAAGGATAAAATAAAATTATTATAGGTTGAAGAAGAGCCTTGATACCATAGTAAAATTATTGTCGTGTAATACTCGTTACTAACTTCGTTAAAAATATTTAAACTTCATCAAAATTACTTTAAGTTGATCAAATTTATTTTAAAATAGTAATAGCAACTATCTAAAAGTTAAATCATAAAAGTTAATTATAAAGATAGAGTCTTGGAGGGATTCACGTACTTAAAAGTTAATATATTATGTGTGTAATTTTATAAGCGAAGCATCATTTTATTGTTCATTTCTTATATCCTATTTAGCACATATGATTTTTTTTTCCCATCGTCACAGGGTAAAAATTCTTTTTCTTTATTCGCTTAATATGAAATTTAAAAAACAAAAAACGAATTTATATTTTTCTTATAACCATTCATATATCAACAATAAAATAAAAAAACACATATTTTGAATAATCGCCAAATACAGTTTGCGGATTGCTATCCATATACATCAACAACACAAATAAGTGGACTAAACACCAATGCCCCCACTGACAACATTGATCACAAACCCCAAATGACATTCCCATACGGTGCCATGTCAGCTTCATTTGTGAAGAACAGCTTTTTCATCTCCAAGAAGACTCTCGTGGTCAACAAACTATCAGACCCTGCCTCGTGCGCGCCACCAACTTCCCGAGTTATCGCCAGAGTCCTGGCAACCTTCTCTAATCCGCCGGACAATCCATCACAGTGGCTCATCAGATTCTTGACGTCCATAAAATTACCGAACAAGTAGGTCACTTGCAGTAAAAATTCATTCAGAGTATCTGGTAGTAGTTGATCCAAAGACGAAGCCTTTACAAGGTAACCGAAGTCGTATACGCTGCCGAAGGCGATCCAGTCTGCGGTGGTGGAGCAGCATGGACAATGACGTACGAGACCAGCACTGTGACAGCACGCAGCAAAGCGACCGGGGTCGATCCCCTTGAGAAATAGCATTCTGAAATCGATTCCATCCGAATTGTAATCGAATTTGTCTCGACAGACGTCAAAGTCGCAGAAATTGAACTCCCAGATGAAAGCCTCTCCAACGCCGCCGGGAAGATTGCCATCGGCGTCGAAGAGGGTGAGACCGAGTTGGGTCAATTTCGACCGTTCTACGTTGGCCTTCAAGAAAGCGTAGCGCTCGTCCGCCGAGAGAAGGTAGTGCGGCTTCTGCGGGAGGAGGGTGCATCTCGGGAACTCGGTGTCGAAAGACACCATGGGAAATCGAGGGAGCACTCGGGCGATGATGGAGAACTCAAGGTCCAAATTTGAAGCCCATACTCGCCGAACCCTGACCGGTCGCTGCTGCCGCTGAGGACGAAGAAAAGTCGCCAGCGGCTGCTGCTCCTGAGGATGAAGAAGATCGACCGGATGCAGCTGCTGAGAGGTTGCCATTGCTGATCGCAACGGCGCAGAAAACAACAAGAATCGCCGAATCGCCGAATCGCCAGGGCGCAGAAAAGAAAACAGAGGAAAGAGCGATAAATGGCCGGACTGACTGGGGGCATCCATATTTATACTAAATCGAAACCAAATGGGTTTAGGATTCGGAGGCGGTGCTCCGACTCCGGCCGGGTTTCCGGTCACCGCACTCTATTTTTATTTTATTTTATTTTTATTTTTATTTTTATTTTTATTTTATTCGTAGCGTTGAAAGCAAGCAATTCATTTGAAATGCTGCGGCGCTGCGACTCCGGCTAGGTTTTCTATCACCGCCGCTAATTACGATTTTTCAAGGAACCGACTGACTCCGGCTAGGTTTTCGATCACCGCCGCCAATTACAAGAGACCATGGGAAAGTGCAAGCAGAGAGATCAAACGGGTTTTCTCATAGGAACTGCAGCTTGGGTGCGACGCTCCAGAGGCCTACAATGAAGATGGGGCAAAGGATACCAGCAACAGGGAGGCACTCTCATATGGCAGAAATCCACGATCATGCATCTGATCCATTCATGGCAGATGCTCAAAGAAGAACTATATCATCTGGAAATTCTCAAGATTATATCCATTCCATTGAGCGAAGTAAACAGCAAAATCAGGCACTCTCTGAGCTTACTTTCAGTAGCTTTCCGTCTAATTATGTAGAAAAGGATATTGAGGAACTTGATCAGGATTCAGAGCATGAAACTGTTGAAGAACTAACTAGCATGCAGAAGCTGGAGATCGAGGACAATTACTCTGAACGAAAAACTCCAGGTGAAGAGGGATCATTGGTGTCTGCCGAAGTAAAAAAGATGGTGGCGCTTACTAGCATTTCAAGTTCGAAGGTAAATCATAAAATTTGTTTGTACATGGTTTATTATGAATTTAAACTCTGCATATTGCTTTCATACTATCACAAACAGTAACTTCTTTAAATAACTGACAGTTTTTCAATCATTACCTAAAATATCTAACCTTGTGAACATGAGTTTTAACCATTTTGTTGCAAAGCTAAGCTCCGGTTTCCTTCATATGCATCCAAAATAGATGGGTCTTGCATGGTTTGATAAGATGATGTTGAGGCAAATGCATACTTCTTACCTCTTTCAGATTATAATACCAACAGACGATCAAGTTTTGCATACCTTCTATGACTCTGTACAATTTTTTGTTTGAGCAATTTTTCATTTCCTAAGTTGTCTAGAGGCTTTAAATGCGAACAAGATAAGATATACAGGCATCACCTTCAGGAAAGGAAATTTCTTTTTATTTATCTAACTTGGTCATGGTGTTCATTTGTTACTAAGTCTGTCAGGTTTGAAATCCTACTGAGGAATTGCGAGGTGCATGCAATCATAATATACTGATGCTTAAAATTACCACGTTGATTCCACAAAGTACGCAATTGGGATATCTTTATTGTAATCTAGTTTCTTATTACATTACAATGTCGTATCATGGTGTACATTTGTTACTAAGTCTGTCAGGTTTGAACTCCTATTGAGGAATGGCGAGGAGCTCATAGATGGGATGATGCAATCATAATATACTGATGCTTAAAATTACCATGTTGATTCCACAAAGTACACAATTAGGATATTTCTTTATTGTGACCTACTTTCTTATTACATTACAATGTCGTATCATGTATCAAATTTCACATTGTTCTTTTGTATACAAGGACAGTTATGTTATAAAATAGAAATACTTAAAATTAAGTATATTTTTAAGTTTGAAAAAGTTAAATGTCTTCATTCAACAAAATAAATTTTAATATAAGCGAATGTTCTGAAGTTTAATTTTTTTAAAAAATATTGCTATGCATTTCGAGCCATCAGTTTTGTCCTATGATACGAATGTTTAGGTTCAATCCATGAAAACTAAGTGAACACTTAATAATTTCCTTTTACAGTTTTCAGAAGCTGAATAGTGCATATTTATACGCCTATTTTAGGTTTCCTAATTTGGTATTCTTACTATATAAATATACCTAGTTCCATTGATTCCACTTGTATTGGCATTTTAGAGTTTTAGTTGCTAAGCCATACATCGGGCCTTTTCCTTGTATTTGTTATGTCACAAATTGCTGCATCACAGTTTCTTGTGATGGTGATATGTAACATTTATTTGTACTGACTGAAAGTATTCGATTAACTTAATGTATTTCACAAAATTATTGAGATTCACAAAATGCATATATGGCATGTTTGATGCTTCTTTCAACCTAAGTTTATCATATCGCAGTTATCCTTTGATCTTGACTGTACTTCAATTGTCGTCACATTTTAGATTTTTTTTTTATTTTAGGATGTAAGGTTAGACTTGTACAGAGGAAATCATGTCTCAAGTCAGAGAATGAGGATTCAAAAAAGGGTAATTCAATGCCGCCCCAACATTGATTCAATGACTCCAAGTTTTATTTCAATTTTTGAGTCTCTGGTACCGACAGAGGAAGAAAAGGCCAAACAAAAACAGTTATTCCTGTCTCTAGAGAATTTGGTGTACAGAGAATGACCAGATGCTAAGCTTCATCTTTATGGATCATGCGCCAACACTTTTGGTGTCTCAAAAAGTGACATTGATGTTTGCCTTGCAATCAATGATTGAGGCTTGAACAAATCTGATATTGTGTTGAAGTTGGCTGAAATTCTACAGTCTGGTAATTTTCAAATTGTCCAGGTAACCGACATGTATTCTCTCATATAGATGCATGCTCTATCATCGGACGACATTGTTTTCTTGAATGGTTTTTATTTTTATTATATTTCTCATGTTAATGATTTTTTTTCCAAAACAAGACCCTGGTAAGTCTATATTGTGTCGGGCACGTCATCTTCCCATCTAATAATGTGATGTGTTTGACGCCTACATACATCAGGTTCTCCGTACTCAAGTTTCAGTGATTTATTTCCAAAAATCTATCACAACATCATATTCTGAAACTACATTTTTTGGAGAGCATTGTCAATGAGGTCCTATGATGGTTATGACCCTTATATTTGCGATTATGAGATTCACATCCTGATTGACCTGAATCGAATGGCCAGTTCAAACAGGCCCACGTGTAATGTTTATAGATGATTCAACTCGTCCTTTCAAATAAAGCAATAACAAATTGCAGCCTCAACCAATTCACCTGATGAAAGAGGAAGAAAGAAACACCTTTACTAGTTTTGGTACTGCTACTTGCTTGTACGTCCTATAGGCTGTAGCAAGGAAGTTAGTGAGGGAATGAAGGATTGTTGGTAGATTCTGTTTAGCGACATTGACTAAAAATTTAGGGAGACAATATTATAAAAAGAAAAGAAGGGGAGATCAAATATGCTAACAGAATTCTTCAGTTACTTAAATTTTGGTGCTGAGATCCATGCATGATATGCACCCTAGTTTGTGTAGTATGGCATCTAAAAAGGCATGCTTGCATGGATACCCAGTGATCATCCTATGAGAAATAGTCACAGTAGATATATGCTTTTGTATTCTAAAAATCTCTATTTATCCTCAAAATATCAATTTAATTAATATGCCTCTGGAGGATTTTAAAACTATGGCGGTGTAGGTTTGGGTGAAAAAAAAACATTTGGATTTGTTATGCAAAGGAGTCGTCGACTAATCGTGTTATTGTTCGAAGATCATAGCTTAGCTTCTGTTATCTTATGTTGTTTTATTTGTCTCGAATGAATTGGCTTATTTGCTTGTTTTTCAAACAGGATATATGAATAGATCGTTGCCATAACAATTTTCTTAAAATTACATAATTTTGCAGGCACTAACTCGTGCTAGGGTTCCTATAGTGAAGTTGATGGATCCAGTTACTGGTCTTTCATGTGATATTTGTGTCAATAACCTTTTGGCAGTTGTTAACACCAAACTCCTGAAAGATTACGCACAGATTGATGAAAGATTACGACAATTGGCTTTTATTGTTAAACACTGGGCTACATCTCGTCGTGTCAATGAAACATATCAAGGGACACTTTCTAGCTATGCGTGAGTTGCACTACTGATTTGGCGAGTGAGTTGCACTACTGATACACAATTGTAAGCTTATAGCATCTACGGGCTAAATATAGGATGAAGATAATTGACTGTGATTTATTTCCATATACGTGCTAATGTGCATCCACTTTCTGCAACTACGAAGACCTGCAATTCTTCCTTGTTTGCAGGTATGAAGCAATTTCATTCTCTTTGTGTGTGTGTGCGCGCGCGGGGTCCTGTGATGTATTTATACTCTTTCAAAAAGGGTTAATTCATATCCTATAAATCGGAACTACTGAGCAAGTGACTGGTTTTATTTGAAATAAATGATTTAGAGCAACTGCAACGCTTTAACGTTTGAACACGTTAATAGTTTTTTTTTATTATTTTTTTTTAAAACTGTAGACATTAACGTGTTCAGAACTTTGAACACGTTAATGCTACAGTGCAATAAAAAGATATCCATGTCAGCATTAACGTTCCAAGTTTAACAGCGTTGCGGTTGCTCTTACCGAAGGAGACAAAAAAAAGAAATTTCACCTTCACTGTAGACCATCTTCTTTTGATTTTCTAATATGTCATCAGTTAGTCGTACTCTGTAGATTTTCTAAGAATTTCACCAATACAAAATATATCTTTGGTTTTTAGTCACCTTCCTTGTTTGATTCCAGGGCATACAGGTCGATATGAACTAGTAGAATACTAGTAACTGCTCTTACACTACTAAGCATTTTTGGATGTGCCTCATATTTAAGGAATAAACCAGTTGGTAGATTGTGTGACGAAATATCTAATCTACTTGATGTTGGCTTCTGATTGAGTAGTTTGGGCTAATTCTTAATGCAACCGATACTTTATTCACTAGATATGGTTTTCCTAACTTTAGTTGGACACGGATGGAGAAATCCTTAAAGAGCCAACCTATTCGAATTAATTGTGTTATCAAGTTGAGATTATGCTGCCCTGGACTACATTTACAATTTTTTTTTCTCATAAGATTAGCACTCTCTCCAGCAAAGGCCGCGTACAAGATACGACTTACAAAAAAAAAAACATTTTATCTTTTATTATTTAAGAAAAATCATCATTGTTAACATGATCTTAAAGTCTTTTGGATGTAATTATCGCATAATTTTGTTTCACTGAAATCTTGATATTTATGTTTGTTAAGTTGTGTGATTGAACATCGACTTTGATTGTTCTTTCTGCGGAGAATACATAGCGCCCCCACCAATCCGTCCCTAGGCCAACACAGAGGAGGTAAATCACGGGTGACTACTAGCCATTAGTGCAAATGACTAAGACATGGGGGGAGATTATGCTCGGTCACGCCGAGTTTCGACCCCAAGACCTCATGTAGTAATTCCCCATGTTTTAATCATCGCACCGTCCAGAGGGGACATATCTATTCGCACAGGGAGCATCATCAGGTAATGTCATTCGTATTTTCTCGACACGAGTTCTTTAGACTTTTGCAGTTTGGTAATTACTCCTCGGCTGGAAATGTCTAGCTTAGTTTGGAAATGTATGTCTAGCTTCGTATTTCTTTCTAACGCAGATCGAATTTGAAGTTTTCCTTGTCTACAGCATCTTCATTTCTTGATTCTCCATTCAGCAGTATCGTTGTATTTGTTCGTATTAGGGGATCGAGATCCTTTTCGTTTATACTTCTCGCTTCATTCAAACTTATCCATTTTGTTTTAACTTCCAGGAAGCAAGAAAAGGACTGGACGCGGCGAATTGGAAATGACCGTTACCTAATATGCATCGAGGACCCGTTCAATATCTCGCACGACCTTGGTCGGGTAGTCGACAAGTACAGCATCAAAATCCTAAGGGAAGAGTTTGAACGAGCTGCCGACATAATGCAATACGAGCAACCCTGTTTCTCTGCTCAACTCCCCGAAGCAAAACAAAGGATCAATAAGCCATTTCTACAGACTTATCATGGATGCCAAGCTGAGCCCAAGTGATCACTTCCAGGAGCTCTTCCAGTGTTCCATATCCACCTTCAATCCAATTCAAAAAAAAGAAAAAAAAAAAACAATAACAACGTGAAAAATTAATTATTTTATTTTAGTCAAAATTATTATACATAAAATATTATTATATTAAAAATACTTTTTAATCAAAATTATTTAAATTTTATCAAAATCACTTTAAACAGATCAAAATTATTTTAAAATAATTGTAAGCGGATCAAAATTACTTTAAAATAGTTGTAAGCTAACTAAGTAACTAAATCATAAATCCTAAAATCTTAAATCTTGAATACTTTTATATCAAAATATTTTTTTACCAATTACTTAATCAAAATCATTTTAAATTAATTATAACAGTTACCTAAGTAGCTGTTACACAATAGCTATTACAATACTATAACATCTCGGCCTTCCTCGGGTGTATGCCCACCATTGCTCTCACCTCCCGAGTGGTGTCCCTGTTATTTGCCCATGCATCATTCCCGGTTCCATCAGGATGCGTGTTTACTACCAAGGAAAATAAAGAACTGGTAGTTGGTTGCATAATAATACTCGTACCTCATTGGGCATCAAAGTCCTCGGAATCACTCTGCAAATCACAGTATGAGGCATAGAGCATGAGAGATAAAAAAATAGAGAGATGGGGGGAGGGGGGAGTAAACCCAAAAAAAGGGCAATCACCATCATGAACAATTTTGAAAACGAGCCCTATTAGATTATATAATTTATTAAAATTATTTGTTTATAGTATTTAGGATAATTTAATCTTTTACATTTTTAATTTAGAATTTAAGTTTTTCTGGTAACTAATTATATAAAATTTTATACTCTTTATTTCTCAATCACTTTTTGGATTTTCAAATCAAGTCGGCTACTATTTTTCTTTGGCGTCAATTTCTACATAGTATCAGAACTTTCAACTCTATATCTTGGATAAGCTTCAAGTACCAGATGTTGCAGCTTCTAGAGTCGATTTGTCATTTTTTCGATTGAGTTGTTCTTCTTTTGATTTTTATTTGTGGCATACTCGTCTAGGTCATGTTTTAGCGTCTCGTTTACAATTTTTAGCTTCGTCTAGAGTATTAAGAACTTTAAAAAGTCATGATATTTCTGATTGTAGTGATTGTAAATTGACAAAACTTTTTACGCTACTTTTTAATTAAAGTCTATCTTTTTCGACTAATCCTTTTGATCTTGTTCATTCTGGTGTATGGGGGGGGAGGCTTCTTCTATTACTACAAAAGGGGATAAAGATATTATGTTTCTTTTATTAATGATTGCACTCGCTATACTTGGGTTTATCTTATCAAACACATACATGATTATCTTACCATCTTCAATGACTTTAAAGCTTTTGTCAAAACTTAATATTCGGTGATTATCAAGTGTTTTCGTTGTGATTTGGAGTGCAAGTACACTTTTAATATTTTTTTCTCATTTACTTGCATCAGAAGGTACTATACATGAAACCTCGTGTCGAGAAACACTTGAACAGAATGAGATTGCAAAGAGAAAGCATAGACATCTTGATGAGACAACCTATTCATTCTTATTGTCTGCAGATGTTCCTAGTATTTTTTTGGGAGAAGTAGTTCTTACTGCTACTCATGTAATTAATATTATTCCAACTTCTCACAATTTAGATTTGTCTCCTTTTCAAAAACTGTATAGTCATTCTCCTTATTATTCCTTTTTACATGTTTTTGGTTGTATCTGTTTTGTTCTCTGACCACACGTTGAGTGTGATAAGTTGTCTTCTAAGTCTGCTTTCTGTGTCTTTCTTAGTTATGGTGTTGGTCAAAAGGGATATCATTATTTTGATCCAGTTAATAAAAAATTATATGTCTCTCGTCATGTTATGTTTCTTGAGTATATTCCTTTTTTCTCCATACCTCTTCTACCATATGACATAACTCATGCAGATCTTATTCACATTAATCCCTTTAGTACAAACACCGATAAAGCCTCCCCCATGACTACTCTTCCACATGACAGCTTCACTGAATCTGGTATTCTCGAAACATCTGCTCCACCTTCACCTCCCCCTCACTGCTCTATCACCTCTACAAATTGCGGACAATCATATTCGTCGGTCTATACGTTCTCGTAAGTCCGCTAAAGTACCTGATTTTGCTTAATTCTTGTTATTCTACTTCCTTTGCTTCTTTTGCAGCCTCTATTCATCATCTTTCTGAGCTTTTGTTATATAAAAAAGTTGTTGGTAATCCTCTTTGGCAAAATGATATGGACAAGAAATTAACTATTCTGCATCATATTCATACTTGGATTTGGTACCTCTATCACCAAGGAAACGCGTCATTGGTTCTTGTTGGGTCTATAAGATCCAAACTAAATCTCATGGTTCTATTGAACGGTACAAAGTGTTGGTGTAATTTGTACTAATGATCTAACTCGAATTTTGATGAATGATAAGGAGATTAAAATTAAAGTATTTTGTGGCCTAATTACTTTACGAAGTGTGTAGGAGTTGATAGGTCTAGAGGACCTGACACCAGACTAAAATTTAGCTAGATCCATAGGACACGATAGCTGGTGGGAAGTCCAGATAGGTCTACGGGGCCCGATATCTGGTGGGAGTCCGGTTAGGTCTACGGGACCTGACAACTGGTGAAAGTCCAATTGGGTCTGCGGATCTAACAACTGGTGGGAAGACTTGGTGGGTCAAAAGACAAGTCAAACGACTGCAGTTGGTAAGTAAGAGGTAAGCAACAAGAGGAGAGATCCAGTGAGGATACGTTCCCGGTTGAGGGAACTGTAGGCGTTTGTCCAGCTTAGGTCCATTTGGAAAACCTAAACTAAGACAACTAGATTCTGATCTCGAAAAAATAGGATCTAATTACTACTCTTATCTTATTAATGTGTGTTAACTTTATTTTGTAGGATAAATATATTATTATTTGCCTGAACTAACTCCTTTTTACAAGAATTTAAAGGCAGAAAAGAGCGAGTCCGGGCGCCCGGGTGGGCCCCAGGCACCCGGGCGGTCTGAGCGCCCGGAGCTGGTCCAAGCGCCTGAACTAGAAAAAGTATCCCAAAGTTGAGTTGGAGTATGTCAATTGGTCGAGCCCACGTCAACTGTTTAAGCGCCTGGATGGGATCCAGGCACTCGGAAGTGGATAAACTTCGCGGATAAAGTTTTGACAAGAGATCACCATGCAAGCAACAATCCGAGCACCCGAAGGGGTTCCGGGGCCCGAAATGAGCCTATATAAGGGCCTTCGACCAATAGTTTCAAAACATTATCTGCTACAATTTTCATTCCTGCGCGGTGCTCCAAAAAAGCTTTTACGACGCTGTAAACCTCCTCTAACAACTGACAATCAAGATCTATTTATTTTCTCTGTTGTCGGTAACCTTTTTTTATAGTTCTTGTACTTAAATTCTGTAATCATTCGAACTATTAGTGGATTGTCCAACGAAAGTACTCAACGAGTCTGAGCCTTGAGTAGGAGTCGTCGAAGGTTCCAAACCAAGTAAAAAACTACATATGTTAGCGCTTGGTTTTTCTTTCTCCATATTCTTTATTCCGCTACATAACTCATTTTAATACGTAATTTTTGATGATTGCTATTCACCCCCCTCTCTAGCGACTTTACGATCCTACAATGCTCGTCTTGTTGCTAAAGGTTACTCTCAGGAGTATGACATGGATTATAAGAAACTTTTACCCCTGTTGTTAAAATGACTATTGTTTGTATGTTAATTATCGTTGCCTCTGTTTGTTAATGAAAAATATCTCAGATAAATATCAAGAATAATTTCTTGAATGATGATCTTCTAGAAGAAGTGTATATGATGCCTTCTCCTAGAGTACTCACTGATATGAAGAAGTTTGCAGGCTTCGCAAAGCTCTCTATGAACTCAAACAAGCACCATGTGCTTGGTTTGCAAAGTTCTCTATGGTGATTACCTCGCTTGACTTTCGTTCCAATAATCATGATTCATCTTTATTTGTCAAGTGTACACATGAGGTCGTATACTTTTATCTTTATATATGGATAACATGATAATTACTAGTAATGATTTTGATGAAATTCAGTCTTTGAAGTTTGAATTAGCTCGTTGTTTCGCTATGAAAGACTTGGATTTACTATGATATTTTCTGAGGATCGAGATCGCCTCTTCACCTAAAGGTTATCTCTTGTACAGTCAAAGTACATAGTTGATCTATTTGAACGTGCACGTCTTACTGACAACATGGTAGTTAATACTCCTCTTGAGACTAATGTTAGGTACTCTCCATCAGATGGTTATCCTTTGTCAGATCCTAACCTCTACTGTACAGTTGTGGAAAACTTGTCTTATCTCACTGTGACTCATCCTAATATTGCGTATGATGTACATGTGATTAGTCAGTTTATCACTGCACCGACCACAGTTCATTGAGTTGTTGTTCTTCGCATTCTTCAGTGTCTTCGGGGAACCCAGTTTCAGAGTATCTTATTCCCTTCTACTTCCTTATTAGAGCTCTGTGCGTACTCTAATACTGATTAAACGGACAACCTTACGAATCGTAAGTGGACCATCGACTTCTATATTTTTCTTAGAGATTCTCTTATTTCTTGGAAAAGCAAGAAGCAAGGTGTTATTTCCATGTCCTCTACAGAAGCTGATATCATGTCATGGCTATCACCACTTGTGAGATTGTTTAGCTACGTTGGTTGTTTGCATATATAAATTTTTTTCTTTAGAATTAAACTTACCGCTCTTCATTGTGATAATCAGAGTGTCATTCAGATTACGCGCAATATAGTTTTTCATAAGAGAACAAAGCATATTGAGAAAGATTATCATTTCACTCGTTATCATCTACAGCTTGACACTATCATACTACTTTTTATTACTTCCTCACTGCAAATAGCAAATATATTTACCAATGCTCATTCCACTTCATGCTTCCGGTTGTTGATTGACAAACTCTTAATACTTTTGATTATAGCATCATAAATTTTAGAGGAATATTAGATTATATAATTTATTAAAATTATTTATTTATATCCTTTAACGTAATTTAAACTTTTAGCTTTTCAATTTAGAATTTAAAATTTTCTTATAATTAATTATATAAGATTTTGTCAAAATTGCTATTTTCTTTTCTTTGGGCCAATTTCTAGGAGCCCTGCGTTTCCTCCTCCGTACACCAAGTCGATCTTCCTCTGCACCGGTTCTTGACCGAGCTGAGTCGCTGCGATCTGGTAGATTTCCTTCTTCCCGCGGCTGCTGCCACAGAACACGCACACCCTCCTGAACCTGGACTTGCAGGAGTGCGGCGGCGACGCCACCCTGTTCTCCTCTGTTTCCATCGAAACCGCCAGACTCCTCATCCACAGTAGTCAACTGCTTGCTTGCTTGCCTTTTATGCTCGCCTTCTTCGCCTCCTTCCTCCATTAATAAATATTAATTCCGCAATCTGGAAGCTTTTTGATGCTGCTGTTGCACGCAGAGCCTTGCAGGACGGCCATGGCATGGCCCGGCAATTAATTAACAGTAACAGTTGGTCTTAATCATGCTTAGGTTCGGTTTATTAATTTAAGCATTGTGATAATTAGATTTTTAAAAAATGATATCACTGTTGGAATTAAATAAAGAATAATCGAACTCTATTTATTTTCTGATAAGGTATAGACCTATAGGATTCAAGTTGAAAGAGATTATCACTAATTTCATTTTTTTTTTCAAGTTGGTATTGAATATCCAAGTTAGTCTTATGAAAATTTTTAATCGATCAGGATAAATTAAAAAGTATTTTTAACAGATAATCTATCAGTCCAGAGTTTATAGATTAATAATTTATTAAAGAAAATTCATCTGTTAATTTAATTTGTAAAGTTAAAACTCGATCAAAATGTATTTTACCGTTGTATTATTGTCGCCGGTCCGGTGTTTTTCATGATCTGATATGACGGATTTATTTGGCAAGTATCTAGTGTAATAGGTGGTGCATTTAATTGTATTTGGTGCCCCCCTAATGACACCTAACGATAGATAGGGTGTTTGTTTGCCAAACAAACCTATGAACAATCTAAAATGGTACCCTATGAATAGGGTATGCTATGAATAGGTTGGTCCTATGTTTTAAAATTATAATAATAGTTTTGGTTAATATTAAAGTAATTTTAATTATTTAATATTTAAAATAATGTGCTATGAATCATGTGTTTGATTAATATTTAAAATAATAATAATAATAATAATAATAATATTATTATTATTATTATTATTATTATGCGCGATTCATTTCCTTTCAATTTTCATACCACATATAGTTTGTATGGTCAAAGAATTGCAGCTCAGATCCTCTGATACTCAAAATGTGGACAGAGGATGGTCACTTTCATATCATTGGTAGAGAGTGATGACCCCACGTGTAAAATAAGTGGAGTTCATCATTCTCCATCAATGATAAAGAATGATCCATCTTCTGATCCGCGTTTTGTGGACCAGAGGATTCGCGTTCAAAGGATTGAGCCTTAAAACCTGACAACGTTCTGCCCCACATGGTAATTCACGTTCTCCTCTCGCGTGCATTTCTTCATTCTTTTTGTCACTGCGTACCTAGCTCGTGAGAGATGACAACAATATTAGAGTATCCATATTAATTTTTTTTATTCAAAATATATAATTTAGGAAATGAATGAGAAAATTGAATTAAAAATTCTAAAATTTAGAATAAATTTTTTAATTAGAACATCTAATGTGAATGTTCTTAGCAGCAGTTCCATTAGTTATGGACAGTTCTTCAAAATGGAAAGATGTCGGCGGTCGTTTTTTCGGATCCGCTATTTTATTAGAGGAAAAAGTCTTTATAATTTATCCTGATTGAGTCTTTATCTTGAGATTCATGAAATCCTTACCGGAAAATCTAATCACCATATCTTAACTCCGAGACAATTATTCCTATTCTTTTATTGGTAAATTTAAAATACAATTTTGTAATTCCGAGACAATTATGTAGATTCCTATTCTTTATTGGTAAATTTATGCACCTTTAAAGTTGGCTTTCAAAATCATGAAGATATATCTTGTTCAAAAGTTGAGAAAATAGTTAATTAAAAATGTGACTCTATATATGGTTAATTGAAAAAGGACTTTGTTGGATCCTTTTGTAAAATTAAGAGTGTTAGTGTCATGTTAGAGATGGATCCTCGACGTTGATCCTCCGATATTCAAGTCAGTGATCCATAAAAGTGAAGAAAGAGAACAGTAAAGAACTATAGCAAGAGTGTGTTCAACAGTAAAACATCACATACTTCTACCTGTAGTTAGAGACCCCCTTTTATAATATCATTATAGTGTCTGTACACCTTCGTGTTGGCTTTGGGATGGGTTGGCGGGGGCGCTGGGGCGAGCGTATTCATCTTTTTTTGCCACCACTATAGTGTTTGTACATGCATCTCAAAGTAGATGCATATTTTCCAAAGCATCCTAAGAAAAGATAAGTCAAAAAGTGTTTCTTACTAGAAGATTCTAAAGTACGATTTGTATGTTAGACATGCTTTGTTGGCAGCGACACAAACTATTGGTGCGGTTAGCACTAACGGTCTAACTCAAGTTTTGATGAATGACAAAATAAGTTAAATTAGTTTTGCTATCATCTAACACTCTAACTGAGTGTGCAGGAGAAGCCCAGACAGGTCGACGGGCTGACCTGATGTCTGGCACGAAGCCCAGCTAAATTGACGGGCCGACCGGATAGTTGGCGCAAAGTCCAAATAGATCGACGGGCTGACCGGACGTTTGGCACAAAGTCCAGCTAGATCGACGGGCTGACCAGATAGTTGGCATGAAGCCCAGATGGGTCGAAGGGCTGACCGGACGTTTGATAGGTAAGTGAAGGTAAGTCACTGGAGGGGAGTGACTGTGAGGACGCGTTTCCGAAAAGGGAACATTAGGCGTCGATCTGACTTAGACCCATTTCGGATATCTAAGTCGAGATCGTGACTAGATTCTGGTCTCGAGGAGACGGAATCTAGCTACTACTCTGATTATTAACTTTAAACTATATATATATATATATATATATATATATATATACAGAAATGTTAGCCTGCGGTGCTTATGCTACGGCATCGGTGCGGTTTAGTCCACGTATATTCCTGATCGGTCTCTGGACCGATCAGGAAACCTCCTGATCGGTCTACAGACCGATCAGGGAAACTCCTGATCGGTCAGGGAACCTCCTGATCGATCCTGCAAACCAATCAGGAGGTTCCCTGATCGATCACCAGACCGATCAGGAAGGCTACCGCACTAAAACCGCAAGAAATGCACCGCAGGCTAACATTCCTCTATATATATATATATATATATATATATATATATATAAATATAATATATGTTTGCCTCCGGACTAACGTTTTCTTGCAGGAAGGAAGTTGCTGGAAAACCAGGGTTCGGGTGCCCGGGAGGGATCCGAGCGCCCGGAGGTGAACTTTTATCCGTAACGTCATTTCGCCACGTGGAGCGCCCTGGTTGGCTCGGCTACGTCATATTCAGGGCGCCCTGGAGGTTCCAGGCGCCCCGAACCTCCTATATACAGAGGGTAAAGGCTGAAGCTCCAACAACAACTCACGATTCGCTCTCTGGTGCTCCTGCGACGCTGCGAAGACAGTCTGACAACGCTCTGCTATTTTCATTCTTCTTTTTCTTGTCAGTATTGTTTTTTCATTAGCTTTCGTGTACTTTAAGTTGTATACAATTATTTCGAATTGCTAGTGAATTACCTATCGAAAGCACCCTTGCGTGCGGGCCTTGGAGTAGGAGTCGACACAGGCTCCGAACCAACTTAAAAATTACTTGTGTCATTTTTTCGCATTTCTTATTCTGTTGTTTACTCGAGATTTTTTTAATCGATATTCACCCCCCCCTCTATCGAATTTATGATCCAACAAGTGGTATCAGAGCAAGTACCGCTCTGATTTGGTGCAACCACCAATCAGACAAGGGGTGAAACTAGTTTCTTTTTTTTTCTTCAGTTTTCAAATTTTCAAAATTTTTCAAACGGGTACTATCACCTTTTTGGAAACTTTTTCTTTCGTCATAATCAATCTGAATTGGTGCAACACCAATTCAGTTCTTAAATTATTTCTATCTTATCCCGCACTACTAATCCAAGACCTAGCCTTGGGATTTTTTTTTTTTTTTTGTCTATTTCTTTACTTATGTGCAGGATATCTCAAATTGGAGGCTTCATCACAGTACATCCTCCCCTGTTCAACAAGGATGACTTTCCGTACTGGAAGAAGTGGATGGTGGTCTACCTGAAGACGGACTTCAACCAATGGTTCAGCGTCACAAGAGGCTACAAAGCACCAATCGACAACTCCGGAATTCCACTGGACTCGGAACAGTGGACTCCGGATATGAAGAAGAAAGCGTCAACGGATTTCAAAGCACTCAACACGCTTCAATGCGGACTGACGAGGGAAGAATTGAACCGGGTAGGACCGCACCAGAACGCAAAGGAATTGTGGGACAAGCTGATCGAACTACATGAAGGAACAAGTGACGCCAAGGTAATGAAACACGGCCTGCTTTTAAATAGATTATTTAATATTAAAATGTAGGAAGGAGAAACGGCGAGTCAGCTTCACGCGAGGATCAAGAACATCCTCAATGGACTCCACGCAATAGGACATCAAATGGAGAATCGGGATTTGATAAGGTATGCTTTAAATGCTTTTCCGCATAATAATTTGTGAGCATCTATTGTGGATGCCTACAAAATTTCTAAAAACTTATCTAAATTAAAATTAGACGAACTATTTTGCGGTTAGAATTACACGAGCAAACTAACGTCGGGGTCAAGAAAGGTGTAGCCTGGTTTGCAGGTTCATCCAAGGAAAGAACAAAGACCAAGCCTAAGGTTGAGGATGAGTCTGACCAGGACTCTGAAGACGAAGAATACTTGGTAAACCTGGTAAGGAAAATGTTCACCAGGAAAAAGAAAAGCTTCAGCAAGAAGGACCTACAAAAGATCAACTCCCCAAACGAACCGAGGAACGTGACCTGCTTCAGATGCAACAAGAAGGGCCACTACAAGAACGAGTGCTCGAAACTGAAGAGCGACAAGACAAAGATATCCAAGAAGAAAGCTCTCAAAGTGACTTGGGGCAACTCTTCCTTGGACGAATCGGAAGCCGAAGATCAGAAGCACAAGAGCCACCTTGCGCTGATGGCCCTCGAAGAAGAATCGGACGAAGAATCGGAAGACGGGTCCGAACCCGAATCGAGCCACGAGTCCATACTCATTTCTGAAGGTTCCGATGAGGTAAATTTTAATCTAAATAGATTTTTTTTTAGAATTATTGCATGTCTGAATAGTAAATTAGTTAAATTAGAAAAAGAAAATAAATTGCTCCTTGAGGAAAATCAAAACCTCAAGGAACAAATTAAAAATTCAAATCCAACTCAAGACCCAACACTTGAGGAGGAAAATTTAAAAATGGAAGTTAATAAATTAAAAGATCTTTTAGAAAAATTTACAACAAGATCTAAAAATTTAGATCTAATTTTAAATAATCAAAAGGCAATCTACAACAAAATCGGGCTTGGCTACAAGTCAAGTTCGAATAAAGCATTTAAATCGTTAATAACCCAACATAAACAATCAAGTAAAGATTGGGTTCCGAAAGCGTGTTTAACCACATAAGTAGGACTTAACCAATACTATATACTCAAAGAAAAAATATATTATGTAAAATAAAATAAATCAACTCAACAACCAAAATACAAACCCAGATCAACAAATTCAAAATCTAAATATTTTAAACTCCACAAAGACTTAGAATATCGCCAAGTCAATTATAACTATAAAAAGAACAGACATAAACCAAGAACTAAAAATAAAAATATAGGCCAATAATTCAGGGGGAGGCTCCAGAATAGCTGACACCTCCAAAACTAACCTACCTGACAGGATAACCTAAACTAACCTACCCAGCAGAGTAATTAAGACTAATTAGAAAGGAACCAAGTTTAACTTGACCTACGGTACTGGTGAAGTTTTAGATGATAGTACGTTAGGGAAGTTTAGTCTATGCATGTCTAGGAAGATATGACTTCGACTTGGTGCATTTGGCTAAGTGGAACTAACCGAAGCTACCCTTTATAGATCCTAACCAGTTAGACCAAGGTTTTGTATTAAGTTCAATGGATAGGACTATTTGGAAAACCTCGAAGGCATGATTACTCTAATGATGTCCAAGTGACTCACCATAACCCAGAAGTTTATCCAGAGAATGCATATTTGTTGGATCCAAAGCTAAACCTAAATCTAACACAAAGTTAAACCAAACCCTAAAACTGAATCTAATTCATCTCACAAAATTATAGGATTCCCTGATTGAAAACGTAGATCGGGTGAGATGACTAAGGACTTAATTAAATAAAGTTAAAATTACATCCATTCATATCAAGTGCACGTTGGGTCTGATATTTTTTAATATAAGGCCCAATATAGGCCCAATAATTTTTCATATCTAGTCCAATGTGGATTTAATATGAATGAATTTAAACATTTAAACCTTCCAAACAAGTCCTTGTTCTACTTTTTCTAGCAATCCAACAAATGACAGCCCACCATCACAAGCAACTTGTAAAAATTTGTCATTTGCAATCAGAAAATCTAAAAGAGACAAGCTTATATGAATCTTAAATATGATAGCATTATTGAAAGGTAAAAATGTAATAGAAAACATACAATTAAGTGCATGATAAAGCGCAAAAAATTACTGAAGTGTACCAACTCTTCCAGATAACATATAATTAACAAGGATTTCAATTGATGAGTTTAGACATGATATATTCAAAGTGAGAAAAACTAGCCTGTTAAAAAGAAAATTAGATAGGCTTACCAGCAATGTCAAGAGAGACACTAATATAATATTTAAGAATTTGATTTATTAAATAAATGCATTTCCTTTTCAATTATACAAAAGGCCTAGAGATACAATTGCATACATTTTAGTTTATGTAAAATTTTGATGTTGTAAGAAGTTCAATTATATTATTTATTGTTTTTTTTTACTTTTCAGAGGTGTTAAAATGTAATAAGGAAGAATTGTCAAAAATTTTCACATTGGGCTTGATATGACTCCATATCAAACCCAACGTGAGCATGATATCATTCCATATCAAATTTATGTTGGACCTGATATGATTATATATTAGACTTACATTAAATCTGAAATGATACATATCAATCCAATGGATCGATTTCCTTTCAAGAAAATTAAAAATCTATCTTAAAAGGGATCATTAACCGTGTTATATTCCATCTTCATTCAATAACGTAGAGAAGCTACCATCTTATGAGTTTGTTTCAGCACAATATTTAAGTTCGATTTGTTTATGAAATATATTGATGTTGACGTTGGAACATTCACACACAAGTGTATTGATGCTTGATTGGAGCTCTACACCAACCAACAACATAGAGTAAATTAATTAAGTGGGGTGCCATTTTAATTAATGAAGACTAAATTAAATGAAATTATTAATTAAATTTAAACACATTAAGCATTAATGTATTAATTAATTGGAATAAAAAATATTAATAGCTATTAATTATTAATGTAATTCCATCCGTCAACAACGTTTTTAACTCATTAATACTTTTAATTAAATAAAATATTAAAGGATTATATGTCAAACTATGGTACTAAATTATTAATTTATTAAGGATAATTTTTCAAAATAAAGAATTAACAATATTCTAAAAAACAGATACTATTTAAAAAAAAATAAAGATAGATCCACTATTTTAGTGACTTTTTAATACAGGTCTTATAGATATGGAGAAAGGTATATACATGTACTTAGGTCATAGATGTATGGTAGGATAAATCTCAGATCGTTAGTTCTTGAGAATCGACTCCTGACCATTACGTCAGTAAATATTATTTTTAAAAATTTAGTCGAATGATTATTTTTTTAAATTTAGTCGAATGACTGAGTTGATAATTAATTAAAGAATTATATAAAAAAATTATTTAAAATTTATTTTTTTCATTGATTTAATAATAAAATAATAATTTTACTATACTAAAGTCAATTTCCTAAGGATTAAGATTTTTTACTAAAGATTCCCAAAACTAATTGTTTATGAAAAAAATAAAAAATAACAACTATGAATTTATCTACATAATGAACAGCGAGTGGATGAATCAATAATAAATACATCATTAACAATATTGGAATTTATTTACAGAATCTCATAGTACTATATAATTAAGATGGAACAATTTTCTGGCTTGGGATAACAAAATTTGTATGTTTTCTTATCTTATTCTTCACAAAAGGGTAGACATTATAGAAGAAGAAAAGAAGAAGAAACGATCAGAGAGCTCCGTGCTACTAATTGCTAACTGGATCAAACTAAGAATTCAATCAAAGTTCTTCTGCAACCCTTCATCACGTGCCTCGTTCTTGCACCAATTTAAACGCAAAAATTAACATGAAGCATCGCACAAGAACTGAAATGGATAGCTGAAATAAATAATGGATAATATATTTGAACTATTTGTAACCGTAGAAATCCACAGTTCCCGAGCGCTCTAGGTCCATTAGTAGGTTTCGCTCAAAATTTATTGATAGACCTATAGAACTTCGATTGCATCCATTTCGATTCCTATGAATATCTGAGGTAGCAAGGAGTTCAAATATGCTATCCATTATTTATTTTGGTTTCTCGGAGATATTAAAGCGTAATAAGGAAAAATTGTCGAAAATTTCTACGTTAGGTCTGATATAATTACATACTAGGTCCACGTTGGACCTTATATGATATATATCAAACCCAACGTGGTGATTTTTGACGTTTCTTCCTTATTACATTTTAATACCTCCGAGAAGTTGAAATAAATAATAGATAACATATTTGAACTCCTTGCAACCTCAAAAATCCACAAGAATTAAAATGGGTGCAATTAGAGCTCTCTATGTCCATTAGTAGATTTTGGTCAAAATTCACTGATAGACCTAGAGATCTCAGATTGCATCTATTTTATTTCTTGTGAATTTCTGGTGTCGCAAGAAGTTTAAATATGTTATCCATTATTTATTTCAGTTTCTCAGAATGTATTAAAATGTTATAAAAAATTAATTAAACCTTATAAAATGTTATCCATATGTTATGCATAAATGCAAAAAAGGGGAAAAAGAGAAGAAAGGAGAGGAAAAATAAGTGGGAAGTTGCATGAACAGAAAAGAGAAAAGAAAAGAGAGAGAAAAATGGTAGAGAAAAAAATGATTAAAAAAAGGAAGATTTGCCAAAAGGGTAAAACAAGAAGTGCACTTGAAAATGTGTGTCTTTTGGTAAATACCAAAATAGCATGTATCTTTTGGTCAATTCAGAAACTCAAGTGCATCATTTGATAAATTGCCAAAATTAAAATGATGTCATTTGTTCTTATTATTATTAAAAAAATATCTAATGATCCTGTCCAAAAGTGGAGAAGAAGACTGATTGGGAAAATGGCTCAGATATTGATTGTGCGAAGACTTTCACTCAGCAAAATGTGGCTCCGAGCAATTCTGTATGCCAAAGGGAACGTCAAAAACCGGGCTACAGAAGGGGTCCCGACGTAGGCACTTTGACGCTCAAGTCAATGATAGAGTTGAGTCGAATGAACAGTAGTTGTGAGCATGTAAAATTACGTAGTATCACATACTTGCGCTTGTAGATGGAGGCCCCTTTTATAGTGTTACTATTTATTTGTGCACGAATCTCAAAATATTTCTAAAAAATGACAGACCATAAAGATGTTTTGACATCTTTCTCAAAATGGACTCGTAATCTCTACGTTTGGCCGGCTGGAGCTTCTAGTTTACAGTTTGCATATAGAATATTATCTATCTTTCATGACACAAAATGTCAAAAAGGAATATAAGGTCATTGGGTTGAGGAACCTATCATATGCTTACCTGGCAAGCCGATCGAGTTCCTCCTGTGGCCGATCGGTAATTGCTTACATGAGAAAGCCGGTCGACTTTATAGAGCGTTGTTGGGGACTCGTCCCTCACTTGGCATATCTATTTAGCTAAAGAGTCCAATTGGACCGGTTGCCCAGTCTATTCAATCGGGCCATAGTTTTGATCATCTAAACTATTTGGTTGAGCTAGTTAATTGTGTTATCTTCCAGTGACAAAGAAGTCTTGGCTCTGAAGAGTGTTGCCTCATCTTTAGCTATTTATCAATATTGAGGGACTCAGTGTTCGACTAACCCAACAGTCCGATCGAATAACCCCTCAACCACAAGGATCAACTATACTAGCTTTGAAGATTGACCTCTCTTTAATTTTAACCACCATATCAACTGACCTCCTGAACTTTGACCCGCTTCGAGGGGCCACCTTAATCACCATACTTTCTCATTTCCTATAAAATTTTCTATTTTAAGCCAGTTTGGTTAAAATTGCTTTAAAGTAGCTGACTTGATTAAAAAAAACTGCAACATCAAGTACTTTGACTAAAATTATTTAAAATAATTTTAATTTCTTTAATTAAAACAATTTTACTTAAAATAATTATAATAATGTTGAATAAATATATTTCTACCTTGTACATGAATAAGTTGTGATTTATCTAATATTAAAAAAAATTACAGCTACCTCCTAATGCGCTAACGTCCATAGCCTCCTCATATGAGGAAATTGATGATATGGGGAGACGGTATTTACTCCTTTGCATAGGGTAAAGAAAGAAACAATCATATTAAATGGATTGTTTTTAATAATGGAGTATGGTGCATCCAAAAATAATAATTTTAGTTAATTTTATTAATTATCTCTGATGTACATACTATGATTAATCCAACATTTTTTGATTATGCCCCTTATTTGAAGGAAAAATTCCTACAAATATATCATTGTTGGGATTCGAATCATAGATGTCTGGATGATAATTTGAATGTCCCATCAAGACAAACAAGATAACGGATATTTTCCTCAATTGTTTTGATGAATTATTCACATCTTCTAATGCTACTGGTCGAGACTTTGAAACGGTTATTTCTCACATTGAGCCTACTGTAAATTCTTCATTAAATGATTCACTTTGTGTCCCTTTTAGGTAAGTCCGTAAAACTTTATTTGACATGGACCCTTCCAACGCCCTGGCGCCCGATGGATTTACGACATTATTCTTTCAAAAAAAATTGGCCCTCGGTCGGCCACGTGATAATTTCTGCGGTCCTTCATATTTTAAATGATAATGGTGATATATATGAAATGATAATGGTGATATGAAAGGATGGATGGAATTCCACACTCATTACTCTCATCCCTGAGATTCCAAACTCTTCTCCATGGAAAATTTAGGTCCATAAGTTTATTGTTGATAGATGACTCATATTTGAATGAACATCAATGCAATGAATATTATGGGAAAAAATATATTAAGATTTTTCGTAACAGAATTTTGTTACTATGTTTTATATAATTACGATTTTTCATAACAGAATTCTGTTGCAGTTTTTCATAAAAAGAATCTGTTACGATTTTATTGGGTCCGGAGTTTAGGACTATTTATATGGATCATTGTAAATATATTGTATAATGAGAATCATTGAATATGATTCTCTTGTTAGAGAGAATTCTAATAAATCTTCGACAATTTTTGCAGAGTAGGCATGTCGTCGAACCATGGTAACTCCTCCTCTTCTTCTTCTTCTTCTTCTTTCTCGTGTTTGCTCTTTTATGTGCGTCTTTGTCTCGTTGCTGCACGCGATCTCTTTCTCTCTTCCTCTCTTCCTCTTCTTCCGCATTAGACGTTGAGAGGCGTGTGTTGCCCCTTTTTACACAAAAATTGATATCAGAGCAAGGTTTTGTCATATTTCTTCAATACATCGGGATGACTTCTGCGAAGTTTGATATAATAAAGTTTGATGGAATCAAAAACTTCATATTATAGCAGAGAATGATTAAGAATTTATTGGTGCAACAAGGCATGGTGAAGGTACTAGAAAAAAGGAAACCAGAAAGTATGAAGAGATCGGATTGAGAAGAATTTCAGACGAAGACAACGACAACAATCATGCATTGTCTTACGGATGATAGAATGTACCATGTCATGGATGAGGAGTCACCGGTGACAGTTTAGCAAAAGCTGGAAAACTATACATGTCAAAGTCATTGACAAACAAGTTGTATCTTAAGCTGAAATTATTCAGGTTGAAAATAACAAAGGAAACTTATTTGAGCCAGCACATCAACATATTCAACCAAATAATGAGTGGTCTGAAGCGGATTGTTGTGAAAATCAAGGACAAAGACAAAGTGTTGATGTTGCTAAATTCTCTATCTTCATCTCCTACGTACGTGAATTTGGTTACTACTTTAATGTGAGGTAAGGAAACTCTTAAATCAGAGGAGATCACAGGTGTATTGCTAATTAAGTTTTCACCAAAGAAAGAAAACAACCAATGAAGTTTCTTAAGGAAAAGGACTTGTGGTAAATAGTAACCAAGAGCGTAGTATAGGAGCAAATCTCGGCATGGATCGGATAATGACAACAAGTAGAAATAAAAAAAATTTGATACCTAGAAGGCAGTAGATTCTAGTTCGGTGTTGATGGGAAATGATGTGTCTTGCAGAGTCATCGGCATAGGAAACATTAGAATTAAGATGTTTGATGGTGTGATCAAAATTTTATGTGATGTCAGACATATATCAGATCTAAAATAGAATTTGATCTCACTAGGATATTGATTGCAATTATAAGTCAGTGAACGGGATGATGAAAGTCAGCAAAGGAGCTCTGACGGTAATGAAAGCACAAAAGATAGCAAGAAATATCTACAAGTTGATAGAGACTACAGTTATCGGTGGAGTCTGAATCAGACAGTATTGTCTTGTGGCATATATGGTTAGGGCATATAAGTGAAAGTATGACGCTAGAACTTCACGAGAGAAATTTGTTGAAAGGTGTCAAGACGTGCAAGCTTGAAGTATGCAAATTTTGTGTTCTTAGGAAATAGAACAAAGTACAAATCAAGACGGCAACAAAGACGAAGAAGATTTTGGACTACGTATATACAGATCTATAAGGACTAGCCAGTATAGCATCACATGGAGGGCACTTGTATGTTATGAGTTTTACTGATGATTACTCACGAAAGGTCTAGTTATACTTTATGCGTCATAAGTCATAAACTTTTGTAAAGTTTAAACTGTGAAAAACTAAAGTGGAGAACCAGACTAGAAGGTAGATCAAATGTCTTAGGTTAGACAATGGGACTAAGTACACAAATTTAAAGTTTCAGGAATTTTGTGAGCAACATGGGATAATGAGGTATTTCTCGGTTCACAGGACACCCCAACAGAACGAGGTGGCGGAAAGGTTGAACAAGACAATTATTGAAAAGGCAAGATGTCTCAGGCTGAATGCAGGGCTAGCAAAGAATTTTTGGACTGAAGTGTTGGTACAATTAGCTTCCAAGATTTTGATGTTTGACAATATACCTAAGTCTGATCAGTTTGACCAAGGGTTGATCTAAATATGACTTAATGTTTGGAAAAGACTAGCAAGGAAAAGTCCTAATTTAGTTAGGCAAAGGGAATTCTTAGAGGGAGATAACCCTAGGTGGTGAAAGTCCTAGTGAGTGAAGCTAGGCAGTGAAAATCCTAGGGGGAGGTAACCCTAGGTGGTGGAAGACTTGGTAAGTGAAGTTAGGTAGTGGAAATCCTAGGGGGAGGTAACCCTAAGTGGTGAAAATCTTGGTGAGTGAAACTAGATAGTGGAAATCCTACGGGGAGGTAACCCTAGGTAATGGTAAAATCTTGGATACAGTCCAAGCATGAAACCTAGTAGGTCGGGTGGACTTACAGGAATACAGCTTGATCTTAAGGGATTGGCCCTTAGGTGATAGACTTGTAGGAGGGACCTCCAAGCAAAAGGTAAGCCTAATAGATCAGGTAGACTTACAAATATAGGATAGGTTGCTTGTTTGTGTTTGTATGGTTGTTTTGCAAAAACCTGGAGATGGAAGCAAAACATATAGTAGACAAATGCAAATGAGTGAATCGTACTTGACTCGAGTCGAACCGGACCCAAACTGATTCAAGAGATCGAATCAGTAGTTCGGTAGACTAACTGGGTTTGGTCTGAGTTATCAAAAATATTAACATGGAAGATGTTGTAACAAAAGATCATCTTTATGATTTGGATCAGGATGAGGATAAGCTAGATGATGTGGATATAGATAAGGCTTCATCCAGATAAGAGTTGATTTAGATAAGGATCTGTTCCAACTCTATAAAAAGAGATGAAGGCTCTACATTCAAGACACTGATTCTTCATTCTACTCTTCATCTCTGCGCTCAGAAAGCTACGCTACGAAGCTCTGAAGAAAAGAAATCTATAGGGTGCAAGTGGATATTCAAGAAGAAAGAAGCAATGTTAGAGGGAGATGAAGCGAAGTTCAAGGTTGGGTTGGTAGCAAAGGTGTATTCACAAAGAAAGGGAATTGACTATGAAGAAATTCTCTCCAGTAATAAAACATACATCAATTAGAGCGATGTTGGTTTTGGTGGCACATCACAATTTGCAGTTGGAGCAAATAGATCTGGAGACAACATTTCTTCATAGAAATTTAGAGGAGCAAATTTTTATATCACAACTAGAGGGATCTGGTCAGCCCGGACAAGAGCGGTTGGTTTGTAAGTTGAAGAAATCGCTCTATAGATTGAAATAATCTCCTAGGCGATGGTACAAATATTTTGATTCATACATGATTCAAAATGGATATAGGAGATGTGAGTATGATTACTGCATATATGTAAAGAGTCTTGAAAATGAATCACTAGTTTTTTTACTACTGTATGTAGATGACATGCTCTTTGTTACGAAAAAGATGAAAGAGGTCGACAAATTAAAGAAGCTACTGAGTAAAGAATTTGACATGAAAGATTTGGGAGAATCTAAGAAGATTCTTAGGATGGAGATTCACAGGGATAGAACTGTAGGGAGATTATGGTTGTCTCAATGTAGCAATGTGGAGAAGGTGCTGGATAGGTTCAACATGAAGAATGCAAAGTCGATGAGCACACCCTTGGCACATCACTTCAAGTTATCTAGTACACAGTGTCCAAAGATAGATAATGAGATCCAAGAGATGTCAAAGGTTCCTTATATAGTGTAATTGATTGTCTGATGTATGTCATGGTTTACACAAGACCAGACTTAGCGCAAACAGTTAGTATGGTGAGCAAGTTTCTCTCAAATCCTGATCAACCACATTGGGATGCAGTAAAATGGATCTTCATATACTTGAGAAATATAATTAATTATGATATCATATTCAGTAAATAACCGGAAGATCTTTCAGTTGTTGGGTATGTAGATGCAAACTATGCAGGAGATTTAGATAACAGGAGGTCTACTACAAGATACGTGTTCACTGTGGCAGGAGAACCTATCTATTGGAAATCTATGATACAATTTATTGTTGTATTATCTATTACGGATTCGAAGTACATGGTAGTAGCTGAAGTAGCGAAGGCAGCTTTATAGCTTGCAAGGTGGTCAGAGAATTGGGCGTTCAGTAAGGTGGAGTTAAGTTGTTATGCAATAGTTAGAGTGCTATCTATTTGGTGAAGAATCAGGTGTATCATGTGAGAATAAAGCACATTAATGTGAGGTTTCATAAGATCAGAGAGCTGATTGCTTTCTCGAAAATTCAAGTTGAGAAGATTCATACTGCAGATATGCTGATAAAGCAGTGACCACAGAGAAGTTCAAGCATTGCTTGAATATGCTCCATATCTCTAGATGTTAAAGGAAGGAAGCACAGACCCAAAGATTCAGGTAGAGTTTTGTTCAGATACACGTGATCTTCGAAGGGGGTAAATATTCGCCAAGACGGATATTGTTGATGGGTGGCTCATATTTGAATGAAGGTCAATGTAATGGGCATCATGGAAAAAAAAATCTGTTAACATTCATGGAAAAAAATATTCGCCAAGATGGAGATTTTTTGTAACAGAATTCTGTTACGATTTTTTATAATAAAATTCTGTTACGATTTTTCATAACAGAGTTCTATTTAGTTTTTCATAATAGAAATTTATTACGATTTTATTAGGTATAGGATTTAAGCACTATTTATATGGATCATTATAAACATATTGTATAATGAGAATAATTGAATGTAACTATCTTGTGTAGAGATAATTCTAATAAAGTTTCAATCATTTTTGTGGAGTAGACACGTTGCCGAATCACGATAAATCTTCTTCTTCTTTTCTGTGTTTGCTCTTTCTTGTACATCTTTATCTCGTTCCTCCACGCGATCTATTTCTCTCTTCTTTTTCTTCTGTATTAGAGGTTGAGAGATGTTACCCCCTCTTTACGCAACACTTATGTAACACTTATTATAAAATTAGTGCTCGTACCATTACTAATCGGGTGAGACTAGCTATGGCTGCTGCACTTCATCAACAACAAAGTACATTCGTGCCGGGATGCCTTATCACAAATGGAGATGACGAATATTTAAAATAAAAAATATTTTAAATACTTATAATTAAAATTACTTTAATATCAATCAAAATTACTTTACATTATACTAATTTTAAAACATAGACCAACCTAATCATAGCACACCCTATCCATAGCTTGTTTGGCAAACAAACACCCTATCTATCATTAGGTGTTATTAGGGGCGCACAAATTCAATTAAATACACCACCTCTTACGTTAGATACTTCAACTAAACACCCTCATATCATCAACAACACCCTATTGACCTGAGATACTAATGCAATGGTAAAATAGTTTTTCAATTTCTTAGGTATACAGTCACGATCGAATGATGAATTAAGATAATCTCTTTCAACTTGAATCCTATAGGTCTAAACCTTATCAGGAAATAAATAGAGTTCGATCATCCTTTATTTAATTCCAACAGTGAGATCCTTTTTTAAAAATCTAATCACAATGCTTAAACTAATAAACCAAACCTAAGCATGATTGAGACCAACTGTTACTGTTAATTAATTGCTGGGACATGCCATGGCCGTCCTGCAAGGCTCTGCGTGCAACAGCAGCATCAAAAAGCTTCCAGATTGCGGAATTAATTATTAATGGAGGAAGGAGGCGAGCATAAAAGGCAAGCAAGCAAGCAGTTGTCTGCTGTGGATGAGGAGTCTGGCGGTTTCGATGGAAACAGAGGAGAACAGGGTGGCGGCGCCGCCACCCTCCTGCAAGTCCAGGTTCAGGAGGGTGTGCGTCTTCTGTGGCAGCAGCCGCGGGAAGAAGGAAATCTACCAGATCGCAGCGACTCAGCTCGGTCAAGAACTGGTGCAGAGGAAGATCGACTTGGTGTATGGAGGAGGAAGCGTAGGGCTCATGGGGCTCGTTTCCAGAGCTGTTCATGATGGCGGTCGCCATGTTTTGGGGTTTACTCCCTCCCCTCTCTCTCTCTCTCTCTCTCTGTTTCTGATCTCTCATGCTCTGTGTCTCAGACCGTGGTGTGTTTGCAGAGTGATTCCGAGGGCTTTGATGCTCAGTGAGGTAGGAGTATTATTATGCAGCCAGCTGCCAGTGCTCTGTTTTCCTTGGTAGTAAACATGCATCCTGATGGAGTCGGGGACGATGAATGGGCAGATAACAGGGACGGCAGGGGGGGAGGTGAGGGTGGTGGCGGGCATGCACCAGAGGAAGGCCGAGATGGCTAGCCAAGCCGACGCTTTCATCGCGCTGCCTGGTAAACAAAATGCAGCGTTTGATATTTTTTCTTAGGCCAAAATCAAAAGACATTCTAAATTATATAAATCACCTAAAAGAATATTTACTATAAGCGTCATTGTAATACTATGCTGGACTTCTGGGCTGATCGCCACATGTACTTTCGGATTTACTCTGGTGACCGGTGGGAAATTTCCATAGGACCGGGCCGGTCACCCAGAAATAGTTAATGAGGCTAACTGGGATTATCTCATTGCAATACTATAACTATTATAAATTGAAATCATAGGGTGATGGATAATTTGGCGTGGTCAAAACTCAATTTTTTTAATCCCTCCAATTTTTTTAATCCCTCTCTCATTTGTATGTAATAATTTTTCTCTCTTTCCTATTAAATTAAAATAAAATTCTCTTCTCTCTCTTATTATTACATGCAACAATTACTGTGGTACTAATGTTACAACGTTGTAGCAGCTATACTATATAGCAGCGGCTACAATGTTGTAGTAGTTATAGCTGCTTCAACGATGTAGTAATTGCTACAACGATACAGTAGCTGCTACAACGGTATAGTAGCCAGTTCAACGATACAACAGCTACTATATTGTAGTAGCTACTGTCTAGTAGCTGCTATCACTGTAGCAGTTACTGTGTAGTAGCTGCTATAACGCACCACTAAAAATTAGCACCACAGTGATTGCTATATCCAATCATAAGAGAGAAAAGCGAGAATTTTATTTTAATTTAAGAAAAAAGAAAGAAAAGTTGTTTATTTTAATTTAAGAGGAAAGAGAAAAAAGTTGTTATATAAAAATAAGATAGGAATTAAAAAAAAATAGATTTTAACCTCGTCAGATAACCCATGTCGAATTTCACTCACGGTCGCACAAGAGACATCGAGCAACATATCATTTCTCCTATAACTAGCTATCACTAGAGATAACAATGGATAGAATTTGTGTTGGAATGCATATTCTTAGTCCTCACCCTCATAACGATCTCCATTATCATTAGGGTATTCAACTTTTATCTTTATACTCATTAGAGGATGGATATTTATCTTTTATTCTCATACCCAATTTGATGATTCGATATCTTGCACTAATATTTTTTTTTTCATTTCATCCAACTAACATATTGAATAAAAGCACATTAGAATTAATAGCATATCAAAAAAATATAATTCAACAAAAATATAATACACATCTATAGGTTAAAGGGTGAAAGCCAAGAAGGAGAAGATTATATTTACGTTCTCCTCCATTCGAATCAGATATTAGATCCTTCATTAAGTTCAAAGAAAATTGTTATCCTTAGCTACTGCAATATGTAGTAGCTATAAAATAGTTAGTATAACGTTGTTCCTTCTAATGTTAATTATTATAGTAACGTGTAATAGCTAATACAATAATGTTATAGTATTATAATATCTATTGTGTAGCAGCTACTTAGGTAATTGTTATAATTATTTTAAAGTTATTTTATTGAGTAATTGGTAGAAAAATATTTTGATATAAAAGAATTCAAAATTTTAGGATTTATGATTTTGTTACTTAGTTAGCTTACAACTATTTTAAAGTAATTTTGATTCACTGAAAGTGATTTTGATAAAATTTAAATAATTTTGATTAAAGAGTATTTTAATATAATAATATTTTATGGATAATAATTTTGACTAAAATAAAATAATTATTTTTACATGTTATAATAACTATCAAGTAATAAAAGATATTTTGGAATACAAAACATCTTGGTATCATTCAAAAAAGGATTTTTTTTTTTTCTGACAATTTGCATAATTTAAGACATCTTTTTTATTTATATCTGATTTTTATATATCATTTAGACAATTATTTTGTATATCATTTAGACAATTTGTATAAATTTGCTTATTGGTTTTTTTTGGATTGGATTGAAGGTGGGTATGGAACATTGGAAGAGCTCCTAGAAGTGATCACTTGGGCTCAGCTTGGCATCCACGACAAGCCTGTAGAAAGGGCTTATTGATCCTTTGTTTTGCTTCGGGGAGTCGAATAGGGAAACAGGGTTGCTGAATTGATGTATTTGATGGGCAGGTGGGTTTGCTAAATGTGGATGGGTACTACAACTCGCTGCTCTGCTTCATCGACAAGGCTGTGGACGAAGGGTTCATCGCACCGGCCGACCGTCACATCATTGTGTCCGCGGAAACAACTCAAGAATTGCTCTACAAGCTCGAGGTAGATAGTGTGTTTCATTATGATCCAGTCGACTGGATCAGCTTATCGAATCAGTTTAACTCTGGATCATGTCGATGCAGGATTATGAGCCAATGCCAAGCCCAGTACGAATGAGGCTGAGCTGGGAGCCTAAACCTGACATGGCCAGTGGACCCCAACTCAACTAATGTGTGTACCTGTTGAGCCATTTCCCAGTTGATTCTTCACCATTGTACACATTTTTTTTTTTTTTTATTGTTTTTCTAATGTAAATATGACATAAAAGACCATCCGGTGCAAGAAGCTCCCGTCATACGAAATCTTGAAGAATGATCCATTGTACACAACATTATCCTACTTTTTACAAAAAAAACTATTTTCAAAATTCAATCCATTTACCGTTACACAAAGACTCTCCTAATATAAAAATGACATCTCGAGGAATAATTTATTGTAAACTGTCTTACCTTACTTTACACAAAGTCATTTTCATGATCTTGAAATCACACACGATAGTAATTTCATCATTATATGGAAGCTCAACCTCTTCTACCTATAATAATTTTATTTTATCCTATTTTATCCCTAATCGACTCACCTAGGAAATAAGTTACAAAAACAGGAATCATCCATGACACAGTACAATCTATACACAAAGGAGCTGAAAGAACACTGCTTCTCAGAGAGGAATATACATATTTAGCATTCAGTGTTGAATATCATTCACCTAGCTCCTGCTGATTTGCCTCTGCGGGGATCCTGGTTCATAAGGTTGGAAAAGGGTGACGGTGGGAGTTGGGTCGCATTGCATTATGTCAGCAGCTCGTTCAAACTCTTCCCTTAGGATTTTGATGCTGTACTTGTCGACTACTCGATCGACCAAGGTCGTGCGAGATATTGAACGGGTCTTCGATGCATATTAGGTGACAGTCATTTCCAATTCGCCGCGTCCAGTCCTTTTCTTGCTCACTGAAAGTTATAACAAGATGGATAAGTTAGAATGAAGCGAGAAGTATAAACGAAAAGGATCTCGATCCGCTAATACGAACAAATACAACAATACTGCTGAATGGAGAATCAAGAAATGAAGATGCTGTAGACAAGGAAAACTTCAAATTCGATCTGCATTAGAAAGAACAATAGAAACAAATACTAAGCTAGACATACATTTCCATACTAAGCTAGACATTTCCAGCCGAGGAGTAATTACCAAACTGCAAAAGTCTGAAGAACTCGTGTCGAGAAAATACGAATGACATTACCTGATGATGCTCCCTGTGCGAATAGATATAACATCATTTGTATAATCATGATGATACCCAGTAATGGAAGAATGCCCATAGCAATCTTGCAATGCTTTCCTTGTTCCCAATGCCAAAGCCGCGGAGAGAGTGCTAATCTTATGAGAAAAAAAAGATTGTAAATGTAGTCCAGGGCAGCATAATCTCAACCTGATAACACAATTAACTCGAATAGGTTGGCTCTTTAAGGATTTCTCAAACAGTGTCCAACTAAAGTTAGAAAGAACATATCTGGTGAATAAAGTATCGGTTGCATTAAGAATTAGCCCAAACTACTCAATCAGAAGCCAACATCAAGTAGATTAGATATTTCGTCACACAATCTGACCAACTGGTTTATTCCTCAAATAAGAGGCACTTCCAAAAATGCTTAGTAGTGTAAGAGCAGTTACTAATATTCTAAAGTTCATATCAACCTGTATGCCCTGGAATCAAACAAGGAAGGTGACTAAAAAACCAAAGATATATTTTGTATTGGTGAAATTCTTAGAAAATCTACAGAGTACGACTAACTGATGACATATTAGAAAATCAAAAGAAGATGGTCTACAGTGAAGGTGAAATTTCATTTTTTTGTCTCCTTCGGTAAATCATTTATTTCAAATAAAACCAGTCACTTGATTAGTAGTTCCGATTTATAGGATATGAATTAACCCTTTTTGAAAGAGTATAAAGACATCTCAAGACCGTATATTCTAACACACGCACACACACAAAAAGAGAATAAAATTGCTTCATATCTGCAAACAAGGAAGAATTACAGGTCTTCGTAGTTGCAGAAGGATGCACATTAGCACGTATCTGGAAATAAATCACAGTCAATTATCTTCATCCTATATTTAGCCTGTAGATGCTATAAGCTTATAATTGTCTATCAGTAGTGCAACTCACGCATAACTAGAAAGTGTCCCTTGATATGTTTCATTGACACGACGAGATTTAGCCCAGTGTTTAACAATAAAAGCCAATTGTCGTAATCTTTCATCAATCTGTGCGTAATCTTTCAGGAGCTTTGTGTTAACAACTGCTAAAAGGTTATTGACACAAATATCACATGGAAGACCAGTAACTGGATCCATCAACTTCACTATAGGAACCCTAGCATGAGTTAGTGCCAACAAAATTATGTAATTTTAAGAAAATTATTATGGCAATGGTATATTTATATATCCTGTTTGAAAAACAATCAAATAAGCCAATTCATTCAGGACAAATAAAACAGCATAAGATAACAGAAGCTAAGCTATGATCTTCGAACAATAACGCGATTAGTCGATGACTCCTTTGCATAACAAATCCAAATGTTTTTTTTTCACCCAAACCTACACCATAGTTTTAAAATCCTCCATAGGGATATTAATTAAATTGATATTTTGAGGATAAATAGAGATCTTTAGAATACAAAAGCATATATCTACTGTGACTATTTCTCATAGGATGAATCACTGGGTATCCATGCAAGCATGCCTTTTTAGATGCCATACTACACAAACTAGGGTACATATCATGCATGGATCTCAGCACCTAAATTTAACTGAAGAATTCTGTTAACATATTTGTTCTCCCCTTCTTTTCTTTTTATAATATTGTCTCCCTACATTTCTAGTCAATGTCGTTAAACAGAATCTACCAATAATCCTTCATTCCCTCAGTAGCTTCCTTGCTATAGCCTATAGGACGTACAAGCAAGTAGCAGTACCAAAACAAGTGACGGTGTTTCTTTCTTCCTCTTTCATCTGGTGAACTGGTTGAGGCTGCAATTTGTTATTGCTTTATTTGAAAGGACGAGTTGAATCATCTATAAACATTACACTTGGGCTTGATTGAACTGGTCATTCGATTCAGGTCAATCAGGATGTGAATCTCATAATTGCAAATATAAGGCTCATAACCATCATAGGACCTCATTGACAATGCTCTCCAAAAGATGTAGTTTCAGACTATGATATTGTGATAGATTTTTGGAAATAAATCACTAAAACTTGAGTATGGAGAACCTGATGTATGTAGGTGTCAAACACATCACATTATTAGATGGGAAGATGGCGTGCCCGACACAATATAGACTCACCAGGGTCTTGTTTTGGCAAAAAAATCATTAACATGAGAAATATAATAAAAATAATAACCATTCAAGAAAACAATGCCGTCCAATGATAGCACATGCATCCATATGAGAGAATACATGCCGGGTACCTAGACAATTTGAACATTACCGAACTGTAGAATTTCAGCTAACTTCAACACAATATCATATTTGTTCAAACCCCAATCATTGATTGCAAGGCAAACATCAATGTCACTTTTTGAGACACCAAAAGTGTTGGCACATGATCCATGAAGATGCAGCTTAGCATTTGGCCATTCTCAGTACACCAAATTCTCTAGAGACAGAAATAACTGTTTCTGTTTGGCCTTTTCTTCCTCTGTCGGTACCAGAGACTCAAAAATTGAAATAAAACTTGGAGTCATTGAATCAATGTTGGGGCGGCATTGAATTACCCTTTTTTGAATGTACAAGTCTAACCTTACATCCTAAAATAAAAAAAAATCTAAAATGTGACGACAATTGAAGTACAGTCAAGATCAAAGGATAACTGCGATATGATAAACTTAGGTTGAAAGAAGCATCAAAGCTCACACACCGTATATACATTTTGTGAATCTCAATAATTTTGTGAAATACATTAAATTAATCGAATACTTACAGTCAGTACAAATAAATGTTACATATCACCATCACAAGGTAACTGCGATGCAGCAATTTGTGACATAACAAATACAAGGAAAAGGCTCGATGTATGACTTAGCAACCAAAACTCTAAAATGCCAATACAAGTGGCATCAATGGAACTAGGTATATTTATATAGTAAGAATACCAAATTAGGAAACCTAAAATAGGTGTATAAGTATGCACTATTCAGCTTCTAAAAACTGTAAGAGGAAATTATTAACTGTTCACTTAGTTTTCATGGATCGAACCTAAACATTCATATCATAGGACAAAACTGATGGCTCGAAATACATAGCAATATTTTTGTAAAAAATAAAACTTCAGAACATTCGCTTATATTAATATTTATTTTGTTAAATGAAGATCGAATTACATTTAACTTTTTCAAACTTAAAAAGATACTTAATTTTAAGTATTTCTATTTTATAATATAACTGTCCTTGTATACAAAAGAACGATGTGAAATTTGATACATGATACGACATTGTAATGTAATAAGAAAGTATGTCTCAATAAAGAAATATCCTAATTGTGTACTTTGTGGAATCAAGATGGTAATTTTAAGCATCAGTATATTATGATTGCATCATCTCATCTATGAGCTCCTCGCCATTCCTCAATAGGATTTCAAACCTGACAGACTTAGTAACAAATGTACACCATGATCAAGTTAGATAAATAAAAAAAAATTTCCTTTCCTGAAGGTGATGCCTGTATATCTTATCCTAGGCTTAGTAACAAATGTACACCATGATCAAGTTAGATAAATAAAAAGAAATTTCCTTTCCTTAAGGTGATGCCTGTATATCTTATCTTGTTCGCATTTAAAGCCTCTAGACAACTTACGAAATGAAAAATTGCTCAAACAAAAAATTGTACAGAGTAATAGATGGTATGAAAAACTCGATCTTCTGTTGGTATTATAATCTGAAAGAGGTACGAAGTATGCATTTGCCTCAACATCATCTTATCAACCATGCAAGACCCATCTATTTTGGATCAACTATATAGATTTTATCCTTCCATTGAATCCTATACAAAGCTATCACTAAGAATACTATAATCAATTAGGTGTTATCTTAGCCCACCCATTGCATATGAGTGAAACCGGAGCCTAGCTTTGCAACAAAATGGTTAAAACTCATGTTCACAGGGTTAGCTACTTTAGGTAATGATTGAAAAATATTTAAAGGGCATGTAGCATTAGAAGAATAAAGATTTGAACTAACAATGAAGGAATGAGTAGAGGCTAATTGTCACAAGATATTCTACATACATAATTAGTTGATATGAAAAACTGTCACAGTTATTTAAAGAAATTACTGTTTGTGATAGTGTGAAAGCAATATGCAGAGTTTAAATTCATAATAAACCATGTACAAACAAATATTATGATTTACCTTCGAACTTGAAATGCTAGTAAGCGCCACCATCTTTTTTACTTCGGCAGACACCAATGATCCCTCTTCACCTGGCGTGTTTTCGTTCAGAGTAATTGTCCTCGATCTCCAGCTTCTGCATGCTAGTTAGTTCTTCAACAGTTTCATGCTCTGAATCCTGATAAAGTTCCTCAGTATCCTTTTCTACATAATTAGGCGGAAAGCTACCGAAAGCAAGCTCTGAGAGAGTGCCTGATTCTGCTGGTTACTTCGCTCAAGGGAATGGATATAATCTTGAGAATTTCCAGATGATATAGTTCTTCTTTGAGCATCTGCCATGAGTGGATGAGATGCATGATCGTGGATTTCTGCCATATGAGAGTGTCTCCCTGTTGCTGTTATCCTTTGCCCCATCTTTACTGTACGCCTCTGGAGCGTCGCACCCAAGCTGTAGTTCCTATGAGAAAACCCGTTTGATCTCTCTGCTTGCACTTTCCCATGGTCTCTTGTAATTGGCGGCGGTGATCGAAAACCTAGCCGGAGTGAGTCAGTCTCTTGAAAAATCGTAATTGGCGGCGGTGATCGAAACCCTAGCCGGAGTCGCAGCGCCGCAGCATTTCAAATGAATTGCTTGCTTTCAACGCTACGAATAAAATAAAAATAAAATAATAATAATAAAATAAAAATAGAGTGCGGTGACCGGAAACCCGGCCGGAGTCGGAGCACCGCCTCCGAATCCTAAACCCATTTGGTTTCGATTTACTATAAATATGGATGCCCCCAGTCAGTCCGGTCATTTGTCGCTCTTTCCTCTGTTTTCTTTTCTGCTCCCTGGCGATTCGGCGATTCGGCGATTCGGCGATTCTTGTTGTTTTCTGCGCCGTTGCGATCGGCAATGACAACCTCTCAGCAGCTGCATCCGGTCGATCTTCTTCATCCTCAGGAGCAGCAGCCGCTGGCGACTTTTCTTCGTCCTCAGCGGCAGCAGCGACCGGTCAGGGTTCGACGAGTATGGGCTTCAAATTTGGACCTTGAGTTCTCCATCATCGCCCAAGTGCTCCCTCGATTTCCCATGGTGTCTTTCGACACCGAGTTCCCGAGATGCACCCTCCTCCCGCAGAAGCCGCACTACCTTCTCTCGGCGGAGGAGCGCTACGCTTTCTTGAAGGCCAACGTAGAACGGTCGAAATTGACCCAACTCGGTCTCACCCTCTTCGACGCCGATGGCAATCTTCCCGGCGGCGTTGGAGAGGCTTTCATCTGGGAGTTCAATTTCTGCGACTTTGACGTCTGTCGAGACAAATTCGATTACAATTCGGATGGAATCGATTTCAGAATGCTGTTTCTCAAGGGGATCGACCCCGGTCGCTTTGCTGCGTGCTGTCACAGTGCTGGTCTCGTACGTCATTGTCCATGCTGCTCCACCACCGCAGACTGGATCGCCTTCGGCAGCGTATACGACTTCGGTTACCTTGTAAAGGCTTCATCTTTGGACCAACTACTACCCGAAACTCTGAATGAATTTTTACTGCAAGTGGCCTATTTGTTCGGTAATTTTATGGACGTCAAGAATCTGATGAGCCACTGTGATGGATTGTCCGGTGGATTAGAGAAGGTTGCCAGGACTCTGGCGATAACTCGGGAAGTTGGTGGCGCGCACGAGGCAGGGTCTGATAGTTTGTTGACCACGAGAGTCTTCTTGGAGATGAAGAAGCTGTTCTTCACCACTGAAGTTGACATGGCACCGTATGGGAATGTCATTTGGGGTTTGTGATCAATGTTGTCAATGTGGCCATTGGGGTTTACTCCGCTTATTTTAGTACTGTTGCTGGTGTTGTTGTTGTATATGGATTGTAACCGCAAATTGTATTTAGCGATTATTCAAAATATGTTTTTTTATTTTATTGTTGATATATGAATGGTTATAAGAAAAATATAAATTTGTTTTTTGGTTTTTTGTAAAAAAAAAAAAAAATCATATTAAGCGAATAAAGAAAAAAAATTTTACCCTGCGATGATGGAAATAAAAATTCATATGTGCTAAATAGGGTATAAGAGATGAACCATAAAATGATGCTTCACTTATAAAATTACACACATAATATATTAACTTTTAAGTACGTGAATCCCTCCCAGACTCCATCTTTAAAATTAATTTTTATGATTTAGCTTTTAGATAGCTGCTATAACTATTTTAAAATAAATTTGATCAACTTAAAATGATTTTGAGGAAGTTCAAATATTTTTAACCAACTTAGTAATGAGTATTTTGATATAATATATTTTATGTATAGTAATTTTGATTAAAATAAAATAGTTAAATTTTAAGTTGTAATAACTATGATTACCTATTATAAAAATACTAAAATAAAAGATATTTAAGACCTCTTTTTTATTTTTATCTTATTTATATATATATCATTAATACAATTTGTATGAATTTGTTTATTTTTTTCATTTTTTCTATTGAAAGAGATATGGAACTTCCGGAAGTGATCACTTGGGGGGCTCAGCTTGGCATCCATGACAAGCATGTATAGAGCGCTTATTGATCCTTTGATTTGCTTCTGTGAGTCGAGTAGGAAAACAGTGTTGCTGAATTGATGTGTGGGTTTGATAAACGTTGTGGCAAGAGGCGAAACATTTGCTGCAGTGTCTTTGTCGTACCCGACCCAAGACCATCACGAAGGAGGTAAATCGCAGCATCCGAGCGAGCATATGATGGACATGGTATAATACGGAAATAGGGGATTTATTCCTCAGCTGTCTCGAAGATCGACCCTGCGATCTCATTGTGACAACACCTGCCACATACCAACTCGGATGACCCGCGGGGTCATGGATTTGATAAACGTGTTCGTACTACAACTCGCTGCTTTGCTTCATCAATAAGATGATGGACGAAAGGTTCATTGCACTGCCCGACCATCACATCATTGTCTCCGCACAAATAGCTTATGAATTGCTCTACAAGATCAAGATAGATAGTGCATGTTTCATTATGAACCAGTCGACTAGATCAGCTTATCGAAGCAGTTTAAGTCTTGAGCATGTCGATGAAAATATTTTTCTACATAATTAGGTGGAAAGCTACCGAAAGTAAGCTTAGAGAGTGTCTGATTCTATTGTTTGCTTCGCTAAGGGAATGCATATAATCTTGATAATTTCCGAAAATAAACTACCGAAATCCACTGATTGATCTAGAGATATCATATTATAATCATTTCAGGTCTTATGGATTTCTAAAATTATAAGAATTTTAAATATACTCTCCATTATTATTTTTGATATTCTTATTGGTTGCTCAAAGATTAAAAAAAAAATTCTTCTTATTTGTTTTTATTTTGTTCTTCTTCTTCTTTTATTTGTTTTCTCAACTATGTTATAGTAGATTAGGCCCACATTAGGTCTGATATCTCTTCATATCAAGCCCAATGTGGACCTGATATCTCTCCATATCAGGTCCAACAATAGAAAAAAAAAAAAAAGGAAAAAAAAAAGACAAAAAGATAGCGCTCTGTTTGCGCTAGTATGTTTCTCAATCGATCGGCTGATTAATTGGGAATTCAATCGATCAACTGATCGATTCGAAGTGCTCTGTTCGCACGAGTATGCTTCTTAATCGATCGACTGATCGATTGGAAATCTAATCGATCAAGTGATCGATTCGAGAGCGTTCTGTTCACACGAGTATGCTTTTCAATTGATAGTCCTATCGATTGAAGGTTTTTCAATTGATTAATCAATCGATTTATACATTCTTTTGCTCACGGATCTTAGCTTTTAGCTCACCAATCGTTGACAAACTTACCAATCAATCTCATTCGACAAACATATTCATATTTACAAACTCTAAATAATAATTCCTTCCAACAAGCATACTTCATATCAAATTGCTCCAAAAATATATCCAAAATAGTTATACATGCAAAATCACATTAAAAAAGTATCCAAGATAGTTATACATGCATTTTAAAATCACACAACAGTGATGGATCATGTGGACCACTTGGAAATGGTTCACATAATATTTCATCCTCTTCATTGTTCCCTCCAACGGGATCGTACTCTCCTGCACCCTCATTCATTCCTGAAGGTAAATTTTCTTGTGGAGGTACCTCTTCATGCACATATTCTTATTGTGATACCTCTTCTTGGGGTACGTGATTATTGTACCTCTTCTTGTAATGATTGTACCTCTCATGCAAGTCTCTCTTGTCAACGCTTTCTATCAGAAGTTATCGGTCTATTCCTCCTTGAAAATGTTTTCAACATTTTTACTGCACAAAAGAAACAATTGAATTAGATATATAACCAACATGTATTGAAAAGCAACAAAGATGTTTGACCACTCAAAATGGAACAAAACACAATGTGTCCAATAACACACAACCGAACAAATCTGTCGGTGTTCAACTGTTGAAGGTCGAACGTTCAACGTTTCGTTCAGCGTTCATTGATCAAACACATTGTGTTGCATTCGGTAGACCATGATAGAACAGATCCTGGTGCGTTCGGCAGATTGTAGATGAACAAGCGACAAACCAGGGAAGAACAACGCATGATTGAAATTTGAGAGATTTTCATGAACACTTGAAACCTACACAGAAAATCTAACAAAAGTAATATAATGATTTCAATAAGCACTAACATTGTTTGATTCGGCTGGAAATCGAGTTACCCAAGTGGAGAGATAAGAGGGAGAGATGGGGAAAATGACGAAGGCGACGGTGAAAATGGCACAGGTAAGAGCGACGATGAAAATTGTAGGTAGGAAGATGATGCTAAGGTTTTGTCTAGTTTTTAGAGTTTCTAAAAAAGGTAATATAGAAATTTTATGGAGTGTATTTAGAAAGAATTATTATAAAATATTTTTTTGATGAGTGTATTTAGAAAATGAGGTGTGTTTAGTAATCCATGTGATGTGGATAGCCGATCTCTACAATTAAATGCACCATCTCTTACGTTAGATGTTTGCCAACTAAACATCCTCATATCATAAACAACACCATTGATACGGGATGTTAAACATGGATCTCAAGATAATGTGAAAGTTAAAGTGACCACTACAACAAAAATGACTTTCTGCAACGCGCAATTATATTATCTGCAACGCGCATCACACACTACACAACTATAAGCTATTGAAAATCATAAGACATCAACAGCCCGCACTACGTACTACAATTACGAGCAATCGTAGCGCACGCCACGCGTTGCAATTAATAACATTCACAGCGCACGACGCACACTACAGTTAAGAACAATCAACAACACACTGTACACACTGCAGTTAAGAGCAATCAATAACATTCGCAGCACGCGATGCACACTGCAGTTAAGAGCATTCACAACGCGCGACAACCGCTGCGGTTATGATCATTCAAATATCACATATATATAATACCACATACACAATTATAAAATCAACACTAACAATTATAATACCATATACAACCATAAACAACACACTTAAGTAAAACAATCCAAACTAGTAATAAAAAATTCAAAAAAGTATTTGACTTTAAAATAAGTAAAATCTATATCACTCATACAAAATTAAAAACTTAGATAACCAAGTGAATGTGCTTTCTATTCCATCCTCAATAAAAAAACATTTCTTCATTTGGTCGAATTTGGTCCACCTTCTCGACAAAAACTCTATCATTCCAAACTCTCCAACAATATCCACCAAGAGGAACATGATATGCAATTTTGGTTTTGGATCAGTAGATGCAATTCGACCTTTTACAACAACTCCATCAACAAATGCATCTTACATTTAGAATTATTACCGATATCTCTGACTCACATTCTTCAATTTTGACTGCAAAATAATATAAAGTTGGTTTAAGAAATTTTATACGACATGGTAAATATCGTAAGAACACATCAAGTTTAAATACAAGTGTCAGGTAAATACCAATTTGATAATTTAATGAATAAGAAATAAAATATTCATCATTCTTCTATTCCCCTCCCCTAGCACATACTAGACAATGAACATTATCAAAAAAAAGAAGAAAATTTTAACCATCTTCGAATTAAAAAATATCTATAATATAATCCAAAAAAGCCAAATTGATGCAATCATGTTCTAACACAATGAAATTGTCTCAAAGAAATGCTTCAATTGTTCACTTGATTAGTGTAAAAGAAAAGTATATTTCCTTTAACCATAGCACAACATCTAGTACTGCTAGTTTAACAAATTATTCTTTGTCCAGAGAGAATTTTTTTAGCTCAAGGTTGTCATAGCAATTTTCATCAAATCTGACTTGAATCTATCTACATTGTATAAGAAAAATGATTATATGGATTGGAAACAAATTCATCACTCAACATAACAGTTGTATTTTGATTTAACCACTGGTTCAAATAAAGCTAATGGGAGAACCTCAACCAATACATATGTCCGACATCAAAACTTGCACTGCCCACATCAACAGAAGCACAGAAATAAATATATAGATATTTGTTCGAAGTTGCGCATTCATGACTCAAGGCTTAAAAATATCTCATACCTAGATTTTGATTGTTATATTTTGCCTTTTGAAGCAATGCACTTTGTGCACGCTTAGCAGCCATTCTGTATCCTACAAAATCACAAGGGCATTGTATAGATAGTACAACTAAAAACATGCCATTCAATTAATCAATTTGTATTCAAAAATAACAAGTGAACTGGAGATACCATCAGTAATTGTTCTATAACCTGACAGTGTAAATAAGAACATAATAACAAAAATAATAATAAATGCTGCTTTATAAATGGTTGACAAACCCAACAAACAATAGTTTAATCTATGATGTCCTACATTACGACATTCTCAAATTTAAAAGTTGTCTTGACTAGATTCGCAATTGCCATAGCACCAACAAATGATTCCTGCATAACATCAAAAGTTAAGCCATCAACAAAAGAATAGTTTTGTTAAAAAGATTATATGAATTTACACACACAGAGAATTGATCTTCTCTAGTCTCGAACAAGTAATCATGCTTCCAACTTCTATCAATTAATGAGTAAAAAGTAAATAGATTGACGTTGTCCTGAGGTTTAATATGCTCATCTAGTAATGATAATGCCAAAAAACTTAACATCACACGCTTGGTTGCAGGAGCTATTTGGAAAAAGGTTTCCATCCTCATCAACATAGTTCCACTAAAATGTGCAGAGTTATTACTAAAATAACAATAAACCATGTAATTATTGACTGAGGAAATAAGACAAAAGATGCTAATTTTACTAAATTTAAAATGCAAAAAATTCTAAAATTTGATAGAACCTATAATCAAACTCAATCTGAGATTCCTAAGCATATAGGAAAACATTAAAAAAAAAAACAAATCAGAACTGTAGAGTAAGCTCGATCACATAAATTGAGACTAGTGTTAGTTTAACTAATTTTTTACTACTAATTAAATCAAATATATAGCATTCTCACACGATCTCCTTTCTCCTCGGTAGCTTCATCTTTAAGTAATCTCGCATTCTGAACATCACAATAATAACCAGAGGATAAGATCAAAAAAAAGAGGGAGATATTATCATAAACAACCGCAACTATTATTACAAAGAATAAAAAAAAATAGAAACTCAACTTGCCGCCATTATGCTAGACCAATGAATCTGAGAAATCTAGCCAACCTGTAAATATGGAGGAAAAAAAGCACCAAGATGGGGCAAAATGGAAAAAATGGACTGGCGATTACACACGCTTAGGTTCCTTGGCGACTTCTCAGATAGTGAGATCAAAAACCGTATAGTGACGAGCGGGATTTGAGATTCTTCTAGGCAAGGCAGCTGTAGCGGCCGCGCGACACAATCAAACTGGCAGACGACACCACTGGCAGTCGCAACAGCATACGGGAGGAAGAAAGAGAAGAAGATTAGGGATTTAGAGAAGGGTCACAACAGTATACTAGACGTTACCAGTGGTAGCCGCAGAATCATACGGGAGGCAGTCGCGCCAGTGAGAGAGGTCTCCTTAGCGCCGGGCGAAGGAAGCGAAGAGACTGGTCGATCACCTCAGCGTTGGGATCTACTGCTTGACGATCGAAGGTTTTGGTTCGGCGGTAGAAAGATTTCGGTGGACGGAGTTTAGGGATCGAAGAGAGTTTTGGTTCGACGGTAGATAGATTTCGGTAAGGGAGCTTAAGTTTGCCAAGGGTTTTGTTGGTTCGGCGAAATGTTTGGGCGGAAAAAATTTGACGAAGGGTTTTGACAAACAAATGTTGGCAGATAATTAGATGCGGCAGTTTAGGGATTTAAAAATTCTTAATTTTTTTAAAAATTATTAACAGCACACAAGTACATTGTTAATATTTTATAATATTTATTGACGACATATATTTTTCACATCATCATTTATATATGTATAATAAGTATTAATAACGTACTTCACACGTGGTTAATATTAAGCTTTAACAGCATATTTTGCACACCGTAGAAAAGTTTATTGACAACTTATTATTTTTCCACGTTGTCGTTTGTATAAATATCATATTATCCGCAGCGCACATAATTGGGCGGCTATGAAAACTATTATTAACAGCGTGCTCTAACCGTACGTCATTGATGATGCACTGTGAAAAGTCATATTTGTTGTAGTGGGCATGTCAATCAAAGTCAAGGAGAAGGGATAGTTAGCATACCCCTATTTTGCTCCTCACCAAGTGCCACCTAGCGCTAAGGTCCCAATCCAAAGATGACCGACGACCGGCCTTAACTCCGGCCAAATCTGAAAGACCTAGCATTTTACTCCTATGCTAAGGTACTTAGTGTAAATCCGACTGTCCATTATGCGTTTGAGTTTAAGAGAAGACTGTCCTACCATTGGATCGACCGGGATTGGAAAATTCAGCCTTTCACTCCCAGATTACAACTTAATATGTAGCCGTCAAATATATGGGCTTTCATTGTTCATTTGTCCGGCCTCCTGCATATGGATAGCCTTGTATAAAGTTAACCAGAATTACATGGCTCAGTATATCTCTGAAGAATCAACATACAAGGCAAATCATAGAAGAAACTCTACTGGATTTCTAAAACTCGAGCTATCACTTCAAGGACAAGCCTCCAAGTGCAAGGCTCAATCGGTACTTTCAGTCGACTGAAAGTACCGATTGAGCCTCTCGTTGCCTGGTTCCACATTCTTCAGAATCAAGTATCCCTACATATGACCGATCGATTATAAAGTCATTCGGACCTAGGTGACTCGGTTCTCTATTACTTCATAATCAGATCTCCAACATCACACAATATATATCTGAGCAGTTCTAAGGGTGAGCATCCCTAATGGTTGAACGTCTTACTATATTCAGTACTCTGCTTTTATATATTCACTCGGTCGACTAAATATCCTATTAGGATATCTTCGGGGACCACATAGTCAAAGAATCACAAGAGTCTGTCGGAGAATACCAACCGTTTGTCAAAGAATATTCTTTTATTGTTATATGAGCATTCAATGAAACATTCCTCGAAGGTGACTCTACACTTTACATCAACCGACACATTGTGATAGCACATTTCTTCAACCACCATATTAATGGTGTAAGTTACGAAAAGGGTGCACACGGGTAATGGAAGATTCCTCGGACGGTAACTATATGTCTCCCAGACTGTGCATATTTCCTTACTTGATAGTTTCTGACACTCGACATTCTTTATCATCTCATGATTATAAAGATTATGAGAGGTGATATATAAAGGGAGTTTTCTCCGTTGGTAAGGTAGGCTTTTACAGCAATCACATTTACGCGCGAGCCTTTACTGTTTACCTCTCCATTTTTCTACTTGGCCACTCTACTAACTTGAGCTTTAGAAGACCTTCGACAGGGATCCTTTCCTTGGTTTTTGGCACTAATATTTTGTTTGTTCTTTTGACTATGTGCAGAGAGGATTTTCGCTCTAGTTCGTAACCTCTTTCTCTAATTAAAGGTCTTCTTCCAGTCAACAACACAGCCACCTACCTAGCGCACTATCTCTACCGATTTCAAACAGGATCAAATTTGGCAGTGTCTGTGAAAATTTATGCCTGAATCTGAAATGAAGGAATGGAAGAAGCTGGACAACTCACCAAAGTTACTTTAACGTAAGAAGAGTTAGAAATGATGATAAATATCCTAGCACAAAAGCTAATGTAGCAACAATAACAAGTGACGACCGATAGTACTTTACCACATGACCCTACCATGTCAACAACAGGCACTCACACTGGACGAGAAGCCCGAGCAGGAGGTCCGGTGGAGCACCAGCCTGTTCCTTGGTGGTTGACTTAGTGTCGCCCTATATGCCACCAGGCAACCAACCTCTCATGCCCGATGTGGCGTGTGCTAAAAATAAGTTTCGTAAACATGCATAATGGAAGACTTAATGATAAATAAACTAATTTATTACATCACACACACCATACACATCCAAGATATAATTGAGCAAACAAGGTCATAAAATAAAATAAAATTAAATTAAATAAAAATTATTCTAAATATACCTTATAGATGACCTATAACATGAAAAACATCAACCTTTTTCAACGTTATAAAATCTTACCCAAAGAGGCTTAAATCTTATTTTGTATGAGACATAAACCAAACAAGTCAAGAAAGTCTTTTCGCAGCCACTGGTGAATCCTAAATTATTAGCTCCTTAGCTTGAGAAGGTATGTGAGATAGGTAGCGTCCAGTTTATAATTTCCTATGTCAGGAAGGAGTGAAATAGAAGATTATCAGGCAGTGGGCCAAGGGGCGGGCTTAGACATCTCAAGGAAAAAGAATCACAACTTTCAACCCTTATTTGAAGAAGGCATGTCCTTAAAGAAAATAAATTTTGGGCTAATTTAGAAAGGGAAAACTCCTGGTTTAGATTTCTTAAGATAGGAGAATAAAAAGAAATTTTGAGTTGTAAGAGGAATGCTAAATAGACGGAATAGCATGAAGGTGTCGCAAATGACACGAATGACGTTTGGGGTAAATTATTAAAAAGGAATGTGAAAATATCGGGTCACTGTTGATAAAAAAGGGGGAAACAGGAAAAAGGAGATCGGCCGACTGGTCCATGAAAAAGGTGATGTGGTTATTAGGAGGATGGTAAGCATGGGCATCAGGAGAATCGATTACAATCTGATAGTTTTTGTGGATTTCATATCAAGAACAAATGTAGGCTTTATCGGTCGCATCAAAGTTTGAGAAGGTCAAAGTATACCAAGAGACGAAAGATTCTTCAACCATAAGAGAACATGAAGTGAAGAGAGAGCACAAGACTTACTGATTGCTAAAGGGGAAGAAGAGAGGGACGTTGTAGGTGAAAGGTCACTGGAAAAGAAGATGGAGAAAGTGAAAGGCAAAGTGTGAAGAGTATGGATCATTTAGGGTTTTCATAAAGAATGATTCAATGATGGTCGTTAGATGAAGCTTGCATGCAACATATCATTGATTTGTATAAAGAAAGAAATCATTTAGTTGTACGAGGAGTCATGTGTCAAAGACTATTTTGAAAAAACGAAGGAGGAAGCCATGTGGAAGTATCCCATAAATAGGCATTTATAATGGAGATGACAACCAAATCATTCTTCTGACCTTGCACCTCTTTGCATGCTCTCGATAATCTCTCCTACACAACTAGATGCGGACAGACAACTTTTGAAAAATTGCTAAGTTCTCAAGGCATAAAGGGAAATGAGAATTATTCAATAGCTATAGTGATAGGGTCGAACGGGCGAAATTAGGATTTAAGTCCAGTCAGTCAGCTACACTTTCTTCGATTAGACTTAAAGGAGAGGCTAGTGATATGAGTTATGATAAGCGAACCCAAAAGATGACGTGATAGTCAAAGTCAAGGTGACGGATAGTCAAAATCAAGATGATGTGGCAGTTCAATTCGAGAAGGGATAGTCAACCCTTAAGCCAAGCTAAGGTTCTTAAATTCAACCAAACCGTGTTATAATCCAGTCAGAAAGGGGCAGTCAGCCCTTAAGCCGAGTGAACCAGGGAATTTAGTATATTGAAGCGGCCAAGGTGGAGGTCGGCCGATCTCCCATGCTGGCCGAAATGATCAACTCACTTCACAAAGAATTAACCATAAGTATGATCAAGGGGAGAACTAAACTCCTTAGTTCATATAAATCCTCATGTACTCACCCGGGTGACCCTGATTGATTTCTAGACAATAGTGTGTCTATGTGCATCCATCTGGCCATAAAGATAGACAAATTTTAGACGCTCCGTCTGTACAGAAAACTGATTAGGAAAAGATAGGATGTGGCTTAGTTTAGTATACTAACCGAACCTCTCATAGCGTAGTTGCATTTCGCTTAGTGGCCCATTATATGCCAGATTGAGTAGAAGAACGAACAGGTCTACAATGTTTATTCTCACACTCTTACTCGGATGAAATTTCAGCAAAGCATAGATTATCAGAGAGATTTCCAAGAAGCATGAGGCGCTGTATTATGTTTCTTGAATGGAATTCCAACATGACCAAGACATTACATCATTCTCCGAACAAGGTTGTGCAGAATATAATCGAGCGGCTTAATGGCTGAAGTAGGTATAAAGGCGAACGACCTTAATGGTTGGCCAAGGTACATACAATATAATACACAACGGAGCATATATGCAGAACACAACCGAACATTCCAATCAGGCTGCCCACTTAAGAATCGGCCAAGATATAATTAGCAGACAACATCCTAACCATGTGTCAGAGAATATTCTTCTGGAGTCTTCTTCAGGGGTCACATTGTCCCCCGTCAGTCGACCACTTATAACAGCATATCTCTTCATTAATTAACCTCAGCGATAACAGAAGTTATAAACGATAAAAGAAGTATACATATGAGTAAATGGAAGATTCCTTGGGCAATTATGACGTATCGCCTAAGTCTACTCTCTCCTTTACCTAACAATCTCCGACACATTTTATCATCTCATGATTATAAAGGTCATGTCAGGTGGTATATAAAGGGGAGTCCTCTTCGTGATGAAAGTACACTCACAAAACATCTGTCACTTACTCTCTCGTCAACATACTTATTGTTCTCCAACCACCCGTTCGGATTCGTATCGACTTGAGTGTCAAAGGGCCTTCGCTAGGGGCTCCCCCCTGATTTCTAGGCGCTAATATTTTGCTGGCTCGTCTCCTTGTGCGTCGGATCAAAGGCAAGTTTCTTTCGGGAGAGAAAAGTCTTCTGTTGATCAATCATTCGTCCACCGTACCCAACGCGTCATCTCTACAGATCTCAGACATGATCAGATTTCCTTTAGCATTTCAATTACATGGTAAAGGCGTCATCTTTGGATCAACGATTACCAGAAACTCTTGCCACTGTAATGGATTATTCGATGGATTAGAGAATGTCACCAGGACGATGGCGATCACTCAAGAAGTTGGTGGCGCATGAGGCTGGCTCTAATAGCTTGTTGACCGAGAGTCTTCTTGAAGATGAAGAAACTTTTCTTCCTTAGCATGGCACCATATGGGAATATCAATGTTGTCAATGTCTATTACGGCATTAGAGTTTAATCGCCTAGATAGAAAGGATAAGTGTTGTTTATTTTAATGTTGTTGATGTATGTTGATATCATGGAAGCAACTCTGGGTTCAAAACCTTCGTACATTTGGATGTTAATATTATGAATCCATGATCTCATTCAAAAAGGTCTTTTGTGGCGGATGGGAAATGGTCACCAAATTAATGCATTGTCAGAACGATGGATTCCGGGCTACCTAATGGCCGCACCTCTTTGCATATCTCGAACTCAAGTTCGCTTATGGTAAAATATTTAATCACTCCTTAAGGACTTGGAATGTTGACATAGTTTGAGCTACTTTCCCCTCTTTTGAAATTGATTCGATACTTGATATTCCATTAGTGTAACTGAACTCCGAAGACTTCAGATATTAGAAGTGGAGTGATAAAGGTCATTATTCGATTAAAACGAGATACTTACCTGAAATTGGTTGCTTTGACCCTCCCACTTCTCAATCATCACATCCTTTACTATCTTGGTAGAATTCGATTTGGTCTCTCCATATCCCCCTAAGGTTCATATTTTTTTGTGACCTGCATTTCATGATTTTATTCCCACTAATATGAATCGTTTTAGATATCATGTTCCTTTGAAAGGAAATTGTGCACTTTGTGGTTCTTTCTTAGCATCTACAAGTCACTACCTTTTAGATATCATGTTCCTTTGAAAGGAAATTGTGCACTTTGTGGTTCTTTCTTAGCATCTACAAGTCACTACCTTTTATTTTGCCCTGGAATGTCTCATCTGTGGAAGGGTTCTTTATTTTGGGAGCATCTTAAGAATTGTCGTGAGCTTTCTTTTTTTAAACTGCGGTATATATTTGGCATTTGTTCTATTGAGACTAAATTTTGAATTATTTTCAATGTTTATGTGGGCTACTTGGAAAGATATTTGATTCCCACTTGCCCAAACAATCGATTTGTATTGAATCGGTCATGCCTTATTTTGAATAATTTCAAAAAGCTTACTCTGCTCTCTTGTCTTCCTCTTATTTGGGTCTACCTGTTCAGGAGAGAAAGTGGACAAACCTCCTGCCCAATCATTTTTGGATAGATGTTGATGCGGGCTTTAGTGAAGTGAATGACCATTTTAGTATTGGTGCAGTAATTCGTGATCATTTTGATGTTTTACATGATGACAAAAAGCTGAATACATTCGCCCCAGCATTCCCGCCAATTCGTCCCAGGTCAACACGGAGGAAGTAGATCACGAACAACTACTAACCTTTGAAATAGTGACTAGCACATAAAGAAGACATTTACCTCAACTTTGCCGAGATTCGAACTCCAGACCTCATGATGACAACACCTCATGCGCTAGTCACTAGACCCAATGCAGAAATTTTTGCTATTCATCACGGTCTCCTTCTTGCTCTTCATGTGACCTTCGATAATGTTTTGGTGTTCTCAAAGTCTTCCGTAGCCGTCTAAGTAGTGACTTCAACCTTCGATTTTCAAAAATCTATTGGCAACACTTTATCTTTTACTAGTTGAACTGTTAACATGGTGGCTCATCGCATTACAAAATTTGTTGTTACTCACCCCTTTCCTGTCTCATGGATTGAATGTATTTTTCCAACTTGGATTTTGGATGTATCCCTTCGTGATATTTAATATATTATCCTTGATTAAAAAATGTTATTATTATTTTTAATTTTTTATTCCTTTAACCTAAATATATATATCTTAAGAGGGTATTTGGCTAAACTTATTAAAAATAACTTATAAATTCGTATATCTTATAAGCTGTTTTAGGAGCTTATAAGTTGTTAGGTCTTATTTTAAAAATAAGTTGTTAAAGTGTTTTGGTGAATTTATTACAATCAACTTAAATGTATTGATGTGTTTGGTATTATAAGATCTTTTAATTAATAAAATTACTAAAAATTGTATAATACTATTAATAGAGAATTTTCGATTTTTTATTAATAGAGATTTTAGGCGAATTTCTACATCGGAGGAGAGAACATTTGGAAAGAGACGTCGACGAAGAAGATGACACGGTGCTGGAAGAGAAAGCGATGGAGATAGAAAGATATTAGTTTTATAAAGATTTATGGAGGATAAAATGGGGATTTATAAAATTTTATAAGGATAGTTTAGAGAAAAAATTATTAAAATAAGATTTTTTAAAAGAAAGTAAGGTCTTCCATACTTTTTTAAAAACAGCTTATAAGATCCAAAACAACTTATTTTGACAGCTTATAAACTGTTTGAAAAAAATTTTACCAAACAAATTTGAAGAGCTTATAAGTTTCAAAATAACTTATAAGCTATTTTAGAGAGCTTATAAGCTAGCCAAACACCCTCTTCCTAAATTCTTAAAGCACATTATTGGAAACATATTGATATCATGGAAGCGACTCTGGGTTCTAAACCTTCGTACATTTGGATGTCAATACTATGAAACCATGATCTCATTCAAAAAGGTCTTTTGCTATTCATCAGGGTCTTCTTCTTGCTCTTCATGTGACCTTTGACAATGTTTTGGTGTTTCAAAGTCTTCGTTAGCCGTCTAAGTAGTGACTTCAGCCTTCAATTTTCAAAAATCTATCGGCAACACTTTATCTTTTGCTAGTCGAACTGCTAACATGGTGGCTCATCGCATTGCAAAATTTGTTGTTACTCACCCCTTTCCTGTCTTGTGGATTGAATGTATTTTTCCAACTTGAATTTTGGATGTATCCCTTCATGATATTTAATATATTATCCTTAATTAAAAAAATATTATTATTATTTTTAAATTTTTATTTCCTTTACTCTAAATATATATCTTAAATCCTAAACTATCAAATCCAAAACAAACTATACACATTTACATAATTTTATACTTATTTTACCCTTCGTCCTAGGGTTTGGAAGGAAAATTGATTCGAACCCTACCCAAAATGCAAATCCAAACTCCGCCATGAGCGGGCCGGGCACTAAAAATTAGTACCCGGCCCAATAATTTAAAAAAAAATCCAAACTCCGCCTTGAGCGGATCGGATACTAAAAACTAGAAAATCCGCTGCGATTAAGCCGCTCGAGGCCTTTGCCTTGAGGCAAAAGAAACGAGGCTGCTCAAAAGGGTACTGAGAGAGGTCTCGAAACCTAAATCGACAACGCCGGTAGCAGCATGGCTCTTCGTCGCGATTGGGTGTACGAGAACAATGGAGGGTGCGCTCGATCCCCCTGATCCCATCTCGTTTTCAGGTATTCGGTATCTTCTATGATTGAACCTCCTTGTTGTCGGTGCAGGACGTGCGTCGCCATCGCCGGATCGGACTACTGCGTGATTGCGGCCGATACCAGGCTTTCCGTCGGATACAGCATCTATACCCGGGAATTCTCTAAGATCTGCAATCTGTACGGTTCCATTGGTTTCTGTTGCTTTTGATTACTGTAAATTCTGACCTAGGCCCTGAGCTAATGCGGAGAAGATGTTTTCTTTTTGTTGTTTGTTACTTTTGGGGTGCAGGGCGGACAAGTGCGTGTTGGCCACCTCTGGCTTCCAGGGCGATATGAAAGCTCTGCAGAAAAACTTGGCAGCTAGACACTTGGTAAGTGGCGAAAAGTTCGTTCTTTAGTTTCATCGTTAGGTTATTTGGCGTGGATGTTCTTTGTCTTGCAAACTCCGGTGGTTGTCTAGGATTTCAATCTTTGCTTTTTTTGGGTGCTATGCTACTTGATCTGATACCACTGATGAATGGAAATTTTAGATCATGAATGGAATCTTTATATCAAATCTCGGTCGAACTTTTTATGGCTCTGTTTGCTTGAGAGGAAAGTGGGTGGATGAAAAACATTGTATGAGATGCTTCCATTGCTGTTTACTTGGGTGATTTCACTTTGGTTCCTTTTAAAAATTTAAGCAGAAATGGAAGAAAGTTTTTTATAATAACTAGATTACTCTTTTTAATTTGATTATGTCATATACCAATATATTTTCAATCTCCTTCTCATCCTCATAAATCCTAGTCACCATAGCACCTATCTTGCCAGCAACCACATTGTCCTATTCTTCTCCGGCAACATAATTTCATTCGTGATGTCTGTCCTCAATGACAAACATGGATAATGGCATTGCAAGGGAACTCATTCTTTTATATTTTTTCTATGATTTCAAGTAAACAACATGAATGAGAAATTTAATTGTATCCATTTTAATTACTTCCTATCCTTTCTATATTTTCCATCTATCATAATTTCTATTCTTTCAAGTAAATTGGCCTTTGGCTTTGTTTTCTTAAGTGGAAAATGAAGTGGATGGAACATAGAGAATGGAAGTTTGTGATTCATTCTTTACATGGTCGATTACTTAATTTCAGCCAATTGTCAACCGAAGGAATACTTGAGAAGATAATAATGGATATCAAAATAGGGCCTGCTGATTTCTTTTGTAAATCACTTACACTGGCCTTTTTTGGAAGGCATTTTTGCTGATTTGTCTACTAATTGAGTGAACGTAGAAGAGCCAAAAGTGCTGTTTGAAAACATTCGTAGTGAATAATATATGATAATTTTAATTGCATGGCTTCTCGATCTCAAATGGATGGTAGTTTTAATTAATATTTAACGCAAAACTTACTCCACATTGTAGCAAAAGGTGATTATGATCGATCACCCTAGGCACCCCTCATGGCCCGCTCTCAGGTTATGTGAAGAGAGGTAAATCACGGGTTAGCGCTTATAGTCGACCACCAAGTGCAAAACTTACTCTACATGGTTGTTCTGATGGAGGTTAATGCACTTAGGCTTGTGTTAGTAATGTTTGTGATTTGATCCTGGATTGACCTTCCTTCCGGTCCAATACAATAGTACTGATGCAAACCGACGACTGCCCCCAATGAATGACTCAATTATGTTTATTCAGTTTAATTAATGACCAAAAATACCTAATTTCAAGTTAATATTACTTTATTTGTTGAAACTTGTAAACCTATCTTATTAATAGACAACCCTCTATATTAGATTATACTAGGGTTTCAGGCTTGCCATTCCTGCCAAGACTGAAATCCACATGGTTTTTCTGTCCATAGTTACAAAAACTGAATGAGAAATTGAATTGGATGAGCTTCGGGTCACTTGTTCAAACTGCATGTGGGCCCATGTATTATCTGGGTTGAGCCCGTTGGCTAGGCCAACATAGATCAACTGGTTAAACCCAAATTTATTGATTTATTTATAATCTATAGATTTAGGTAGTGAAGAATATTAAGAATTAAGCGACTAACAAATTTAGATGTGTTTCTAAGCAACTCACAATTTATGTAGCCAGTGTTGGTTGAAGATGGAATTATAATAGCTTGGCATTGTTATAGTTATTATTACATAATTTGAGTAGTACATTCAAGCAACATTTTTTTTCTTTCAAAAATGGTCATTTAATAGAGAAATGGATTATAGTGTAGATATACTTAATTTCAGTTAAAGTCATATTCCAGAATATTTCTAATTTCCTCATCTCCAAGCGTCTTCAATTCCATGCATTGTATAAGATTTAGATTTGTAGTATATCATTGATTGAATTGAGATATCTATTCTGATCGATTTATCATTCTTTACAAATTTACCCACACATCTTAAATGTTTGCATTGCTCATCTGAAAATAAATTTAAACTCAAGTAGCGATTAAGATCAAAATTGCATTGATGTTCATATACTGTGGATGGCCTCATTGGCTCCTCTGCATTCACATGTGACCATGGTCAACAGATTCCTGTCATGGTTTCTTTAGGTAATCTACTAATCTTGATGATACTGCAAGAATGTTGAGGCGATCATTCTTGACTTGAATGGCTACCACTGAATGCACTTGTAGATGATCTAGAGTAGCATAACATGTTTAGGAGGAATCTGTACTGAACAATAATAAGCTCATTCCTGTTTTCTGAGTGGTTTTTTGTTTTCTTGTTGTTATCTGAGGAGGGAATTTAGAAATATAAAACTATTTAACTTAGCTTGTAAGAATGAAATAGGAATGTTGGATTCAGAATGCTAATACAAACTGAATCCTGGTTTACTTGTTTGAAAACCTTTGATCCTGAATAAACTTGGCCCATCTAATAACCTTAATAAAACAACAAAAAGGCTACTTACAATAACAACAACAATCCATGAATCATAATCTAACCACTATAAATATTTTGAAATTTTACTCATGACATTTTAGCCAAACTAAATCACCGCCATGAAATTTTATGTTGTACTAATCTTGCAACGACTGCCAGAAGCAATATTTAATGTTAAAAAACAGACTTCTGTCTGGCCAATGTATCTTTTCTGGATTCTACTGTTAGATGTTTCAGCATTTCTTTCCAGCAGTCAGTGGATATCTTGAGAATCAATTCACTATTAATCATCAGTATCCATTTATCTTATGGTATTAAAACATAGTACATAGAGAAAATGGATGGTTTTATTGACTTGTATGTGGTAGCTTTACTTTATGACGCGTTTGCATTTTTCAATTTCCTTTCGAAGATAGTCATGTGTGGTTGTCAATCACCTACACTGACATAGATAATTGAGTTTTTTTTCAGAATTTAGCAAATAAATCAATAGGAATTTAAAGTTTATATGAAAATCATACCAGTGACTCCAGATAGGAAGGTTTTGGAAGTGGTACTAGAAAGTTGGAGGACATTGTTGTTTGGTCACATGATCCCTAGTAATTATCTTATCTGTCTCATTCTGCAGATCTATCAGCATCAACACAACAAACAAATGAGCTGCCCTGCGATGGCTCAGCTCTTGTCTAATACACTCTACTACAAGCGCTTCTTCCCATATTACACTTTCAACATCCTAGGCGGGCTTGATAGCAATGGTATAAATTCTCATGGACTCAGTTCAAACTCCACTTTTCAAAAATGTACTTGATCTTCTGTGTAGTTACATTACTGACTTGTGGTTCAGGAAAGGGCTGTGTTTTCACATATGATGCTGTTGGTTCCTACGAGAGAGTTGGCTACAGTGCCCAGGGCACAGGTGCAGGACTTATCATACCAGTTCTGGACAACCAGCTAAAATCTCCTAGTCCCCTATTATTACCTGCAAAGGTATGTTTCTCATTCTAATAATTGGCTCTGAATTTATTTTAATGGTTTAATCCTCACTGAATTGAACAGGATGCCGTCACACCTCTATCCGAAGCAGAGGCAGTTGATTTGGTTAAAGATGTCTTTGCATCAGCCACCGAAAGAGACATATACACAGTATATCTCTCAAAACTGCTGTGGATTTGGCTTGATTGTTCATCCAATAATACTCATCTTCCTCCGGTATGATGTTTTTGCAGGGTGATAAAGTAGAAATCGTCGTTATAAATGCATCAGGCATCCGACAGGAATTGATGGAGTTGAGGAAGGACTGACCGCCCCTGGGAAATGGAAGGGGAAGGCTGTTTATTTAGTTGTCGTCACAACTATGATGCTTCCTTTGCTATCTATTATCAAATCAGACATTGTTTAGCTTTTCGATTCTTTTAGACCACCGTGAGTTGTATGGCTGTTGGCTGAATACGTTGGAGTTTGATTGTTGGGGAAACTATATTCAAACATTAGTTGTTTTCGCATTATATTTGAACTTAACTGATGCAATTTACATACTCGCTGACACGCATTTTTTTTATTTATATTTTATAAATTGGTCGTAGAGCCGATCTCACCATTAATGGGATTAGTTTAGTTGCTGTTGTTGGTAGTTGAAGAATTGTTCGTTTTTTATTTTAATCATCTGTCTATATTTATCGTTTGGAGGGGAGTTTAGACGCAATAAAATTGTTAGTCTGATTTGAAAATCGTGGATTTAAATTGCAAAAATAACCTCGGATTATCCTTTCTCTTTATATTTACCATTGTTCTCGGGATTATAGTGTCGCGGTAAGATATTTAGATTGCCATTTAAGAATTTATGGTTCGATTCTCAGTTATGATATATTCATAGAATTATTTTTTTTCAAATGAAAAATATAATAAAAAAATGTTGAGCTTTTAGATTGATCGTCATGCGTGTTAAAACTTTCATAGGATTAGGTCGGTCAATCCCTGAGATAGTCAATGAGACAAATTGATTTTATTATTTTTTTTTCTTTTATATTTATTGTTTTAATATTGTAAAAGACCCTTAACGAAGTTTCAAACATAAAATAATAAAACAACAATAAGAGTCGTTCTAAGACTATCCGATACGATCTGAAAATGAAATAAATTACAGAGAATTTCATCTTGTGGTCCTTTGCATAGAATCAGTTAACGCGATGTATTTTGCACACATTGGAAACAATCACATGACCTATTCCAACAACATCATGTGTAAATACCAACTATATCACTCATGAGAGCAACATCAACTAATGAATGTATAGGTCTATAAATGAACAAAATATTCGTGAACAAATTTAGTATTCGACTTGATAAAAACTTATTAATATTCGTTCAATATTCATAAGATTAACTATATGAACAAACTTGAATAACTCGTTTAACTAAATAAATAAACTTTACTATATATATATTAAGTCTGTTAATATTCGTGAATAATGTTCATCAATAATACTCTCGTAAACTTGCTAAATAAATAAAAAAAACTTTCGAAGTGAACAAACAAATTTATATTATCAAATTTAATAATAATCAAACAAATTTAAAATATAAAAGTTTCAAACAATCAAACAAATTTAAATTATGAATTCGATAAAATCTAAACAAATCAAGTTAAAGCTATGCTCATAAAAAAAAAAATCAAACCGAATTGGAAGAATCATTTTAACGACTTAGTACATTTTAGACTCAGCTCAATCAAATAAGTTTAAACACCACAATGTTTCACTCGACATATTTACAGCTCTATCAATGTGAGTTCGGCATGAATCCATATAAATAGACAACTAAATTCACTAATGCTTCTCAAAAGGTAAGAGATATACAACTTTTAATCATTTTAACAAAATCAAGGCAAACAAAAAGGTAACTGGCTATTATATAACATACATTCCCCCTAAAGAACATCATACTCTGATCTGATAGGGGCACTAACAAATATTAATTTCCTTTGGCGTACTCATACAAACAAAATCTATATGCATCTACAGGTGCAGATATTGACTTCTTTTGCTACCAGAAGCAAAGGTGCCACTGAACACCCTGTTACAGAGATAGAAACACATTCAGTCGCTAATCTGAAGGTTGGGGATGGGCGTAGAAGGAAAACCGATGTGCACTTTCAGTCGCTAAAGCAAACTGAAGATTCCACTTCAGTAGCGTATTTTTTGCTCAGGTTCGACTGAAATATGCAGTAACAGCTTTGAACTTCCCGTTCAGTATGTTCTTCTCGACCTGAAATAGAGGAAAGGCAGATGTAGGTAGAGTATAGCCCTCACACCTTCAATTCTAAACATATCATTGAATAACCGAGATAAAACTAACGCAGGTAGTAAAGTAATATATAGAACATGTTCAAATCAGCATGAACTTTTCTGGTATTAGCGAAATCTCAGGAGATGAAATTCTTGAAGGCATCACCCACACTACAGAAATTTGGTAGTCCTCATATGAAACTTCTTGTTTTACATGAGACACCACTCGATCGAGAATTGAGTCGACAGCTTAGGTTTCATACAGGTAGAAATATAATTCATCTACCAATATGTCATCTGGTACAAAACAATATTGCATAGTACAGCAACATAGTCATCCTCGGCATTTTATTGTGCCAAGTATGTGATCATTTATCTTGGTGTTAGCATTTAGTGTCCAACTTGGAGGAAAGATATGAGAGAGAGGATCATAAAATTGTACATAAATGATGAAGTTCCTATGTAATTTTGTGATCCTTTTCCTCATTTGCCTCATATCTTTTGTCCCAAATAATTGGACCTTTAAGAACCAAGATGTAATACCATGATTCAAATTCACTTGTGGATTGAAAAACTGAGTCCTAGATCAAGAAAATGCATTTAGCTTGAACAAATTAGAGACAATCACATTTTTTTCAATCATAATATCCAAAAAGAATTAAGACTGTCTGCATTATTCAATCAACCCACACAAAAATCATGCTCCAATTTAGAATACGATGTACCTCAACTCTCCAAGGAGGATCTATTGATAAAGAAAGGTCTGCCAACTGGTTGAAGTCAACATTTCTAGGAAGAAACAGTACTACTCTGGAGGCAACCATAGTTGCACATTTAAACAGAAAGAACCTAATAAATCGATCAAATGAATTCATTAATAAAGAACAACAACAGAATTAGAAAATTGTAAATTAGTAACAACAAAAAAGAAGGCAAACCCATCATGAGGCTTAAGCATGGTCCTGAGATCATAGGTTTGTGCTTTTACATAATCAGGTCCACCCCAAGGAGGAGATAAGAAAACTGTCTCTCCCTACAGCATTAAAGTCAAAGGGGTAGATAACAACCATATGATTAAATGCATTAAAGTCATCTTCTCAAGTAAAACAATTCTAGATCTATCATTCGAATATTTCACCAATATGGCAATATCACAAAAATTCCTGCACTCAACCAACCAAGGTAATAGCAGATTAGTGAAAGATATTGGCCTGGATAATTACAACAATAAGCCGAGATATTGATATCCAAAATAGTTGGACTAGATAATCCAATCATTTTGCTACTATAGAACTCCAGTTGAAGCAAGCAGTCACAAGGAAATTTAAATATCTGTTTGTCAATTCGTTAATCCTTTCCAGATTACTTATACATCAATTAACTACTCTTCTAAATATCCGAATACTAAAAAATCAGATCAATGAGTCAATTACAGAGGTATACTTCAGCCATAAAACAAAAGGTCCCAAGCTAAACCTAGTCATGAACTTATATATACGAGCATGAAAAGAAAATGAAAGGAAAAAAGATTTTTAAAGGAATATCTGTATGAGTATGAAGTAAGCAAATTGAAATCGAACAGATCATTCAACAGCATGTTTCAAAACTATATTTTGCAAACAAAACAAAAGAATCCAATTCTAGAAAGACATATTTAAATCAAGGATCTTGACAATGACGCCCAAGGTCTTTACTAACTTGGTTGCAGGCACCTTCACAAATTGATCTATAAATAATGAAATATGGGTAAAGAATGGTAATGTTGGGAATAAATGGTATTGCATCTTATAAGAAATTATTTGTATAATGTTAGAAACTACTGTATATATATATTGAATTTAGCTGGAAATCATACCTTCAAATGAACTGCTATCTTGAAAAAATCACCTTGAATGAAGTCTATCTTGTGATTAACACCATAGATAGTAGAATTATGATATGCATACTCAACTTTTTGCGGATCAATATCGATGGCAATAACATGATCACTCCTGAAACAACAATATTGAAACATTGAATATGTTATCAAACACTGAATGACAAAACTGCACAACAATCTGCATGAATGGTATATGTTTTATAATAGAAAATTAAATAACCCAATATTATACTTTTTAGGCTTGTGGAATGATGCTGACAATTTTTTTCATAGGAATTATGGTAGTAGATCACTTTGAGCAAAGTGCTTAAACCAATTTTTTTTCACCAAATGATGCTGGTTGGCCCACCATATGCTTGTCGAAGCTGAGAGAGAATTATTCATTTGTTCTTCCATAGAGAACTATTACTCCAAATTTATATAAGATACCACCCTACAACTATATACACCATGTGGAACTAAACCCATAACATATTAATAACTCTGACAACTCTGATTATGCTAAATTTTTCCATGTTCCAAAACATGCAGGTTTAGTTGATAATCTGACAAGAAAAGCCTCAAGGTAACCATGGAATGTAAACAAATCTTGTAGAAACTAATGGCCACCTTACTAAAGCAAAACTGAAGTTAGTTATCTGAAAACTTCTTATCTTGAAAGGAATACACATCTTTATAAACAATAAATTCTACTCCCAGGTTACTGAGGTTGTATATGTTGGTGCAATCGGCATCTAGAGTTTCAATATTTGACAATTTACCAATGTCGGGTCAAGTTGACTAAGGGTTAATCCAAACAGGACTTGATGTTTGAAAGAGAGAAGTCTGGTAAGGACTAGATGACTAGTAAGAGTAAATCCTAACCAAAGGTTAGGCAGGTGAGAAGTCTACTAAGTGACTAATCCTAACTAGAAGTTAGGCAAGGATAAACCCTAACTGGAGGTTAAGCAGGTGAGAAGTCTATGAGTGACTAGTCCTAACTGCAGGTTAGGCAAGTGGAAGTCCTGGTGAGTTAAGCCAGATCCTAATAAGTAAAGCTACGTGGTGGGAATCCTAGTGAGTGAAGTCAGACAATAGAAGTTCTAGTGAGTAAAGCTAGGCAACCCTAGAGGGAGGTAACGCTAGGTAATGAATAGTCTTAAAGGAGTAAGCATCAAGCATGTGTGACCGACCGATTTCCGGTCGACCTCGCACAGTCGACCAAAGCAGCGAATTCTTAATATGATAATTATATTTATTGTGCTAACTGCTAACTCAGTATTACAGATAAGTCTTAGTAAATCAGATTAATCAAACAACAAGCAAGACCAGAGAAAGTCCAAACAGGTCTGGAGGACCGGATGTTTAGCAGGTAAGTAAGGGTAAGCACTGGCGGAGAGAGATCCAGTGAGGAAGAGCCTAGTGGGGTTGTAAGTGCTGGTCTAGCTTAGATCCATTTTGAAAGTCTAAGTTGAGACTTGACTAGATTCTGGTCTTGGTAAGACAGGATCTAAGTCATAAATCTATTTATTTTACTCATTAGCTAACACTATTTTGTAAGGGGAGCTTTGTTATTTGGACTAACATATTTTGCAGATGCTAAAGTGCAAAAGTTAGCCTCGAATGAACAGTGATCGAAGCGCCTCAGAGCTGCGACTGTGGGAAGGCACCTCGAAGTTGAATGGAGGTGCCCTGGATAGGGCGAAGGCACCCTCGCGCGGATAAAGTTTGAGGATAGAGTTTCGTTGCCGAGAGGTGCCACGGAGCACATTGGAGGCGCCTGCTTAAAAGAAGGGTTTGGCTAGCCTTCACATAACAATATTTTCTACTACGCTTCAAGCTTCGAAAAGACAATACTCTACCGCATTCAAGCCTCAACGACGCAAGAATGACACAACGCCGCTACGTGCTCAAACGAGCCTTGACTAACGTGTAGTTATTCCTTTATATTACTCTCGCTTTCTTTCTACATATTATATTCTAAGGTTGGTAGTCTTGTTACCAACCTATCTTTTGTAAAGAAGCGATTTGATAGTGGATTACCCATCGAAAAGGTCAAAGGACCTATGTCTTGGAGTAGGAGTCACCAAAGACTCTGAACTTATTTTATTATTTTTAATTCTGCTACGCACTTATTTTCTATACCTCCAATGAATCGCAATCATGGAAGATTTTTGCTCAGCTAGGCGTCTAACCCATGGGTTAAACATCCATTTTTAGGATGCCAATTTCATATAACTACGAGGATACAGTTGGTAATTATAGTTAAGCAAGTAAGTTCTAGTCTGCAGGGATAGTTCCATCATCAAAGGGTTAGTTCTGATGCATGATATATATAATAAACATTTAAGGATGATCTTTCCCAAAACAAAATTTACTGACGCACTTCATGGCAAATTGGATAGCATTTCCACCAACACCAGTAAAACAATCAATCACAATACCACCGCCACAACGAGTTGCTTGATGTCTTGCAATAGCCTCTGGTGTGACAGAAAACCATCCTTCTTCATCCATCTTTATGCCTCTATCATATCGCGAAAACAATAAATACCTTTGGAACCAATACTTGAAAATATTTGCAGAAATGTCTCCAGATGATGCTTGAATTTTAGGTTCTGAAAGGAGAGAAACATAAATCTAAGTGATGCTTATGGCCCAAAACCATGACGCTTAATTGCAAAATGGGGATAGCAAGAACATTATATAAAAAGTTATGGAACGGGGAGAGAGGATCTTTTATCTAAAAGTTAATAATTATGGAGCAGGTCAAAAGAAATTCTTTCTATTTGAAACAAAAATGAAGTATAAGGTCAATAAATTGCATGGAATGTGCTAAGATGGAAATCAACCCCATCATTGAGGCAAGCTTGCCACACTCTCTGCCACCAGGATGGTGGTGAGGCTCCAACAAACTCTAGTTCTTATTTGTTTTACCAGGAAAATTAGAATACTCAATGCAGAATACAATACAGATTTTGGTTGGAAGAATACTCCTACACTCCCCCGAGTACCCTCCAGCTAAATATCCTGAACTACAAATTTTCTCCCTCATAAAGAACATTATATCTAACTCAAAGAAAAATGATGCAAAGAATACAAAAAATAGTGCTTCTGGCATTTGCATACGAGCAATATAATTTTACTAACCAGGTTTATGGCTTCTTGCTCTCGATTTCTTTTTGACAATAACAGTAGAATCAAGATTATTATCAAGCTGCTCCACCTTAGAATTTTCTGTACCTCTATCATAACATACATCATTTGAGGAAGTAGACAAACTGAAAAAGGTAAAAGAACAAATAAATACCAGGTTGAAACTTAGATGAGTGATTATGAACAACATTTGAATGATAAGAAAGTGAAATAATAATATACCAATTGCTTATGGCGAGTGGAAATATTTCAGCAGGCACATCGAATGACTCATTGAAAGTGGGCTTATCTTCAAGTTTATCTGAATGTTGAACAACATCCTCCTCTGTTTTAGAGAGAGAATATAACAATTTTACGTTGGACATCCACAATAAACAGACTGAAATTCATTAAAACTATGTAGATTGGACAAGCAAAAGATAAAGAGAATTTTGATAGAGGAGGTCTAGGTTAACCTATTGCATAGTCACTGATGGAAGCAGAATGGTGCATCAACAGACTATCCATGTGTTTGTCAATATCAGTGGCTATTTTGAGATGCGAAGCAGAACTATTAATACCACTAACATCATCAGTTTTTGCAGAGGAATGTGAGGAAAGATTATTTGCATTTTCAAATTCCAAAGGTTCTGCTACTTCACTCCCATCTTCTACAATGTTTGTATCCTGATCTTTGGCAGCATCATGGTCAAAGCTATAATATGGATGCTCTTGAGCTGCATCAGCAGACAACCCATTAGAAGTATATATGCTGCCTGAGTTTGTCAAATACTCCAATCCTGGAGGAGCATACCATGTCGTCTCCTGAGTTTTAGAGTTGTAAAAGTAATTCCTCCCATAAAAATCATCCCATATTATCATCCAATCACCAAATTCCCAGTTGACATAAGTACTTTGAGGATGCTGCAAAAATCAAAAAGAGAATAACAGTTATGCAGCCATGGCAATTGTTATCGAGAACATAATTATTTTCTATTAACATCAGACAAAATAGGAGGATTAACCTGTTTGCTAGGTGATGCTGGATAACAACCCGAGCTTGAATCTTCCAAAATATCTGGTGAAAGCTTGCAGGCCTGATATAAGTCTTCGGCCCCAAGATCAGTTCCACTTGTCTGAATTTCATCAACCATATGGTTCGATGTTACCATTTTGGCACAAACTTGACTTTCAGTAGCTTTGCTGATCATTACAGAAGTATCACTCACACACCCAGGAATAGAATCAACATGAACACAGCCACTGGAGTTTTCCTCCAAAGTGTCACTGTCAGAGGCTATACATTCACCTTCAATAGTTCTGTCTGTGCTATTAGGAAGAAAATCTGGCAAAGAATATTTTCCCTGTTCAACTTCAAGCAGTCCAGGTTGTTGGTTTTCCGTATCATTGTAAACTAACTTGCATTTCACAAGCACTGACTTTCTCTTCCTTGGAGTAGCTGTCTTCCTCTACAATGAAAGAGAAGGATAGGCGAGCAAATGGCAAAATAACAATATAAGGTGCAGCGCGCACACCAATAGGAAAACAAAATTGCAAGTACATATTTACTGATCTTCAATCACAACTTACCTGTTTGGTTGTACCAAAAGAAACAGGGAGTCCAAGAGTAGCCATGTGATGAGCTAATTCGATATTTTCCTTCAAAGAAAAATTAAATGACGGCAACTAAGTAGCTCAAATAGATGATAAGGTGAGAAAAGGAAGGTTAGAAAGATATGAGCATGTTCAAACACAATTACACATGCAAAAAAACTAAATAAATTCAATCAATAACTGAAGGTATAAGATATATAGAGATCAATGAAGATTATAATTAACATAGTGGTTCTGAAGACATGTATATGATGGCAATAGAGCCTTGTTTACTAAGTTCAATGGAGGGAAAAAAAAACCATGTAGTCAACCAAAATAGTTGGGATCAACTTGACTTGATGGTCATGATATTTTAAGAGGTATAGTTTAAATAAATTAAGTTTGTCTTTTTTCATTTGATCATAATATGAGAAATTTTAAGCAAGCCTCCCTTAAAGTGACATTTATGTACGACATTAGGAAGATCTAAACTCAATCTAATTTTAGTTAAATTCATTGTGTTAATCACCACGTCAGTATATTGAGCACCAATGAGAATCATTACATTGTCCTTGTCGTAGATACAACCTAATCTTCTATATAGGACTCCTCTTTTCTCAAATTTAGAGTAAACTCTCCATTGTATAGTATCTTCTGCCTTCTTTATATCTACTTGGTGATTTTTAACAATGTATTCTAGTTTTTTTTTATAGTAAAGCCCATGATTAAAGATGACCCTAAGCTACCTTTAAGAACAATGAAAACGTATATATATTTCTTTTTCGCAAAGCACTGATGAACTGAGGCAACTTTATATGCTGACGCTTTATCCCACTGTTTTCACCAGTAAATTATATTTTTAGGTAAATCCAAAACATCAAGATCATCATCATGAGCAGAGTTGACGAGAGCGCGCAAGTGCAAAGCTGGTTGCTGGATGCAAAAAAAAAAAAAAAAAAAAAAAGGGAAAATTACCATAGGTTCTTCCTCATCCTCCTCCAAGTTAACGATGCAATCAGAGACCTCCGAATCGCTAGCCTTAGCATCATCCCTGACCATGTAAAACCCAGCACACGAGGTAAAGATAAACCCTAGCAAAAAGAGGATGTAGAAAGTACAGAAAAAAGGAACAGCCAATGCTCAGGGAGAACGGAAATAGGAGGATATCGATATGCTGGCTCACCATAGATAAACTTCGGAGAGACTGAAGAGGGCCCCCAGGGCTCGAATGGCAGGGCCATCCGCGGCAGTCTCCTCGGCAGGCATGGAGAACGCAATACCCTAGGTGGGCGGCGAGGCGAGGCGAGGCGAGGCAAGTCGAGCGAGAGAATAGATACGGCCAGTGATGAGGCAGGAGAGGTGGCGATTGAGGGCTCCTTTCGCCGGCGACGGCGTTAGAAATTTAACGAGGAAAGCCGCACAGTCAATGTACTAAAAATCGTTTTTTTTAAAGCACCTTCCATATTTTTTTTAAAAAAAGGTAGAAATCAAAAGGAGCAGTCATAAGTGCTCTTTTTCCCATTAAAATTAAATGGACGTCCTAATTAAAATAAATTATATGAAATAATTTGAGATAGATTTTAAGATTTAGGTTGTAATAATTGGAAAGGATAATAGGTCGGATTCAAATTGGATTCATCCTCACATCCATATTCATTAAATTGTCAAATATCTTTTTATATTAATAATTTTTCTTCCTTTTATACAATAAAAATATATTAAAACTAATATCATATTTAAAATTATATATATATATATATATATATATATATATATATATATATATATATATATATATACACGAATATGATATGTTGTGCAACACTGCTATTTTTGTTGATATACACAGCATATCAACTTTTTGTTTTTGTTTTTTTATTATTTTTTAAAATTTTGAATTAAAAAAATAATTAAAATATTTTTTAAGATTTTATTTCTAGAGCTCATATTTCATAATTGGATTATAATTCTCAAACTAATTTTTTTTTTTTAAGATTTTATCTCTAGACTTTGTTTGGTATGCATGATATAATAGAATTGGATTGATTAGGATAAGATTAAAGGTTGGATAAATAATCTCTCTTGAGGTCAAGGTATTATGAATCCTATACCTAATCATTCAAAATCCTATCTCTAATCAACTATACCAAATGCTTGATTAAAAACTTTTTGAAAATAGAATCCTATCCTATTATGCATACCAAACGAAGCCCTAGGGTCTAGACTTCTCAATTGGATTATAGTATTTAGTAAAAAGAAAAATAAAAAATAAAAAAAAATTAAGTATTTATAGAGAATTGTAATATGTTTAGGGGATATAGTAATGTATTAGGGATTTATATAAGGAAATATTGATTTATTTTAATTCAAAATATAAAAAAAATAATAGATTTTTTTTTAATTTCGAATTAAAAAATTAATTAAAATATTTTTTAAAAACTTTATTTCTAGGGTTCTTCCGAATTGAATTATAATTTCCAAACTATTTTTTTTTAAATATTTGACCTCTAAGGTTATATATTTATGTATTAGATATTTATATAAAGAAATATTAATTTTTTTAATTCAAAATCTTTAAAATAAAATTAAAATAAAATGAGTTATATGCTGCATGCGCCCATATATATATATATATATATATATATATATATATATATATATATATATATAGTTGATTATTAGTTTCTACAATAATATTATTATTTTATATTTATTTTACTTATTATGTAGTGATAATTTAACTAAAATAATATAATGAATAAAACAAACTAAGAGGCACTCACTATATTTTAAATGAATATTATTTAATCATGATTGATTATATAAAAATTAATAGGTAATTATTCCAATGTGAATCAGCTAGTTACTAGCTTGCATAATAATATCATCTTATGTTGATTTTAGTGGTAATTTTATTAAAATAACATTTTAATAAATAGAATAAACTAAGAGAATTCTATGGCATCCAGTGTATTTCAAATAAAATATTATCTAATCATGATAAGTTATGTAGAAACTAACATATAGTTATTATAAGGTATAACAATTGGCTAGCTTTATAATAGTATCATCATTTTATATTCATTTTGTTTATTAGAAAGTGATAATCTTATTAAACAACATTTCAATGGGCAAAACAAACTAAGAAAACTTCACGACATTTACTACATTTAATATAAATATAATCTAATCACAATTCACTATATAAAAATTAGAAATAGTTGTTACAACCTATAATACCTAGTTACTAACTTTTACATTCCTGTCTGGAAGCTGAGAAAACGAACCTGCCGGTGTGACGTGTCTGGAATGTGGACCGCATCCTCACGACCCGGGGGTGAGCTGTCCGCTGCGTTGACCAGATCGTCAGAAGTCCTCCTCCGGTCAACTGTACCTGTATCCAGCGACCGGGTTCCCCCCGGTCTCTGGTACCTCGGTGCTCGAGGCGAATCCCACAGACGTATGATTATCCAGATAATAACAGAATAGTAGTAAAATAAACAGATATCGAGTACGAGAACGTACCCTGGCCCAGGGGGGCGCCCTCGGATGGATGAGTGAGCTGGTCGTGAAACTGATCGAGTTGTCGTGACCCGGAAGGGTGGATGCCTCTGAACCGACCGAAGAGGAGCTGGGTCCGGAGGTGACAACGCGGAGCCGAATGTGGCATGGGTCTGAAAGGTGACACACAATCGGAATACAACGGCGACACGACCGGCGTACGACATCGACTCGCAGGCCGGAATGTGACAATGGCGCGTAGGCCGGAACACTAGGCAAAGTCGGCACCAGGACTGCCGATAAGTGCCGGAGGAGGGCGGCTGTGCGCGCGGAGGCTGCCGGCGAGGGGGGCGCTGTGCGCGCGGAGGCTGCCGGCGAGGGGGGCGCTGTGCGCGCGGAGGCTGCCGGCGAGGGGGGCGCTGTGCGCGCGGAGGCTGCCGGCGAGGGGGGAGAGGAGGAGAAGAAGGGAGCGCCGGCGGCTTCGTCGGCGCCGGCGGAGAGCTGGAGAAGGAGAAAAAATCTCCTTGATGGTTGGCGGCGGCCCAAAATCACGAACCCCCCCCCCCTTCTCTCTCTGTGAACAGTGCTTAAAAGCACTCCAAACCCTTAATGAGCCCAAAAGACCAAAACGCCCTTTGACCTCCCATTAATTCCTCCCATGCCATTCTCATATCCGGAACACAAGCCTCCCCTTCAAGTCTAGTCGAAGGAGGCGTGAGTCCGACTGACTGGACAAGTCTATCGCAAAGGGCGGAACCGCTCACGATATCAAAATCAAATCGCTGAACCCAAAGTATACTCTCTCTCGAGCGGTCGCGATAATAATGGTGTCGCAGGAGATGGTCACGATACCGAGCAAACTAAGTCGGAAATTGGACCAATGCCAAGTGCGCAGCCGCGAAAATACCGACCGGACGATCGAAGTGCTGTCGATCGGATGGATAGATGCTAGGCGAACGCTGTCGTGCGAGCGATCGAAATGATGTCGATCGGATGGATAGATGCCGAGCGGACGATACCGCGCGTGCGACCGGAATGATGGCGATCGGTCGGATAAATGCTGGGCGGACGATACCGCGCGTGCGACTGGAATGAGGTCGATCGATCGGATAAATGCCGGGCGGACGATACCGCGCGTGCGACCGTGGTGACGTCGATCGGTCAGATAGATGCTGGGCGGACGATGCCGCTCGTGCGACCGTGGTGACGTCGATCGGTCAAATAGATGCTGGGCCGCGAAGACTGCTCGACCCCGAACGGGGGAGATAGATGCTCGCGACGGCTACTCGACCCCAAACGAGGGAGATAGATGTATGATATACTGGTTCGATATACTAGTCCTCCAGGCCGAGCGGCTCGGAGGCCTTCGGCTTCGAGCGCTTGGCTCGGATGATAACCTTTCGACCGAACGGCTCGGGGGCCTTCGGTGATAACTCGACCCCGAACGGGGGAGATAGAATATATGATATGCTGGTCCGTGCAGAGGTCTTCAGCCCGGGGGATTCACACCGGTCCGACTGCGGCCCGACTCTTGGTCGGTCGCCCGGGAGGTTTATAGTCGCCGGTCCGACTGCGTCCCGACTCTTGGTCGGTCGCCCGGAGGTTTATAGTCGCCGGTCCGACTGCGTCCCGACTCTTGGTCGGTCGCCCGGAGGTTTATAGTCGCCGGGCCGGCTGCGTCCAGACCCTTGCTCGGGCGCCCGGTTTATAGTCGCCGGTCCGACTGCGTCCCGACTCTTGGTCGGCCGCCCGGAGGTTTATAGTCGCCGGTCCGACTGCGTCCCGACTCTTGGTCGGTCGCCCGGAGGTTTATAGTCGCCGGTCCGACTGCGTCCCGACTCTTGGTCGGTCGCCCGGAGGTTTATAGTCGCCGGTCCGACTCTCGATTTTTAACGACGGTGCTCGTCGGTCTTCAAGTGAGACTATATACCCGGCCGAACGGCTCGGGCCTTCACATCGAGCGCTGGGCTCGGATATAATCCTCCCCGAGGTAGTCTCGGCTATAATGTACCTGGCCGAGCGGCTCAGGCCTTCGCTCCCTGAGGTAGTACTCAGCTATAATGTACCTGGCCGAGCGGCTCAGGCCTTCGCTCCTAGGCAATATCCTCCCTCTATCATCCTGAACAGCGCAGGGTTTTGGTTTCCCATCCTGCCATAATAGTATGCAGCCCGGCCGAACGGCTCGGGGTCTTCGTGTTTGAGCCTGTGGCTCGGATATAAACCTCCCGGCCGAACGGCTCGGGGGCCTTCGGCTTCGAGCCCGTGGCTCGGATATAAACCTCCCGGCCGATCGGCACGGGGGCCTTCGTCTTCGAGCCCGTGGCTCGGATATAAACCTCCCGGCCGATCGGCACGGGGGCCTTCGTCTTCGAGCCTGTGGCTCGGATATAAACCTCCCGGCCGATCGGCACGGGGGCCTTCGTCTTCGAGCCTGTGGCTCGGATATAAACCTCCCGGCCGATCGGCACGGGGGCCTTCGTCTTCGAGCCTGTGGCTCGGATATAAACCTCCCGGCCGATCGGCACGGGGGCCTTCGTCTTCGAGCCTGTGGCTCGGATATAAACCTCCCGGCCGAACGGCTCGGGGGCCTTCGGGACTAATACAGATCATATAACTGCCAGGATAAATACCAGAAAAACTGACCGTGATCATGAGGATGGCAGAACTATCCGACGTCGTTCATCTTCACGTTCCAGATCAGGCGCGTTCCCACAGACGGTGCCATTTTGTTCCTGTCTGGAAGCTGAGAAAACGAACCTGCCGGTGTGACGTGTCTGGAATGTGGACCGCATCCTCACGACCCGGGGGTGAGCTGTCCGCTGCGTTGACCAGATCGTCAGAAGTCCTCCTCCGGTCAACTGTACCTGTATCCAGCGACCGGGTTCCCCCCGGTCTCTGGTACCTCGGTGCTCGAGGCGAATCCCACAGACGTATGATTATCCAGATAATAACAGAATAGTAGTAAAATAAACAGATATCGAGTACGAGAACGTACCCTGGCCCAGGGGGGCGCCCTCGGATGGATGAGTGAGCTGGTCGTGAAACTGACCGAGTCGTCGTGACCCGGAAGGGTGGATGCCTCTGAACCGACCGAAGAGGAGCTGGGTCCGGAGGTGACAACGCGGAGCCGAATGTGGCATGGGTCTGAAAGGTGACACACAATCGGAATACAATGGCGACACGACCGGCGTACGACATCGACTCGCAGGCCGGAATGTGACAATGGCGCGTAGGCCGGAACACTAGGCAAAGTCGGCACCAGGACTGCCGATAAGTGCCGGAGGAGGGCGGCTGTGCGCGCGGAGGCTGCCGGCGAGGGGGGCGCTGTGCGCGCGGAGGCTGCCGGCGAGGGGGGCGCTGTGCGCGCGGAGGGCGCTGTCCGCGCGGAGGGCGCTGTGCGCGCGGAGGCTGCCGGCGAAGGGGGAGAGGAGGAGAAGAAGGGAGCGCCGGCGGCTTCGTCGGCGCCGGCGGAGAGCTGGAGAAGGAGAAAAAATCTCCTTGATGGTTGGCGGCGGCCCAAAATCACGAACCCCCCCCCCCCCCTTCTCTCTCTGTGAACAGTGCTTAAAAGCACTCCAAACCCTTAATGAGCCCAAAAGACCAAAACGCCCTTTGACCTCCCATTAATTCCTCCCATGCCATTCTCATATCCGGAACAATTTTGTTTATTAGAAAGTGATAATCTTATTAAACAACATTTCAATGGGCAAAACAAACTAAGAAAACTTCACGACATTTACTACATTTAATATAAATATAATCTAATCACAATTCACTATATAAAAATTAGAAATAGTTGTTACAACCTATAATACCTAGTTACTAACTTTTACATTATGTAGTAGTTGTCCGATAACTTCTACGTATTATATATTATAGTAGTTGCTTAATAACTTTTATAGTAGTTGATCCGCAGTTATCCATAACTACTACAATAACAATGGATAAAGATAATATAGAATGAAATTATTGACGCCATGTCCAATTTTTATTTTTATTTTTTTGTAAAATGGACGCTTATTCGATTCAATGCTTCTAAGTCGTTTTGATTTTTGCCTTCTACAATTACCACTTTACTTCTTTTAAATTTTAGGGGGCGTTTGGTTTAGGGGAAAAGGAGTGACGAATGAGAATGGGAATCATTGATTGTCATTGTTAATATTTGGATTATAGGAATAGGAATATAAATAAGGGAATGAATCATTGAAATTGGGTAATAACTCATTCCCATGTACCTCCCCTTCAATGAGCAATTACCCTATTTTCATCAATCAAAATATTCTCTTATTCCAAAAATACCCTTGACCTAAAACTAAAATTTTATCTCTTAATATCAAATATCAAAATATATTTATTTATTTATTCTTTCATATCACTTCTCTCTCCTTGTTCTCTCTCATCATATTTTCTCTCTCATCTTTTATCACACACTTTCTCTCTCCTATCACACTCTCTTTCCTCTTTTTTCTCATTACACTTTCTCTCTTCTCAATCTCTTCCATCGTACTCTCTTCCTTCTTTTTTTCTCATCATATTTTATCTCTTATTATACTTTCTCTCTCCTCAATCTCTCCCATCACACTCTCTTTTATCTTTTTTTTCTCATCACACTTTCTCTCCCCTCAATCTCTCTTGGCACACTCCTCTTTTTTTTCCCGTCAACACACTTTCTCTCTCCTCAATCTCTCCCATCATACTTTTTCTCTCATCATACTTTCTCTCACACCATACTTTATCTCTCCTTAATCTCTCTCCTCATTTTTCTCATTACATTTTCTCTCTCTTCATCTTCTCCCATCATACTTTCTCTCACATCATATTTTCTCTCTCATCATGCTCTCTCCTATCACACTCTCTCATCACACTTTCTCTCTCTTCATTCTCTTTCATCATACTTTCTCTCTCATCATTCTCTTTCATCATATTTTTCTCTCATATTCATCTTTCTCTCACATCTAATTTTTTCTCTTATTTTCCTTTAAGGGCAAAAAAGAAAATTTTGATTTATTCCAATAGGAAATATGCAACTAACCAAACATTGCTTTTAAGAGTGATACTCATGCTCATACCCATTCTCATTTCACAATACAATGATTCTCATTCTGATTCCTATTCCCAGGAAAGAACCAAACGCCCCCTTATAAAAATTTCTCTCTCCCTGTATTAGTAATTTATCTTATATTACCTCACATATATCCTAGAAGAACGTCAAATTATCACTCATATACCTATGATTCAATCCTAGCAACGTAACAACATATTTATAGAAATGTTTTCTTAAAATGAAATGCATAATTATAGGGTGTTGGACTTCTAAACGGTCTAGTGCGAGCACTTCTCAATTTATTCCGAAATTTTTTTTATAGAATCAAAACAATTATTCTAAATTTAATATCATCTAGTTCATTATTTATTTATTTATTTATTATTATTATTATTATTATATACTATTTATACCGCTAAAGATCTAGCCTACAAGTTAGTTCGCGACTTCATCGCCATCTTGACGCGTAGAGAAGCAACCCGTTGGCCTTGATACATGTGGCAAAAGGCGATTCGCTCGCCCCCAGCGCCCCCGTCAACCCGTCCCTAGGCCAACACGGAGGAGGTAAATCACCGGTGGCTACTAGCCATTAGTGCAAATGTCCAAGACATGGGGGAGGTTATGCTCGGTCACGCCGAGTTTCGACCCCAAGACCTCATGTGACAACACCCCATGCCTTAACCATCGCACCGCCCCGAGGGGACACCGTTGGCCTTGATACATGAGCTTTTGACTTGTGATCATTTTGTTAACGAGATTTAGATAATGATGTTTTATATAAAATACTAAAGATAAATTTTATTTAGCAATCTAAAATAAATACTAAGTCATGTAGGGAGCAGATCATCCTCGGACCATAAAAAGAATGGATTAAAGATGAATCACTTGTAAAAATAATGGATTAAAGATGAATCACTTGTAATTATAGTTAGATTATAACTGTGATCTAATAGTAATTAGTTAGTTATGATCCCTCTTTGAATTTACTATCCCCTCATATTATAATTGAGGTTAGGACAAGCGACCGGAGGCCACCCTCAACTCAGCACTCAGTAACCTGACCACTTTCTTACCTTCGGCGGCCTCCGGATAACCTTTGGCCTTCTGCCCTGACCCAAACATAACTTAGGAATGTGAACCCAAAGAGAGATCACAATCAATTGCGGCTTGATCACAGTCATGATCCGACCACAATTATGAGTGGTTCATCCCCTAGTCACTTTTTTTTACCAGAAGCCACCATCTACTTTGTGTTAACTGCTATGTAATAATATATATATTTTTTTATGAAGATAGTGATATGGTGATAAAAGGGGTTATTAAAGATAGGTCAAAGTAGAGAAAAGTAGTTGACGTAGAGGTTAAAGTTAAAACAGTCAAAGACCTAGGACCACAAATCAGGCGAAGTTGGTCGAGCAGACGTTCAATGTCGGTCGAGTGTGACAGTCCAAGTGGTCATCCGATGAAAACTTGCGACTGAGATTAAGAAGCAAACAGTCAATATTTTGGCCACCCGTCCTTATTGATCAAACGACATGTCCTGTCGAACAAAAACTCTCAAATAATAAGAAAGTAGATTGAAGGACAAGCTGATAGCTCTGATCAGTACGACCAAGCTGGGACGTTCGTACCGAGCGGCCTCCGGTAGGCCTATAGTGGGACTCACCTATATATCTCATCGTATTTTTTTTGGAGTTTGTGTCACTGACAACAGAGCATGTCTAGTATGTAAATCGTACTTTGGAAGCTTCTAGCCTGTCACATCAGAGATTTACGTGCCCGCTTAGGGAAAGGTGTCAGGGAACTTTTTGACTTGTCGTTTCCTAGGATGCTTGGGAAATCGTACACATGCTTTGGGATGCGTGTGCAGACGCTACAGTGACACTATATAAAGAGGCTCCATCCACAGGTGGAGATAAGCAGTACTTCGTTATATACACCCTCTTAGTTACCGTTGATTTCTATTATTCTTCTCCATTGAGCCGAGAATTGACTTGAACGTCGGAGGGCCAACGCAGAGAACCCCTTTCCTGCTCAACACCGACGCTCCATTGGTCTTCATCTAGTCAACTGTGGAGTTACGTTTTCAACCCACTATCTTTGCAGCTTTCGGACAGGATGAATGAGTGAAATAGTTTTTTTATTTTAGAATTTCAAATTCAACACAATAAATTTTAAATCAAACGATAATAGAAAAAGGATGTCAAGGGGAGACTATAGTTGCTATTGTGGCGTATGTTATAAATGATACTTTCTTAGAATTAGTATATGATCCGGATCTTTATTATTCCTTTGTTAAAGTTTTTTCTTTTGATCGATCGACTATGCCCTCCTATAGAACTTGTGACTAAAAATACAAGTGCAAGAAGTTAGGAGACTATAAAACAGGTAGCAAAGTTTAGTGAAGAAGAAGTTTGGCAATACCGAAATTATAACAATACCGTAAACACATTCCACTCCCTCTTCTAAATCATAGTGCATTTGATTCGAGTCTATCATATTAGAACTTTTGTCCAACATTGTCCTAGCACATTGGTTTAAGAAATTATACAACTTCGTAACAATATTTTATGACTCCAATAACGAAGGCAAATGTGTATTTTAAGATCATTAATAGAGAAGTGATGGTTTTTTTCACCCATTTGGGTTCCTCCTCTCCTGCTTCACAGGCGACTAGGATGATTATTCTTCAGCAACTTCGCTCTCGGAGTCATATGGATCAAAGTATATCAGTCAGAGGTTGGCGATGCCAACGTGATCCCTCTGATGGTCAAGTCAACACTGGGCTAGAAAAAGGAAGGCTTGCATACGTGATAAAGCATTAAGAGTTTGAAAGAGGAAGACGAAGAAGATTAACCTCTACGAGTGAGAAAAAAACTATCATATCTTCACCAGGGGTATAATCAAGCCGAGTCGAGCCGAACTCTTGAATATCTGAGTTTGGCGCATTTATAATCAAGCTGAGCTCGAACTTTATTTAACGAATATATTAATGACTCACGAGCTTATTCGAACTTTTATCAAGCCTAAACGAGCTTAATAGATATAAAATATAAATTTAAATATTCGTTAAAAATTAAATTATATATTTAGAGAAAAATATAATATTCTTATTAAAATTTATAATTTTATTCTAATAAATAAATTTAATATATTTATCTATATGTTTCATAAGTAGAGTGCAAAATTTATAAATTCAATATCAAAATTATTATTTTTATTTAAAAGTTGATTCATAAGCTTAACGAACATGTTCACGAGCTAACGAGCCGAATGTTATGAAACTTGAGCTTGGTTTGCTTATCTTAACGAGCCACATTAAACAAGCTCAAATAAGCTTTTATCGAATAGTTCATGAGCGGCTTGGTTCATTTACACCCCTAATTTTCACATAATATAGTCACAGAGGGGGAAGGTCCATGTATGCCACCACATGAGTCGGGAACCATAAGTCGGCTGGTCAGGCGGAGCTAAGTAGGGCGACAGAGAGGACAACAATGGAGTCGTACACCCAGTATGGTCGAGCCATTGACCAAGAGTCACCTTCAGTGCAAACTACCTTGCTAGGGGCAGTTATGCTGCAGTGTATGATGACTATGGTTGTTTGGAATTGTCAGAGTTGCTGAATAAGGCTAATATAGTACGTGACTCAGGGTCATCTCAACTATTCTCGAGGCTCTAGGCGGAAAAAAAGTAAGCCTTAATTTTTTTTAAAAAAATAAATATTAAACATCTTATTAGTTGTAACAAAAGGTGAAATTCACCACCCTATTGATCCACATAGTCGACCCCATGACCATCTATGAGAAGGTGAATCGAGAAATTGCAGTTGGCCACTACAGGGAGGGTGTTTTTCTTGACTTTGTTGAGTTTCGACCCCTTTCCCACCCACAATAACCAAACTCAATCATGCCTTGGGATGACATTTAATTTTATTAGTAAAATTTAAAAGGACAATTTCATAGATTGTTAATGCTTATTTTTACAATGGGAAACAGTGGCCAATTAGATCATGTAGCAATAACTTTATCTTGTGCCAATGCCACTTTATGTTAACTAATTTGGCAACGAGTAATAAATTATTAATATACATTTTAATTACTATTTTTTTAAAAAATTATCAATCAATTTTAACTTCGATAAAGGAAGGTCTTGGCTCAATAAAATTATTGTTATGTGACCTAAAGGTAATAGGTTTGAGTAGTAGATATAGTCACTACGTACAAGATACCCTTCCTTTGAATCTCACATTGACGAGAGTTTTGTGAACCAAACCATCTTTTTATCAATTTTAACTTCGATAAATTATCAATCAAATTTATTTAACTAAAAATATTTAGTTATTAAACATCAATGACGAATTATTAAAAATAAAAGAGTGTGCCTCATGGAAGAGTAAGGATACAATAATAATAGTATAACAATTGATAATGAAGGAGAAGAAAGAAAAGGACAATAAAATTTAGAGAAAATGATAGTACAATATTAAATATGTTTTGACTTCCAAAAGTATTTTTATAAGATAATATCACTTAAGTATAACTATTAAATATTTTTAATTTATTAACCAAACTTATTTTTTATTAATAAATTAAATTTTATTAGTAAAAAAGTTAAAATTATGAATTAAATTTTAATAAAAAATAACAATCAAATCTAACTTTAACAGTAAAAAAATTAAAATTATCAATTAAATATATCACGAGTAAAAAAATCAAATTTAACTTCAATCTATAAAAAATTAAAAAACTTTGGTTAAATCTAAAAAATTAAAAATTATTGATCAAATATAATTTGGCTATAAAAAAATTATTAATATATATAATTTGGTGGGCCCCAATATAATTGGGGGCCTGGGCATAGGCCTTAATGGCCTACGCCTTGAGTCGGCCCTGATGTGACTTGAAGTGGCCTAGCTGCCTTGTAAGGTCAAGCTATCTTGTATGACTGAGTTGCCTTATATGGTCGAGCTGGCTTATATAGTCAAGTTGATTTGTAAGGTTGACACTGCAAGAATAACCAAGATTAGCGATCGAATGATTCAGTCGCTAAAAGTTCGATCATCAACGCTGATTAGCGACAGACATAATCTTGCTATTATTAATTAAGCGAAAAAAATAAATTTCATCACTAATTTTTAGTAAAATTTTGATAGCATCTCCTAATTGACTTTTCAAATATAATTTTGTTTAGACATATCAACAATATCACATAAATAAGGATATAAACAACAATATTAACATAAACAATGATATCAACAATTACATTAACATTCAAGGTACCAACAAATCAACACAGTTACAAAATAATGTTACATTCAACATTCATTATATTAACAAATCATCACACATAGTTCAAAAACATTAAAAGGCTAGTAGTCGTCCGTGATTTACCTCTTCCGTGTTGGCCTTAGGACGGGTTGACGGAGGACACTGGGACAAACGTATTCACCTTTTGCCACAATAGTTCAAAAACATTAAAAATTCTTCCATCACAAAACCAAACTTATAGTGTTCAAATATATATGATCATGATAAAAAAAAAAAAGTACATTATTCATCATCGTAACATCTTATCATCTGATCTGTATCAAGTACAATACGATAAATTAATATAAAATTCAAGCATATGGTTTAAACTTCACAATATTTTCTATTTTAAAATAACCCTACTCATATATAAATCTTAAAGTTAAACTAGATATTCAAGAAGTCAAATTTATTTATCATTAAAATACAAAAATTGATTATAAGCGATAAATCAGATTTTGCATAAAAATACAAAATATATATATATCTTAATGAGAGTTTAAATATGGGCTGATGGTGAAAAAATAAACCTTTATTACATTATTCCTAAAAATGAAATATAATTAGAGATGCATATAGTATAAAAAAAACATTTTGCATTTTTATATGTTATAAAAAAGCTAAGTTAACGCACCTAGGCTTAGCTACTTATCAATACTGTTTGAGTCTTGGGTCTCCTAGGAGTCAAAAGCATGTGATGTTTGAAAAATAAAATGACTCATTAATGAAAAACGAGCGAAAAATTTGTGCGCATGCCGCTTTACTTTCGTCTAGCTCGATTATCAATCGGTGCCTCTACTATGTCATCCAATTCTTAATTTTCTTTCCTTAAGTCTTCCACTTCAGTAGATGATGAAGAACTAGGACGATGACCCCTATGAGTCCTCACACACTAATAAGTGACTTTTGCCTATAAATCTCATTTATAGTATTAGTGGATAGAGTCTATAATTCCTCTTCCTCTATAACAGGCTGAGATGTATATGTAACTCAATTAGTCATTAATTTCATCCTATATAAAATAAAAAATTACTAGTATCCAATATACCATTAATAAAGCTAGTCATTATTAATTGTGAACAGTAATAAAGTTTATATTATTACATTTATAGCCTTTGATCGAGGATCTATAAATGTTTCATCCTTTTTTTGGTGTATCTGGGTAAATACCTCCCAATAAGTGGGAGGTCTCTGTAATATATTTTCATGCATACATAAATTTATTATAAATTAAAATAAGTTCATTAATAATTTAAAAATTATAGTTTAAACTCTATTATAAATTTACCAAGTCTATTGTATGCTCCATAATAGATCATGATCCAACAACATGCTTTGTGGATTTGGTGTTTGGGCAAGCGAGCTCTTTATTTCTATTGTTTCAAGTAATCACTGAATTTTGTTGTCATTTTTCTATAGACTGTTCCTCAATGCATCCTAAATCTTATGGTTGCATGGCCTAATGCATCCCAAATCTTAACTGATACATGGGATGGTCTTGTTCCCTTCTTTCTCCACTTGTATAATAAGTCATTGTATAATTTGACACAATAATTATTCCGTATCTTTAAATGTTGCATCGTGTCCAGGCTTCCAAGTATATTTTTTCTATAATAATATTGAGAAAATTAGTATTAAATAATATAATATAAATAATATTCAACTTTTTCCCAAACCACGTAGGTAAATTTTCAAAATTACCAAATCACGTAGAGTAGTTTCAAAATTATCAAATCACATAGCAATTTTCCATTTTACCCCTATAAGTTGTCTAATTTTTTTATCAGTAGAATCATTTTTATTCTATTCCGAAACGTTGAAATTTTAAAGAAATCAGTCGATTGATTTTTTAAATAGTCAACTCATATGTTTTTTTTTTTTATCAAAGTTTATTTTAGGTAAAATTAGTTGGTGGACCAAACGACTTCAGATTGACATGAACAAGTTCTTATGTGTTCGACTACCTCTCCTGATTATATTCATGTCCTCAAACATCAATTTGACTCAATATATTGAGAGCAACAATTTTTTGAACACGAATGTAATGAAAAAAATTTAATTTGTATTCAAAAAAATATTGCTCTCAATATATTAGGTTAAAGTAGTATTTGAGGGTATAGATATAATCAGGAGAGGTAGACGAATAGAACTAGTTTTATATCAATCCGAGGTTATTTGGCTCATTTGTTGGCTTTAGGCAAAATCGGCTAATGAAGCAAATGATCTCGGATTGATATAAAACTAGTTCTTTTATATTTGTCTACTTCTCTTGATTATATCTATACCCTCAAATACCAATTTGACTCAATATAAATTGAGAGCGGTAATTTTTTAAACATGAACTGAATATTCTAAACACATCATTGTTTAAAAAATCATTATTTTTAATATATTGGGTCAAATTGACATTTGAGGGCATGTATATAATCAAGAGAACTAGCTAAACACATAGGAACTAATTTTATATTAATCCGATATCATTTGGTCCATCAATTAATTTTACCTAAAATTGACTTTGATAAAAAAAATAAATCAGTCGACTGATTTGCTTAAAATTTCAACGATCAATTTTTTAAAAAATATATGTGTTGAAAAAATCACTTTTCTTAATATATTAGGTCAAATTGATATTTGAGCATATGAATATAATAAGAAGAAGTAAACGAACATATAGAAGCTAGTTTTATGTCAATCTACGGTCATTTGGTTCATCAGTCAATTTTGGATAAAATCGACTGATGGACCAAATGAACTCAGATTGATATAAAACTAATTCCTATATATTCAGGTACCTCTCTTAATTATATCTATACCCTCAAATATCAATTTAACTCAATATATTGAGAGCGGTGATTTTTTAAATATGAATATATTTTAAAATTTTAATTTGTGATCAAAAAATTATTGCTCTCAGTACATTGAGTCAAATTAGTATTTGAGGTATGGATATAATAAGGAGAGGTAGACAAACATATGAAAACTAGTTTCATATCAATCCGAGGTTATTTGATTGATCAGTTGATTTTGCCTAAAACTAGCTGATGGATCAAATAACCTCGGATTGACATGAAACTAGCTCATATATATTCATCTACTTCTCTTGATTATATCCATGTTCTCAAATATCAATTTGAACAAACATATTAAGAGTAGTGATTTTTTGAATTCAGATGCATTTATAAAATTTTTGAATGTCAAAATTTTGAGCAAATCAATCGACTAAAATTTTAAATCATTCGACTATTTTTTTTTTATCAAAGTCGATTTTAGGTAAAATAGGTTGATGGATCAAATGATCTCGGATTGATATGAAATTAGTTCCTATATATTTAGCTAGTTCTCCTGATTATATCATGCCTTCAAACATCAATTTGACTAAATATATTACGAGTAGTGATTTTTTGAACAAGGTTGTGTTTAAAAAATTTAATTCATGTTCAAAAAATCAATGCTCTTAATATTTTGATCAAATTGGTATTTGAGAGCATGGATATAATCAAGAGAGGTAGACAAACACATATAAACTAGTGCATGCGTGCTCGTCTTGGGGAAGCGTGCATGTGTGCTACGAGAGCTCTATATAAAGAGGGGTCCGAGCATCAACGGAGGTATGCGATATTCACTGTTTACGCTATAGTAGTCTTCTTGTTGCGTCGTTTTCGACTTCATCGCCGGTGACTGACTTGAGCGTCGAAGGGCCAACGTCGGGGACCCCTTCCCTTGCTCGGCGCTGACGTAGTTTGTGTTGCAGGTCCGCGCAGAGTTCACATTAGGTCAGTGTGAACGCCACATCCCCAACTTTTCGTGTTTTTTTACTTTCGGACAGGATCAAAAGGTTTTGTCCATAAGTGGTTGATGATCCAATACCCAAAAAGGTCTAGTGCCTTGCCACAGTCTAGTAGTCAATTATTGAAATTAATATTTAATTGACTAACTATTAAACCTTAGTCTAAATCAAATGTTGATCAATCCTTAGATTGGAATTCTAAAAAAAAATTGAAGATTAAATTAGTCATCTCACAAAACTATTAAGGTTCCTTGATTGAAAATCTAGAAAAAGGTAGATGGACATAGATTTAAAGTAGTTAACCAAACCTAAATTAATTAAATTAAAGCTAACTTAATTAAAATTCATAATTAATTTCAAAATCTAATTAATTATAAAATCTTAATTAAGTTTAAAATCAAATTAATTACAAAAGTTTAATTAATTTAAAAAATCTTAATTATTTTTAAATGATAATTAATTTTCAAATCAATTTTCAAAAATATAATTAATTTCAATTAATTGATTAACATAATTAATTTTTAATATGTTAACATTAATTATTTTTCAAATTATAATTAATCTTCAAAATCTTAATATTGCCAAATGTTTAAATCTAATTAAACTTATATTTTAAAATTTAATTTTTTTAAATCTAAATTTAACTTAAATTATTTTTTAAAAATATTCTTTAATATCATCATAGATAAAATCAACTTAAATATTAACTTAACTTCATCTCACATAAACTCATAACCTGGACATGTTTGATAACCTAGAATATGTGAAATGAAAAATCAGGAAAATAAATAATAACTTTTATATTTTTGATTTACATTCTTGGACTCTAGGGCCCTCAAATATTTTTTGGCATTAATTAAGGGAGAGTGAAAGAAAAGTTAAGACATTAATTTTTAATCTTTTAAAACATTATTTTTCAAAGTTAAACTTTTCAAAAGTTCAAAATATTTTTAAAAGAGGAAATTTAATATTTTAAACTATTTTTTAAAAGAAAAATAAATTATTTTTTAAAAGACAGAAACTAAGTATTTTTCAAAGAAATTATTTACTTAGCTAAGTATTTTTATCAAAATATTTTTAAAGCTAAGTGTTTATCAAAATATTTTTAAAAAGCTAAGCTTTTATGAAAATATTTTTTAAGCCAAGTACTTAACTAAATTTTTATCAACTTATTTTTAAAGCTAAGTACTTGACTCGGTTTATATCAAATTTTTTAAACTTAAAGTTTTTTTTTCAAAGAGTTTAGCTAAGTGTTTGTCAAAAAAAATTATTTTTAAAGCTAAAATTTAGCTAAGTTTTTTTTTAAAAAAAAACTAAGACAGTTTTGAAACTTAAAATTAGCTAAGTTTTTTTCTAAGTGTTACCCTTCAGGAGAAGTTTAACATAGTAAAATTATTTTGTACTATCTTTACATGCTAACCAACCTTCTCTCGATCTACTTATTTTATGTTTGATTTATGTCAAAGGGAGAGAAAAAAAAAATCAAAGTTAAGAGTTAAACATAATTTTCGTGAAAGAGGGAGCATAAGGGAGTTTTTTTCTTCAAATTATTGTATTTATGCTCATGTTAAAAATCCTTTAATTATTATTATATTTTACTTAACTTTGAACTAGGTTGTCATAATTTAAAAAAGGGATATTGTTAGTGCAAGAAGTACTAGATGATCGAACCTAAGTTTTGATTATGTCAAAGAGTCCAAAGTTAAGTTATCGTGTGATCTAACAAGATTGATTGAGCTTGTAGGAAAATCTTAAATTGTCTTAGGCAAAAGTCCTAGTGGATTCTAAACAGGTGGAAAACCCTAGGGGGTGGTAACCCTAGGTGATGGAAAGTCCTAGCTACAATTAGGCAGGTGGGAAACCCTAGGGGTGGAAAGTCTTGGCAGGTCGAGTGCTTTAGGCAAAATCCTAGAGTCGGGGACTCTAGGTAGAAACCCTAGTGGTCACGGACCAGGTGGAAGTCTGGACGAGTCGTGGAGCGGACGTCCAGTACGAAGACTTGAAGTCTCGAGCGCTGAGCAAAAGTCCAATCGGTCTGAATGATCGGTTTGACAACAGGTAACTTATCCTGAGAGGAGTAAGTGAGGACGTGCCCTTGCTGCGGGAATAGTAGGTGTCGGTTCAGCTTAGGGTTTTGGGAGGAAATCCGAAGTCAAAGCCGGGTAGTCTGAACACTGTCAAGTTATTTATTAATTATCATTTGTCTAACTCTGTTTTGCAGGAAACTAACAACTTTTACAGAGTCAGACTTGGCCTTGATCAATCGACCGAACGACCGGATCGGTCGATCGAACCCCAGTACAATAGGATCAGATTTCCAGAGATTAGTCCGGGTTTTGATCGAGGGATCAGTCGATCGAACCGGGGATAAGAGGTGACCAGATCGAGCCAGGTTGATCGAATCGGATAAGACGAAGACTATCGGCTGATAGGGCGACCGAATGGAGGGATCAGTCGACTGAATTAAGGCTCATATAGAGAGACTGCATTTGGACGGAAGGTCGGGTGGATTCAGCAGGTTCGGTCGACTGAACTTGGGGATCCGTCGATCAATCCGGGTCAAGTCAAAACTTGATCCTGAGATCAGAGGATGCAGATCAAGTTTGAAGAGGCTATAAAAAGGGATCTCGACCAGCACTTTGGGGACGCCGAAAATCAGACTACTCGTGCTCCTGTGTGTTGCTCCGAAACGCTTCAACAATGCTCAACTGCTGCTCCGATAATCGACGACTCTTTTACTCATCCTTATATCATCGGTATACTTTGTTTAGTTTTGTACTCGTAATCGTTTACTTGTAAAGAATTCCCGAGCTATTAATGATTGCTCACCGAAAGCGATTAACGATTACAAGCTTTAGAGTAGAGGTCGTCGCAGGTTCCGAACCAAGTAAAAGAAACCTATTAGCGATTGTGTTTGTTTCTTTTCTTTATTCCGTTGCGTTATTCTGAGTTTTTCAAAATGAACGAATTAGCCATGAGTACTATTCACCCCCCTCTAGTATATCATCGATCCTATAGCATCATCATGCTTTAGAATACATACTATTCTAATACCAATGAAGTATTTCTATCGTATGATATACATAATTCGAAGCCTTTGAAAATTTACAGTGATATTCCGTAGATCTATAATCGGCGATGGCAAAATGTAATCTTCAAACTTGCTAATTTACTGTCGGAAGAATGATCATAAAATCAAAAAATTCTTCACAAATCCATAAACCAAATCTCAACTTGTTTTGGATGCTGTTGTCATTGATACAAAATCACTCTTCCCTCTTTTCTTTTTCTCCTATTTTTATGAAAGACTTGGGCGTATTATATAATGAAAATACTAAAGGATATATTGGTAAATTACTCCGTAAAAATATGGACAACATGAGTATCATAAATAACCCATATTTCTACGTTTTCATTACTAATAAGATATCCTCCACCAACCTATCTAGTTAGTCTCCTCCCAACTTTGCTCGAGCATAGCGACTTCCCTATTCAAAAAAATCCTCATTGAACTGTTCAGTTTTGACCTCAACCTCTGATAACTTTGACAAATGACTCATCATATACTGTGGAATAACAACCGCCCTGACGAGGTGGTTGCATCGAATATATCACTTGGCCTACTGCCCAACCGTGTCCGATATATGACTTCGTAGGTTGTTTCCCCTAGTGTCCTATCTCTCTCTGTCTCCGTTCGGCTAGGCGATCGGTTCCAGCTCTTCGCATGTGTGGCTATTCATGTGGCTTGCATGGCAGCTTGTGTGACTTGCGTGTTGATCAACGACATATTCTCTTTTATTGGCTATATAAGGTTAGGTAATGGTAAATAAACGTATGATTTTTTTATCGTGTATGGAAGCCACTCTTCATTCTTGAGTTACTCGCCATCTCCCTTCTTGCATATCCATGAGCCCCATCTCCTGACTTGGTGCTAACTTGATTATCGGTGGGTCACACTGGCCACGCGATATGCTTGCCGAATTATGTTAGCTCATACGAGATTGAGATTAGATCAACTCACCCGCCAAAGGATAGATACAACTATGATTCTGTGGGTGCGTTTGGTTGAGGATTATTCTGGATAACTTTGATTATTCATTCAAAGTTATCAACAAAAACTCTATTTGGTTTAAGTAATCGATAATTCCCAAGTAATATTTCATGTCCGACATGTCAGCCAAAGAGGCATGCAACTCAGAATCAGAAAAACTCGGAAAACTGATATTTTTTTTGATTTCGGGATTAACGAATTCTTTTACCAAAAATACCCTCTAATAAGAGAAAACGTAAAAAAATTTAACAATAGGAAAACGTAAAAAAAAATAATAAACATAAAAAAAATTATAAAAAATTTAAAAATAAAAAAACATTAAAAAAATAAAAAATGTAAAAAATAAAAAAGCGTAAAAAATTAAAACAAATAAAAAATATAAAAAAAATGTAAAAAAATTTAAAAACATAAAAAAATGTAAACAAATAAAACGTAAAAAAACTTCTAAAACATAAAAAATATTAAAAAACATAAAAATAAAATAAAATAAATTTAAAACTTAAAATAAATAAATAAATAAAAAATAACCTTTAAACAAACAAATTTTGGTTGCATTACTTAAGTTGAATCAAATAATATTTAGTTATCTTTTATTCCCTATAACCTTATTTACATGATTACCTGATAATTACGTAACTAAAATTATACCTAACAATTTGAATCAAATACATCTTGAAGAATATATAAAGACACCTTTATATAATTTAACACTTAAGAAGAAAGATAGTATTGACATTCAATATTTAATTTTTCTTTTATGGTGGAAAAGATAATTAGATTCATATGTGAAAGTTTTTTTATCGATCATCCAGATAAAATAAGCAACGGTCATCTAGAAGTTTAATATATTTTGATTACATTTTCTATTTAAGAATTAAATTATAGATACTTGGGTTACCTATCGCGATTATATAATTCTACCGCTAGTAATGAATCTCGAAGCTAGATAAATTACGGTACCAAATAACCGCTTGGAAGGATCATTTAATCCGGCCGGAAATGAATCAGGAATCTACTCTTCCTCTTCGAGTGCAAATCTAATGTTAATGTTTCTTTGGTCTATGAAAAAGTTCAGAAAATAATATTTAAGGTTGAATACAATAAATATTTAGTGCCATTTAGCATAATTTTAAATATTCATTCTAGAAGCAGAAAGAACGTGGAACCACAGAAAGGGAAAAGCCCTTGGAGGCGATACTTTCCACTCCATCGCCCCCTCGATATATCCGCCCTTCTTTCTTCTTCTTCTTCCTCCCCCCGCATTTCCTCCTCCTTCGTCCTCCGTGAATCGATCCGATCCATTCCCTTCCCATTGGGATGTCGACCTTCTCCGCTGTCAAGATCCTCTCCCCTCCTCTCTTCGCCGCCCGATCCTCGTCTCCCTTCCTCGCCTCGCCCTTCGCTCCCCCTCTATCCCGCTCCGGGCTCAGGTCGACTCGCCTCCCTCTCCCTCCCCTCGCCGTCTCATCCGACGTCATCAGCGGACAGAATCCCATCGCCTCCGATTCCTCTACCTCACGCCATGTATGTGGTTTTCCAAAGAGTTTGGATCCCTCCCGCGATCTCTGCCGTATCAAGATTTCATCTTTATGTGGATTTGATGTTCTTTTTTAAAATCTCGATTCCTGCAGGCGGAAGTGAGCCGCGAGGAAGCGCTGGTGCTTTACGAGGACATGGTGTTGGGGCGCGTGTTGGAGGACATGTGCGCGCAGATGTACTACCGCGGCAAGATGTTCGGTTTCGTCCACCTCTACAATGGCCAGGAGGCCGTGTCCACTGGCTTCATCAAGCTTCTTGAAGCCCGGGATAGCGTGGTCAGCACCTATAGAGACCACGTGCACGCGGTGAGCAAGGGCGTCCCTGCCCGTGCTGTCTTGGCGGAGCTCTTCGGCAAGACTACCGGCTGTTGCCGCGGGCAGGGCGGTTCGATGCACATGTTCTCGTCGACCCACAACCTCCTGGGTGGCTTCGCCTTCATCGGAGAAGGCATTCCGGTGGCAACTGGCGCCGCCTTCTCGTCAAAGTACCGCCATGAGGTTCTCAAGGAGTCTAACCCCAATGGTCTTGACGTTACCGTCGCCTTCTTTGGCGATGGGACATGCAATAACGGCCAGTTCTTTGAATGCCTTAACATGGCGCAGCTATGGAAGCTGCCCATTGTGTTTGTTGTGGAGAATAATCTGTGGGCAATAGGAATGTCACACATCAGAGCAACTTCGGATCCAGAGATCTGGAAGAAGGGCCCTGCATTTGGTATGCCTGGCCATCATGTAGATGGAATGGACGTATTGAAGGTGCGGGAGGTAGCCATGGAAGCAATAGAAAGGGCAAGAAGGGGCGATGGACCAACACTCGTCGAGTGTCAGACCTACCGCTTTAGGGGTCACTCACTCGCCGATCCTGATGAGCTCCGAAAGCCTGGTAAGCTGGAAGTATTGATTCTCTGTGCTCCACTATTTACTGTCTTGTTCTTGTTTTTGTTCATTTTGAACCTGCACAGCATAGAATATCATACTAGATTAATATCTCTGCTGGAACCAGGATTATCCTCTGATAGGGCATTAACAAATATAACAAATAATTACTTACCAAGATAGATAATCCAATATCATAACATATATAACTGAAAAGCGAACAAAAGCAAAATATATATAAAAAAGAAACTTAAAATATATCGATGCAATACATAGAGAATAACAAAATGGTGGAAGATAAAGAAACAAGTTTGAGTAATCAGTTTGTTTACATTTATTGATACAAACATGAATTGTAATGAAGTGGAAGAAAAGTGTAACTAATGTGTATGTAATTAAATCACTCCAAAAACATAATCAATGCCCTAATAGAAAGATGAAACTAGAACAAACCAATGTTAGTCTACCAATAAGTTAGAAACATATTGTAGAGTATGTCTATGGAGTTCTCTAACGAGCTTACAATTAGCTACAATGCAACATGTTCTGATAACACTTCATAGATAATTTGTTTCAATTGCTTCAAGGATGTAGGACACTTTGTTTAAACATAATTAGTTGCTAAATTAAATTGAAACTTAAAGCATTTTGATTTATCAATCTATTAATTTTTAGATCAATCACACTCCCAGGTTAGTAATACTTCCATATCCTCAAACATCTAAGGTACTCTCCACATTTGGCTCAAATGTCAATAAATAAGAAGCTTGTAATTTAACAATTCTGAATCACTGCTTATGTTTATCAACCAACTTGGTTAATCGCAAAGAATAGGAATTCACAAACTTGGGGTGATTGGCTCGGTCCCACGGAAGTTTTCCACTGGCCGCCAAGGTAATCGGGAAGCGCTCGCAGTGGGCGACCCATAAGCCTAACATCCCGTGGTTGCACGCCCCATTTGAAGAAAAAATCCCTGCAAGTGCGTCGTAGCTACGGATCGAACCGTGGGTGCTTGGGGTGACAACTTGACGCCTTGCCTTCATTACAGGTGTTCAAATAATTAAAATGTGAATTGAACATGAAAAATACAAGAATTATAAAGATTCTTATTGAAGGACAAACATCATGAGCATGAAGGAAAATATTTAACCTAGAAAAGAAAATGAAATCACTATTCAAATTGTGATCTGATTGTGAAAAATACAAGAACTATTATAAAGATTAATATTGAAGGATGAATATTGCTATTCTGAAGGCTAATATCTGACCTAGAAAGAGAAAAGGAAATTGATTTAGCAAAAGGAGAAAAACAGATTACTTCATACTAATCATTTTGATTGAATTGATCAACAAAAAATATATATAAATAAAAAAATCAAAGCAGGAAACAACATAATTTTTGCAACGACAAAAACTAGGTTTAAATAAAAAGTGACAAGAAAAACTCTGGCAATGTGCTCCCAAGTCACACTGTGAAATTGCACAAATGCTGGATAGGAGCGTGAATCTTTGTCATTGAAGGTTTGGAGAGGTGGTCACATCATCACTATAGATGTGGTTGCCAATGCTCGGCGGAAGACTTGGAGAGAAAGATCTTGGAATTAGGCGGTCGAGGCCAAGCCCCCACAGGCTGTGCTGCAGCAGAAAATGAAAAGGGGCGTAACCATGTAAACATGGAAGATGAGGTAGTAGAAGCCTAATTTTATTGAACTTTTTGCTAAAGGTCCCAAAAGCTTTCAAATTTTTGCTTGCCACCCCTAAATTTTACAGGATTGCCTTATTTTTTTCCCAAAATTCTGTTAAGGCACATCCCCAGCAGGATCCGCCCTCGAACATAGGATAGTTTTTCTTTTAACAAAATAAAATAATATGTAACAAGATCTTAATTTGGAGTCTTGAATCATCCTTCTGGTGGAAGGTATACAAAAAAAAGCCATTAGGTTAGATATTAATTGTTATTTTTGATCAAATATTAAGTAAAAAGGGTTTGAACCTTTAGCAAAACATTTCTTAACTTTTGAGCTAAAAAAAATCTGTTAGTAGGTTGGTAATGGTCATGGTTTCTAATGAATTTCCAGAATATATTTGGCTATTCACTGTCTCTATGCTCCCTGTCCTTTTCTACTTCTTTTCTGTTACTTATCAGTGAAGAACAATTTGTTTAAAGTTTCAGTTTACTTCAGCACTAAATTATATTGTTTCTGTATATCATTTTCCCCTTATTCTTCTAATTGTATTGCGATGTGACTATGAATTGCTCTTAAATATTCTGTGTTTATATCATTTATCCATGATGTTGGGATGTGTTTATGTTCTATTCTAGTCCTACATGACCACGGTGCACATCTATCAGTTACCATACAAAAAAAGGCGCACCTAATTTTCAGATTTTCCAAAGGGCATACTTGTTTCCCATTTTACTCCCTCCGCAAACCAATAGTGCTGCATTCAAAGAACAGCACTAGTGTGGTGTTGCATTTCAAAGAACAACACTACAGTGGTGTTGCATTTCAAAGAACAACACCACAGTGGTGTTGCATTTGAAAAATTAGCACAACTTTGGTGCTGCATAAACCCTAAAACCAGTGCCACCGTGGTGTTGATTTTTGAAATCTAGCACTGTTCTTTGAATGTAACACCAAAGTGGTTGACGGAAGGGGTAAAATGAGAAACAAGTGCGTCCTTTGGGAAATTTGAAAGTTAGGTGTATATTTTGGGAATTCTACAACTTTAACTGCGCCTTATGGTTAATTGCTGTAATTTGTTCTATAGATTCTTAGGTGTTCTAGTTAATTATATATAAAGTTTTTACTCTTCCTATATGAACAGTAAAATTTGGTTGTTTTGGTTTGATGTTACGATAAACTTTTCCAAAATAGCTTGATAAGTTTTGTAGTGTTCAGAGACTACACTTTCTATGATAAAATGTCTCTATTAAGGATTGCTCACTTTTAAAGGCATCTTGGCTTTGTGCTTCGTTGATCCTGTCTGTAGGATGTTCTGCCTCATCAGCAGAGCATCCTAAATTAATACAAACCTTATTACTATCTTAACCAACTAATTATGCACTTACACCATGTATATCAGACATGAGTTGTCATATTTCTTCAGAATCAACTTCATGCAACAGGAAAATCTAATTTGAATCCATAAAATGCTCCATTTTGGCAGATGAAAAAGCACATTATGCTGCCAGAGATCCTATCACGGCACTGAAGAAATACATTCTGGAAAAGAACCTGGCAACTGAATGGGAGTTGAAAGCCATTGTGACAAAAATTGATGAGGTTATCGAAGACGCCGTGGAGTTTGCAGATTCAAGTCCATTTCCTCCGCGAAGCCAGCTCCTGGAAAACGTCTTTGCCGATCCTAAGGGATTTGGGATAGGCCCGGATGGGAAGTACAGGTGCGAGGACCCCAAGTTCACGGAAGGCACAGCGCAAGTTTAAATTACAGGACCAGTAAGCCACCTGAATCTTGGTTCACTTATCTGAGATTTTAACAAATCCATTACTCAAATATAATTCTTCCCAGAGAACGATGTTTTCCCGTGGCAGTTATTAGCTCCATCGTCAGCTAGAATGTGATTCGTTGTGTGTTGTAGAAGCATAATGCACGAATTCATGACAGTTTCGTTGTTCTCATAAATTAAATACAACTGTTGAGCTGATACGGTGTCGTTATTCAAGTAGTTTGCAGGTGAACATATTGCATTCAACTTATTTGTTTAGACCATGTTAACAGTCACAGTGAAAAACTCTCATATCGAGCTTTATTCTACTAGATGGTACGGATTTTTCTATGCCAATGAGTTCTATTTTCTATTTGTATCGTCAAAAGTTGTTTTTTAATATTTTTTTAAAAATATACATTTATTTTCGATGGAAATTCAAAAACTTGAGATGTTTTGATAGTTTTAAAATAAAAATTAAAAAGGTGTTATTTTTGTAAAAAGGGCATTTTGATTTATTATAAACAATGTTGTAAATGAACGAGGCGGGGTGGCAGGTTGAATTTTTTTTATTATTTTTCATATCTAATATTATAAATAATAATTATTATTTATAATATCTATTTTTAATTAAATATATTAATTGAAAATTAAATATTAAATTTAAATATTTAAAAATTAAAAATTATATATATAATTAATAAGATAATTTTATTAAGGTTTAATTAAGTTTATTTAAATTATTTTAATCATAATTTAGGGTTGATTAAAATTATTAACTTAAATTAATTTGATTAAATATTTAACTTACAATTTACTCGTGTATCCTGTTTTAGTTAGGCAATGAGTTTGACAGATTGTCAAGATTGCGCAATGAGTTCGGACGAGGCGTCGGGCCCGAGCGACATGTTTGAGCCTTTTGCCATGTTCGGGTGATGCATATAGGTCCGTTGCTGGGTCGGAGTGACATCTTTGGGTCTGTCACCGAGCTAAGGTGACACATTTAGGGTTGTGTCACGCGTCCGGATTTGTTGTAGGGCTGGGTGACACATCCGGGCACGTCATAGGGTTCGGGCGACGTGTCTGGGAGTGTCGCAGTGGTGAAATAGTAGTAGCGGTGGCTCCAAGCGTGATGGTGGCGAAAGAATGAGTAACCATCTAAAACATCACTTTAGCTTTGGCAGTGCGGTTGATGCCTGCTTCTAGCTTAGGCGGTCGCCTCAATCAACATTTAGGACACTTATTATAAAATGACTTCTATTCTATTTTTGTATATATATTTTTAATATATTTTTAAAAATTGTTATCTAATTATAATAGGAGTGTTGATACACTCGAGGAAAAGTCTCGAGGAAAAGTCTCAAGGAAAACTCTTAAGGATAGACACATAAATGATGTGACTCACTATTTGTGGGTCCCGTCATTTATGTATCTATCCTTAAGAATTTTCCTTAAGAATATCATTTCTCTTATAATAATTACGATCCTATAAATAGTTATAAAATTGTAATAATTATAATTCTATAATTACTATAATTATATAGTTGTATCAATATACGATTGCTACGTTATAATGATAGTATTAATAAAAAATACACTGTCTATGTATATCAACTACCGAAGGAAAATATAATTATGTTACCCAGACATCTTTCTACTATCGGCCCTACAATATATGTAAAGTAGATAAATCATGGATGAATTTTTATATCACCTATTGGAGTAAAAAGTAAAGTCGTCATCTTAGTGATCCTTTTAGGGGAGTCACACACTCTCTGAAATGGAATAGATTATGGGGGTATTTGCCCTAATGTAATGACTCTTTGAATTTTATACCAACTATTGTAGTAAAAGGCGAATACATTTGCCCCCAGCGTCCTCTCCAATCCGTCCCAGGGCCAACACGGAGGAGGTAAATCATAGACGACTACTAACCTTTGGAATAATGACTATGATATGATTCATAGTTGTTATAATATAATATTGATTTATGTAGATCAATGTTTATTTAGAGATGGGAGATTCATATTACAAGAGTTACTTATGAATTATAGTTGTTACAAAAGTGTATTATTAATGTTAATCAAAATCAAAATATTATTATAAAATAATGTTATTAATTTCATATTATAGCTATTATAATTCATAATAGATTCATGGTACACGGTATGTGTTTTAATGATTTTAGGATTTATGGGTTAAAGGATAATTTTTTTAAAAATATTAATATGGGATGAGTTGTGATTTTGATAATAAATAATAAAGAAACCTCCCTTTAATAATATGGATAAAAATAATATTGGCGATCTCCTCCGGAATTAATAAAAAAATATCTTTTTAATTTTAAACTATAAAATTACAGGGGTAACTCGAAATTTACACGAATTTGAGAGTAAACCCTCGATCGCTTATTTGCATGCCCTAATTCTTCTCTACTCCCCGCGCCGTGTCCTCCGAGTTTGAGTGAACTGGTTCCGTCAAGAGTGAACTCCATCCCGCAGTTGCCGCAGCTCGTCTGCGTAACTCTTCTTCCATTCTTCGCTATCTCTCGCCTCTTTTCGCTTCTTCGGTTGGTTGCTACTCTCCGGCTTAGCCTCCGAAACCCGAGCGTGAGACGGAGATTGAGAGCCAAGATGAGCTACGCGGCTTTCAAGATGATGCACTTGGCCACCGGCATCGAGCACTGCGCCTCCGGATTCGTTACCCATTCCCCCTCCAACTCTACTCCCGCAGAAATCCCGCCCATAAACTCCGATGACCTTGACTCTTCCGAATGGCCTGGCGAGAGGCGAGTTGGTCCCGTCCCCAACCTCGTTGTGACCGCCGCCAATGTATTGGAGGTCTACCTCGTTAGGGTCCAAGAAGATGACAACAAAACTCTTCGTGCCTCGGAAGACCAGCGTGGCAGTGGCGGAACTATGGACGGCGTCTCTGGTGCTCGCCTGGAGCTTGTTTGTCATTACCGGTTTGACAGTCTAGTCTCTCTCTCTCTTTTATTTTATTTTATATCTTTAAAATCCTCTTTTACTTCTTAGCTCGAGTAACTATGGGTTTTTAAATGTTCAATCCGGTATTTCGTGGACGCTTCCATCTAGAAGCTATGTATCATCAGGCATCATCATCTGTGGTATTTATCAGTAAAATGTCTTTGTTATGCTGTCATGGTTAGTAATAATTGTGACATTGTGCTAGGTGATCATCCACTAAATTATTGAAGTTCATATCACCAAAGAATATATAAATTAATTATTTTTGAATTTATAAAAAATTATAATTTGGTTTTATCGACTTCATGGAATGAAATATTTTAGTACATTATTGTAAAATAGCCATTACATAAGTATATATAGACTTTATTAAATCCTAAAATACCTAATAAGAATGCCTTCAATGCTTGCACCTCACATCTCGTCCAGCTTGTTTTATATACTAAAAATGTAGACTAATACCATTTTGTAGCAAAAATATAAAATATTTACAAATAGGTGAATCAAATAAGGAGTTAACAAAGCACAGGACAATTGATCTAGACCTCATATCAATGAAGCTTTAGAGATAGGTGATGGAGCATGCTAATGCAAGCAACGATCACATTGATCTTAGGCCAACCAACAAATTGATAAGAGAGAGGATACGGATGAAAGGATAAAGTAGAATGAGAATGAAGAGGAGATCTCGGTGATTAAGGGGGTGTTTGGTTGGTGGATTTGAGAATGAAGGAATTGAATGATAGTAAAAAATAGTGTTTGGATTGTGAGTTTGGGAATGATAATTTGGGAATGATTTTTAGATTTATGGAAATCATCCAAACTCATATAAATAGGTGGGTTTCATTCTCATTCCACCTTCCTATCAAACCCATACCCATAGTCATTCCCATCATTTAACCAAACGGCACCTAACTCTTGAGTGAGCTTCTCCTTGAAGCAGCATATACGACAACTCTTAATATTCAAAGAAAAAGGTTAACACTCAAGGTTTCTATTATTAAAGATGGATAGCACACACAACTCAATCCTCTGTCGGACGTAGCTAATGTGGATGGGCATTTTCTTTGTGTAGATCTTCACTTTAGAATTGAGATGGATTGCACAAATCAGTTTGAACATAGCGAAATGAAAACTAGATATTTTTTTTTTCTTTTTTAGATCTTCATTGGAGATGGATAGGCGTGTTGAAAAAAAGAAGAAAGGTGAAAAAGTGAAAACAATGTTGTGGAGGTCAAGGTAGAAGAGGCTAGAGTATGGAAGCATGAGGTGGAGGTTAAGGAAGACAAATGCTTAATGAATGCCTCCTCGTGAGGGTGAGGCTACCCAATCCCCAATTTAAGCATATGGTATGGGAAGAGGGCCTTGTGCAAGATGATGGCCAACAAAGAATGACATGAGGATGAGGTCATCATACAAGATGAAAAATTACAACAAAGAAAATCAAGGATCTCACAAAATCTTGGCATGGAAATAACCATTAATCATAGAAATCATAGAAGCATATGAAAAATGAGCAGAATCACAGACCAAATAAAGGTTCAAGTGCAAATGTTGCCTTTGGTAGCAGAAGGGGCAGCTCAAATTTAAGGAAAAGAAGATCAAATCTGTGAATAATCAGATTTTTGCAGTGGAAAACTGAAGAAATTGCATAAAGGAAGGAACAATTCTGAAGTATTTCTTGTAAGAAATCAGTTACTGATATCTGATCTTAGCTGAATGGCATAGGGACAGCTAGTTGAATGGCATTTTTAATCAGCAAGTTATGTAACAATACAGGAGTAGCAACAAATTTTGACCCCAAATTTACAGATTTAGGTCTTTGAATAAGAAGGGCAACTGATCAAAACAAAAGCTATTTATAAATGTCCAGAGATATAAACTTAGCTACCTTTAGATGTTTCCTTCTTTTCAATATCTGCTTCTTCAAGTTGACGAAGACTCTTGCCGTCTTTCATCACAGCAATTTCAATATTCCTTCCTCTCTTTTCAGTCATTTCAAGCAGTGCTATAATTGTCAGATTCATAGTCTCCTTCCCAGAGGTCTCCTTGTAAATATTCTTCAGGAACTCCCACATTGAATTTAAGTTCCTCCCAGTGGTATGACCTTCTAAGCCAAAAATGTCATATAGCAATCAATCTGGTAGGCAGACATGCTTGTTTAGGTGCCAAATTCAACGATGAACATGGAGAGCCCAAAGAGATGCATGCTGCTGCTCTGGATGCTCTTTTGCTCCAGGTTGATGATGTTGCGGGTGATGTACTTGACCTTGTTGGAATCCTCCATGTTGAGTTGTTGGCTCTGACACTCAATGTAGATATGTTTACTGTGCATGTGGGTGTCAGCTTTGACGCTCGCACACACCAACATGATGTATGCATCCAAGTTCACTATTTTATGCCTGATTGAATGCTGGTTCGCTGGATCATTGGGGGTGGATTTATCCTTGATGTCGAGGACGATAGCATCAGTGCTGTGGACACCGATGACGATGCTCCTATGCAGTTGATCTAAAGGGCATGAGACATTGATTGATGCAGCATGATTGAGAACCAGACGCTGTCATTTGCCTGGGGACCTTGATGGTGTAACTATGCAGGGATGTGGAGCAAGTGGAGGAGGTGGTGTCTTCATGATGCACTAAGAGATCCCAATCATGCAAGAGAGAAAAAGAAGTCACGAATCAGGAGAGGCCACTATTGTGGTTGATCCGAAGATCTCCATACTATTGCAACTCAAACCCTATAAAGGCTCTTATATCAACAACTTTTGCAGAAAGAAGATATTTTAATGCATTATTGTGAAATACCATTGCCTACAAAGATATAGTCTTGTGATAATAATTCTGAATGTAGGACTAATGCGGGACTAACTGTATCTAATAAACTCAATACCTTCAATAGGTTTTAATAGAAATACACACAATACCTTCAATGCGTTTTAATAGAGAATCAATCTACAGTAGAACAAGTTACTAGGAAGGGTTTATTTTATAAATGATTGGTAGATAAGCGTATAGGGTTAGACCAAGCTAATAGGAATTTTTATGTACATGCATATTAAGCAAGTTCATTAAAAAAAGAAGAAGGGCAATAAGGAGAGAGCAGTGAGATATAGTGATAGTTGGTTAAATTTGCTTCCTTTTCTTGATGTGCAAATATTTCATGCTCGTATATAAAAATTCATACGGACAGTCTAACCCTATACACTTGTTGAAAAAAATATTTATCTGAATATCTTTTCCAAAGATTAACTAATTATAAAACAAACCCTTCCTGATAACTTCGTTCACAGTGAATTGATATAAATACTAATTGCAATCCTATTAAAATCTAAAATTTGATTATGATTTATGATTTCCACTGATGTGGAGTCCCGATGACATTGTCGGTTAGCACATAACAGATTTACAAGGTCTACATCATCATCAGATTTTGGTTGTCAAATATCAGTGGGAACGGTATGCCGTTTCTTTAAGTATGAAAGGTCTTGTTGGCTATCCAATTATGGAATTTTGTTGTAGTTCTACCATATCCATATACTCATTGGGCCATAGTACTATCACCTGCCTTAAGCCAACCATATATTTTTAGTTACTTTCCGAATTATTGTGTGCTATCCTTTTATCAGATATCCTACATTCTAGTTACACATGGAATGCTATCTGTAAAGGTGAGATTAGTAGCCTCGGGATTAAGCAAAATAAATGTGAAAACTTTGCAGGTATTTGTTTGTGAATCAATGTTAAAAGTATGGGGAATAAAGCATTCCCTTCAAGCATCTGACTGCTAACAAAAGTTGTCTTCATCATTTATTTATTTGGATCGGAACCTTTATAGCATGTTTTATGTACTTGGTAGAAATTGCTAGAGGAAGGCATTTTGTTCTTTCTTTTTGTTGATTTGACAGATAAATTAATATATGTCATCATATGTATTAGCCTATTTCTCTTGGTCTCTTTTTTTTTGTTACATTACAAGAAATTAGGGAAAAATAGCATGTTCTTTAATTTTGGCTATACAAGAGGTTGGCTGACAATTAGTATTATGAATTAGCAGATCTAAATTTCTAACTATTTGGCATCATGATAACGTTATAAATTTATAACAAGAATGATAAAATCTGTACCTTTGATACTATCATTAAATGGTGAACTACTCCTTGAGAATGATATGGCATTTTACTTGTGCTAGAGAGTTCAGTTCTGTCTATTGACAAATAGAACTGCACAACGACATTAAGAATAATAGTCAGTCTGTAGCTTTTTCGACCTTTACTCATTGGTGGTGTGCAAAGTGTCAAACCCTTTAGTAGTTGGGACCTGCTTGAAATTCAATGGCTTGATTAGATTCATCTAGCTGACCCCAAAATAGTTGGGGCCACAACTTGTTGCATGCAAAGCGAAAGCTTGGTTTCATATTTCACACACGTACATGATTAACTACCTTGGGCTTATGCTTAAGTGGCTACACAGTCTAGGTTCCTTAGGATGGTGCTGGGTACGTGTGCAACATTTTTTATGAAAGCAAATTTAGGTTAGCCATACGATGCTACAGTGAGACACTGCATGATCAGGAGCCATCACTTGGTTGGATATCTGAAATCACTATTTTGCATACTGAAAAGTTAAAAATAAATTGAGACAAATGCCCATAGATATTGTTTGTAGAAAACTTGATCACGCCTTGCGGAAACCACTTAAAGAGAGAGTAAATATGAACAATTTTTAGATGAACTCATTAGGGTAATCAATGATAACCTAGGCCACATATACATAGGCTGTTTCTTTGAACAAAAAACTTGACCTATCAGTAAGTAGGGTTAGTTGGGCATGGTTAATTCATGGCCTATTCTTATGTTGAAGTTCTAAATTACTAGTTCACAGTATTTGTCCTCATTAAAGAAAACGTTGCACTGGTACAGTTATTTTCTTAAGCTTCTTCATGACATGGCCTAATTAGTAAAAGGGTTATGTCTTTGTTAAAAATTCCTGACTCTTTGTAGGCAGGTCTGAGGCATTTCTTTTTTCTACTACTTAATCCGAGTTGGTGATCTGTTATATTGTTCACCTACTAAGCTAGAAGTGGTAATTAGTGTAAGTACCCTGAGTTGGTTTTGATGTGATCAATTGAGTTAAGTTAGATTCTGCGGTTTTGATCCCTTGTGTTTAAGTGTGCAGAGACTAGGAACACAAGAAGTCGAGCGGAAGACGCAGCGAGCGAGAAGGACGGTATGGGAAGCGAGTCAACGGGCTCGGTGCATCTAAGGGACGAGGAGTTAGGGAAGAGTACACTAAGAATGACGTACGCACCACTTCTGAGAGATGAGAAGCCGGGAAGGAAGACTGCTCGAGGAGAAGGTCGGAGTTGGGTTCGGAGAAGGTCGGACTGGAGAATCACCCAAGCGACTGGACAAGTCAATTGTTGAGATGACTTTGCCCAGGCGCCGAGACTCGGTCTAGGCTCGCGGACTAGGTCGAGGCACTCGGGATGTCTCGGCCAAATCAGCGAGATGTTGCAGCGAGGATCAACACTAGAGTACACGTCAGCCTATTCCAGGTGCCCGGATCGGGTCCAGGCGCCTGGGAGGCAAAGATTCGTTAGAAAGAAGCCGTTGCGGAGTGGATCGAGCCGACCACATCCAAGCACTCAGACCAGGTCTAGCCAGCCAACGGCTTACTTCGATCTGAGCTATAAATAGAGCCTTGGTGCTCGAAGTTAAAAAACAACACATTTTGTACTCGAATTCTTTTCTATTTTTAAGTTTTACACTTTTAAGAATTGTAAGAGGCTACTCCACCTTCGTTAAAGGAGATCTTTCAGTGGAGCTTTTCGATTGTCTTGGATTAACAACCATCCGAGAAGGTTCTAAAATTTGCTAAGTGCTAGTTGGGCGGCAAACTAACGCCTAGCGCCTAGGCCGCTTAGGCGGGGACTAGGCACCGCTAGGCGGATTTCATGGTATCAACATAAATTACATAATAAATCACATTCTATAACTCCAATACAATAACATCAAATTTAAAATGAGTATAAAATTACACAACTAATAAAATATCATAAATTTATTCTACTTCTCCATAATTTTCAATAAGTTGTTCTTCATCGAACACAAACTCAATATTATCATTGTGATCCTCTTCTTCTTCAGATGCAAAATCATTCTCGTGAAGTTCTCTCTCTCTAGAGCTTCTTCTGGGTTGTCAAAGGATGAAACTTTGGTCAACCTTCAATTCAATCGTGTCCAAGTCACTAGGAAAGATCAAACAACAAATTTTTCTTCAAATCGATTTCGCCCGCCTTTTAACTCTCTGATTTCTCAGAAATGTGGGCTTCTTCATTTGCTCTAATTTCTCCCGCTCTGGTTACTCAGTACAATGAAGATGAAGTTTGGTACTAACCACTGGGGCAAGCCAATAAATTGATTTCCTTGGACTAAAGTTTAGGGCTTATAAAAAAAAGTTACATTTTAGTTTTTTTTTAATTGGATTTTAAATTTAAAATCTCAAACTAAAAAAAAATCATGAAAATCGACAATTTGACCGATTAGTCAACGCCTAGGGTTGCCTAAACCCGCCTAGGCGCCAAGGCCGCCTAGGCTGGCCGACTAGCATGTTTTCGGTGTGGCTGGTTGGCACCTAGCGCTTAGGCGGCCGCCTAGGCCGATTTTTAGAACACTGCACCCCGATTGTAACCAAGTAAACTCCTTGTTTCTTACTTTGTTTTATGCATTTCTTTTATTTTAATTAACGTGTGTTTTGTCCTTGCTAAGTTCAAATAGCAAGAGAATTGCTCTAATTTTAATTGTAGGCTATTCACCCCTCTAGCCGGTCTCACCGGATCTACAATTGGTATCGGAGTCCAACCACTTTAGAATGACTAACAGCGACTAAAGCAACAAAACGATGGCGGGATCGAGTATTCACCCACCGAAGTTCGAGGGGGATTTTACGATTTAGAAAAAAAATGGAGGTATTTTTTAAAACTGATTTTGAAATTCTTCTAACTATTAAATACGGTTTTGTAGCACCTAAAGATCATAACTGAGATGAAAAGGAAGAATACCTCTAGAACAAGAAAGAGCAGAGTGAATTTGTAGCCAACGACAAAACAGAGTTCCATCGAGCGTACTTCCACCTCAAGAAGTCAATCGGATCGGCGCTTACGACTCCACAAAGGAGTTTTGTGAGAAGTTCTTGGAACTTGATGAAGAAACCTTGGAGGCTAAACTCGCAAGACAGGACTTGCTCCTGAACCAACTTAGCAACCTCCGTATGGAAAAGGAAGAGACAGTAGCTCATCTGCACACAAGGATTAAGGAGTTGATCACCGGACTCACGAACTTCAGAGAATCGGTAACAAATTGGGATTCACTAAGGTATGCATCAAATGCGTTCCTGACAACACCGGAATGGACATTTATAGTAGGCTCCTACTATATTTTCAAGGACCTCGAGCTAAGTAGTTTAGAAAATTTACTCTAATTTTGAATTACATGAGTCTTAAAGGAAAGAGCCAAATCAGGTTTAGCACTACAAGCCAACAAGATTGAGCTGGATTCCGAACCATCACTTGACGAAGAAGAAGCAACTTTTATGGTAAGGAAGTTTTCAAAGTTCTTTAAGTCTAATAACTTTCATAAGAGACAAGCCAACAAGATTCTCTGGGCAAAGAGGAAGAAAATCAGATGTTACAATTGCCAAGAAGAAGAGCACATCAAAGATCCGAAACTCAAAAGCAAGGAAAAAGACAAAGGGCTAAGACGATCGAAGCACAATAACTTGAAAGCTACGTGGGACGAAACATCATTAGAATCCAAAGTTGAAGCTTACGCTGGACTTGCACTAATGACAAGTCACCAAGAAGAAGATGACGATGAAACCTTGTCCGAGATGAGCATGAGAGCATCGATGAAGGGGAGCTTTGAATTACGACACGGTAAGTGAAGTACCACTCTTACCTCTTGATCAACTTTATGAAGTAGTGAAAATGCTATTTAGATCCTTATGAAAACTAGGAACTCAATGTATGAATCTGAAAAAAAGATAACAATGAGTTAAAAATAAACTTAGCTAATGCATGTCCATTAGAACATTTGATAAAATTCAAACGGAAAATTCCAAAATAAAAGAATAAATAGACTTATTGAAAAAGGATTATGCATGCTCCAATTCTTTACCAATTTCAAATTTTAGAAATACTAGAGGGCTAAATTGGTATATTAGAAATCAGAGGAGCTAAATTGCAAACATACTTAGAAATTATATTCCAAGAAAATTTTTGATAAATCAAGTAGGTTGAAATTTATTTTGGGTTCTTAAATCTGTTCTAAACTATTAAATTATTTTATTTACATACTTAAATTTAATTTGGTTTAATTTTGACATTGTTAGCAAATTTAATTATTTTGTAAACCTTCAGTTCATATTTTCTATTTAATTTTTTTATGTGAAAAATGAAGATATTATTTGCTAACAAAATTTTTTTCAAAATTTATTTACCGTTATATAATTTTTTCATGAATTTGTTAACAAATTTCAGATTTTTAAAATGAAAATTATTTCAAAAATTGAGTTTTGAAAATCTTTTTTTTCCTGTGATTGAACATTATGATTTCTGTTGCTAGAAAATATTTTGAGATTTTTCGGCACTTATATAATTTTTATGAACTTTTGATTGAAAAATATAATTTTAAAATTTAAAAGTTTTCGATGATTAATTTTGAAAAACCAGATTCTTCGGTTGAAGACTATTATATTTTGGATGGTTAAAAAAATCAGCGAGATTTTTAGATAAAAGAACTCTATGTTTATTCATTTAATTTCAAAAATGATTATTTCTGTTAAAAGTATTTATTCTGGTCAAAATAAAAATATGTTTTTTTTTGTGAAAATTGCTATCCTGATCTGACTGTTTCTATTTGTCCATGACAAATTTTCAGATTTTTTTAAAAATTTAAAAATAAATTTTAAATTATTTTTGTCAAAACATAATTAATTGGTAAAAATCACCGTCTTTGTAAAATAATTTTGGTAAAAAGGCATGTTCGTGGATGCACTGTTTAAAACCCCTAGAGAAATTTCCCAATTTTTTTGTATTTTTTTCGTATTTTTCCTAATATATTTTTGACGTGATTAAAGGGGGAGAAATTAATGATCAAGTTAAGGAGAGTTATAACATTTTTCTTATATTTATTGCAAACTTATTATTTGTACTAAATTCTAAATTTATTTGTGTTAGAACAAATTATTTTATTGTTTGTTTTATCCTAATTTAACTTAGGTTGATGTACATCAAAAAGGGGGAGATTGTAAGTACCCCGAGTTGGTTTTGATGTGATCAACTGAGTTAAGTTAGGCTCAGTGGTTTTTATCCCTTGTGTCTAAGTATGTAGGGATTTGGGAACAAGAAGTTGAGCGGAAAATGCAGCGAGCGAGAATGATGATACGGGAACCGAGTCGATTTGGTCGATGCATCCAAGGGACGAGGAGCTACGGAGAGAGTATACCGAAGGACGAGAAGGACATGCACCGCGCTTTTGAGGGACGAGTAGCTGAGAAGGAAGACTGCTCAAGGAGAAGGCAGGAGTTGGGTTCAGGAAGGCTGGAGAATCACCCAAGCGACTAGACTAGTCAACTGATGAGTTGACTTTGTCTAGGCGCTTGGACTAGCTCTAGGCGCTTGTACTTCAAGGGCCCGAACTCCAGATGCTCGGACCAGGTCCAGGTGCCCGGACCAGGTTCAGGTGCCTGGGATGTCTTAGCCAAATCAGCGAGACGTTGCAGCGATGATCAACACTGAGTACACGTTAGCCAACTCTAGGCGCCCAGGAAGCGAAGACCCATTGGAAAGAAGCCGTCGTGGAGTGGATCGAGTCGACCACATCCAGGTGCTTGGACTAGGTCTAGGCAGCCAACGGTTAACTTCGATCAGTGAGTTATAAATAGAGCTTTGATACTCGAAGTTAAAAAACAACACGCTCTATACTCGAATTCTTTTTGGTTTTTAAATCTACGCTTTCAACGATTGTAAAAGGCTTCGCCTTCATCAAAGGAGATCTTTTAGTGGAGTTTTTTAATAACCATCCCGATTGTAACTAAGGAAACTCCTTGTCTCTTATTTTGTTTTATGTTTTTTTTTTTATTTTAATTAATGTGTGTTTTGTCCTTGCTAAGTTCAAATAGCAAGAGAATTGTTCTAATTTTAATTGCACCCAATTCACTCCCTTCTAGCTCCTTACCGAACCTACAATTAGTTGTTTTATTCCAAAGGTTAAACAAAAATGATGTTCTCCTTGTACTGTTATACATAAATAAATCACTTTAAATAAAATTTTAAACTAAAATATATCATGAACTTAAGAAGGTTAGATTTGGAGACATAAATAAATTTCTTTTTTCATAATTTTTATACATCTCACTACTAATAACTGTCATGTTGAAAAACAATTTCTGTCTTCATTTTACAATTATTGATGATATTCTTGGGAATGATATTTGCTTTTTAATAAATTTTTATGCACGAAGGATCATTGTTGCTGGAATATATGCTTTATTTATGACTTGCTATATTAGAAGCTTAACAAATAAATGTCAAGCTTTCATCTTGGTCTATTGTGAATTTATTTGTTAACTTAAGTAAATTATTTAAGGTTTTAATTGCTAAAGTATTTTCTGCCATAGTTTACACGGGAATGTTGAGTCAATGACAATACTGTCTCTTGGAGCTGACAACCACAATAATAGAAGAGACTCAATAATGCTTGCATTTCAAGATGCAAAAATTACAGTTCTGGAATATGATGATTCATCCCACGGATTGCGGACAAGGTAATATATGTATGCATATTCTCTTAATTCCTTGGACAGCAATAAATAAAATTGCTCATATATCATATTATTGTCAGGAACTAAACTGAATAAGATTTCTCTTATCCATATCTGTTTTTAAGTTACATGACTCATAACATTAATTATTTCATTGAAAAATACTATACATCCAATGACCTTCCCTAGTGGTGTTAACTTAGAAAAGCTTGGATTGCACAACTGACTATAAACTGAGAGTCAAATGCCTCAGTTAGTCAGCATGAGTCAGATATCTTTTTATTGTGGTATATGGGACTTCAGCTGATTTGGGTTACTAATAGGGAATCAGAGGGTGTTGATGTTTTATTGTTTGAACTTGAAGTACTGAAAATTTGCAAAAATATATACAAACTTGCTGCATGAATTGCCGAGTCATTGCTTGTTCCAGATAAGTTGGGCATCCTTCTTTATGAATTGTCTGAACTTTGGTTGACAATGATTTTTTGATGAGCGAATGACTCGAGGAGAATTACCTATATTTTTGTAGTTATGCAACTACCAATGTGTTTCTCCTACTTTCTTCAATGCACTGATTTGACATTGTGGAATTAGCTGCTGCTTATGTTTAATGGGACAATTCACTGTATCAATATTTAGTAGGGATTCATCCAAAAATCTCATAATTGATGCCCTTGTACTCTCAATTGGCTAGGATTACAGGTCCACTCTTACTAGGTGGCATTCTATACCTTAGCTTTGGTGAAAGTCATTTAAGTGAAGATCATTGGCAAACAATAGAAGCTAAGTTCTGTAAGGTGTCAAAACCTTAAAGTAAACCTCTTCCTCCTACTTCTTTCTTCCTTCCTCTCTTCTGCATTGTTTGGCGCCACCAGATAACACAGGCTATACTGGATGAGACTGAAACCATTTTGTTCTTTCCAGACATCCGATTCTCAACGTTGTCAAAATTAAAAATCTCGAATGGGTGATGCTAGACTCTTAATATTGTTAAAAACAAATTCAACAATTGGATGAAAAGGGGAGGAGTCTATAGGAAAGTTCCATAGAAGCATTACTTCACTTTACACTTTAGTGCCTGCATTTGGGGAAAAAAAGGCATGAATGATGACTAACATTTATATGATAGAATGAGTATGTTGAATTTGATAAGCTTGTTCCTAGTTGAATCTGAAAAGTGAATCACTAATGGAAAATTTAGAAAATATTTTGGCATTTATAACTTCATGTCATATGTCGTTCACTTGTAGAGAAGCATTAACAAGGATTTAGTGTTCAGTGCTAGTTTATTTTTGGGATGAGCACCATAGATGGTCCAAGCAAGCTATAGAGCCTTGTAGAGTAATGGATGAGGAAAGATGTTTCGATAGCATTGTGCACAGGCTAGTGAGCAAAGTTTACAAGTTAGTGAACATAGCTTAGCCAGTTGAGAATTAATTAGACTGTACATCTATAAGAGTTAATAAGATATATGTCATCTTACTTAGAATCTTGACAGAGCAAATAAATGAATAACATACCCATGTTCTTCTCCACTTAACAGGTACTTCTTGTGACCCTTTACCTGAAAATTGAAATAAATGTCAAAAGACTTGAAACTATTTGTATTCTTCTCCATATTTTTAGCTACTTTAGATGGATTTTTAATATTATTGTTTATAGAAATGGAAATTTTTTATAAATTTACTGGTTCTTGGAACAAGAGTTAGGATATTTCCATAGTTTTCAAAATGTATTTGGAATACTCAGTTTTAGGCGAGTGATATTTTGTAATCTAGTTGTGGTATGTTCTGCTAAATGATTCTTAGCAACTTTAGATGCCAACTATCAATTCGAAGTTATGTTGATCTGCTCAAATGTTGGTTCTAGGAAGACTTTCAAATTTTCATTTTATAATGTTTTCCAGTTCAATGCATTGCTTTGAGGGGCCGGACTGGCAGTATCTAAAAAGAGGCAGAGAATCTTTTGCAAAGGGCCCTGTAATACAGGCAGATCCCCTTGGCCGTTGTAGTGGAGTGCTGATATATGGGCTTCAAATGATAATTCTTAAGGCTGCTCAGGTACCAACTTGCTCCTTTGTTCTCGATGGTTGTTATGTTTCTTGATGCTTCTTTTTTGAGGGCTTGATTGACATCGACAATTAACATAATGCAAGTTACACTGTGAATGTATTTTCTCCTAACTAATCATCATATATATGTTAACTAAGACCATCTGTGACAATAGAGGCTGGAAGCCAGTAATTTTCTTGAACTAGCTGTCAATACAATCTTTCCCTTCACCTAGTATATTTATGTATTTTTAGCATCTTTGATTTCTATTTCTCTTAAATTTTATATTTAAACTAGCTTGTTTATGTTTGTCTATTTCCTCTACACGTTCCCTTAACCTATTCCAGTCTCTCTCTCTTTAGGTTGGTCAAGGGCTTGTAGGAGATGATGAACCTACTACTAGTGGTGGAGCAGTTTCTGTTCGAATTGAATCATCATATGTTATTAACCTGCGTGATTTGGACATGAAGCATGTGAAAGATTTCACTTTTGTGCATGGTAAGTAAACTCATCGATCTATGTCCATGGAACTTAAGGAGAAATGAGCTACTAGCTATTTCTTGAAACTGGTTTGGCCATCAATTTGTGTATGCTCATTATATCTGAAGAGATTTAAGGGATTTTTTTTTTCCTCTTTTTGACTTTCAAGTTTCTATCAGTACAAAGTGATGAGAAGTTTGTAGCTTGTTCATATAGTGTTAAATACTAGATAAGCAGACATTATTGTGCTATTTTTAGTGACACTCATTTCTCCCATGATTGTTAACTGTTGCAATTTGCTTACATTAGTTCGCTCAGAATATTTATGTAAGTTGCAGCTGATTTACTTACTTTTCTGCATGCATGTAAGTATTAGATGGTGCTGGTTGGCACCAATCCAAACGAAGAAAGGGAGGAATAAGAGGAGGAAGAGGAAGAAAAGGAAAAAAGGACTTACATAAGGCTATGAAATTTCCATTATCCTCTTCACACCCAAGGATATGCCAGTTCCCTGGTGCAACCTTTGGTTGAGTGTTGCAGCTCCTATTGCCCTTCATTTGTTAGCTGCTGAGGCTTGGTTGCTAACCTCTGACCTGGCATTGGGTTTTATGACAGTTTCATTGTTGATAATTCTGGTGATATAGGGTGAGATGAAGGAAATTGAAAATCTTAATTGGATATGTAATTCAAGTTAGTTTACTAGTAGGACTATAAGAGCTTATTAATGTTCGTTCAATACACACAAGATCTATTAAATGAACAAGTTTGAACAACTCGTTAAACTAAAACAAGCTTGAACACATGAACGTTGTTCATGAATATATTCGTGAATAATGTTTATCAATAAAATGCTTATCAACATACTAATAAACGGAAATAAAGTTTCATAATAAATAAACAAGTTTGTATTATCAATCTCAATAATCAACCAAACAAGCTTAAAATATAAAAGTTTCAAACAATCAAAAGCTTGAATTGAGAGTTCGATAACATCTTAATGAACCAAGATCAAGTCAAGCTTGAACCAAGCTTAAACTCAAGCTCAAAAAATGAACCAAGCCAAGCTTGAACAATCATTTCAACGGCTTGGTTCATTTTGGGCTTGACTCGGCTTAGCTCGGTTATCTTATCAAACAAGCTTGAACACCACAAAGCTTGACTCGGCTTAACTAGTTGACTGTCCTATTTACTACTGATTTGGACAAAAAAAATATTCAATGTTGTTAGAAAATTGCATATAATTTAGAAGGATCTGGTTCACTTGTGACAACAAATGGGGGCTTGGATTATATTCTCTCTCAATTAATAGTTCTGTTTCTCAATTGACACGGGATGGAGAAGTGATGGATGAGGTGCTTGGTCTAAATTCTAATTCACAAGGTGAGCGATTTAGGTGGTGAGGGCTTCTATGTGTACAAGCTTTAGATTGGCAAAGAGTTGGATAGATTGGTTGTGTTTGTTAAAATTAATTTGGCTTGAGAAAATCTATTGCATTTTTCATTCATGATTTGATGAGCTTTCAATTGTTTAATTTATTTATAGGGGAGTTACTCATTTCTAGGTAACCTGTTTGAATATTTTTATAATACTTATTTAACTTCTCGATCAATCTATATGAGATGACTTTCTTGGGAAAGGTCGAATCAGCTTTTCCTGTTATAGATTAAACTTGACAGATCCGTACTGGTATCAAATAGGAGATCTGCATCCATTTCAAACATCTACTGAAATCTTAATGCAATCTGAAGCTGCCATCTTTCAGATTTGATCTGGGAGATTGAAGGCAGTGAAATTTGAAACATCAGCTTAAAATCTATTTACTTATTGATGAACTGCATTGATTGTCATTGCTTTCCCCCAGATGTAACATATTTGAGAGGTGTAGAGGAAGTTAAAATTGAAAACAAGTGTAACTTTCCATGAAATTTAAAAACAATATATTGTTCAAGGACTGATTTTGTACATCATTTTTGAGCTAATATATACATATTTACCTATCAAATAAAAAAAATGATATATTATTTTCTCCAAGTTCAAAAAATTGAAGGGGAGCCTTGAGACAACATGAAAGTTGCTGCTGTGTGACCTTGTGGTTCTGGGTTTGAGTTGCGGAAATAGCTTCTTACAATGTAGGGTAAAGTTACGTATAATAGACCAATGTGGTCCGATCCCTTTCGGAGACCTGTATTAACGGGAGCTTCATGCACCGGACTGTCCTTTTAAGAACAAAAGTTGAACTACAAACTTATTGTTGACAACTGTTGTTTGACATACTATATCTGTCTTACTGTCTACAATTTAATATATACCTTCTGAGTTTTTCATTTCTGTATCTTTTTTTTAAAGACTCTTTTCAAATTTTTATACTCTGGGCAGGCTATATAGAACCTGTTTTGGTTGTACTTCATGAAAAAGAGCCAACATGGGCTGGGCGAATTTCATGGAAGCACCATACATGCATGATATCTGCACTTAGCATCAACACATCTCTTAAGCAACATCCTATGATATGGTCTGCTTCTGTAAGTATTTCATAATTGTTATTGTGTACTTTGACAAAAGGAAAATAAAATATTGTATTCCATTTAGTATAAGATAATATAGGATTTATGATAAAAAGTAAAATCCCAAACCTAGAAGTATCAATGTGTGACTAAACTTGTCACATCTAATAACCCTATCTACTTTATACTCTTAACACCCCCTTCAAGCTGGAAAGTAGATACCAGGACAATGCCAAAAGTAAGTGATGTGAAACATAAGGAGTTAACTAAGTATGAAGCCAACATTCCCTTCAACCTTAGCATAACTAATGAGTTCCTTGACCTCAGGTGACCACATTGACAAGGAGAGAGAGGATAAAGAGAGAAATCATGATATAGAATGAGGAAAACAGAGATCTCAGGAGCAAATCTTTCAAGAGAGCATCTCCCTTAAGTAGATTGGGGAAAAATTAAGCACGCAAGAGTTCTAGAGGAAAGATGGATAACAAAGGTTGATCCTTTGTTGGAAGTAGAAAAGTGAGCCCAGAACGTTTTCTCACGATAACACACAATGGAAATGACAAACTGTGAATAAGATATTGTCTCTATTGAGGTTTTACTGGCCGTTGATGGTTGGAAGGGAAAAGAAGATGGATGCAGGATGGAGCAAAACTGCATAAAGACATATTGTTGTTTTGGCTTGAAGAACACCAAATCTGGCAGAGGACGCTACTGATGGTTTGCGATAAAGAGCATGCATCTTTTCACCAGCTTTTAGTATTGCTGCACTTGTTGCTTCAGATTTGCCAATCAAACAGCGGGAATATAAAGTTAAAGGGAGCATTTTTCCTTGAAAAGTATGGCTGGCAAAGAAGGAAATGAAAATGAGGTCTGATGATGGAAGAGGAATGTGCTTTGGTTCAGATCTATGCAGGTTCATTTCTTGCACAGATCTGTTCAATGGAGAAGGTGGTGAGGTTAATTAGGGTCTTCTATTGAGAAACTCTGTTGAAATAGGATCAGATAAACTTGTCGCAGAAGGGAGAAGGCGTGCAGCAACTCACAACTTTGCACTACCCATCGAATAAGAAAAAAGACTTCAAGCCAACAACCACTCACCACCTAAGGCAGAATTCCTCAATTTTTGCATTATTTAGGTGTGGGGCGGCCGTCATTCTTAAGCCTAATCTCTTACCAAATTTGGTTCGTAGTCATGTTCCAATAACTTAGAGCTTCATGGAGTTACGAAGTCATGCAACAATTTCAAAACAACTAGCGAGAGCAGGGACGTAGCCATCAAGTTCGTGTTTAAGAAGATCCTTTTATTATCAGTCACTCAAGTTATAAGCCCCTATTAATATCGATCTCATTCTATTTCAACCTTTAAAATATCATTATTCTCCTTTGTAGAAACAGGACATCATTATATAATTGCTAATTTAAATTGTTTATAAGGATTTAATCATGTACAAAGGGTTTTGTGACAGAAGACAAGCAAGAGACACCCATCTTGATGGAGAACCTCCAACTCACTATTAGAGTGGATCCAATACATCCCTAAGGTCCTTCAAAATCTAGACCTACAAGGTAATATGGCCAAACCTATTGTTTGACTATGATTCTGTACCAATTAAACATAGAACATAGCAACAAGAAGCTCATCTTATTCCCAAATCAAAACAAGGGAGGGGCATTGATCAATTCACAGGCCTTCCTGAGCCAAAAGCCATGAAATCCTACCATAGGAGAGCTATGTTGCAATCCAACACAAACAGCAACATTTCACAAAAGTCCTAACTCAAGATCAAAGCATAATCTAACCTAAAGTAACTTTCTAGATATCATTATCTGCAATGAAGGGATGGTTGTCTGATGATCCTTACTGCTGTTGTGCCTCTTAGATCATGGCTGCTCCAAACCACAATGATGAAAAATGACTCTGGGATGCTAAAAGTCACCTACACTAGTAGATTGGCTTGCTAAAAGTAAAGTAGATGCCTCCTCACTGCATATTGGATGTTGGAAGTAGTGTGAAATGTTGATTAATAGAGAAGGAAGACACTTCAGTTGGATTCTTGAGCTCCTGCTGGAATCAAAGCGGAAAACAACCCACCACCCTTTCTTCACTTGGGAATGATGGTGAGTTGCTTTTGCCGTTTGCTCCTAACGAAGAAGTGGGAGGAATGCTGCTTGCCACACTCACTTGCTACCCCCAATGGAAGAGGATCGCATGGGATCCACCCATTAAACTGCTGGCTTACATAGGGGAAGGTATGATCAGAGCTCATGGTGGAGATGGAGCTCATGATGGGGATGGGAAGAGAGGAACTTGGCTCATGGCTTGTGATCTATGGAGTGGATCTGGATGTCAATTAATTGGGAGTGAGGGGGAATTGTATTATAATGGGAACTGATTCCAAATTGGACCAACTGGGTTTGACCAATCTCATCCAACTTGAGTCCAAATCAAACTCAATATGATCCCAAACTATTTCCTCACTTATAGTCCATCTACTCACAAACAGATTCTATTAGAGCTTCAATCAACCAAAAACCATCCATAATTTGTTTTAGTTCAGCCCTAATCAACCAATAAATGACAATTAAGCCTAATTTAAAATCTAATAGGTTTTAATGCATCGTATATTATGTGTATGATCTGATATTTATCCCAAGTAGTTTAAGTTGTTAAACTTTGATATTTCTTAATTGAGAATTTTACATGTTCCTGCAGAATATTCCACATGATGCATATAAACTTCTCGCTGTGCCATCTCCAATTGGTGGTGTACTTGTAATCTGTGCTAATACCATTCATTACTATAGTCAGGTAGGCCCCTTTTAAAGATCTTGTTTTAGGCTTTTCTCTACTATTATTGGACTTCATATTTGATTTTGTTGTTTTTTGCAGTCTATAAGTTGCTCGCTTTGCCTCAATAGCTTTGGTCTCCAGCCAGAAAGCAGGTCACTGCCAATAATTCCTTCTTTTTTCCTAATGTTTTTAACTGCAAGCCCTCATGTCAATTTTTTTGCTCCTATTTTCATTTAGAAAGGTCTAAGGTATCACTGATACTGGTGGTTTTAGGAATATTTTTGTTTTACCTTTTAATTTCTTCTAGTTTGTACAGATTGTGAACGTCTATATGCAAAATTATGCATCAAAACTTGTACCAATTTGCTTAAAGTAGCCTTAAACGTAGTGGAACTTATTATTTATCTTAACAGGATCATCATGCCTTTGTCAAAATAGTATTTGGAATATCAGAATATTATATTCAAGGATTTATTTGTTGTAATGGTCTATTAGAGATCATATGCAAGTATCTATATATGAAGTTGTATTTGGTTATTTTTTTATTGCACAATGGTTTTTTGGTATGTAGAATGAATCATGGGTTAAATTTTTTTGTTTCATGTTAGTCAACATAGCAGAACATCTTGTTAACTCTGCCAACCAAATGGAGGAACTCTCTGAGATGAGCGAAATTTGAAGTGCGGTTTTTCTTGAACATGATGACAACATATGTTAAATTATCTAGGACATGAAACTTCCTTGCAAGTTGTGCGGCTAGGTGAAGACAATGACGACACATGAGAAGCCTTGTGAGACACGACATGCATGGTCACGATGCTCGAGGCTTCCTGTGACTCCTCTTCCTCGACCTCGTAATTTTCATTTATGGCTTTGCTACTTGATATGAGCATCGACAATTGGTGACCTCCTCTCTGATATAGCTACGCCAATAGGCAACTCCTCTTCCTCCTCTACCTAGTTCTCCTCTGGCTAGGGTTGGTGCTTGATACAATCAGCGATGTTGGAAATTCTCCTCCTTCACCTAGGTTGGTGCTCAACACGCCCAATGAGACCTAACATGGCCATTGTTGGATTGGGTGGACCTGCTAGAGCGAGGTGAATAGTCATGTAATCAAAATTAGAACTTCTCTTGCTACTTAGCAAGGACACAATTAATTAAAAACAAATAACATGTAAAGAAAATGTAAGAGATTCATAATTTACTTGGTTTGCAACTAGGAATGTTGCTAATCCAAAGTAAATGAAAGTGCACTAAGAAAATTCCTCCTTCAACAAAGGTCGGAGGCGGAGTAGCCCCGTACAACAATTGAAAGCTCAAAACGAAATACAGAAGTTAAGATAAAGTGTGTTAAAAAACTCTTAGCTTTGGGGTATTACTTACATCCCACTGGTCAAAGTGACCGTTTACTGACGTGGCATATTGGAGGCGCCTTGATCACTTGGAGGCGCCTCCAAGTGATCTACACAGAATGGTGCTTTTCTGATTTGGTGGCAACCGAGGCGCTTCGGTTCATTAGAGGTGCCTCGACTGCTTATGCACTTGGCAACGACTCCTTGACATCGGAGGTGCCTCCGGTCTCAACTGAGGGGTCTCCAGTCCAATCTGAGGTGCCTTGAATGGCCAATTTCAGCATTGACTATTCTTCGTCTCGCTCGATTGAGTGATGTTCTGGTCGCCTGGAGTTGAGCTCATTTGAATTCAATTCCGATCTCCTCGAGCAGACTTTCTCATTATTTTTCGTCCCTTGGATGCACTATGCGTGCCCATCTTGCTCCACCGGTGTACGCTTCCGCAGCTCCTCATCCCTCAGATGCACCGAACTCATTGGCTCACTCTCCGTGACGTTCTTGCTCATTACGTCTTTCGCTCGACTTTTTGTGATCCTATGTTCTTGCACATTTAGACACAAGACATCAAAACACACAAGACCTAACTTAACTCGGTTGATCAACATCAAAACTAATCCAGGGTATTTACAATCTCGCTTTTTTGATGTGCATCAATCGGAATTAAAATTAAAGTTAAGGAAAATAAATAGTAAATGATTTATGTTAAAACAATATAAAACAATTAATCATAAATATTTGCAATCATAACAATAATGTTTTGCAATTAAGCCCTTCCTTTAATTTAATACTATTCTCTCCCTTTGATCGGGTCAAAAATATGGAAAAAAATGAAAATGACAGAGAATATTTGAAAAAGGTTTTAGGGGGTTTTCATAGATGATCCAAGGTTCTATATTTTTATCGAAATTATTTTGCACATAAAATAATTTTGAAGAATTAAACCTCAAATTTGCCAAAATAATTTTTAATTTTTGAAAAATCTTGAAAATTTTGGTCAATGTCAAACAGAATCAATATGATCACAAAAAAATTTTCATGAGAAAACTATTTTTCTTATAGCCAAAATAAATATTTTTTATAGAAATAATTGTTCTTGAAATTAAATTTTTAAAAATATATTTATACGTCAAAATAACTTGCCAATTTTTTTTTGAATATTGACAATATAACGTTTATCTGTAGTAAAATCAAGTTTTTCAAAAATCAATCATTGAAAATTTTAAATTTTAATTTTTTTGGTAAAAATTTCAGAAAAAATATGTAACTGTTGAAAAATTTCAATTTTTTTTTCTATTAACAGATAACATATTTGTTTATCACAGAAAATTTAAACTAAAGAAAATCGAATAGAAAGTATACAAAAATTAATTTTGCTAGTAATGTTAACAAATCAAACAAATTAATTTCTAGCAATCAAATCCCTAAAAAAATTTAACAGGTTAAAATAGATTTTGGAATCCAATATAGATTTTACCTATTGGATTGATCAGATATTTTCTAGGAATATAATTTTTTAATACTTTTGCAATTTGGTCTCTATGATTTCTAATATACCAAGTAGGCACTCCATAATATCTAAAATTTGAAACTTGTAAGAAGCTTGAATTTGAGCATTTATTATACTTTTCTAACATTTCTATTTGATCTTTTTTTTCTTTTTTTTTTTTAAATTTTCAACCTTAATTTTATCAAATTCTTCTAAGGGACATGCATATGCTAAATTAACTCTTAAGTCAATGTTATCTTTTTCTTTTTTTTTACATACTTTGTTTCTAGCTTGCACAATGATCTAGACAACATTGTAATACCTTCGTATAATTGGTTATGAGGAAGTTGACGTAACTCACTTACCGTGTCGAATTTGTAATTGGATGCTTCCCCTTCATCTCTCCTTTCCTCTAAAGTAGCTTTCCCTTCATTGATGCTCTCCTCTTGGTAGTCGGCTGTTAGTGCTAGTCCAACGTTTTCTTCGTTCTCGGACTCTTCAGACGACAATTCGCTTTAAGTTGCTTTGAGGTTCCTTGGCTTGGACCTTCTTGACCGTTTGCCCTTTTCTTTTCCTTTATTCATCAATCTGGGCAGTTGTCTTTGATGTGCCATTTTTCATTGCGTTATAACACCTTACCTTCCTTTTTCCCCGAAGAAGCTTCTTAATGTATGTCTTATTAAACTTATTAGTTTTAAAAAACTTATTGAACTTTCTTACCATGTATGCTTCTTCATCTTTGTCAGGTGATAACTCTGAATTTGGTTCGTTCTTCTTAGCTTTTAAAGTGATGTTATTTGACTTTTTTGTATTTTTAAATCTTGAACATCCAGATTCGTGTAATTCCAAAATTAAAAATAACTCTTTAAAGTACTTACTCCAAGTTCTTCGAGATGTTGTAGGAATCTACTATTTATGTTTAGTTAGGGGTTCTTGGAAATGCATTGAGTGCATATCTGAGTGAGTCTCGATTCGTTATCATTTCTCTGAGGTTGGTGAGTCCAGTTATCGGCTCTTTGAGCTTACATGCAGTTGAGCCACCTTTTCTCCCTTTTCCTTATGGAGTTTGGTTAGTTAATTTCGAAGCAGGTCTAGTTTGACCTCTGAGAGTTCTTTAGTAGAATCATAGATGCAGATCCGGTTGACTTGTTGGGGTCGGAGTACGCTCAACAAATTGAACTCTGTTTTGCCGTTGGCCACAAAGTTGGTTTGCTATTTCTTGTTCTATTGGTGCTTTTCCTTTTCTTCTTTGTTCTCACCCTGGGTGTTTCAAAATTATATTTAATTGTTAAAAGTATATTGAAATTGGTTTTGAAAAATACCTCCATTTGACGCTTCTAATGCACGAACTTCCCCTCAAACTTCAGCGGATGGATGCTTGATCCGACATCTTCTTATTGCTTTAGTCGACGCTTAGTCCTTCTAAGGCAGTTGAGCTCTGATACCACTTGTTGGATTAGGTACACTGGCTAGAGGGGGTGAATAACCATGCAATTAAAATTAGAACTTCTCTTGCTACTTACTTAGCCAGGGCATAATTAATTAAAAACGACATGTAAAGAAAATGTAAGTCTCAGAATTTACTTAGTTTACAACCGGGGAGGTTGCTAATTCAAAACAAATGAAAGTGCACTAAGAAAACTCCTCCTGCGACAAAGGTCGGAGGCGAAGTAGTCTCGTATAGCAATTGAAAGCTCAAAACGAAATACAGAAGTTAATATAAAGTGTGTTCAAGAACTCCTAGCTTTGGGGTACTATTTATAGCCCACTGGTCAAAGTGATCGTTTGCTGACGTGGCATATCGGAGGCGCCTCAAACACTTGGAGGCGCCTCTAACTAGCTGAAATTCGATCCATGCACAATGGTGCTTTCCACTATTTATCCGCTCGACAACGACTCCTTGGCATCGGAAGCACCTCCTAGGCGCCTCAAGTAGTGTTCATGCGAGGCGCCTCCCGTCCAATCTAAGGCGCCTTGAATGATCAATTTCAGCATTGACCATTCTTCGTTCCGCTCACTTGGTGATGCTCCGGTCGTCCAGAGTTGAATTCACCCGAACCTAACTTTAACCTTCTCCTTGAGCAGACTACCTCCCGGCTTCTCGTCCCTCGGATGCACTGCGCGCGTCCTTTTCGCTCCAACGACGTACTCTTCCGTAGCTCCTCGTCCCTAAGATGCACTGAACTCGTTGGCTCACTCCCCGTGACATCCTTCTCGCTCGCTATGTATTCCCCTCGACTTTTTGTTATTCTAAGTTCTTGCACACTTAGACACAAGACATAAAAACACATAGGATCTAACTTATCTCGGTTGATCAACGTCAAAACTAATTCGGGGTACTTACAACCACCTCTTGTGCCATGGACCGAAATGCTAGCTTGGAACGAAATTTCAAATGTTGACTTTCCAATCATTGTTATGTATATTTTGGTCTATATTTCCAACCACATAGTTTATGCTTTTAGTATTAGTAGTCACCAAATCAAACACCCTTTGAGCTTTTGGAATAGGTTGTTGGGTTGGTTTTGTCCGCAAGTTGGGCTTGGGTTAATTTAATCCAGCATCCTAATCACATGAGGGGCTAGGGGATTGGAGCAGTGTTAAGAATATGAAGTATAGGACTACAGTTTACCCATTCAGCTTTGAAAACAGCAAGAAAAAAATCCATAAACAGATGACTTTCATACACCAGCAAACATAACCACCATACAGAAACAATCCAAGAGAAACAATCCCAACAACAATGTACACTAATAGTGTATGGTGGTTATCTTGGGTTGGTTATATGAGTTGCTGGAAGCACTACAATCAATTGACTTGCACACTGAACTTCCATGGAGATATTACTTTCACTGGTTTTTGGACCTTTTGTCTTGTACAAATCTCTTCTAGCGGTAATGTTGGATGACTAATCCTTTTGATTGCAGGGTTTATTGTATTTGTTTGCAGCTAAATTATGGAACTGTAATTTGTAGTTTATGATTTGTTTTAATTTTTATCTACATGCTTTTGTAATTTCTTCGTTCAGAATATGTTTAATTGCATGGTTGGTAGGAGTTTTGTGACAACTTGGACATTTATTTCAGTTCAGAAATGCCAAAATCAAAGTTTGCTGTTGAGCTTGATGCAGCTAATGGTACATGGCTCTCTCCTGATGTAGCTATATTTTCTTCTAAGACAGGAGAACTACTGTTGCTAACATTGATCTATGATGGAAGGTATTACATGCCAATTTTATGATTGTGTTTTGTTCTTCATATTTTTTTTTGATGTTCTGTCTTCTAAGCATTTAGTACACCTGATGAATGCCTTTATGGCTGCTCATAATAGATCTCTAGTTCTCTAACTTTCACTTGGGCTGGTTGTTTACCATCATCATCAGCCTGTGTTTATATCAACTATTTAGGTTGATTATATGAATCTTTGAACTCTATGCAAGGTTTCAATATGTAGTATTTAAATCAATCAAGACCTTCTTTTAATATAAAATTAATATCTTTTTTGGTCTCCTTTTGCCCCTTACTCTAATAGTTCTAATCTATGAATTAAGGAAAGGAATTTATTTGCTTTTCAACATGCCTATACCAGCTAGACTTGTTTTCTCCTATTATGGATTAGACCTACACCTAGTTGCTTGTGGATATTAGTTTTTTTGGTTATATTATTTCTAGTAACTCCAAACATTCATCATAGTATTCTTATGTTTACCTTATTAATTTTTTACGTGTTATTTCATAATATCCATACACTTTGTTTCATAAAGTTTATTAATAGCATTTGGTAAATCAGATGGATCAACTAGAAGGGCGAATAGACTTAGCATAAAAAATTCTTGCTAAATGCAAAATTCAAACAATATGTTAGACATCAGTGCACATGTGTCATAAGCAATCAATGTGCAGAAATGTAGCAAAAAGTAAAACTACTTTAGTTGTAATGAAAATTAAGTTTAGCAGCTGAAATAAACTAGTAGCAACAAACATAAAGAAGAGAGATAAAACAATGCAAACAATGCTAACAGACAAATTTAATGTTGTTTGAGTACCTTTCCTACTCCATGGCCTGTCACGTCAGTGCCACATTTCACTAAATGAATATCTCACTATATAAAAGGTAGCAATGATTCTCTTTACAAGATGACATGAGCAGATCTAGATCTCTAGATCACTTAAAACAAATAATAAATGCTCACAATTGTCCTACACAAACCTAACCCTGTGAAGAGAATTTTTGATCAATGAGAACCATTATAAGCAATGGAATTCGAGAAATGAGTGATTATTTGAGTGACACCCATCTAGAGGCTATTTATATGTAATTTCCAATGGAATTGTAAGATCTATCTTATCCACAAACTTTGGTAGACCAAAAATTGATAGTTGTTACCAAAACCCTAATAATTCTTGGGTAAATGATAATCAACTAGTTGACAAATACTTTTGATCACTAACTAAATAATATCTATCAATTTGAAAATTAAAAAGTCAAGAACTCATAAATTTATGGTCAACCAAAAATAAGTGTTTAGTCGACCCACCTTCTTCGAAAGTGGTCAAATGACAACATTCAAAAGTCACTTAACAACAACCTGACATTAACTCGACATTTCTGCCGTAAGCCTTTCTATCAATCTAAAATTTTCCAACTGGAACATAGAAATCCCTCGTTACTTAATTCAACCCAAATGATAAGGATGATTTGCATTCTAAAGTCCGTAGTTAACTAGATGCCTACCTACGTGTTCAAACCAAATTACATAAAATGGTCTTTGGGTCTTAAATTCCAATTCAAGCTCTTAAAATTCGCTTCATGCTCGAGTCAACACGTCCATCATTCTAACTACTTACTTAATTCACTTTAACCAAATTTGTCAAACATCAAAGTTCTTGAGGGATTAACATCGTCTCAACTATATTAACTTTTTTTCTGTTACTCCCTAACAGTTGAAGACTTCAATCCATAAAGGATGACTTGATATGTCTTACCTCAATCTTATAAAACTTTCTTTTAGCTCATAAGGTAATGGGGATTAGAAGACTTCGAAAGGTTTCTCTATTTTCTTCATCCATTATTTTTGTGTCATAATGATATCTTCATTAATATTGATTTCTTGTTGAATGATAAATTTATCTAAAACTCTTCTACGGATTCCATGTGCATCCTTATTTAAGTATTCCATTGCATTCATATTTTCAAATTTTGTATTCTTGTATTAAATCTTTATGTTTATCGAGTTTTTCTTTAGAATTCAGTTTTCCAATTTATCTAATTACATTCTCATCAATTAACACATTAGCGTCCCTAAGCCCGCTAAACTTTCTTTCTTTCTTTCTTTCTTTCTTTCTTTCTTTCAGGGTTGTTCAGAGACTTGAACTTATGAGATCAAAGGCTTCAGTTTTGACCTCGGTAGGTTTTATTTGTTTCTGTTTTTAGTTTTATGCTAAGATAAATTTGAAGTTTTGTCTCATTTTTATAGCTTAATTTTGCTGACTCAGTTTGTTTCTACAAGGGCATCGCAAAAATAGGCAGTTCCTTCTTTTTCCTCGCTAGTCGTTTGGGAGACAGCCTTCTCATTCAATATAGTAGTGGAACATCAAGTCTGTCTTCTGCAAATATGAAAGATGAGGTACTATTTTGAAGATACCTTTGTTAATATTTTGCTATCTATCATTATTACTTAATAATGCCTGAACATAGTTTCTTGTGATAGTTTTATTTTATTGTGCTATTCCCATCTAGGGCCACTTTTTGACTCTGACCCACCCTAACTTTACATGCATCTTTTTGTTTATTAACCTGTACCATACTGAGCTTAAGTAAAAATCTAATTTGCAATTTAGTAGTTTATATGCATTTTATCCTACAAGGAAGAGAACAATCAGAGAAAGAAGACAAGTCTGGATAAGTAGTAGGGAGAGGTGGAAGAAATTATTCCCTCATTTGTGTTTCATTGGAAGGATTGAAATTAGGCAAAATTCTTCCCTATTTTTCCTTGGAGGGGAACGAAATGTGAAATATATATATATATATATATATATATATATATATATATATATATATATTGCAACTATCACTTTCTACATGATTTTGGTTTAAGAGTTCTTGCGGAAAATTGTGATAAATTTTCTTGTGGTGTCTCTTCGTTCACCTTTAGCCTTCCAAGGAAACAGAGAGAAGTGAGTCCCACCTTTCATTTCTCTTGACTCGTTTCACTCGTACTTTCTTTTCCGACAGGAAACATAGGCTCAATGTTGTTTATTAAACATGGATTTGTATTTAGTCTACCTTTACAGTTCATTAGGGTGGTCTATTGTAAAGTCGAGGGGAAATTGTTGAATTTACTTTTTTTGTTTGGCTTTCATTTGCAATCTAGCTATGTATTTGTGAATAATACTATAATAAAACATGCATTGTCTTGTCTTTATCTTGCAATCAAGGCAGTCAAGCTTGCTTTGCTAGGATTAGACCACAAGGGTTCATAAATTATGAGTTTTCTTTTTAATGTAATTATTATATTCCAAACTCAATTGATTGTTGATATATTTTTCATCAAAATCATGTTGTTGTCTAATTTGTCATATTTAGTTGGGTCCTCAATTGCATAAAGGCAGCCCGGTGCACGAAGCTCCCGCCATGCGGGGTTCTGGGGAAGGATCCATTGTCCTTACCTTCCTTTTTGCAAGAGGTTGTTTCCAGGTTTCGAACTTGTGACCATTTTGGTCACATGACAACAATTTTATCGTTGCGCCAAGGCTCCCCTTCAATTGCATATGAGTTAGATTTTATTTGTGTGCGTAATGCTTAGGCTATTGGTCAAAAGAAGTCCATGTATTCTCTTTTAACCCACAATAACCTCTCAGTTGGACAAGCAACACCCTAACTGGTGGTAATCTTTATTTTGGCGACATATGAGGATTCTAGATTGAATTAAGCAATGAAGACTCTATTGTCAAAAACACTCTCTACTAGTCATATCTCCATTTGACCATAAGCTCAATGAAAAGATAATTCTTGTAACTAGGGAAAAGAAGGATTTGTTAGCCAATAAAATGGTAGGAGGAACAAAGTAACACGGTAATATAAGCAAAATATGTGATCAACTAACAGAAAAGTTAACACACACAATACGACACACCAACTGAATGTGCACACGACAACTCATATGCAGATGAGCTATCTTACTGTATTAACGCAACACACTAAGTAATAACACAAAGCATTAATGCAACACTTTATCACTATATCACCAGCCTCAAATCAAAGCATCAATGTTGCTTAGGGGTATCAAAGAACAACACAAATTATGCATTAATGCCACATGGAAGAGAAGTAGACCAACCACCAAGGACCACACAAATGTTGCTTCATCACACCCCGCAATGAATGATGAAGGTTGAAGGGAAGTAGACCAATCACCGAGGACGCCAACCTAATCATGAGAGCTGATCTTTATTCGGATTGTGGAGTCTAATCACCTTCCACAATAAAACATTTGATACTTATTTGGCAATTAACAAAAGTGAAGTGTGAGGCTTAGCAACAAAAGAAGAGGATGAGTGTGTATTACTGATACTCATCAACTTCTGTTAAAGACACCAAGTAACCCTTTTAATTTGTGTTTATCGAACCAGTTTAGTTCAGTTAAGCATTTTAGTTCACTATGATTTGACTGATTGAGCCTTATTTTATGCGCAAATGGAGCTTATCTCAAGTCTATTGACCAATTCACACCCAAAGAACTCGAGTAGCAATCTGTTGCACTCATCTAAGTCTCATTAAGCGTCAACTAAATAGAATCATATACCCGTGATTAATGAAATCAATTTATTTAAATTTCGGTTCACGATGCCCTGGGTATATCACACTCGTTCTATTTAGTTACTTTTATGAGAAATGTTTATATGGTAAATTGAATTTCTATTGCAAAGAAATGTTGAAGTATACAATTACCAATTATAATATTAATTTATAGTTCCATATCTATAAGTTTGTAGTTATGCGTTGTACAATTTTTGTTATATCTCAATCCTTAGTTAACTAAAATTGCTTATTTCACTGAGTAATTACTTGGAAATCAGAATAAAAGGGCAGCCCGGTGCCAATGCGGGTCCCAGGGAAGGGTCTATAACACACATCCTTATCTTTTTTTGTAAGAGGCTATTTTTGAGACTCGAATCCGTGATCTATAGGGCACACGACAGCAACTTGGGAATCAGAATAAGACTTGGAATAGATTTTATTTGTGTTTTGATGATTTGGACTGGGGTCACTAGTTACTAGGATTATGGTGAGCTCTAATTACTGACAAGAGGGTTGGTTTTGGGCTTGCGCTAGGGTCAATCCAAGCTTCTGGTTAAATTTTATTTGAACTGCATTGAATTGTTAACCATTTAGTGATTGCAGAATGAGATGAGGGAGGCAATTATTGAGGATAATAAGTTCTGGATTTTTTTTGTCCAAACATTCTTTACCAAGGTTTATATTTTGGTAGTTAATAATTTTTTATTGTTTTTGTTTTATTTACAGTTGCATGCATTGATGCTAGCTTACATCAGATTGATTATATATCTTTCTGTTGCATTTACTTCTTATTTCTTATTACCTTTTTTAAGCTTAGGATTGGCTTTGTACCAACATCATTGCAATTTTGTGAATGTTAAATTGTTTATTTGTTTTTTCTTCTGTTTGGTTCAACCATATTGCAGATTGCTGATAGTGAAGGTGAACTCCATTTGGCAAAGCGCTTATGCCGGACACCATCTGATGCTCTATTAGAGGTTGCTAGCTATGAGGAGCTTTCTCTATATGGAGCTACTAATACCTCTGAAATTGCCCAGGTTTGTAGTGGCTTGATTTTGTGTTTGTGTACTCTTGATAAATAAATTGCATTATCAGGATGTAGGTTTTTTTGACTTGTAAATTTTTATTATGGTGTGTCAAAATGACCCAGAGCAGAGTGTGTCTGTTTGGTAACATAAGCAATGCTGTAAGTTTCATTTGAACACGGACTATTTGAAAATAGTGTTCATCCAATTATGCTATAGCATTTTTATCATTCTCATCATGTTTTCATTTGTTTTCAAGGAAGTCATTTAAAACTATGCACATCCAGAAATCAGCTCATATTTGTACATGCTACTTGGAATTTTCAATTAAGAATGCTTTGTCTTTATTTGATATGCAGTTGCATGCAATTCATGTTTTATGTATGTGGCATATTGCATTTATTGCTATTCAATATTGCTTGAAATCATAAGCTGTTTGTTCTCTCTATTGAGGGTAATGCTTTCCCTATGACTTCCATATGCTCATCGTCCATGTGGCGCTTCTCTTTTTTTCCTCTTTGTTTTTCCCATATAAGTACATATTCCAACAGTTCGAGTGCTCTAATGTCTTCTTTATTCATGTTACATTTCGGTATCATGAGCATATCTTGCTCCATTTATTATGTTTCAGTTCAAAATCGTTATGTTTTTGTCACTGAATGCAGAAATTCTTCTCGTTTATTGTTAGAGATTCTTTGATCAATGTTGGTCCACTAAGGGATTTCTCATATGGCTTAAGAATCAATGCTGATCCCAATGCAACAGGAACTGCAAAGCAGAGCAATTATGAACTGGTTGGTTATTCTAATTTCTCTTACATCATTTTTTTAAGGCCATATTTCTGTTTTGAGCTTTGCCAATTTTCCATGATGCTCATTCTTTTTTTTTTTTTCCTTTTATCTTTCCTCTATTTCTTTGTAAGAACTTGAATTAGAAAGGTAAGATGTTCAGGTCTCTGAAAATGTAAGATGTTTGTGTCATGATGAATCATGTAAGATGGGAAACTTGCATTTGCACGAATGTGTTCATTAGTGTTAGCATGCATTACAGAATTTGTATAAATTGTATAACAACATCCAAAATAGAGCATTATTGTTTGTTAGATGTACAAGTTTACTGGTTGTGATTCTTTTATGAAATAATGGGGAAGAGGCACAATCAAGCTCACGGTGGTGTCCATAGGAAGAACCATGATTGAGAAAGGGAGAGGACCCAAGAGGAAGAGGGATAGACTGAGAGAGGGAAAAGGACTTAGGCCACCAAATAAGGGCGAGCAATAGGGATTGATCAGAGACCAATCATGCTAATGTTTTGGAGTGCTCGACAGGGGATGCTTGGAGGGGTGCCTGGGATGAGCGTAATTATCTTTTGCTACAAAAGGAGTGCTCAAGATGGGACGCTTGGAAGGAAATGCGAGAGCACATGAGAGAGAGATCGGGAGAGTTTTGGAACATGAGGCAATCCAAAGCCATGGGCCCAAATGCTTCACAAAATCAATTAAATAGGGCAATTTACCATATTATGTACCCAGCACTGAAAAATACCTAAAATACACACCTAACTTTCATATTTACCAAAATATGCACTTATTATCTAGAATACCCTTTTTCCTCATAAAAAATGACAAAAAAAAAACTCAAGAGAACTCCGGCCTTCGATTTTGAGTTCACGAGCATTTGCGACAGCGAGCTCACCATCAAGTTTGCTATCATTACGAAACCTTGGCCATGTCCAATCAGCCTTGACCGACTGCAAATTAGTGGCTAGGCGGCCGAAAAATCGCAGCTAGGAGATAATGGCTGACCTTGAAATCAAGGCTAGGTCGCGATTAGCAGCGAGTTGTAGCCTTGACTGTCTAGCAGCGATTTCGCTGTTTGGGATTTCGTGTCTGCTTGCGCCTTAACACAATTTCGCTGTTGGTCGAGACCACCAAGTGGCAAGGAAATTGTGGCCAAGGGCCATTATTTCATGGCTGCGACGAGCTCCATTGTGAGCTTGTGGTCTTGCCATAGTTCTCTTGAAATTTTTTCATAGTTTTAATTTGTTGACAATTTTTTTGCCATGGAAATGGGTATTTTGGGAAATAAGCTCGTCTTTTTTTGGTAAGCATAAAACTTAGGTGCATAGTTTGAGTATTTTTCAAAGTTAGGTACGTGATATAATAAATTGCCGAATTAAATATGATTGAACTGATTCAGACAAATTAGATTTTGTTCATCCCTAAATTGGTCCACTCAAGTCCAAAACAATCCTAATTTAAACCCACTCAAACTTAGCACAGTACCCGCCTAATGGTCCTTACCATACCATAAATCAAACCTTGAGATGCGCCAAAATAGATTTAAATTACTTTTGGGTCAAAGACCAACCCAATCAAATTGACTCAAACTCGAGTTCAGATCAAGTCCAACTCAGAATCAAAATTAATCCTCAAATAAATATATTTCATCAAAAACTAATCATTACACCTCAATTAACCTCAGTTGCTGCTATTTCAACAATTTACTCTTATTTTTATCTAGGTTATAACACACTGAACCTTTTTCTATGTTCCCTTCTCAAGATTCCACAACCAACCATTGCTTCTCATTGGTGCATCCTCATTTTGCCCTCTGTTGCTCTCCTCTTCATGCTGCCTTCTATGTGCTGTCAGTGTTGTCCTTGGGCAACTATGTAATTCCTCCTTGATGGTGGCTCCATGCACACTTTGGTCCACTTACACTGTGCCTTTATGCGCTCATGCACCCTCCTTGATCATTGCCAATGTACTGCCACCACTTGTGTCAGGACATAAGAATCCCCTATCAACACATATGAAGTGATGCTCTTGCATCATAAGAGATATGGTGGTTTTACCCTTGTTGAGCTCATATTGGTTTTTGCTTATGCTTCTAGTAGTATCTCTCACATGTTTCAGATGATACAAAACAAAACCTGAACTATGCTTGCATAGGTATATACGGCAGCATGAAGCACATTTTGTAATAGTTCTTACTGTTTTAAAATTCTCGTTGAGGCAAATCATGAAACCTTACAGATTGTAAATTCTCTCTAGGACAATTGGAAAAGGATGTAATATATGATCTCAAGCAATTGCAGCTTATATAGCTTAGCTGAGTATGTATGATATGATTAATTGCTTATGCACGAGACCAATGAGTTTATTGAAAGATATTATTAAGCAATTTAAGAAATCTCAGAATCTTATACGTTTGAAATTAACTGCATTGTTTCTAGTATGTGCACAACTATGTAGTTAATTTTATTGGCCAAGTCAAGAAAGAGAATACACTACTATTTTCTTGGCAATTTTTTCAAATGGAGCACTCATTCTAAATTCTAAGGCTGGCTTATACTATTCTTTCCACCAATTAAAATGATATGCTTGTAGATGACTTGTGTGATCCCATTATTAATACAATCAATATATGTGAGAACCTGATAAATTATTGGTTAATGATTTCACAACCTCTTCACATTGCCTAGCCTAATCCATTTGCACTCACTAATTCAGTAATATTTTTAGTACTTACTTACAAATATTTCCTAGCCTACTCCACAACCTGTTCAGTTAGGTCTATATAACTTTGAATTTTTACGGCAATAGTTTACAGCATCTTCATTATCTTCTTGTTAGATTATCTGTTCATAAAAATTCTGGCATTTCCATCTTCGTCAATTTCTTTATCTTTCTAAAATAATCAAGTTTATGAGTACTGATGTAATGCTTCATACCCATGATTCATGTCCAGGTGTGCTGTTCTGGTCATGGGAAGAATGGTGCTCTTTGTGTGCTTCAACAATCAATTCGGCCAGAGTTGATCACTGAGGTAAATCTTGTTTCACTATTCTCTCATAGTTTCTGGGTAGTGCTAATATTTGTTAATTTTTCTTGAAATATGATTTGATGCAGGCTTTTGCCTTCTTTATGTCTGTATCTTATACTAATACCTTCTGTAAAAACATCCCATTCATAAAATATTTACTTTATCAACAATTGCTTAGTTTTGTCGTTAAGAGAGCTAGGTTCATAGGGCTTCCAGACAAAGGTTGAGGATTCAAATCCATATAGCGACATTGTGTGGAGGGGTTTGACCTTGTCACTCCTGCCACGATTGGGGAATACACCTCGTGGGTAAGACTAAAAAATATTTTGTGGATCATTGGTGGCTTCATACTTCAATTGAAATGAGGCAAAAACTCCGTAGTTATTTTGTATTATTTACAATCTGAGTTGGAATATTACATGTTCACTGGATAATTATGATGAAAATTGGTATGACTAAAATAACTAGTATTTTTGCCCACACATTCCCATTTTAGGGTTTGTTGTAGGTTGGATCCTGCTCTTGTTTCCATTACTGTCTCAAATTCTCTTTGAAAATATTTAGGACCTGTCCCTTATTTCCATTGGATGAAAAGAAACTTTGATAGACTCATCAGTGATGGCACAGTCAGAATGGGATCCTTGTCACCGAGTCCCATTTTTGTGCTTGGAAAATAAAAACAGCTTTCTTAACAACACAGTTCTCCTTTCATTCACAGGATTTTGGTGCCAAATGAACTTTTACATCTTATGGTATTTATTATATAACTTCAATCCTTTGGTTTTAAAGAAAGCTGTAAATGTGTTCATTCTTTTGATTAAGTTGAACTAAGCATGTGAAAACTATCATAAACTATTGGTTTTCACATTTGAAGCGTATTTTGATGGAATGATTTAGAAAATCACATACAACACCAGTTTTGACAACCTCCGAGTAGTTTTGTAAACTAGTTAGTTGGGCTGAGCTTGGTTGTGTTTAGTTCAACTTTGGATTTTAGAAAAATAAACAAGCTCAAGCCAAGCTCAGTATTTAATATTTATTGAGCTCAAATCTTATTGTTCACGCATGGTTGTAGATCTTATCATGCTTGAAACAACATTGAGTTTTACCTTAATTGGAGAGGAAGTATTTGTATAAGTTAGCTAACATTTGATCCTATAGGTAGCACATTTATTTTCTTATTTCACTTATTCTAAATTTAATAATAATATCAAATAGATTCCAAAAATAGTCTTATATATATATATTTTATACAAATATGTAAGCAAGTCTCTTCATGATTTGATCATGAGCTCTGACCTTGAATTCCAATGGGATGAACTCACAAGTAGCGGAATTGAAGAAAAGAGGAAAAAATTTGTTCAAGTTTTTTTAATTTTTACTTATTTTTGATAATAAAGGAGCTTTATTTGGGCTTGTTCATCAACATTCAGTTCATTGAAGCCTTACCTATGAGACTGACTCGCCACAAGCATACTCTTCATGCCTGGTGCCATCTGCCATGCTTTACTTCCTGGCACAAGTAAATAAATAATCAATAGAGGAAACAATTTAAAGTTGGAAGGATAAACTATCACTTGATTTGACTACCAAGGATCAATTGATAGTTGACTTTCCTCTAGATCATACTAATGGATTGTGGTCGCAAGGATACATGCTATTCTACATGGATTGGATTATTGATGAAAAAAGATTCTCCATGCTATTAGATTACTAAAGTCTTTGCTTATGTGATTGTATGTATTGGATATAGTACTTGTGTCTTGAATATATTGATGATGCTTGACATACTTAGTAGGAATAGAATTATAGGCAGTTGGAGACTTTGACTGTTTACCTGAATAAGTCATTGAGATATTTCTTTCACCCGCTATGTTGCTTAACAGTTAACAATGCCTCCTTTTTATCCTTGAAAAGGATATACAAACTGTACTTATTCCTACCTGCTTCTATTTTGTTGTGTGCTAGGATGTTTCAGTTGAAGAGCTGGAACTTCCAAACTTTGGCTTTTATATTTTTCAAATATTAAATTAAAAAAAAATCTAATTTTGTACATGTTATCTTGAGTGTTGAAGATTAATTTGGCTGTAATTTGTTGAAATTTTGTATTTGGCTCCGTAGGTTGAATTACCTGGCTGCAAAGGGATTTGGACTGTGTACCATAAAGGTTCTCGGGGTCATGTAGCTGATACATCAAAAATGGATGATGATGAATATCATGCATACTTGATCATAAGTTTGGAAAATCGCACTATGGTGATTCTGCATAACTTTCTTCTCTAGTGCAAAGTGCAAACACACCTTCAGTAAGAAATCAATAAAAATGATTTTCATAATTTGTGGGCTGTTGAATTTTCATGCTCTTTGCAAATGTGATTGAACATTTGGGCATGAATTAAGAAATCACATTGATGACTTGAGTATTGTGTCACAAGTATCCATTTCTAAATAGAATAGTATTGTTTACTTATCATTCTTTGTCTGAATATGGCCTTCTGAGGCAGGTTTCATATTTAACCTAGTCAATGTAATTTCCCTACTAAAACATGTTTAACTGTCATAATTAATTACATGTTGCTGGTTGTTTGGAGGTTTTATGGACCCCTCCAGTCCCTTAAGATTCACTTGAGCTCCTCTTTTATTCTCATTTGACTAATTTAAATTCTTAAGCAAGTTTAAGTTAGAAAATAAGTCTCTCCATGCATGAAAACTTTTGAAAGATAGTACTCACTTGCCATGCCATTCAAAATAGGGAGTATCTAGATGATTTGAAACTAAGGAGGGTAGACCAGTTACACCAAAAGTACCTTGGGTACATATTACGCCATATAACTTGCTGCAATTGTTGATAGAATTAATTTGCCCATACAGGTGATTCTACATCAGAATCAAAGTCCCAACACATAATGAAACTGACTATCTATCTCACATAGAGAAAGAAACGTTGCATAAAGAAAAATGGAACATTTAATTGAAAGTTAAAATTTCATAGACTCAGTAACACCTCTCTATCAAGTGTCTGCGTGGTGATATTACTAGGGAGTAATTGTGTCACTTTTTTAGTCTTATTGAGATTGCCAGAACTCTAATTCTACAAATGCATGTCCTCTTTACTTCCTCAGTGATGCTAGGTTAGTGGGAAAGATGACTCCTTTATTCTGTAACCCCTACTAACAACATAATGGGCATTGTCAGTGGTGGACTCACACATATGTCCGACTTTAATGGAGCTGATTTCGTGTGTCAATGGATGAGCACAAACAAGAGTCTAGCTTGGGCTAACCATTTCTGCATGTTTCTTCCTAATTCATGCCTATACACTTTTTATTAGTTAAAGAGTTTAATATATTTTTGACTGGATCATAATTCTGAGTGGTTATAAACCTAGGCCTTCACTAAAAGGGGCTTTTATTTGACTGCTTCTAGTCTCATCCTCATCACCTGGTATTAAGAGTATGGTCCTTTTTTCTCTTTTCCTTTTTGATTCGATGCTTTTTTAGAATTGATTTGCCTAAAGACTTTTTTGAACGGACAAAAATGGGCTTACTAACTATTAAGAGTATGCTCTAACTTTTAGAAAACTCACCATTGGAGGTGTACAGATGTTACACGGTTTTACCATTGGATTTGTATCAGCCATAAGGAATTTATGTTCTTTAGACACCTTGAGGTGACTAGGACTATTGGATAAATCATAATTATATGTTTTTCTTGAGGCAGTGGCCCTTGACATTTCTTGAATCAATTGCACTTCAACTTAGAATGCACATCGTTTGTTCCATGATAACAGTGTAGGATTATTAATTTGAATAATTTTCAAATCTGAACTTACGTGTTTGTCTTTTTCTCTAGGTTCTTGAGACAGCAGATGATCTGGGTGAAGTCACTGAAAGTGTGGATTATTATGTTCAAGGAAGCACAATCGCTGCAGGGAATTTGTTTGGAAGGTGAGGTTTCCTTTTTCATGTAAACTATTTAAATATTTATGTCTATATGCTTAGTTTAATTTATTTTACTGATGCCCTGCAATGTTATTATGTTAGTAACCAAATTCATGCTTTACACCTATATGAAACAAGGCCTCCGATGGTGAGATGTAGATCATGGGTGAATGCCACACCATGTTTGTTGTATCCTTTTATGCGGTCAGCGATTCTCTAGTAGCAATTTTGATGGGGGGAGTTCAGGGGAAGGTACATCAAGTGTGTGTTTGTTGTGACAAAAAAGTTTGGCGAGCTTCTTTAATGAACCTAATGCTAGCAGTACGGTCATGGCAAGTTTTACCATTTGGCGTCCTCTCTTCATATTCTTACCCTTCTCGTTCTTCCTCTTTCTTTGCTTTCTTCGGATGCTCCCTCTTCTCTGTATATAAGCTGACTTGTACTGTGTGCCGGTGTTTGTTGGCACCAATACCGAACTGTTCCTACTTACAACCACAATTGGTTCCAGGATCAAGACTTTGATGGCCAAACTTGTCTAAATAAATTAATTTTAGGACACAATTTCATGTTACAAGCCCAGTCTTAAATGCTTGGTTTGATTGAGTGGAAAATAAGAGAAGAGGGGTGGAGGAGGGAAAGGAAATTATCCTAAAATTGCACATGGATCTTTAAACATACCTCATTTTGGTGTTTCTTTCTCTTCCTCTCTCCTTCCTATTGTCAAAGATTCTAAAATTCGCTAAGCGCTAGTTGGACGCTACACCAACGCCTAGGCCGCGTAGGCGGGGTCTAGGCACTGCTAGATGGATTTCACAGTATTAACATAAATTACATGAAAAATCATATACTATAACTCCAACACAATAATATCAAATTTAAAATGAGTTCAAAATTACACGACTAATAAAATATCACATATTTATTCTACTTCTCTGTAATTTTGAACTTGTTTTTCATCGGACACAAACTCAATATTATCATTGTGATCCTCCTCTTATTCGGATGCAAAATCATCTTTGTGAAGTTCTCTCACTCTAAAGTTTCTTCGGGTTGTAGGTTTCCATCTGCTCCCTATGTTGCATGGATACGGGTACAAGTATCATACGGAATACAATACGTACGAAATTTTGAATATATACATATATATATAGTATTGAAAGACCATGAAAGATGATCAAAATCGAGACTTTTAGATATTGTTTATCAAAAAAATTGAAAGCTAAAAAGAAGAGAAAGGAAATGGAAAGATTAGAGCTTATATTTAAATTTCTAAATCAATTTTTTTTAAACAAAATGATTAGGATTTTAAAAAAAATGATTAACCAGGTTGGGTAACGTTGAGCCTGGGGTGACCGGCCCGGTCTCACGGAAGTTTTCCACCGGCCACCAGGGTAAATCGGGAAACACTCGCAGTAGGCAGTCCAGGAGCCTAACATCCTTTAGTTGCGTGCCCCATTTGGAGGAAAAATTCCTGCAAATTTGCCATAGCTGAGGCTCGAACCGCGGGTGCCTGAGTGACAACCTAGATGCCCTGCCGCTGCACCATAGCCCCGGGGGCATGATTAAGATTTAAGCACTTTAGAAGAGTGGAGCATAAATTAGAAATAATAATTTAGGTCTTACATGGCAAGCAGGGATGGGGTGGCGGCAGAAAGGAGGCAGGTGATGAGATTCGATTAAGATGAGAGGCAGGCAGAAAAAGATTAGAGTTTAGGGTTTAAAAGCCCACAACCTAATTTTATTTTTATTAATTATTTTACAATTAGTCCTATCCGCATGGCGGGAGCTTCATGCACCGGGTTGGCTTTTTATTTTACAATCAGTCCAAGAAAATTTTAAGTTTTTTCAATTAACTCCTAAATTTTTTAAATATTTTCAATTTTGCCTAAACATATCTGGAAAAACGTATCCTAGTCGTATCCTAGCCGTATACTTGCCGTGTCCAAAACAGACCTCAAAAAAGGCCATGACACATTTTTGGCCATATCCGATTTTCGTATTGTATCCGTATTCGTATCCGTGTCCAATACTTCAAAAAAAATTTTTTAGAGTATCCGTGCTATAGTCTATTCCACTTGCTTCATCAACCATTTGCCAAGTGAGCTTGAAACCTTTTTCAACGTCATCTTCCCCACCATCCACAATCCAACCTTGTACATTTAAGGCATCTTTTGCAAGGAGATCGACATTGCTTTCTTTTCCTCTTTTATTTGTTTAACAATCTAATATTAAATTGGACAAATACTAGATTATTCAACCATCGAACCTATTTATTTTTTGTATGAATCTTGAAAGATAAAAAGAGAGTAAATATTATATTTAGGTGGCATTTGGTTCTTTTCTAGGAATCGGAATGAGAATGTGAATCATATTATTGTGTAATGAGAATAGGTATGAGCATTGATATCACTTTTAAATATAATATTTGGTTAGTTGAATATTTTCTATCGGAATGGATCTAAATTTTCTTTTTTACCCTTAGAGAAAAATAAGAGAAAAAAATAGATGTGAGAGAAAGTTGAATGTGAGAGAAAAATATGATGAGAGAGAATGATGAAAGAGAAAGCATGATGAGAGATTAAATGTGATGGGAAAGAATGAAGAGAGAGAAAATGTGATGACAGGAAATAAGGAAAGAGAGTGTGATGGGAGAGAAGATGAGGAGTGAGAAAATGTGATGAGAGAGAAAATATGATGGGAGAGAATGAAGAGATAGAATGTGTGATGAGAGAAAAATAAGGAGAGAGAGTGTGATGGGAGAAATTAAGGAGAGATAAAATATGATGAGAGAGAGTGTGATAAGAAAAAAAGATGAAAAGAGAGTGTGATGAGAGAGAAAACATGATGAGAGAGAAAACATGATGAGAGAGGATGAGGAGAGAGAAAGTATGATGAGAGGATGAAGAGAGAGAAAATATGATGGGAGAAAATGAGGAGAGAGAGTGTGTGATGGGAAAGATTAAGGAGAGAGAACATATGATGAGAGAGTGTGATAAGAAAAAATGATGAAAGAGAGTGATGGGAGAGAAAGAGCATAAGGAGAGAGGATGAAGAAAGTGTGATGAGAGAGAGTATGATGGGAGAGAATGACGAGAGAAAAAAATGTGATGAGAGAAAATGAAGAGAGTGTATGATGGGTGAGATTGAGGAGAGAGAAAGTATGATGAGAGAGAATAAGAAGAGAAAAAGTTATATTAAAGAATATAAATTCAAGGGAGGAGGTGAGTTTCATCAAAATCTAAGTTTTTGGGTTTTATTTCAAAATTTTAATTCCATTTCCATCAACCAAACACAAGGTTTGGGAATGAATCCATTTCCTCATTCTCAAACCCCTAAACCAAACGTCATCTTAGTAACATGAATATAAATTTTAAAGATTAAAGACTTAAAGTTTAAAGCTTACTCCTTCAAATGCACTATAATTTTTTTCACACCCAGTTGAACTTGTAGTTAATGAAAGTATCCTCAATGTCACTTTTAGCAAGTTGAGTGTGTGAGCACCGTATGTACTCCGCCATGCACATGAATCAAATTTATCATCATTTTCTTCACAAGCTTTTGCTGCCAATGTTTCCAAATAATCTAGTCTTGTCTCTATATTTTGCAAATTTCTTGTTAATAATTAGCATACAAAATTTCCATGCATGCAAAAATCCCCGTTGCAACCTCATAAAGAGCAATAGAATTATTTTTATAGTAAAAATAGGGATTCAACAAAAAGGCCACTTGATAGGTTGATAATTTGACTCAATAATGTATAAGTTTATCCTTCATTTTTGACTCAATCACTATGATAAGCTGATAATTGGATTCCACATTGTTCATGCTATCTTGATATCTTCTTTAGCTTGAATAGGCTCCCCATATAGAAACCTCATGGATGACTTTCTATCTCCATCTACCAATCAAAGAACTCTTATCAAATGAACAAATATTTTCAAACAAAGTATCATACCATTCCAAAAACTCATGCTCATCATAGTAGAGTAAGTCAATTTCCCTTTGTTTTTGACCATTTACATTTCTGCCACATATCACTTGTAAACATGATTCTTAAATTAGATTTTTTTTCAATCAAACTTTGTAATATGAGAAGATGCAAACCTGGTAATGAACTCTTGGCCGGACTAGTCTCTCTTCTTCGTGAAACCTCTTATCAATAACAATCTTATGGTGAACATAAATGAAAATGGTAAAAGATTTGGCTTGCTCAATAATCTTTTTATATCGTAGAAGCTTGCCAATACTTTCTAGCATGAGATTAATAGTGTAAGTTGTACATGAACTCCAAAAGATTTCAGGTCGCTTTTCTCTTATCAATTTAGCTGCAACCATATTGTTGGTGGCATTGTCGGTTACAATATAAGTAATATTCTGAGCTCCTACTTGTTCAACACATTTGTCAACATACATAAAAATAAGTTCAGTTATATGTGCCTTATTTGAAGACTCCTTAGACTCAACATACTCAAAAATAAGTACAGTTATATGTGTCTCATCTGAAGACTCCTAGACTCTAAAAATATAGTACCCCCCTGCAATTAATACATAAATTTAAAATGCTGCTTCTTTTTTATCACTCCATGCATCTGTCATGATCGAACACTCATTCTTGACCATTTTTCATATTTCTTAGTTGCTTTGTTCTTTCGACTTTCAACAATGACTCCTTAAGTTGATATTGAGTTAGAAGGTTTGAATCCTGGTACAAATTGACCTACTGTATCCATTAGTGGCTTAAAGTTATTATTATCAAACATTGAATGAGATTTCATTTTCATAAACCCATCTCCCAACATATTGTTAAACTTGTTGAGTTTTCTCTTTGAAAAGAGCCTCATTTATATTTTTTTTTGATGAAGTACTTTACTCCCACTTGAACCTATATTTTCTGGAACAATTATCGATGTATATCTATCCATGGGGCCAAGTGGAAAAGGTTTTTTAATTCTATCTATTCCTCCAATTTCAGGACCTTTGTATAAAGATATAGTCACCTCTGCTTTACAAATTTGGCCTTCCATTATTTTATTCTTCTTTCTGTTCCTCCCTTCTAAAATAACATGTTTGCACTTATTATATCTTCCTGAGATGCTTTTCGATAACTAGATACATTTCCAGGTATATTTTCTATGTGCTCTTTGATTCTATACACTCCCCTAACATCGTTTTCCACACAACTCGCATTGTACTTTGTCAAGGTTCTTCGGATCAATCAATATTCCAAACTCCCATCCAATGTCATTTAATTTTCTCCTAAAAATCTTGGATTCGGGTTGATTGACGGATGTTGTTGAAGATGGATTGTTTGTCCTTGTAATCTATTTTTAATAATTTAATTGAGATAAATTTAGAAACTTTGAAATCATTAACAAGTCTAAGAAACAATTATAATGTTATATATAAAATAATTAAGATATAATTATATATAAAATATTTGGATTTTTAGGATTCGAACTTCCAAGTAATATCTTTTCGAGTGAATGAAATTGTTGTATTTGATATGCTTAAATCAATAAATAAAAAAATATAAATAGTAAAATAAAATTATCAGAATATAAATCTAATTTATATGAAATAACTTTTTTTTTTATTTTAAATATAAAATTATTAGAATATAAATAAATTAATAATATTTATAAAAAGATTTTAATTTTAAATATAAAATTATCAATATAAATGAATTAATAATATTTTTTTAAAAATTTTAAATGTAAAATTATGTTTTTTATATATTTTATTAAGATAATTTAATTAGAATTTATAAAAATCTATTTGAACTATTCCATTTAAGTGAGTTGTTTTAATTAAATAAATCTAAATAAATCGAAAAACATCACACTAGTCGGCGTTGCCAAACACGTTGCGGAAAGCGTCTGGTGTCACGAGATGCTTCCGGCGCCTCTATAAGCGTTGCGGGACTAGTCTGGTGCCGCCAGAAGTGTCTTGTGACGTTAATGGCGCTGGATGAGTCACGTGACTTTGGCGTCGCTGAATGTGTCCCGCGGTACTTCTGGCAGCACTGGAAATGTCCCGTGACACCGGAAGCGTCGTGGGAGGCTGAAAAAATGAATTGCAGTAAAATAAATTAATAGAAAAAATCTTACTGAGGGCAGAAACTTCCTGAGTTTAGAAGCAATCAAATCGGCAGTGAGAGGCAGACGAATCGACTTAATGATAGGTTTTAGGGCTTTAAATGAACAATAAAAAAAGAAATTTTCACATTTTGCGCAAAAGCGAACATAGTAGCACCCAAGGCCGCCTAGGTGGCGGCATGGCTGCCCAGGCCGGCTGACCGGCACTTTTTCGGTGCAGTTGGAGGTCGCTTAGCTCGAAATTTAGAACACGGCTATTATTTGCCCAAAGTAATTCAACCTCGAGAGTAATCCTACACTGTCTTATTCATCATGCAGCATTCATCAGACAAATGCTGAACAAGTGTCATTTGTGGTTGTTTTGTAGAAAATTTCACATTTATTTCAATAACCTTGCCTCCTTTTAAATATAAATTATATACTCCTATTTAAGGAATTGAAATCACGTAAAATCACCTAATCAATTACAACTATTATCAAATCAAATCTTCCTATACAAAATCAAATCAAATCAATAATAAATCCGTGCAAAAAATCTGCACCAAATCTGCAATTGCTTTCCAACCCAAGGATCATGTTCATCTCATTTGGATTATGTTTGAGCAAGACCTTGGTAAGGATGTCTGCTAGGTGCTTTGATGGAATGTAGTTGAAGGTGATTGACTTATCTTTAATTTTCTCACTGATGGAATTGTTGGCGCAGCGGGACTGGCAAGAGGGGGGTGAATTACCTATAAAATAAAATTAACCCGTTCTCGTACTTTGGACTTTGATTAGTTGCACAATTAAAATAACAATAATAAAACTGAACTAAACAACTTAAAAGAAAGATGTAAGAAGGTTAGAAATTAACTTGGTTACAACCTAAATGGTTGTTAATCCAAAGCAAGTATTAGAAGATCTTCTTCGTTGCAGGCAGAGAAGCCTCTTACAGGCGTTGACAGCTTAAGAAATAGACTAGTAAAGAGTACAATAGTTTTTGTTCAAATTGTGTTTTATTTCTACCTCCAGGAGTCTTTTTATATCCCCTAAAAAATTCTATCTGAGGTTGGAAGGCGTCGCCAACGTGGCAAGTTTTATCTGTGCGAAGATAAAACTTTATCTTCGCTAACAGTCACTAGAAGACACCTTCAATGGCTTGGAAGGCGCCTTCGCACTATTCATAGAAGGCACCTTCCAAGCCATGGAAGGAGCCTTTCATACGACAAATCAGTTCCTTTGCTAATCTTTTAGCGTGGGTGATGCTCCGACTAATCGGAGTTGAGCTCACCCGAACCCAACTCCGACCTTTTCCTCAACCAGCCTTCCTCCCTTGCTTCTCATCCCTCGGATCGTCATGCGCGTCCGTCTCGTCCGCCGGTGTTCTCTTACGCAGCACTTTGTCCTTCAGATGTATCAAGCCTGTCAACTCCTTTCTCGTGCCATCGTTCTCGTTAGTTGCGTCTCCCGCTCGACTTCTTGTGCTCTTAAGCTCCTGCACACTTAGACATAAGGATCAAATAGATAGGATCTAACTTAATTTGGTGACCACATTAAAACTACCACGGGGTACTTACAATCTTTCCTTTTTTGATGTGCATCAACCCAAGTTAAAGTTAGGGTGAAAGAAGAAGTAATAACATGATTATGTAAAGAAGTTGCAATTCAATGAAATAACTAAGTTAAGAATTTTGTAATGATAAGTACAAAAATTCCTAAACTCCCCCTTAATCCTTAATCCCCTTTAACTTTTATATATTTCTCCTCCTTTGATCACATAAAAAAAAAATGAAAAAAATACACTAACAATTTAATAATTTCGAAAAATGAAGTAAACTGTTGAAAAAATTTTCTAGGGGTACATTACAACGATTATCAGGAAGTTAATATTTTTCAGAAATAATTTTCAAGCATGTTATATTTCTAATAATTAATGGTCTGTGTTGACAAAAACTAATTTAAAAATTACTTTTCATTTTTGAAAAATCCTGAAAATTTTTCCAACCTCAACCAGACAATGTTAGATTCGTATAAAAATTCATACGAAGAAATACTTTGTATTTAAAAAGAAATAAATTATTTCAGTATCGAATCTAATTTTCAAAAATAAATCTTTAAAAATAGTTTTTCAACTCTAAAAATTCTACTATTTTTCCTAGATGTGTAAAACACATTGTTTAAGGGCAAAAAAATAAAATTTAAAAAAAAATTATTTTCTTAAATTTTTAATATTAACAATTATTTTTTTAGAAAATAATTTATAATAATTCAGACATTATTTGAAAAAATTCAAAAATATTTGTAATGATAGAGAATATCATGTTTCATCACAGAAAAATAAAAGTTATAAAAAAGACATCATAAAAATATTTTTAATTTTTATAGTATCGTTTTCATTAATAAATTCACAGAAAATAGCTTAACAGTAAAATTTTTCTAAAAAATATTTATTTTACAGAAAATATTATATTTTATCACAAAAAAAATAAGATTTTTATAATTTAAGTCTCCGAAATAATTTTAAATTTCAAAGGATGATGTTTGTTAATAATTTTATAAAATATAACTCAGCAAAAAAAAATTAAAAAAAAATCTGTTTGTAGATTAAATCATCAGATATCATAGGAAAAATTTTCAACTCGAAATACAAACAAAAAAAAAAATATACTTTTCTAATTGAGACAATTTCTATCCTAATAATGAAAAAAAAATTGGAATTTAATCTAAAAAAGATTTGGAACCTAATATAAGTTCCTATCTACTGGATTTATTAAAAATTTTGGAGGTTCATAGTTTCTAGGAATTTTTCTAATTTCTCCTTGGTAATTTCTTATATACCAGTTGATTCTACCATAATTTTTAAATTTAAAATCGTTTGAACATGCATGGTCATTTTTCAGTTTTTTTATTTGTATTTTTAATTTTTCATTTTCTATTTTTAAATTATCATACATTTCTAAGGGGCATAAATTGGCCAAGATCATTTTTATCTTAGCATTTTCTTTTTCTAGTTGTACTATATTCTTTGAAAGCATTTTAATAAAATTGAAAGATTGTTTAGGAGATAGTGCGCATACCTTACTTACCTCGTGTTCTGATGCTGGGCCTTCATCATAGCTTTCTCTTGAGGATTCTCCCCCTTCATCGATGTTTATTTCTGAGTTGCTTTCCTTTTTTCTTTGATTGTCTGCCAATAGGGCTAGTTCGGCGTATTCTTCAACTTCGGATTCTGATGATAACATTTTGTCCCGACGCCCTTTAAGGTTTTGAGCTTCGATTTTGTTAATATTTTGCCCTTGTTCTTCAGTTTAGGACGGTCGTCCTTGATGTGCCCTTCTTCATTGTAGTTTTAATACCGGACCTTCCTTTTGCTCCGAAATTATTTCTTAGCCTACATCTTAAATTTATTAGATTTAATAAATTTATTGAATTTTCTTACCATTAGGGTCTCTCTGTCTTCATCGATTGATACTTCGGAATCTGGATCTTCCTTCTTGGCTTTCAAGGCAAGATTGCTGTTCGACTTTTCAGTTTCTTTAGGATTTGCACATCGAGTTTTATGAAGTTCAAAAGTAGAAAACAAATTCTCTAGTGTACTTACCTCGAAGTGCTTAGAGATATAGTATGGATCTACTAAGAATGATCATTCTGGAGTCCTTGGGAAGGTGTTGAGCGCGTACCGGATTGAATCTCAGTTCATTACCGATTCTCCAAGATTGTTGAGCTGAGTGATAAGTTCTTTGATTCGTGCTTCGAGTTGCGCTACCTTTTTTCCGTTTATCCGAAGGTTCGTTAGCTGGATTCGGAGGATGCCCCGCCTTACTAACTTTGCTTCCGGAGTACCTTCGTGGAGTTCCAGGAATTTCTCCCAGAGCTCTTTAGTTGATTCATAGCTGTCGATTCGATTGACCTCCTAGGGCGAAAGAACGTTTAGCAGATGGAACTTTGCTTTACCGTTCGCCATGAAGTCAGCTTGTTCTTTCTTTGTCCACAAGTACTCTTCTTTTTCAGCTCCATTTTGGTCCTTGGGGGTTGCAAAACCATATTTCATAATTAAAAGAATTTCAAAGTCCATTTTAGAAAATACCTCCATCTGGCGTTTGTATTGTGCGAAGTCTGCCTCGAACTTCGGTGGATGAATGCTTGCACCGGCCATCGTTTCGTTGCTTCAGTGATGGCCAGTTCTTTCTTAAGCGTTCTGGCTCTGATACCACTTGTTGGCATAGCGGGGCCAGCAAGAGGGAGGTGAATTGCCTACAAAATAAAATTAACCCCTTCTTGTACTTTGGACGTGATTAGTAGCACAATTAAAATAACACTAATAAAACTAAACTAAACAATTTAAAAGAAAGACGTAAGAAGACTAGAAATTAACTTGGTTACAATCTATGTGGTTGTTAAACCATGACAATGAACGATATTAGAAGATCTTCTTTGGTGCAGGTGGAGAAGCGTCTTACAGACGCTGATAGCTCAAGAAATAGACTAGTAAAGAGTACAAGAGTTGTAGTTCAAATTGTATTCTATTTCCTAGCTCCAGGGGTCTTTTTATAGCTCCTGGAAAATTCTATCTGAGGCTGGAAGACGCCTTCAATATACTGGAAGGCGCCTCCAACGTGGCAAGTTTTATCCGTGTGAAGATAAAACTTTATCTTCGCTAACGACCACTGGAAGGCGCCTTCAATGGCTTAGAAGGCGTCTTCGCACTGTTTATAGAAGGCGCCTTCCATACGACAAATCGGCTCCTTTGCTGATCTCTTCACGTGAGTGATGCTCCGGCTAACCGGAGTTGAGTTCATCCGAACCCAACTACGACCTTCTCCTCGAGCAGCCTTTCTCCCTAGATTCTCTTCCCTCGGGCCGCCGCCCGCGTCCTTCTCGTCCGTCGGTGTACTCTTTAACTCGTCCTTCGAATGCACCGAGCTCGTCGACTGCCTTCTCGTGTCATCCTTCTCGCTAGCTACGTCTAAGCTTCTGCACACACAAGGATCAAATGCACAGAATTTAACTTCACTTGGTTGACCACATCAGAACTACCACGGGGTGCTTATAGAAATGTCGATCAATCTCCACATGTTTGGTACATTCATGGTGGACAGTATTCTTGACAATTATGATAGCTGACTAGTTGTTGCATAAGATTTGAGTAGGGTTTGATGTCTCAACTTTAAAATCGTTTAGCAACCGCTTTATCCATATCTCCTCGCAAATATCTGAGGCTACTTCTCGAAACTCAGCTTCTAGCGACCACAATTTGCTTCTTGCTTCGCCATGTTACTAGGTTTCTCTAGTTGAAAGAGCAATGACGTAGACCTTCTATCATTTGGAGACCCTACCCAATCAGCATCAGTATATACTCCTGGATCTTTCTTCGGGTATCTCAATATACGATTCACTGCCTCCATGTGATCCATGGATAGATTACTTAGAAACCGACTCATGCAACTCATTGAAAACTTATGTCTAGACATGTATGAGTTAGGCAGATCAGCTTACCCACTAACTGTTTGTATTGTCCCTTGTCAACCGTTAATTCATCAGTTCTAGGGATAAGCCAACTATTGGGATCTATGGGATTTTCAATCGACTTGCGCCCACATTCCAGTTTCACGCAACAGATCAAGTACGTATTTGCGTTGGGAAACAGATATAACTTTGTTGCTTCGTGCCACTTCTATTCTCAGCAAATACTTTAAGTGCCCCAAGTCTTTACGAATTCTTTGGACATGAGAAACTTGAGTCTTTTAATTTCCTGAAAGGACAATGTCATCAACATACACAATCAAAACTGTGATTTTCCCATCTGGGAAGTACTTAGTGAACAAAGTGTGATTATCTTGTGACTGAGAATATCTATCATTCTTTATGACTTGTGAATTTGTCAAACCATGTTCTCGGTGATTGTTTCAGCTTATACAATGCTTTTCTGAGTTTGCATACTTTTCCTTTTGTATCACTTGTCTCAAAGTCGGGCTGGGATGATCATGTATACTTCTTTAGTCAAGTCTGCATTAAGGAAGACATTTTTAACATCGAGATGATATCGTGTCCACTCCAAATTGTCAGTAATGGATAGTAGAATACGAACTATGCTGAGTTTAGCCACTAGCGCAAAGGTCTTCAGATAATCAATTCCATATGATTGAGTATATCTTTCGCTACTAGGCGTGCTTTGTACCGGTCAATGCTCCAATTTGCATTTTGTTTAACTGCGAACAACCACCTACAACCCATAGTTTTCTTTCCTAGTGGTAGCTTTGTTATCATCCATGTGTCATTCTTTTCTAGATCATTATATTCCTCGAAAGTCGCCTTCATTCATTCAGGAATTTTAAGAGCTTCAGCCATAGAATTAGGAATACTGATTTTGTCTAAAGAGGTCACCAATGCATGAAATGATGGCAATAGCTTTGTGTAGGAAATGCAACTTTGAAGAAGGTGTTAAGTGCACGATCTTTTACTTTTTTTGTGTGCAATTGGTAGATTTAATGTAAAATCCTGTTGTGGACTAGAATCTGCGTCTCCTGTTATTATTCAGGTTCAACTTGGCTTGGGGAATTCTCTTGGTAGTGTTGGGATAGTATCGACATTCGATGTTTCCTTCTTTCATATACTTGTAGAGTAGGAGAATGAGGAGGGTGACTATCAAGATTTGGAGATGCTGGATCACCAAATTTTGGGGAAGGCTGATGATGGCCCAAGAAGGGCTGCCCACTTCTATTATTGCAATTCATTGATATTGTTCTCCCCCTGAAGTGTAGTATTAGAGTAGTAAGGGATAGTCTCAACGAGTGTAACATCCATAGAGTTGTGGAACTTTTTGGTGATAGGTGAATAACATTTGTCTCGTTTTTGGTTAGAGGAATAACCAAAAAAGATACATTTATAAACCCGAGCATCAAACTTGCCTCGGTATTGAGAGTGAATATGCACAAAAGCGAGGAAGGTTGGAGATAAGGCGAGACTGGGAAACAATTTTTGTAGTGTCTGCAATGGAGTGCGGTTTTTGAGAACTCGAGAGGTCAGGCAATTTATAAGGTATATAGTAGTGAGGATTGCTTCTCCCCAAAATGTGGTTGGGGCATTAGCTTAAAATAGTAGGGATTGAGCTATCTCAAGAATGTGGCGATTTTTCCGTTTGACCAGACCATTTTGTTGCGGTGTGTCAACACAGGAGCTTTGTTGGACAATTCCATGAGATTTGAGATTGAGCCAAGATCATAATTGAAAAAATCTTTGGCATTATCGGTATTGAGTATTTGAATATCACTTTTGAATTGGTTTTTGACCATGACATGGAAGTTTTGGAGGATGTGCTTGGCTTCTAATTTGTCTTTCATTAGGAATGCCTAATATAATCTTGTGTGATCATCAGCCAATAGTAGGAACCACCTTGAGCCTGTGAGACTCGGTGTATGAAATAGTACCCAGATGTCAGGATAAGAGAAAGGATGTGTAGCTTATATTGTCCGGGGGAGTAAATGTTTCAAGTATGTTTTGCAATTTAACAAACTTCGCACTGAAACAAACTCGGATTTTTATTAATAAAGAGTGAGAGAAACAAGTACCTTCAAAAAAAGGGCAGCCCGGTGCACGAAGCTCCCGCCATGCAAGGTCCCGGGGAAGGATCCATTGTACGCAGCTTTATCCTGCTTTTTGCAAGAGTCTGTTTCCAGGATTTGAACCCGTGACCTTTTGGTCACGTGGCAACAACTTTACCGTTGCGCCAAGGCTCCCCTTCAATATGAAAAATTGGACTGACGAAGTCGAAAGTGCCACATCATAATATCACTTTCTTTATTGAACTGACTACTATCACCAGGACTCAACTAACATTTGTGAGTCTATTCACCTATCAAAATTATCAGAAGTTAGTCTTGATTAATTGCGAAAGGGACGGTTTGTTATTGTAGTCTTGCATTCATTTTGCACCTGAGACAGTCAGCATTATATTATATTCTAGTATGTTCCATATGACATTGTAATGAATCTTAAATCTTGTACAAGATTCAGAAAATTACACTGTTCTGATTCTTTTACCCTGTTCCTATCTGTAAGATAGGATGTTGTTAGGAGGTGGTTGGCAATGTTAGAGCATGAAGACTGTGTAAGCAAGAAGAAGAGGTGGCATTTTCCTTTGGTCTCAATCTCCATGCTCAGATCCAAAGGTGCACTTAGTGTACTGATTATGCCGGACTCGTGGTGCTTGCGGCAGTGAGTGTAAGTTTTGCAGCTAGTGTCACTTGTGATTAGTGTAGCTTGTAGTAGCTAGCAAGAAAGGCTCACGGGAGTGTACAGATGGTCTCAAGCAAGTGCACGATGGCCGGTGGGCAGGGGGAAGGTGAGGCGTTTGGTGCTGGTCGTGGTTGGAGTGAGTGCGAGATGGTATTGAGTTAGAGAGTTGTTAGTGCATTATAGGGTTGCAAGTGGAGTTGAAGGTGTTTGTGGAGTCTTCGAAGAACGGTGATAGTGCAGGGAGTGTTGGGATATGGATCAAAGTAGTGTGGTTGTGGTATTGTTGAGATTGTAAGGAATCTTTTCCTAAAGTGTTAATGACAAAATTGCTGTTTAGGAATCTTGCAGTGGAGCAAATAGGTCACAATTAACAAATGATGGGTCAAACATGGAGGAAGCGGCAGAAAGCGAATTAAGTGGTGTGGGTTGATGAATGGATTGGTTCTGAAGGCATGGAGCTGATGCACAATTGGATCCAGCAAGTTGGGAGAGGTTTAGGGGAAAAGTGGAGTGTTAAACATGAATTTAGGAATTTAACTTTATCATGTAAGCAACTTGATGCAGCACCAGCGATGTGATATCTATTAATTCTTGCTATGCTTTGTTTTAACGTTTAGATTTTGTCAGGATCTGGATTAATATAATAAGCCATTGCAATTCAATTAATGATGGTTTTCTACTAGAGTTGTAATTCCTGGGATTCATCGAAGATATGATATCTATGAAATGATTCTTGATACGATTGAATCAATGTCTGTGGCTATTAAAGGATTTTTTGTTGACTTACCAACATTTTTTTTTGCCTTCTGGGATACTAGTGTATGGAAAATCTTGCTAAGAACACACTCGTTGGAAACTAATTGTTTGTTCTCCAGGCGTCGTGTTATACAGATTTATGCACGTGGTGCTCGTATTCTTGATGGTTCTTATATGACCCAAGAGGTGCCATTTGGAGTGCACAACTCGGATTTATCTTCCAATTCAGAGGCACCTGTGGTAGTATCTGTGTCGATCGCCGATCCTTATGTATTGCTGAAAATGTCTGATGGAAGTATTCAACTACTTATTGGAGGTACTGTTTATACGTGCTCACAAAGTTCAAATGCTGTTAATTTAGAGACCTCTAATGTCCAAATGATGTTCTCATTCAATTATACTAGCCATTTTTAGCAATTTTTTATTTGTATCAGCTGTGCATAACCAAGACAGTCAAATATAGGATGTTCATGTTTCCATTTCTCATTCATGGTGTAAAACCTTCGAAGCTGGAACTGAAGTTAAAAGCATTGAGTAAGATGTTTATATTCCAAAGATAGAATATCAAGTCAGCCCTAGGGAAGCCTGTTTGATTTATGCAATGAGCTGAAAAAAAAAATTTGCCATTCTGCAAAATAAAATATTTCGTAATGCGGTTTCTGCCAAATAGTGTAGTTGTAAACTTGTGTTGCAACTTTTGAATTCTAGTCAACTATTACTTGGTCAGCTAAATTATCTAAGAGAGGCACCTGGATATTTCAAGTCACTGGGTTTGTGTCAAATAATGTGGTTGTGTTAAATAAGACTACCCCACCAACTATTTATTTATTTATGTTTATTTTTTTATTTTGGGGGATCAGGAAAACTTAGACATAATAAGAGAAGAGGGAGCAGAACAACAGAGAGAGTATGGCTTTGTTAAGTTATGACTAAGGTTTGAATTTGTGTCAATCATAATGAGGGACAAACCAAAACCTAGTGCCTAAAATATCTCATTGCATGGTTACAAATTCATCTTCCATTATCATGGAAATGGCACTTTTCTGCCGTTGTCATACATCTAATTTTACTGTCTCCATCTTTTCTAGGCATCTATGTTTATGTTAGCAAGTGCTTGTGGCTACATCTCAACCATTTAAATTGAGTACCCTCAAAACCCAAGGGTTTGTATAGTAAGATAGACTTTAATTTAGGGTACTCAACATAAAATTCTAAAATCGTACAAAATAAAAACCAATAGAAATCTTAAGAGACTCATTGAGAACAAGTGTCAGATATAATCCAAAATGAATCTGGAAGAGTTGAGAAGTGATATGGGATTTATACATGCAGTGTTTGAAAAACTTAAAACACTATACCTCAAGTGACATTCATTGAGTTTAGCGTGTGCTTGATATTATCTGGCATTCATCTGTCCCGGATCAGTTGACATCCTTGCTGTGTAGCATGAAATAGCTTATATGCATCAACATGCAGTATCGTCAAAAAAACTAAAGTTTGTTACCTTATCAAAAAGAAAAAAAACAAAGTAAGTTTGTTAATGAGAAATTTAATTTGTTGATATTCGGCCTGAAATCGAGTAGTCAAAAAACTAAAAGATGCCTGAATTAAACTCAAGCACAGCAGGTGCCACACTAATCCACCTGGCTGAATTATTCTGTTTCTTTTCTGTACAGATCTAATGGCATATCTGAGCCAACAGGCAGGTGGAATAAAAATGTCTTGTAGTTGTTGGCTTGTCAAATTCACAACCATCAGTGATTCTCTATTCCCATGATAATTGTGTTTCTTATAAAGCATTCCTTTTTGAGTTTCCGTGATATGTATTTGCGATGTGTTTTGTAGATGCCAGAATAGTTATTTTGTAGGATCTTTTTATCTCAATCATACAGTTAGTTCCCTGAAGGTTGAGTAATAAAAAATTGTCTTAGTAACATGTGGACACATTGATGGTATAGTGCAAAAGTATCATTTCTTAGCACCTCAAATGATTCTCTTAATTCTTTATGATAATCAAACGTTAATGATTGATTAATTGTCATCATGAATTAGTGAATTGGTAAGAAGAGCTATTTTGTGTGTTGGTCCATGGTTACAATTTGCCAGATTTAGTAGTTGGATAATAAAGATACTCTGGCATGTTAACATGGCTTGTTTGCATCTAAATCTGTTCTTTCTCAACATTTGATCGCTGACACATTGATTTTGTACAAAAAGATTTAGTCTTAAATTTGTTCAATCTTCTTTGTCTATATTGCCTTGTTGAGTGAAGTGTGTGATGTTAACTTGTTTATATCTTCTCTGATATGCAGTTTGTTATATTAATTATGTAAAGATATTTGCAAACATTTAATACTCAATTCTTGTTTTCCTCTTGTTTATACAACTGTTTTCTTTATCTTGTGCTCTTTAAAATCCCTTTATATTGCTAATAATATTGTTTGTTTCCAGACCCTTCCACTTGCACTGTTACTGTAAGTGTTCCAACTGTATTTGCAAGCTCAACTGAACCAATATGTGCTTGTGCGCTCTATCATGACAAAGGGACAGAACCATGGCTTCGCAAGACAAGTACAGATGCATGGCTTTCTACTGGAATCGCAGAAGCAATTGATGGACATGATGGTTTATATAATGATCAAGGTGATATATATTGTCTGGTGTGTTATGAAAGTGGCACACTTGAATTTTTTGATGTACAAAACTTCAAGTGTGTCTTTTCCGTGGAAAATTTTATCTATGGAAAATCCCATCTCCTTGACAAATATGCTCGAGAACCATCTGCAACCTTTCAGGGTAGTAAAGGGAAAGTTTCTGAAGAATCTAATGGCTTTTTAAAGGAGCTATCACGAGATATGAAGATAGTTGAGTTAGCTATGCATAGATGGCCTGGGCAATATACTCGACCATTTCTTTGTGCAATATTAAGTGATGGAACAATGCTTTGCTATCATGCATATTTGTACGAGGGTCAGGAAGGTGCACCAAAATTTGAAGATGCAGTTTCTCCTCAGAAGTCTGCTGATGCTAGTAGCATAAGTGGTTCCAGGCTTCGTAATTTGAGGTTTGTCCGTGTTCCTATTGACATTGCTACTAGGGAAGATTCCTCAAATGTAGTTGCAAGGCCAAGAATTACAATATTTAAGAATGTTGGTGGGTATCAAGGATTATTCCTTTCTGGATCTAGACCAGCATGGTTTATGGTCTGTAGGGAACGTGTCAGGGTTCATCCACAGGTGAGCTGGAGTTCTGTTCTTTGACTTTCCTTCGTTATTTTTCCTCAAGGTTTTGCCTTTGTAATATTTCAATGCTGCCGCAGGATAATTACCATAAATATTCTAAGATACAAATTATCTCTGTCCACTTGTTTTGTTTCTAATAAATGGTTTATGAATCATGATAAGAATGTCAAGGCTTAAGAAGCTTAGTTTTTGGTGTTGGAAAAAGATTATGGCGAGATGTGAGATTGCTAGAGTGATCAATCTTCTAATTTTTACAATCAATTGGCCCTATTTGTGATTGATGGCATGATCTCTAAAAATCAACTCAAAGTGTGCAAAATATAACCCGTAAGAATTAAAATTGCTTTTCAGTACATCATCTCTTTTAAAAGCAATCATAAGGTACATCATTCCACTTCTATTCTAGCAATCATAAGGTGTACATCATTCCCGAATAGGGTCTCATTTATAAAATTTTGGTTATTCCAAAATTTTAAGAAACTTTTTTGTTTTGCACAGCGATATTTTTATTTTTTATGTTTTTTTGTGGGTCGGCCGTGTGGGGCTCCCAGGTCAGCATATGACCTTTTGCAGAAAATAAAGGGGGTTAGCATCAATTATCTTTTTAATTAATTATACTTTGTTCTTCGGTGACTGAGGTGAGTTGTTCACGGTGCTACATCAATTGGTATCGAAGTATTATGTTACAAGTAATTGAATACAAGGGATCTCAACCCTTTATAGACTGACAATGAGATAGATTCTTTGTAAAAATATGACCTGACTATACCAAAGAAAAATTAACATATCCCAAAATAAATCTAAACAACTTTTTTAAAAAATTTAAAATATCTGGAATTTATAAATTAGACTAACTACATCAATCACTAATAAAAAGTCACCCATTTTGATCTTAATATTTCTAGTATTTTTTTGAAGATGCCTTAGTTGGATTGTCAAGTGACTTGGTTATTGTAAAGGCAGAAAAAAAAAGTCTGATTATTGAAAGAATATCACTTGAGGATTTATGGTTTTATATCAATGATGGTTGAGCTTTACCACGCCCTTTTTCATGTTTATCAACTAACACAAAAGATTGTTATCTTTGTTCTATCTAAGATTCCTCATTCGAATCTCTGTAGCTCTGCGATGGCTCCATTGTGGCCTTCACTGTTCTGCACAATGTAAATTGCAATCATGGACTAATATACGTTACTTCAGAGGTAATTGCAAATTGATATTTGTAAGTTCCTTTAAGTTGATTTTGTTAATATGATTACAAGGAACACAAAACAAGTCACATTGCCTTTTCTTCTTAGGGTTATTTGAAAATATGCCAGCTACCATCTTTATGCAACTATGATAATTACTGGCCAGTTCATAAGGTGAAACTAGCACAAGATCTTGCTTTCTACATCGTTTTAGTATTTGGAAGAACTAATGTTGTTAGCTATTCTGTCAGATTCCTTTGAGGGGGACCCCTCATCAAGTCACCTATTATGCTGAGAGAAACCTATATCCACTGATATTATCTTTCCAAGTAAGCTATCCTCTGTATTGGATTTAAATTTTTGAAAATTTTACTTTTTTTTTCTGAAGTACATCATAGTTCCTTTTATAGCAATTCTAGTGTTTAGTCACTACATTTCTTTTTATTTCAATTTCCTTGTTGACGCAACTACGTGAAGTATTTCACAGCCTACTTGTCAAATGGCTTCTCTTCCAATATAATCAGACCGTTTAAGGGGTTCAAACTTTCGAATTTGGTAGAAATGTGTCATGAAATTTATAGTGAAAAAAAAATGTCATTTTAATGAAAGCTTGTATGCTCATTGCTTTAAATACTGTGTCAGGTTTAGATAACAACAGATGCTAATCTGGAAAGTTTACAATAGTTTGAAGATTTCTATTCTTTATGTCATTCTTTGTCCACTAGTTTAGTGCTTTGACATCATTATGTAATTTAGATCTTGATGTTGTCATATAATTTTGGTACTCTTTGGCAAGCATTTATTTTGGTTCACATAATTAGCTTGCATGCTTTTAGCATCAACTCTTGTTCTGCAGGTTGTTCGACCTCTTAATCAAGTCCTTTGTTCTATTGCTGATCAAGATATTGTTCACATGAATGACAATGATAATGTTAACTCCGACGATCTTCAAAAAAACTATACTATCGATGAGTTTGAGATCCGCATTTTAGAACCTGGGAAATCTGGAGGACAATGGGAAACTAGAGCTAAAATTCCGATGCAAACCTCTGAAAATGCTCTTACTGTTAGAGTGGTCACATTATTTGTAAGTTGAACAAGAAATCAGAGAATTTTTGGCAGTTAATTTAACTTGACATGTTCTAGAATATGTTTTGTCCTAAAATCATTCATCCTAAAGATTTTCAGTCTGGTTTTTTTAATTAAAGTAAATTTCTTGTTAACAATTTTGGTATTGTCTCTACAGAACACAATGACAAAGGAAAATGAAACCCTTTTAGCCATCGGGACAGCTTATGTACAGGGTGAGGATGTAGCTGCTAGAGGAAGAATGTTACTATACACTTTTGTTAAAAATGTTGACAGTTCTCAGAATGTGGTAATTATTCAGTAAAATAGAAAGTTAATTTTCATTAACTAAATAAATCTTTACTTTCTGAACTTGGTGTGGAATTTTTTTTTAGTTTTTCTGAATTTTTTGTCTGACAGGTTTCTGAGGTTTACTCGAAAGAGTTAAAGGGTGCTGTGTCTGCCATAGCCTCTCTCCAAGGTCATTTGTTGGTTGCATCTGGTCCTAAGATCACCTTGCACAAGTGGACTGGTACTGAGTTAAATGGTATTGCTTTCTATGATGCTCCTCTTCATGTAGTGAGCTTGAACATTGTAAGTATGTATTCTTTTAAGATTTGAACCTACCTATACCAGAACGCTCGTAGGCATTTGTTTCTGTTCCATAATTTTGGTACAAAATTGTACCAAAATTGCTTGAGGCATATAAACTTTATATTTAGTATTCTGCCTTCAGTTTTCTGCACCTCTCATTTACTAGTGCTACCTTCGTATCCTCAAGTCACCCCCTCCCCTTCCCTTCCTTTCCCGTAATTAAGTTGGGTTATTGTTATCTCTGATTATTGTAATGTCTTTCTGCTATCGTTATTCCTCAAACGGTGACCCATTTTTGAAGAATTGATTAAAATTCGCAGGATTTTCATCTCCCTCTTAATTTTTATTGCATGGGTTAGGACATAGAAATCTAGAAATGTGATCATTGTGATTCATGAAGAATATAAATTTTGCAGGTAAAAAATTTTATCTTGTTGGGAGATATTCACAAAAGCATCTATTTTCTAAATTGGAAAGAGCAGGGTGCTCAGTTGAGCTTATTAGCCAAGGATTTTGCTTCTCTTGATTCTTATGCAACTGAGTTTCTGATAGATGGAAGTACATTGAGCCTTGTAGTTTCAGATGATAAAAAAAATATTCAGGTAAGGTACTCAACTAATGCTGGTAGTATACTGGATACTTGATTAACATGGTTAACTAGGTACTTCCCATTTTCCAGTTATTTTTTGAACAAGTATATGATAGTTTCCTACTTAAAATTAACAATTATTCTGCTGGTCAGACGTACTTTTGAGTGTGTTCACTGGTATATGATTCCGATCAAAGACGTCTATGATGCATGTGTTTGCTGTATATTTTCACAGAACTAGCCAATATCAAATTCAGCGATATAATATGTTATTAGATTGCTAGAATTTAGGAAGAAGTTTGATCATACTTGCAGTCAAACACCTGAGCAATTGTTCAATGTTTTAATATTCTGTTGCAGATATTCTATTATGCTCCAAAAACATTAGAGAGTTGGAAAGGGCAGAAGCTTTTGTCTAGAGCTGAATTTCATGCTGGGGCCCACGTGACAAAATTCTTGAGGCTGCAGATGCTCTCCACCTCTTCTGACCGAACCAATATAACTCCTGGTTCTGACAAGACCAACCGGTTTGCCCTTCTATTCAGTTCACTAGATGGGAGCATTGGTTGTATTGCACCACTGGATGAGCTAACATTCCGCAGACTTCAGACTCTGCAAAGAAAACTAGTAGATGTTGTTCCCCATACATGCGGCCTGAATCCAAAATCATTTCGGCAGTTCCGTTCAAATGGAAAGGCACATCGTCCTGGTCCAGATAATATGGTGGATTGTGAGCTTCTTTCCCAGTAAGGATTCTTTTCTTCATGCTTATGATGTGAGAATAAATGGTAAATTAGTTGCAAAGATGTTAGGTAACCATGACTACTTTTTAATTTTTATATCAAAATTAGTGCTGCTCAAAATTCCTTTTTTCCTGTATTTGGATGATGGCTTGTTAATCTATAATTTTTCAGGTATAGATCTATTTGATTAATGTATAGATAATATTTGCTTGTAGATCAGATTTCTATTCAAGTTATGAACAGCATTAAGGTGGACAAAATCCCTTGAAACACGTAGGAAAGCAATTTTTTTACCCAATTATTCTTATCAGATTAAGTTTTAAGAGTAAATACTATTTTTTACCCCTGAGAAAGCAACTGCAGGTTATAATATATACAAGGACATTAAATTTTGGTGAGCCTTAATTAGCAACACAACTTAGAGATTGGGAAATAGGATTAGGAAGGAATTTGTGCTGTTTCCATTGGGTTATTGTCGAGTCTCCAAGTTACATGCTGTGTTCCAAGCAGGGGACTGTTCCTTAAGAAATGAGTGGAGAAAATTGTTGATTTAGAGCTGCAAATTAGCTATAGATTTGGTTTGGTGTGATTTTTACTTGCCATTCTAACTGCTGTACAATCTTTTCCCATTTCCAGGTACGAAATGCTTCCACTAGACAAACAGCTAGAGATTGCTCAACAGATTGTCACGACTCGTTCACAAATTCTTTCAAATTTAAGTGATCTTTCACTTGGCACAAGTTTCCTGTGATTGAATGTGCATTTTAAATTATCGGGAACTTCTCCTGCATCATATAATGTAATGAACCTGCTTTCCCATGGTATACTCTTGCCAAAAGGAGAACGGCTTAGTATCCTAACTGATCGAGTGTAGTTTGACAAGAGGACCCCAGTGATCAAGAATGTTTCATTTCGGACGACTACTACCAGATGCGATACTTCTAGTATTCTGCCAGGGTAATTTGCTGAAATGCAAATTCATATGCAAAGATGGTCACCAGGAGTTGTAATCTTTTTCCCTCCACTTATCTACGCAGTCAGTTTCTTTTTATTGCGTTTATTTATGTAAGGTCAATTCTATCGTCGACTGGGATTAATTAATGGACGTGGCTATGAACACTCGACATTGTAAAAATAGTCTATTTGATGAAATTAACCAATTCCTATTAACGTAATCCTTTGTGTTGCTTTACTGTCATTTCGCCACGTGTTTAGATAATTTTGTTTGTGGCGGTCATTGATGAATGTTACCATGATATTTGCTACTCTCAGTAATTGAGTCCCACGCTACTTTCTATGAATTGAACTTATCTTACTCAGATTCACTTGTGCCCCATCAGTGAGTTTTCTTGGCCCGCATGACCGGATCTTACTCAGATTCACTCATTTTTTGTATCAAAATTTTAATCTTAAAATGTTAATTTATTAATAAATATTGAACTTGAGAAAGCTGGAATAAAATGTCCATTCACATTCATACCTACCAAATTGTTAGTTTACAATCTACCGGTATACAGGAATTCTAAATGCAACTACGCAAATAAAGTAGTAGCAAAATGAATACAGAGATCACGTAGTAAGTAAATTAGGATTTCGTATCAGTGGACTTTTTTTTCAGACAAGGCAAATCAAAATACGTGTAGAATTCGTGAACTTACTTCTCCCTCTTCACACTTTGTCTTACATCCGTCTTTATCTTCAATTTGTGAATTCTCTTCTTATTTCATAACTTAAATTCAGGCAAAGTGAGTCAATACTAATGAATGTAACAGTATCCAGCTACGAAATTATGATGGTGTCAATCAAAGTAGGCACGGGACTAGGCCAAGTCCAATTGTGACTTGTGACTTGTGACGACAATTAGATCAGCACCGACAACTAAACCGGTGACAAACAGGCTTATCACTACCCAATTTTATTTATATTTTAAAATTTAATACAGAAATTTGGAAATTATCTCTTTTACCCCTAAAATCATTCTCAAGCAATTAAAATATTAATAAATTACCCTTCATTTTAAAAGAAAAAAAAAATCCTACATAACATTTTTAAATATTTCATATTTTTAAAAAAATTTATATTTATTATTGAATTTCTGACCTATCAAGTCAGCCTAGGCCCAAGCCATGCCTATACACACCCGAGCCAATCATGTCGCGCTCATGGGGTTAGGGTTGGAGTAGACCTATGATGTGCTTGGGGTGGCCTAGTTTAGTCTGTGCTGACCAGGCTTGGTTGACTCTACCTCTAATTAGTTTTACCATTTGTGAATGATTGTTACTCTACTCGATGAAACAAGTAATACAGAGAGACCCAGAACTAGGTTATATGCAGTTGTGCAACAAAATCTAACAAAATCATGCCATTAGTGATGATTATTTGAGGGACATTTCCAAACATTTGAAGATTTACCCCTTCACCATTCACAATGTACAACATCCCCTTGTTAAGCGTGTGAACTGCCGTGTTAAGAGAGGCCTTAAACTTCCACTGGAATAAACGAAGATTATATACTGCCTCCTGGTTCAGTACAGATTCAGTTTCATATCATAGAAAATAGAAAACTGTATGTGATTGAGATATTCAAGGAAAAAAAATTCATTGAAACACACACCTTTGTCTGCACCTTTATGGACACCATTTGAAAGTTTTGATCTTCTATTTCACTGTGGTAGACAATGAGATCATTCGTATAGCTCTCTGGCTTCTTCTGGCTTCTGCACGGTAACTCCCATCCATTTTCAGGTTAGCTGATGATCTTCAGCAAGTAGGTGCTGCTTCATTGTCAGCAAGAACTTTCATCGGCATAATGATTGTCATTGCTTCAAAATGCAAGGATGGTATTTCTTCCAGGTGGTGATTACTTCACAGCAGCTTAAGAGTGCAAGGGCTACACTTTCTAACTTTACACAGTTGTACTCCTTTTTGGTGAAACCAGAGAAGAAAGTTAAACTCAACATCCACCTATTCTGCAAATGCATTTTCAATTTTGTAGGCAGTTCTTTATAAATTTCTCCAGAGCACGTTTTCTACTGCCAACGTTTCGTAGCTCTGGCAGGCGATGGCGTTCTAACATGGTTTGTGCCTTTTCTTGAGTCTGACAATGTAAGAGTTTTCAGTAACCATAACTAATGGAAAGAAAAAATTATATTTAAATAAGGATGCTAGAGCTTCTTCTTCCCCAAATAAAACTAGTCTTTACGACGTGAAAAAGTATTATATAACTATATCGTTACCAATCAGAACAAAAAGCAATATATAAGCACGTAAATTGCAAGAAGAATAACACCGGAAGATTTCTTGAGGAACTTATAAAGTTAGCTATGATATGGAACTAATTCTGAATGTAGGCCCAACTACCAATTCTCTTTTGAAATTGTTTGTTAACTAACTATAGTAGACATACTCCAAGAATTAAGAAGACTGATTATTTAAACACTCAAGAGAGTGAGAGACTGGGAATTCTTCAGCAAAAAAGGTTGAACACACAGGTCATGCACTGGCTGAAGGTTAAACTTACTTGAGGGCTTCAATGCATCGTTTATCTTTGGCTGGGTGACCGTGTCCTGTCCAATTGTTTTCAGAGGTGGTTTAGGTATTCTTACTGGTATCTTAATCCTGCATTTATCATATTAAAGGGTTATAACAAACTGACAAAAAGTCAATTCATATTCAGAAGGATACTACAATAACCATAGGGAGCATAACAAGTGAACAAGAAGGTCGTTGAAGGATGTAAACAAGGGAAGATTTAAAAGTATTAACTCTTTCTCTTTAGGAGTTTCTGATGGTTTCTTTTGTTCAGGGAAGAGTGAGAACTCTACAACACTGTTCCTTGAACCACCTGTATCTGCTACCATGGAGGAGGCTACACTGTCAGATATGTCGCTTGATCTCTCCTCTGCATCCTCATCATGAATGTCTGAAAGCTCTACATCGGCAGAACTACTACGAACCAGTTTGTGTACTGTTGGACGTGAAAATCCTTGTCTCCTGTATTTACTTTCTTCTGCAGACTTCTGTGAACTAGATTCAGAATGATATCCATTCTCTGAGTTATTCTCATGATTTTTGGCTGTCTTACTTTTGTTAACAGGCTTTCGAACCAATATTTTTTGTTTTAGTTGTACTGTAGCACCTAAGTTTGAAACGCCACCAGGAGGGGAGGAATTTTGTTTCAATAGGCCCTTACTATGCCTTTCTATTTTTGCATCAGCAGACTGTGATCTGAGATTTTTTTCTTGTTTCAGTTGTTCAACCTCCTCCTCTTTCCTTGCAATTGTATCTTTAAGTGATGCTACCTGCAATTCCAAATCAAAGATCAGAGGGACATTCTGGACTTGTTTTTAATCAATTTACTTGAAAATTTAAATACTAACTGAGATCAAATAAAAAAATCTTTATTATTGATGGCTTGGTTAACACCATTAAAAGCACCACTAGGGTTACATGTGACCTTGTTAGCTATTTCTCAATATGAATGGACCTTGGGAACACAATATGCAACAATGTCCGATATGAAAGGTCAGTTTTAACTCAAAAAGTTACTTGATTGCATTTGCTTAAAAATTGAAGTTAATCACTATTTATAGAACTCGTATCCTGAAAATTTCAAGGTTTCACAAGTTATACACTTTTATATTGGTGGATATTCCCTGATCGAATAAATTGAAACTTTCATAAGTTTGTCATCTTGGATGACTGGTAAACCCTGAGCTTTACACATTTTCTTTAAGTGGCAACATGTTCAATTGTTCATTGTCAGAAAACACAGAAACCATTAATATTTGGTAATTCAATATCCAAGCATTGCAATTGATAGAAGGAAATGCAGTTGAACATCTACTAAAGTTGTAATTGAAAAATATCTGTCTGAAATTTAGTTGTTTTGGATACACATAGGGAATGTAACTACAGTTTGGTGCGGGCATCCAAAACTGACAACCAAAAATATTAAACTTACAAACTAAGCTGAAGATTTAGATCTATCAGTTTCAGCATAATAAATAGATATATCTTTTGATGAGTTATGATGTTGTATGTATTATGTTTTGGTTTACACATAGGTTTGGTTCACTATGGAAACATTGGTTTCCATATTAGTTGTGTCTTTGGTTTGAATATCTCCAACTTAAATTCTTGAGTGGGTTTATAATTTTCTTGATGAATTGATAAATGGAAGTGTGTCCACCTCTAACTAGCCTAGTTTATAAAGTCATTCTGCATCATGATAAGTAATTTGTGGTTGAAATTTTTGTTCAAGATATCTTTCTGATTGACATGCAAATCATCAGTAATTTATTTCAGTTCAAAAAAATGAATTTCGGTTAACACATGTGCTTTCTTCAGTTGAAAGGAAAACTTTATAGTTTCCTGTCATTAACCATAAATGCAAAACCGAGAAAAGAACCAGAATACATTGCTACCTGTTCAATCAAGTCTCTAACTTCTTTGCCCTCTTTTTGGCTCTTTGCTGCACCTAACTCCACCCCAGAAACCCTTTCAGCAAATTTCAAGGTACTTAAGGTCTCTGAGTATGATCCAACATCTGGATTTATCTGTACAAACATAAGTGTCTTAGCATGTCCACCTGCATAATTAGTGTCTAAGTCAGGAGTACAAACACAACCTTGTCACAATCTAAACAGGAAGATAGAATTGACACCTAAAGAACTCTGCAGAACTTGAGTAAGCTTGCTGTTTCTGTATGGAACATGAGAGCTTTTCTGTGATAGAGCAAAGATAACATCCCCAAGTGCAGACAATGATTTATTGATATGTTGAGCTTCCTTGAGCCTATCACCAACGACTTCAGCACGGTCAACACGCTCACTTCCAGCAAGATCTACCAGATGAAGGGAACCACGCAAAGTAGTTTCGCTTTTCAAATCGGTTCCTTGAACATGAACAGTAAGAATACTGTAACAAAACATATGTAATTACTGTAAAACCAACGAGATAATCAAAGGATATAATAATATAACTGCACATAATTGACTAGAAGCTAGAACCTGTGTGATCGGCTGCTTCTTTCATTTAAAGCAGTGGAACAAACGGCCCTGTTTAGATGTCCTATTTTCATTAGTTCCAGGACATCTGAAGTTGTTTCAACAGGATGAATAGTTGCATCAGGGACAGCAAGCCCATTGGGTTGAGTAGTAGCCATAATCCCAAGTGTGTGATAGTTAATAGGAAACAATTGAAAAAAAAAATCTAGGGAACTGATTCCAAGAATCATGAAAGAACAGGAAGAATGGGGAAAAACTGATAACAGAAAGTAAAAAAAAAACTGAGATATTTAATTCCTAACATGAAAAGGCAGCCCCTAAAACATACAATGGTAAGAAAGCTGCAGAATTAAGGATATCTCTGTTGTGAGCCATGATTTGCAAGGAGATCACGCACTTGCTCGTTATATATTTCAACCATTTGAACACTCACTTCATGCCTAAAGGTGCCACTTTTACTCCGAGAAATATTAAAAAGGTCATTTAGAGCACGAAAGTTTACACCCCAGTCTTTCTCAGATCCTCCATCAGGTCCTGTCTGGAAAAAGATTTTAGTTTCACAATAGAATAATGCACCAAGGGACAGTAAAATGCTGAGGGGATTTCATTTTCATTGAACCTCAACAGTCGAACTAAAGATGAGAACAAGATGAACTTAGATTCTGCATACCATTGTATATGTTTTCCCTGATCCAGTCTGACCGTATGCAAATATACAAACATTGTAACCATCAATAACAGATCGTATTAAGGGCCGAGTGTCTAGGAAGACCTCCTCTACATGAATGAAAAAAATATTTTAGATAACGGAACAACTCTGAAACTACATAATCATATGCCATACCATTATCCCGAAACTAATAGCTACATGGATTAATATGCATATGGAACAAAAAATCTACTCAGTCACAAGATCAAGAACCTTGAGTAGCAGAGGGACCAAACACCTTGTTGAAATTGAACATTCTTTTACCATCTTTTCCTTGTTTACTTGTGTTTACAAGCACTAGCTCACCATTCTCACCGATGTTCTCTACACTTGTCTGTCTTTTATTTTCTTCTGAAAGAAATGGCCTTATCCTACAGTAAACTCTAATATTTCCTGTCATAAGAGTAAAAAAACTAAGTCAAGAATATAAGTAGAAGAGCAATGGTAGACTGTCATGCTTAACGAACACCTTTTAGTTCCTGAACCTCATTATATAATTTCCGGTTTTCTGCAAGAACTTCGTGATAAGAGTCTGCTGTATCTGTTAGCACTTTCATCTTCTCCCCTATATGAACCAGAAAGATAACAAAAAGGTCAGGAAATGAAAGTTAAAGTATTCATTAGCAAAATAATTATTACCAAGATTAGTGAATTCTTCGGACCATCTTTTTTCTGTATCCACAAATTCATGCTTCATGGAACTATAGGATTCCCTCAAACCCTGGCACAACACCCGATTGTTCATTTCTTTATGTCACATAAGGACAAAAAGCAGTTGAGAATGAGAAGAAATACCTGAATTGATTGCAGAAGTAAAGCTATGAAACTTTGGAAAATGTCTACTTTTTTACTCCAATTTTGATATTTAGAGTTTATCTCTGCTTCTATCTGTTCTCTTCTTTCCCTAGACTCTGATAGCAGACATTCAGCCTCCTTCAACCTTTGCTTTAACTCCAACTCAGAATCATTAGCATTTCTTTCCAGCTGCTGAAGCTGTTCTTGATATGACCTTTTCATCGTTTCTAAAGTCTGCTTAAGTTCTGAAACTACTTTGTCTCTTTTGTCTTTATCCTTGATTATTCTAATGATATCTTCAGAATGTATCTTCTTTTCTACAGTTTTGGACTTTTCATCCTGTAGGACCATGATTTATAAGTTTGATGAGTAGATAAGAACATTTTTTGACATATGCCTATGAAAACTTTAGTTAGGTCGAGTTGGTCCAGTAGCATGCTTCAATTTCATGGCAAGATCCCTATTTTATACTGTTTGGCCATGTATTAGGGGTAAACTTTGAAGCTTGAAAGATAGTCTTTTTTATGAAGCTTTCATTTGACAATTATCCAAATTAGAACATTGACCTTGTCTGCAGGTATTCTGTATGTGCTTTGCCCATGAAACATGAATTCCATCATCACTAAGGATATTGTAGACCACTCTGGTCAAGTATCCTAGTTATTCTTCAATTTGACTACAAGTTTTGAAGGGAGGGATAGATCTAATAATAATGCAAGCCTGGAACGGAGGGTTACATGTAGAAGTTAATGTCCCAAGCACCATCTTGGTTTGTGTTGTGTTGGATGAAAATAGGAGAGAAAAGAAAAGATATGAAATACATGATTGGTTTCTCTTATTTATTTGAAACGAAAAAGAAAAAGAGGAAGGAATTTAATTCCATCCATATCCTGTACTTTTTTCTACCCAGATCAAGTGGAAATAAATGGAAACAGATTTACACATCTCATAAGTACAGAAAAGGCAAGTGTGAGTATCTCTCCTTTCAAGTCCGACTAAATAAACACGACAAATGTAATAGAGTTTAAATAAAATACCACAATTCATTTCATTTCTTTTTATTCAATTAAACTATTTTATTTTCCTTCTATTTCCTCTCCAAGTAAACACATCATTAATGCAATCCAAAGATATCTGACAATGGCAATTTGGAAGAGGTCAGCAAAAAAAGCAACTACTCTTTCTTCAAGAAAATCAGATACATCACGAGTGCCACTGTTCAAACATCACCTGATAGTTCACTGAATAAAGTTACAGCTTGATTAATGGCAAAGGGACTCACTCAAATATACAATGTTGACTGTATGCATCTTGTTTTCATTGTTATGATTTCAATTCCTGTTTTTCTCACCTTTATAGTGTCTCAATGGCCACTAAATAGCCAGATATCAAGAATGTTTTTCTTCCAAGTGATTCCGGTGATGCTTATATGGTGTTGTTTAAGGTGTGTATAACCTCATGTGTAACCTGCAAAAATCTGTGTGCGAGCTGAAGCAATCTCCCAATTCATGGTTTGGTAAGTTGCTCTTGTCCACTTTGAACACCCTTAGTAGATTATTATATTCTTTCAGAAGGAAATCAAATATCTTAGAAAGGCAAATGACTACAGTTGTAACACTAAGTGTAGAGGTGATATATATGGCAGTGGTCTTGGTCACATGTGAGTTTGTTGGCCCAAACAACTAATAATTGAGTTTGGTATTGAGCTTACTAAATCAATGAAGCAATATTATGATAATCAGATTGATAATCAATTTTTCATTAGAATTGCTCCACAATCTTTCATTAGAGGACAAAACATAGAGTATCATGCTGCCAGAAAAAGGTGCAATCCTATTTTTATTAGTATCATAAACTGATAGATGGGACTATCAAGTTCAACTAAATTAGAATAAATCTGCAAATAAAAGAATAAAAAAAGAGACTACCTTTAGCTGATCAAGCTGGTTCATTACCATCTGAGTCAGGAAGAAACAATGCATTAGGTAGGGCCAAAAAGGTCTACGTGTAATATGAGAGTAATACCCTGTACTGAAATGTAAGTACCTGTGCTTCTTCATTGGATGCATTTGCTAGTGTTTCTAGCACTCTGATCCTTGATTGAAATTTGTCTTCTCGAGCCTTAATCAGATTATTTTGCTTTTACAAAAAAAAAAAAAAAATACTGTAGGATATAGATTTGGCTAGATATGATGAATGTGAAACACACTTTCTTACATTTCGTATATGATCTGCTTGTGTTGCAATGCGCCTTTCAATCTCCTGTATAACCTTTTTCAGAAGGCATGCTACACGCTGGGACAAAAAATAAAGGAGCACTAAAATCTGAGAAATGTTTCATTCTTATCAACATTAGTTAAAAGCATGTAAAGACAAAAAGTTACAGGTCTTAAAGCTGAGGTGAACTGATTCTATGGAAACAAACTAAATTTTCCAAGACATGGATACCTACAAAAGGTATTTCGCCATTCCCCCTTTCAATACTTTCTTCAAGAATTCCATGAATGACACTTAAAAGAGATTGAGTGGGGGCATTCTGCAAACGGTGATTAATAAATATATGTAAGAAATTATGAACAGATCATGTGAAGATGTAAGAACTTATTTGAAAACAAACCTCTATCATGGTAGCTTACATCTAAACTGTTTGATTTCAACATTTCTGAAATCTTTGCAGCAGGAAGTTCACTGTAGCGTCCTTGTTTTAGTTGGAAAACCTCATGGAACTTGTGTCCGTTACGATCAGAATGAGGAGTTGATGGTTCTGACATAAAAAGAATTTTACTTGAGAAAATCAGGAAAGAAAATTAAACCTAAATAATCTCTAGGAGTTGTAGAATCCCATAGGTTTCATGCTTTCGAGTGTTTATGACCATGATTTGTCCTCAAATTTTTGAAGCTTAAGCGGATGAAGGTAAAAGAACATTCTTCTCTTCTCTAAAATAAGAAAACCTATGGGGAATCAAATGAAAAACAACTTTTTTAAAACACATTTGAGATTGGAGAAAAACAATGAAGGAAAAATACATCTCAAACATGGACTCGTATTAACTATATAGTTCCACATCTTTCCTTAATTCACATAAATATTAACTGTACAGCTTCTAGAGTGTTTGCTCTCTTATTTTCAACTAATAGTTTTATTGGTGACTATAATTATTCCCAAAACATTTATCTGTTGAGAGATCAACTAATTATACTCATATCCCACGAGTATGGACAAGTGGACTGCTGCAGTATACCAGAACAAGCCCCAAACATTACTGAATTAACAAGGGATATATTAATCTTAACAATGTTAATAACTGGTGGAGTTTACACCTAGGTCTTCTGGTTTTAGTACCATGTTAAGTTCTGTATATGGGCACTTATCCTACAAATTTAAGCAATTAGAAATCGATCCAAATCTACACTTTTCCTGAAAACTCATCCATGTGACAAACTAGAAAAGATAGAAACCATGCGTCCTTGCTCAACGCATGGAGTAACTTAAGAGAGGATATTTGTTCTTTTTAAGTACTTACAGTCACAATATTGTAACTGGCAAGCACCTTATCAAATAAAATTTGAAATTTGATTTTGTTGGACACAATCCAGAAATTTAAGTTGCTAAAACATGCCTTAATCTAGAGTAACCATATGAATGTTAAATTAGTTGCTTTGTTTGATAATGCAAATTAACAATTATTAGTTTTGCTGTGTGATTAATTTCTACAAATAATAGTTGATAGTGGGGACTCATGGCTTGCTGTCGTATTCTTATTCGTTACAACAACAAGAATATTCAATTGGGGGCTGATCAACATTTTGCTTTAATTCACTAGTAGGCAATACTAGATCACGGTAGCTATAGTTTCAAATGAATGTTTACAACCATACCTGAGAATACTGGACTAGCTCGTAGCAGGTGTTTCAATCGCAAATCTACAAGGCTGTTTTGCTGGTCCTCTGCTGAATCTGCAGACTTTTCTGCACTATAATTACTTTTCTCCCTGAAAAATTTCAGTGATTTGACCCTCTTGATTTCCATAGTTTTTGACCTTCGTCTTGCTTCAACCACATGATTCAATGGTGACTTTGCATTTTCTTCACCAAAATTGCAGCTGAGATGATTCTTGAGACACCAAAGGCAATATATTACCGCAGTCATAGGTCCCTGATTCCGCAACAAATTAAAATGAACTTCAATAAAATATTTCAATTGCATTTATTTTATCATTTGTTAGAGATATATCCATCATAGAACAAATTCAAAAGAAAGATCAACAAGTTCCAGAGGCTCCTAAGAGCCTGGCAAAGTGAATCTATGTAGTCCTTTAGCTTTTCGTGTAAAGGGGATTAATTTTTCTGAGAAAAAATCTTGGTTACCTAGCTCACAAAAGAATATCACCAATAATTCTATGACGACATGTACATGTCTACCTGTTCAAGGTCTGAAAATTTGAATCCAGGCAATCCCATCTGCTCAACGGCCGAAATAAAGCTAATTATACAATCAAAACGCTTCTCAGTGGAAACACGATTCCCATTACCAATCTGCGAAGTGTTCACGCAACAATTAAGGAAAAAAAAAAGAAGAAGAAAGAATCTTCCACTGAAAACAAAAATCAAAAACATTGCGGGCGTTATCGGTCAAGAATCCCACCACTTCCGATCCAAAAAGTCTGAACCTGTTGAGGATGCGGAATAATACTGCACCATCGAGCAACCTGGCACGAAGCCCTTGCTCCGACGCATCGATATCCACGACGAGGTCCGGGAACAAGCCGTCGATCCATTCCACCACTTCAGCTCGCCTCTTGGCTGAAAAAGAATCGATCCACCCTCAAACCGGCCACTCCTAAAACAGAATGCGCATCGAAAAGCGGGAACGAGTGGCTATCTCACCGAGTTCCTCGTCGATGTTCAGATTGTCCATCCTCGGGTCGGCGCATCCTCGGCTCGCCGGAGTGCGGTCGGAGTGAGACAGTTCAGGCGACACCCCTAATTTCATGGGGCGGGCTGGCGATCGGACAAGCGGCCGAAAAGATCCAACAGGAAGAGTTTGGAAGCTTGCGGCTTTCGATGGAGAGGGGAGGAGGTCTGGGGAGGAGGGCACCGACATTGTCGCGTGGCCCTGTGGAAGCCCGGGAACAACTCCGCGCTTCGAGCTTCGCACCATTCAATGCCCCGCGTCTCCTTAACAGGCTACTGCTCATATCGGATCATTTTATAGTCAGATCCGATACAGCCAAATGCCCTCACACATTTTCCGGGTTCCTTTAGCAGGCAGTTGCGTGCGTCACTCGGGCCGGATCTTCGATCGAATATAAACGATTCGATCCGTTAATGCAAAATACTCACTTTACCTTTTCTTCAGCCAGTAACACTGTGCACAATTGGTTACCTTCCAATTACGTTTGAGAACACTATAGGGCCCAGCACCAATCTCCACTGAGTTGAGTAGATCAAGCTAACTCTACGGATGATAATTCTCACTTGGCCTTCCCAGATCACCCCAAGCATATTTGACCTCATTCACTCAGGTCTCATTCATTCACTATCTAGATGACAACTTGAATATCCTACTTCGAGTATTTTTTTTAGATTTTTTTAATGTGGTAAAAGATGATTTTAATATATGGATAAAATCATGAGTAAATCATGACAGTCATTAATATAAATGGATAAAATACAAAGAAAATATACTCAGACGTATTAAATTTTGAAGTTCTCTAGTTTGATCAACATAATTCAAGTGAGCTTACTTAGTCGTTTAAATTTTTATTTTTATATAGCGGAGGTAATTAGTCGACTCATCGAGAGGGAAACAGTCTGAATCATCAGTTAAGAGCCCTAAATAATCACTTAGTGGCAAAAGGGGATTCGCTCGTCCCCAGCGCCTCCGTCAATTCGTCTCAGGACCAACACGAGGAGGTAAATCACGGTAACTCGAGAAGCTAGTGCGCAGTGGGAAGAGCCTAAATAACCACTTAGTGATAAAGGAGGTAGGGGTGCAGAGACAACCAGGAGGTTTGCCTAAAGCAGTCATCCGTGAAAGAGTGCGTAATAGCTCACTGATCGAGCGCTCTTGCGCTAAAGATGAACCAAGCTAAGCGATCTGCCAAAGCTATGGGATATAAAAATGCATCTGTAGGGGAGCATTTCGCCTTAGAGCGAAGTACTCGCGCAAGCAGGTGTGGCCTAAGCGGAAGCGATAATGTCTACTTACTTCTTTGATTTTGTACAAAAGATTTATTCCCCTGGCTCAGGCTGGGTCTTAGTTAACGGCCAGGCCAATACCTCTTTTTGTCTAGCTTCAATGACCCTTTCAATATGAAAATACTAACAATCCAATAAAACAAGAATTTCTGTATTAGAAACACGTATTAATAAATTAGAAACAGAAATGGAGATCCTAGATAAACAAATAAAAGAAAATCTTCCTCCACATTCTTCTTCTCAGGCTACCCTTGATAAAGGAAAAGGTTTACAACTTACACAAACAGATGTAATAGATCGAGATCTAGTCTTTATAAAAGCCTCTAGTATATGTAATACAGGAAAAACTCTAGACATTAGAGTCAAATGTCTGGTAAATATCCATGGCCATGAATTTACACTACATGCCTTTTTAGATAGTGGAGCTACCAACTCCACCATAGATGAAAATACACTTCTTTCTGTCTTACCGAAAACCTTTATAAAAACAGCATCACAACCATTACTAAGTACACAATTTGATGGCCAACAGTTAGCTTGCACGCAATTTGTTACTAACACCCATCTAAGGTTTTATGACAACTGTGGTAAATATGGTACACCACTCTCACTTCCTAAGCTATGGATTAAGCCACTCTTACATCCTAATATTCATTTAATCCTAGGTTTAAATTTTCTGGTAGCATCAGATAGAGCTTGTCTTCTAACTAAAGATTATGCTCTTTTCTTTTCCTCACCCATAATATCTCCAATAGTATCAGACTATCCCTCTATTGTCCATCCCTTAACTACAAAATCCCACATAGAACTCCTACCTTCAGACAACACATCTTGTCAATGTTCTCCTAAAAATGCCTGTAAACAACCTAGTAAGAAGACACAATCAGATAACCAGACCTGTGCTCTAGTTTTTTCTGACTACCAAGACTCGGAAAACTAGCCTCACTTGGCTGGTCAAGCCCTATTACTGATGACACCTGTATCCCATATGATCTTATACTCCCACAACAGTTACTTCAATTAATAAACACACATAAACCTGATTTAGACTCTCTCATTTCTAGATTAGAAAAATTAGAAATAATTGGAGAAAATCCTACTAAATATTGGGACAGAGATAAAGTATACTGCAAGCTATCAATCATTAATCCAGACCTTACAATTAAGACCCAAGACTTAAAATATACAAATTGGGAAACTGAAGAATGCAAAATGCATATTAACCAACTCTTAACTTTAGGAGTCATTCAAAGGTCTACATCTAGGCACAGAAGTCCAGCTTTTATAGTTAATAAAGGATCAGAACAAAAACGTGGCCAATCTAGAATGGTATTTAATTACAAGAGACTAAATGATAATTGTCAAGAAGACGGTTATAAAATTCCCGACAAAGACCAACTCTTAAATAAAATCCAAAACTCAAAATGGTACTCAAAGTTTGACATGAAATCAGGATTTTGGCAAGTCAAAATGCATCCTGAGTCCATTGAATGGACAGCCTTTTCCTGTCCTGAAGGACATTTTGAGTGGCTTGTTATGCCTTTTGGCCTCAAGGTCGCTCCTCAAATATTCCAAAGAAAAATGGATGACATTTTTAGAGATTTTTCTCTTTTCACTTGTGTGTACATAGATGATATTTTAGTTTTCTCTAAGACTAAACAAGAACATTATGCTCATCTTCATATTATATTTAATTTATTTGAGAAACATGGTCTGATTATTTCTAGAAAGAAAATGACAATAGCCACTACTCATATAGATTTCTTAGGAGCAGAAATAGGACAGGGACAAATAGCCCTTCAACCTCATATCTCTGCTAAAATCCTTGCTTTTCCAGATAAGATGGAAGACACTAAAACTCTACGAGCCTTTTTAGGACTCCTAAATTATGCTAGACCTTATTTAAAAAATATAGGAAAAATCAGTGGCCCCTTATACAACAAAACCTCCTTAACAGGACAAAAACACTTTAATCAACAAGATATAGCACTTGTAAAACAGATTAAAGAATTAGTAAAAACAATTCCCATGTTAACACTACCACTTGATGCTGACTACTTAGTCATCGAAACAGATGGATGTGAAACAGGATGGGGAGGAATTTTATATAGAAAAACATCCAAGTATGACCCTAAAAATACAGAAACCTTATGCAGATATGCCTCTGGAAAATTTCAAGAAAAAGGACATCTTACTTCATTAGATTTTGAAATATTAGCAGTTATTTATTGTCTAGAAGCCTTCCGATTATTCATTTGTAATAAGCAAGAAATTACCATTCGAACCGACTGCGAAGCTATAGTCAAGTATAGTCAACAAACTAAAGGATTAAGAAAAGGATTAAGTACTAAGAGATGGCTAAAATTTACAGATACTATTATTAATAAAGGTTTACGTATTCACTGGGAACATATAAAAGGAATTAACAATTCTTTAGCTGATACTTTATCTCGTTTACTCCACTAACAATTTTTGTTTAGGGAATGGATCGGCCAAGGAAAGTTCGCACCTCGTTTGCTACTAAAACATTAAGATTTGGAACACAAGAACTACAACAGTTTACACAGCAAGAAGATCAGTTTCGCTCTTTATTCAGAGACAAACTAGATCACATTCAACACTGTTTGATAGATAACATTTGGCACATTCCTACCATCCCTGGTAGCTCCGGACACAAGATAGCAGTCATAAATGCCTTAACAAACTACTTTCTAACAACTATACAAAAGCCAGCAGGCAAGAAATTCTCTTGCTATGTAGTCTTTTCTGGGCCACAAGCTGGGGTATATGCTACTTGGGAGGAAACAAATATGGCCATACAAGGCTTAGAACATCCTTTCTTCAAAGGGTATTATTCACTTGAAGAAGCTTTTAATGCTGCCAGAACTCAACTTGGTGCTAATTTCTTTATTAGCACTTTATTAAAAACAACAACTATGGTGCCAACTAGCTCACAATCAGAAGACACTCCTACATATGCACAAATTACTTAAGGAACTCATGGGTCTCCTTCCTCTTCCACAACATTAGAAGAAAAGAAACCACAACGGGCTAACTATTTAACACTGGCCCAGTTAAAAGAACAAGCTGCTACAACTTTTGCTCAAAGAACATCTGCAGCCCATATATTGAGCCTGCCCAACACTATACCCGAGGATATCAACTCCTACGTTCGGAACCTAGCAGAACAATCTACACTACAGACATTTTTTGAATTATGTGAAGCATTAAAGGCTTTCCACAAAAATCCCCCTCCTGGGCTAACTATTACCTATGAAGCAGAATTTGGCCCAAAACTTAAATGTCAGAAAATTGGGCCAACCTGTGAAGACTCTGCTAAATACGGATGTCCATGCCAGTTGCTATATTCCTTCCGAAAAGCCAACTTAGACTATGAAAGGTATAAAGCAATTTCATACAAAGGAAGACTTATTACTCCTTTTCTTCTGATGGACTATGGACTGCTATACAAAGTCTGGATACATGATCCAGATTCGGTTAAAGATTTTCCTAAAAAGCTTGGTACTATTATTTCTCTGGCCCTCGAAGAAGAGGAAACGTTTGTTGTATGTACTTTTGACAGCTCTCCACCGGAATGGCTTAACCTTAATATTGAACCAGCCAAACATCTGGTTAAGCTGGATATCAATGAAGTCGGGGGTATCCAAACAGAACTTGAAGATTACCCATCTGACCCCGATCTCCATTGGGAAGCTCTCCCTACTATTGAAGATCAATTAAAGCATTGGAGAGCATCAGTACAAGGAACTAATTGGGCTTGGGATCGCTTGACAGATCCAGATAATTACTTCTTAATAGGAGAAACTTATACTGAGAAGATCTATTGGCCAAAAGATATGGGGACTAGATTCCTCCCTTTCTCATTCAAAACACAGCATACGACATTGCTTCAACATTATAAAAGAAAAACTGAAAGATACTGTGAGAAGAGACTAGCCAGCTCTGTTCTCTCTGCTAGAGCATATAGAGCAGCACTCAACAGAAGTATGCAGCCAGATTTAGCCGGAAGTTCACAAACTCCCTCTCTGGATCTTACCAGTGATAATAACCTCGACAACTTAATGGAGACTTAATAACGTCATCCATGACGTCCTCTCCCATAAACACAACACTACAGTAACATCTACCAAAAACGTCATTCATGACGTTTTTCTGCCACCTAGCCACTATGTCCACCCACCTAAAAAGAAGCCATCTGTCCCCTTAACTAAACCCTTCTTTTGCCAGGCCCCCTTTCCATTTTCTAGAGCTTTCCACTTGTCTTTCGCCAAGGCTTCTCTTTCCAGGCCCCTCTTTTTCTCTGCTTTCCTTCTCCTCCAAGAAAAGCTCTCTCCTTCTCCTATAAAAGGACCCCAAAACTCTCTTGCTGAAGCATCCACTTTCCCCCACTGCACTCACTACTGTCCATACTCTTCCGCTGTTCTTCAAGTTTGCGCAAGTGTGTTTGTAAGTTCTCTCTGTTAAGTTATGTAAAAATTCGGTACTTTTATGTAATATATGTTGTCTTCTATGTAAGCTATCTTTATGTAAAAATTTCATGTAACTCTCTGTAAAAATTCTCTACTAAATAAGATCTATGCTTGTTGCTTGTTTTATAATGATAATCTAAGTTTAGACTCAAAAACATTCTGTCTCTCTCGTCTTGGTTCTTTTCCTCAGTCCTTGTCTTAGTAACCGACAGGTGAACAGTAACTGTATCAGGAATAACCAAAATCATATAAGACCTGTGCGGGCTAAGTAAGAAGGGTAGCAACCCAAAATCTTACGCATAAGCCGGGGCACTGATTGAAAGGTGAGGTCCTGAACAGGTGAGGCTCCCTGGAAAACAAATAAGAAAAGAAAGCAGTTTAGTAAAAAAAAAAAAAAAAAAAAAAAAAAAAAAGAGTAAAAATTTAAAAAGTCAATATATTTAACCATACCATCACGGTATTGTGACTATCTACTTTATTTCTGCACTTCACTATTACTGTATTTTTCTTTTACTATTTACTGTTTACTATTTACTATTTACTGTTAACTATTACTGTTTTACTATTTACTGTTAATCTAATTTTGTTACTCTATTTCTGTTAATCTACTCTGTTTGTCAAGTTATTTACTGTTAATCTACTTTTGTTACTCTATTTCTGTTAATCTACTTCTGTTTAAAAAAAAAAAAAAAAAAAAAAAATTTTGGTATCAGAGCCTCAAGACCCTTTAGGACCCTATAATATATGAACAAACTACAATTTAGAAACACTCATTACGAAGAAGCTATTGAGTTTTCCCAACAATTTGCCAAAAGTAAAGAAACTGGTTACAGTAACGTCTCACTAGTAAATCAAGGCGACCAAGTACTAGTACAACAAAATAACACCATACTAGCACTACTTACTTCTTTACATTATAGGCTTACGGTATTGGAAACTCAACTACTTACTTTAGAAAATCATATCTATAAAGATACTCACACAAGTAATCTAAAAGAAACTCTTGAAAGTATTAACAAAGACCTTAGTAAATTGTCCTTAGGAAAAATAGTTACCCGACAACAACCAACTACTTATAAATTTCTTACTTATAAGACTCAAGATATCATTTCAAATGGATCTACAAACAAAGAAACAAACTGAAAGTTTTTCTGGTTTATCACAAATTTTAAGACAACCAAATAAAAACTTATCAATAATACCCAGGAGGTCCTCAACAAATATTGCCACTTATCAATTAGAAGAACTTATAGACATAGAACATAATTTAGACACTTTTTCTAACGAACAATTAAATACCTTAAACCCAAAAAGAATATATAATCAAGGACTATTATCCTTCTCGACATCACTTTATAGACATCACAGAACACAACCACTTCATCTACCAGATGGAGGTGAAGAAAGATTTACACTCATGACAGAAGAATCGGCAAGAACACTTTTACAAAGAAAACATCACTACATACATCTAGGATTAATAGTGTTTGGACTAAGAGGACTTACTAGAAAAAGTATAGGAGCTAAAGTCTTTTTAGTTCTTTATGACTCAAGATTTTCTGACAATGATAAGGCAATTATTGGACTTATTGAAGTAGATATGAATAGCAATTTAGGAATTACCTATTTCTGTCCAAACTTCAATATGACAATCCCGGACTTTATAGAACATATTAAAATTTCAGTACAAGCCAGAGGGTATGGAGACTTTCAAAGACATAATATTCAAATAGACATAATCTTTCTAGGAAAAACTATGACAAATATTAACAATAGTTTTAAAGTTCAAATTACTAATGTTATTGAAACCCTTACAACAAAAGGTATTTATTTCCACAAACCTAAGGACTTTTCATCAACATTACTTGCAGGATTGGATTGGACTCTTAATTTAGAATTAAACCATAAACCACAAACCTTACAACCAACAGAATCCATTATTTATAAAGACAGACATGGAAGCTCTATAGTCAGATTTCATAATTATAAACCTTCAACATCACAAGAAGAAGATAATGAAGAAACTCAAAATAA